>NW_018744949.1:359833-959833 GCF_001683475.1 Chenopodium quinoa | reverse complement strand
CAATGAAGGACTTAGGAGAGGCACAGTACATATTGGGCATCAAGATCTACAGGGATAGATCTAAGAGGATGATTGGATTGAGCGAGAGTACTTACATTGATAAAGTACTAGCACGATTCAACATGGAGAATGCAAAGAGAGGGCATCTACCCATGTCCCATGGTGTAACTCTCAGCAAGAAACAGTGTCCACAGACACCTGTTGATCGAGAAAGAATGGATCAGATTCCATATGCTTCGCTAATCGGGTCGATCATGTATGCCATGATATGTACCAGGCCAGATGTCTCGTATGCCTTGAGTGCTACGAGCCGATACCAATCAAACCCAGGAGAGGCACATTGGACTGCGGCCAAGAATATCCTAAAGTACTTGAAAAGGAAAAAGGATAAATTCCTGGTTTATGGTGGCCATAATGATTTGGTTGTTGAAGGTTACACCGACGCTAGCTTCAAGACTGACAGAGACGAATTCAAGTCACAGTCAGGGTACATATTTTACCTTAATGGAGGAGAATTTAGATGGAAGAGTGCCAAGCAGAGCACAACTACAGACTCTACAACTGAAGTCGAATACTTGGCTGCTTCAGAAGCTGCTAAGGAGGCTGTTTGGATTCAGAAGTTCGTTAGTGAACTTGGTGTTGTACCTCCATCAAGGGTCTGATAGATCTCTACTGTGACTACAATGGAGCTATAGCTCAGGCTAGAGAGCCAAGAGTGTAGGGTTTCGTAGTGACCCGACACTACGCAGAAGGAAACCCCCCAAGACCCGCCCCTTAATTAAAGCAATTAACAAGCATAATAAACTTAATCAAACAAGATTAAGAACAAGAGTTATACCTTTGTTGCGTGCTTCGCTCCCGAAGAGCTCTTACTTAAAAATCCCGAAACTACAAGATCTCCGACGGATCGTAACCTCGACCCGACCCGAGCGTCCCAAGTCTTGAAGGTTAGCAAATAAAACTATGAGTGTGCATACAGTGTATAGCCTATTTTCTATGTCTCTTAATGTTTCTTTGTGAACTATAAGTTAAGATTCATTGTCATCCTTATTACGTTCAGAAGTGTTTCTCAATCTCCGAGTTCGATTGTCAATAAGCAGATGATTTCTCAAATCCATCTGAGCACAGCCATGCATTTTCAAAGGCTTGCATTGTAAGTTACTCTTACTAAGAGGACTTAGTCTCCCGAGTGTTCCCGTTATGATCCCCAGTTACGACAGACGTTAGGAAATATCAAAGAGTCTAGTACTTAAACAAGAAAACTTCACAATACTCATGGTCGGAGGAAACAGGTTCCGATAGTCATAATGAGAAATGTACTTATGACAATTTGAAATTTCTTAAATTACTCTCATAGGTCTTATCTAGTACGGTTCCAAGCTGTACCTGTGCAAATGATTTATGACTGTCACGTCCTCGCAAGACAAGAAACGTTGCTGTAAATCATACTACACACTAATCTGTGGCGGTCATTAATCGTTCATCCGTTAGATGACCTCGATTAAGGATAATTTTCGATTTAAATATTCAATATTCAATGTTCACTTAACAGGTGTTTCTTTATACCTTTGTTGCGTGCTTTGCTCCCGAAGAGCTCTTACTTCAAAATCCCGAAACTACGAGATCTCCGACGGATCGTACCCTCGACCCGACCCGAGCGTCCCAAGTCTTGAATGTTAGTCAAGACCCGGACAAATAAAACTATGAGTTTTACGAATCAAAGGTTTACTCTAATTATAAGAGTTGCCTTTTTAATTGCACTCAAGGTTGTGCATTTCCCAATACCATGCCTTTGGTATTTATAGGGAAATGCACCCTTGAACTTCATTCCCCAACCAATGTGGGAGAATGAATAATTTGCTAATTTATTTATTTCAAAAATAAATTAATAAATAAATTCAATCACAATGCAACAAGTGTCAAGGGGAGAGAGAAGGTTAGGTGAGGACCATGGAGAGGTGGGGGGGACCACTGCCTTGCTCTCCAAGGCTTTGCCCAAGCCTTGGTCCCCACCCCTCACAAAACCGCCTCAACCAAAGGGCTGCAGGGCTGCTGCCAGCTAGCATGCCAGCTAGCAGTGCCAGCTAGCCCAACCAGCTAGCACCAGCCCACCCAGCTGCCTTCGCATCCCAGCTAGGCAGTGCATGCTTGGTGTTGGGCGATGCTTAGTGCAGGTGCGTGCTAGTTCTAGGCGCTGGTGCGTGCTGGCGCTGGCCCCAGCATCCCATGCACCACACGCATCCTCGCTACACCTCTCGCACATGTTTGCACAACCAGCATACGTGCTGCTAGCGAGCCACGCATGTTGGTCCCCTTGCCTCGCACCATACGCATCAGCCTCGCAGCATATGCACTAGTCACGCACCATGCGCACTAGTCACGCACAGCAAGCATCAGCCTCGCACTACACACACCCCCGCACATCGCCTAGCAGCCTTGGTGCGTAGTGATGCTGGGCTGCTGTGCGTGTCCTAGGAATATGCTGGTGCCAAGGCCCTCGCACACGCATGGTGCGGTGCTTGGGGCTGCCATGCGAAGGCTAGCAACAAGCCAACACGCCTGGTTTGCCTATTGCTTGCGATAGGCTGCCGGGTGCTCCTGGTGCGCCTAGAGCTTGCGATAGGCTTCCTGGTGCTCCTTGTGCGCCTATTCCTTACGATAGGCCAGCGATGGTGCGCCTAGGCTGCGCCTCGCCATGCTAGGTGCATGCTAGCTCGAACTAGCCTAGTATCCACATGGCTAGGCCAGTGTGGTGCTAGGGCTATGTTCATACTTGTCGCTTTGTGATTTTGCGGCGCTCGGTCTCGACGCCCTAGGCTCGATATCTGACGTCTGTATTCGTAAAACTCTGTCGACTCATTAAATCCTTTCGGATTAATTCGTCGTCTCGGATCGGTGATTCTATTGGGTACCCGAAGGGTTCATGTAAGATTAAGCTGTAATATCAATTGTACCTCAATATTACTGATTGGAAGCGGCCTCCACCTAGGCATTCCGATCACTTGATCTTACTGAAGAATTAACTCTGTAATAATTCTAAACCCTCTATCGGAAGAATACACTTGTTGGAAGGACACCATTACTTTCAATCTCCCACTTCTCTTTCCGGACAAGTGTGCATATAGTGTATAGCCCATTTTCTATGTCTCTTAATGTTTCTTCGTGAACTATAAGTTAAGATTCATTGTCATCCTTATTACGTTCAAAAGTGTTTCTCGATCTCCGAGTTCGATTGTCAATAAGCAGATGATTTCTCAAATCCATCTGAGCACGGCCATGCATTTTCACAGTCTCGCTCTTCGAGCGGCCTTGTAAACAACAAAACATTTTCCCTATTGTTAATAGGGGGACAATCCCAGTCTTGCATTGTAAGTTACTCTTACTAAGAGGACTTAGTCTCCCGAGTGTTCTCGTTATGATCCCCAGTTACGACAGACGTTAGGAAATATCAAAGAGTCTAGTACTTAAACAAGAAAACTTCACAATACTCATGGTCGGAGGAAATAGGTTCCGATAGTCATAATGAGAAATGTACTTATGACAATTTGAAATTTCTTAAAGTACTCTCATAGGTCTTATCCAGTATGGTTCCAAACTGTACCTGTGCAAATGATTTATGACTGTCACGTCCTCGCAGCACAAGAAACGGTGCTGTAAATCATACTACACACTAATCTGTGGCGGTCATTAATCGTCCATCCGTTAGATGACCTCGATTAGGGACAATTTTCGATTTAAATATTCAATGTTCACTTAACAGGTGTTTCTTTATCCAAGACATGGTCTTGATACCCTGTTTTGAATATTTCCGTAAATGGAACGGACTCATTATTTAATTCTAAACCACAATTAAATAGTAATGTAGTGAATGATAATTTTGCATAAAAATTAATTACTCCATTAATGAATGGTTTCAATATAGTGTCTTACATTAAAACTACCAGTTTAATTAAAACACATGTACATAGAATTTCAAAGCCAGTCTCCAACATGCTTGATTCCCATCGCCTCAATGTGCTTGTTGTGTTTCACCTAAGGCAGCGGTTTAGTCAAAGGATCGGCCACGTTATCATCTGTGCCAATCTTACAAATTCTGATTTCACCTTCGGATTTCCATTCCCTTATCATGTGAAATCGCCTTTGCACGTGTTTGACCTTCTGGTGTTCTCTCGGCTCCCTGGCCTGAGCTATAGCTCCATTGTTGTCACAATAGAGGTCTATCGACCCCTTGATTGAGGGTACAACACTAAGTTCGCTGATGAACTTGCGAATCCAAACAGCTTCCTTGGCAGCTTCTGAAGCGGCCAAGTACTCGGCTTCAGTTGTAGAGTCTGCAGTGGTGCTCTGCTTGGCACTCTTCCAGCTAAACGCTCCTCCATTCAGACAGAATATGTACCCCGACTGTGACTTAAAGTCGTCTCGGTCAGTTTGGAAGCCAGCGTTAGTGTAACCTTCAACAATCGGTTCTTTGTGGCCTCCATACACCAGGAACTTATCCCTGTTCCTTTTCAGGTACTTTGGGATATTCTTGGCCGCAGTCCAATGCGGCCTCTCCAGGGTTCGATTGGTATCAGCTCGTTGCACTCAGGGCATACGATACATCTGGCCTTGTACATATCATGGCATACATGATCGATCTGATCAGCAAAGCATATGGGATCTGATTCATTCTTTCTCGCTCAACAGGTGTCTGTGGACAATGTTTCATGCTGAGAGTTATGCCATGGGACATGGGTAAATGCCCTCTTTTGGCATTCTCCATGTTATATCGAGCCAGTACCTTATCAATGTAAGTACTCTGGCTTAATCCAATCATCCTTTTAGATCTATCTCTGTAG
Source organism: Chenopodium quinoa (assembly GCF_001683475.1). Lineage (NCBI taxonomy): Eukaryota > Viridiplantae > Streptophyta > Magnoliopsida > Caryophyllales > Amaranthaceae > Chenopodium > Chenopodium quinoa. Next base: position 954,995 of record NW_018744949.1, on the reverse strand, counting down.
ATCTTAATGCCCAATATGTACTGTGCCTCTCCCAAGTCCTTCATTGAAAAGCACTTTCCCAAACAGCCCTTTACGGACTCTAGTAATTTTGTGCTGTTTCCAATGAGAAGTATGTCATCGACATACAGGACTAGGAATGCAATATCACTCCCACTGACCTTCTTGTATACACAAGATTCATCTGGATTCTTGATAAAACCAAACTTGCTAATGGCTTCATCAAATCGCAGATTCTAACTGGCTTGCTTTAGTCCATAAATGGACTTCGTCAGCTTGCAAACCTTTCCAGCGTTACCTGGATCGACAAAACCTTCTGGTTGTGTCATGTACACAATTTCTTCCAAAATTCCATTAAGGAAGGCGGTTTTGACATCCATCAACCATATTTCATAATCGTAATATGCAGCAATCGCAAGGATGATCCGAACGGATTTTAGCATTGCAACTAGTGAAAAAGTTTCATCATAGTCAATCCCGTGGATTTGTCAATAGCCTTTTTCCACCAGTCTAGCTTTGTATATCGATACATTTCCATCCTTTTCTATCCTCACTTTGAAGATCCATTTGCAACCAATGGGTGTATAACCCTCGGGCAAATTCACCAAGTCCTACACTTGATTTTCTGACATGGAGTCTATCTCGGATTTCATGGCCTCTTGTCATTTTGCAGAGTCGGGGCTCGTCATAGCTTGCTTGTATGTCGCCGGATCATCACCATCCATGACTAGGATGTCGTGATCATCGGTTAAGACGATACCGAGGTATCTGTCTGGTTGAGATCTTTGCCGTTGCGACCTACGAAGGGTGATCGGTTGAGCATTTTCATTGTCAGTTTGATTCTGACCAATCTTCTTAGATTCTTCCAAATCATCTAGATTGTCAGTTTTGTCAGGTTGACATTGTTGCTCGTCCTCTCGAACTTCGTCGAGTTCGATTTTCCTCCCACTTGTCATTTTGAAAAGGTGTTCTTTCTCCAAAAAGACACCATCACGAGCAATAAAAACTTTGTTCTCGGATTTATTGTAGAAGTAATACCCTTTGGTTTCTTTTGGGTATCCCACAAAGAAACACTTATCCGATCTGGGTGAAGTTTGTCCGAAATTAATCTCTTGACATATGCTTCGCATCCCCAAATCTTGAGAAAAGACAACCTAGGAGGTTTCTTGGTCCATAATTCATATGGAGTCTTTTCAACAGCTTTTGACGGAGCTCTGTTTAGTGTTAGTGCTGCAGTTTGTAGCACATGTCCCTAGAAAGAGATAGGGAGTTCACTAAGACCCATCATTGATCGAACCATGTCTAACAAGGTTCGATTCCTCCGTTCGGACACTCCGTTCCATTGAGGGGTTCCGGGAGGTGTCAACTCTGAAAGAATACCATTTTCTTTCAAGTGATCGTTGAATTCATGGCTCAAATATTCGCCACCACGATCCGATCGAAGTTCTTTAATTTTCTTGCCAAGTTGATTTTCAACTTCTTTCTGAAATTCTTTGAATTTCTCAAAGGATTCAGATTTATTCGACATTAAGTAGATATAGCCATATCTACTAAAATCGTCGGTGAAAGTGATGAAATATCGGTAACCTTGTCTTGCGGGTATACTCATTGGTCCACATACATCCGTGTGTATTAGACCTAATATGTCACTTGCCCTTTCTCCCAACTTGGAGAATGGCTGTTTTATCATCTTGCCTAATAAGCATCCTTCGCAATTTTCAAACGACTCTAAGTCGAATGAGGCAAGAACACCTTCTTGAAGAAGTTTCTTAATGCGCTTGATGTTAATATGGCCATGACGACAATGCCACAAGTAGGTTTGATTCGACTCGATGGTCTTAGTTCATTTGGTATTAATCCTATTGTCTTTGTGTAAAGCATGCAATTTAATTTGAACATATGTTTGAAAAACAATCTTTGAAACAACTACGTTAGAAGTCTTTCATTTCAAACATCTTGGTGTCCAACACCATCGATCAAAATATTGTTCAAAAGGCATGACAAAACTAGGATTAGTTTTAATTACATCTCAAAGACAAAATAGTGCATGCAAGCACGACCGAAAAACCATCTTCGTCGTCTTCTTGCTCTTGCACTAACACTTGATAAGCTTCTCACTTGGTCCCTAAAAAGGCAATATAAAGTGAGTCATACTTGGTATCCAATACCTATGATAAGCTTAATTCACAAGTGTTTAGGAAGATACCTGAGGTAGACGGAATGTTCCCCTCTTCCTTGAAGAGTATGCATTCTCTCTTGTAGTGGCCTTGCATGCCACAATGGAAGCATCTCATCTTTGCCTTGACCTTCTTGAACTCCTTCTTAGCTCTCAAAGGCCTTTTGGTCATACCATAGGCGGTGGCTTGGCTAAAAAGTTGCACCACCTCCTTAAGGGAGTGTGTCTCCTTTCTCGCAGCGATATGCACTCTAAGTGCATCATAGCCCGAGTGGAGTGAAGCAAGCAAGATATGCCCCGCCATCTCATCTTCCAATGGGATTCCGAGAAGCTGCATGTGTTTGAAGAGTCTAGTCATTCCAAGCACATGAGGTCGGAGGGGCATGTCGGGTCTCAATTTGGCATTGTAGACCTTTGTCCAAAGCCGACGCCTTTCCTTAGCAAGACATCCCACGTTTGGTGGCTTTATCCTCATGTTTGAGAGTGACCTAGTCAAGTCAAACACGAGGCCATCAAAGTTGCCATTGTCACTCTTGGTGACTTTTACATTGACAACGTCCTCAAGTGCTTTGAGGAATATGTCCGGGAGATAGGAGGTAAGACTTTCCTTCTTATCTTCTATGATGGAATTTGCCATAAGTCATGAGACCTTTTTGCAATTGGAAGACCATTCTTCATGAGCCTCATCGGTCATGATTCCTTTGGCAAAGAATCTTGGAATGGGAGTGTCAAGAGTATACTCCAAGGAACAATTCCGGAGAGTTCTCCTGAGTTCCTCTTCCCATTCCTTGAAGTTGACCAAGTTTAAGGAAAAAGCCAACTTCTCGGGGAGTTCCGGGCACATATGGTTGTTGTTTGAGTTACTTGCAGACATTGTTCTACAATTGAATGAATTTGAAATGAAAAACCATTCATAAATCAATAAGTTGAAATTTAAAAGCGTTCATGCATATGTTCAATCTTATTGAGCATTTTATCCACGCATTTATAAAATTGTCCCTTTGGGCGAGAATAAAATGATTCCGAGATCCCAAAGATCAAGAAATGGTTAAACATGCTTTGGCTTGTCTTAATCATTAAATATCTTAAGGTAAGCAATCCAATTGCTAATAGCTCCAAGCTACTCTCAGTTTGATAAAATGTCGCATCTAATGCATCCTTGACATTTTATCTCTTTTACCACGACATCTAAGGACTCCTTACTGATATCGTTGAGCTTAACTAGTATACCTAGTATACCTTACGTTTCTAGGGAAGTAGTGATGTCTCGCTTTGGCGTAGTCCATCACGTACGCGCATTAGTTCGGTAAGTGTTGTTCTTGGAACGGCAAATTTTAGCTCAATATTATTAAGGGACCTAGGGTTTCTATGTTGGTTGATTTAAGTGAACTTAACTAATCGTCGCAACATATAGAAATCCTAGACATGCATCTAGCAATCATACATAACAACAATATACATATAAAAAGCATAAAATGATGCATTTGACAACTAGCATGACCCCTTGAAATCTTTAATTTCCATGGGTCTTCATTTTGGCTCGTCTTCATCAAAACGCCGTCTTGAGACATCTTGGCCAAAATAAATAAAGCTAGCTAGAACGACTAAGATTAATCTAATAGCACAAAAATACTTAACGGTTCGCAGACCGTATTTAGATTTACAAAAATACATAACGGAACGCAATCCGTATTTTCTATCTTAGTCGGGTCCCACTAGTTGCCATATTCAAAGACCTGTTATGAAAACAATCTTCCATTCACCCATTCACTATTTGTGAATTGCCCACGCAATTTACGAAATACATAATTAAACACGCAAAACTAGTAACTAACTTAGGTGGTTAATCCGATTAACGCGCCTAATTAAAACTAGTCAAAGTTGTTTAATCCATTATTTCTAAACGCAAAAAACTTACGCAATTAATTAAGCTCCCACTAAATTCCGCATCCATACTTAATTAATCCGATTAATTAAGTCGGCATAACCCATAATTTGTCAAAATTTTGCAAAATCTAAAATCAAGGTTTTTAACCTCGTTAAAATAATTATTTAAAATTATTAAAACGGCAAGATTTTCGCAAAATCGTGTAGCTCAAAATCAGGCAAAAATCCCACGTAAATGCTTGGTGGGTGCGCACCATGGCTGCTAGGCAGCCATGCCTTGTGCTGTGGTGCGTGGTGCTAGCATGTTGCGCCTAGCACAGCAAGCCACGCTGCTAGCACCAGCAACCTGCCAAGCATGCTGGCTAGCAAGCTGGCGCCTGCCAGCAAGTGGTGTGCTGAGCTGGTGCTTGCTGCCATGCTGCCCAGCAGCATCCCCTTGCAAGCCAGCCCTCGCCACTGCTCCACACAATCAGCCCCCAGCCTCCCCGCCACACAGCAGCGCACAACAGCATCATGGCTCACCCTTGTGCGCACCACAGGCAGCCACATGGAGGCTGCTAGGCCGCCCAGCTAGCCTTGGTGGCGCTTGGGTGTTTTTGCCTTGATTTGCGTGCCATTTCTCGGAATTTAATTCCGATTTGTGTGTGACAAAATTTAATTCTAAATTACATTTTACAATTAATTTGAGGAAAAATAAAATAAAATAAAATAAGACTTAAATAAACTTATTTTCATTGGTGCACAAGCCTAAGTTATCCAAAATTTTATTTTGAACAAAATTAGGTCTTACTTAATGCTTGAAATAAAATGAGCTATGTCCATAATTAATCTTGCCAATATGCAAATTAATAATGGATTTGACAAACGGGAGTTGGAAAAATAAACTAATCATCTAATGAAGATTTTCCAACTTTCATACTTGTGTAAAATACCAAGATTACATCTTCCAATATGAAGATAAATCAAATTTTACTCACAAGTATTTGAACTTGACGGATTTTAATCAACCAAACATGAAAAATCCAAACTTTATTCAACATGGAATTTAGGGTTAGGGTTCCAATCATTTAAACCTTTAAAGATTAGAACTTTAACATTATAGGAACTTAAAATTACAAGATCACAACAAGCTTTCACATTTTATTGTAATTTATTTGCAAAATTTGTGAAAAATAAGTTTATGTGAAAAATGCTATATCAACTTAAGCACTAATAAAAACTCTATTATTATGCTTAAGGATATTTTAAAACCAGTAGATTAGTGATGCAAATGTGCATTTAATCTAACCTTGTAATGCTTGCATTAATCAAGGTTTAAAAAGAATTAAAGTTTTCGTTGAAAAAAAAAAACCCCAGAAAAAATTGGTTTCTGGTTCGAATTTGGCTTCTGGACAGCCCTCGAAGAGAGTTGAATCTGTTCCAGAATGTCGATTCCACCCAAAAATCACTATTTTTGAGCCAAAATCTGGGTTCGATAGCCAAATCGAGAATAAAATCGAGTTTTAAAATTAATTTAAACGAGCATATAATCTAATTAGAAGAACATGAACCAGAAAAATAAATTCTTTTAAACAACTTAATTAAAAAAATAATTGCAAAAACTAAAAGGAGCGTGGCTCCGATACCGCTGTAGGGTTTCGTAGTGACCCGAAACTACGTGGAAGGAAACCCCCAAGACCCGCCCTTAATTAAAGCAATTAACAAGCATAATAAACTTAATCAAACAAGATTAAGAACAAGAATTATACCTTTGTTGCGTGCTTCGCTCCCGAAGAGCTCTTACTTCAAAATCCCGAAACTACGAGATCTCCGACGAATCGTACCCTCGACCCGACCCGAGCGTCCCATGTCTTGAAGGTTAGTCAAGACTTGGACAAATAAAACTATGAGTTTTACGAATCAAAGGTTTACTCTAATTATTAGAGTTGCCTTTTTAATTCCACTCAAGGTTGTGCATTTCGCAATACCATGCGTTTGGTATTTATAGGGAAATGCACCCTTGAACTTCATTCCCCAACTAATGTGGGAGAATGAATAATTTGCTAATTAATTTATTTCTAAAATAAGTTAATAAATAAATTTAATCACAATGCAACAAGTGTCAAGGGGAGAGAGAAGGTTAGGTGAGAACCATGGAGAGGTGGGGGGGACCATTGCCTTGCTCCCTAAGGCTTTTCCAAGCCTTGGTCCCCACCCCTCACGAAACTGCCTCAACCAAAGGGCTGCTGGGCTGCTGCCAGCTAGCACGCCAGCTAGCAGTGCCAGCTAGCCCAGCCAGCTAGCACCAGCCCACCCAGCTGCCTTCGAATCCCAGCCAGGCAGTGCATGTTTGGTGCTGGGTAATGCTTGGCGTTGGTGCGTGCTAGTGCTAGGCGCTGGTTCGTGCTGGCGCTGGCCCCAGCATCCCACGCACCACACGCATCCTCGCTTCACCTCTCGCACATGCTTGCATAGCCAGCATGCGTGCTGCTAGCGAGCCACGCATGCTGGCCCCCTTGCCTCGCACCATACACATCAGCCTTGTAGCATATGCACTAGTCACGCACCATGCGCACTAGTCACGCACAGCAAGCATCAGCCTCGCACCACACGCACACCCACGCATCACCTAGCAGCCTTGGTGCGTAGTGATGCTGGGCTGCTGTGTGTGGCCTAGCAATATGCTGGCTCCTAGACCCTCGCATACGCATGGTGCGCTCCTTGGTGCTGCCATGCGAAGGCTAGCACTCAAGCCAGCACGCATGCTGCGATGGGCTGCTTGGTGCGCCTGGTGCGCCTATTGCTTGCGATAGGCTGCCAGGTGCTCCTGGTGTGCCTATTGCTTGTGATAGGCCAGCGATGGTGCGCCTAGGCTGCGATGGTGCACCTAGACTATGCCTAGCCATGCTAGGTGCATGTTAGCTCGAACTAGCCTAGCATCCACATGGCTAGGCTAGTGTGGTGCTAGGGCTATGTTCATACTTGTCGCTTTGTGATTTTGCGACGCTCGGTCTCGACGCCCTATGCTTGATATTCGACGTCTATATTCGTAAAACTCTGTCGACTCAATAAATCCTTTTGGATTAATTCGTCGTCTCGGATCGGTGATTCGATTGGGTTCGACCCAAAGGGTTCAGTTAAGATTAAGCTGTAATATCAATTGTACCTCGATATTACTGATCGGAAGCGGCCTCCACCTAGGCATTCCGATCACTTGATCTTACTGAAGAATTAACTCTATAATAATTATGAACCCTCTATCGGAAGAATACACTTGTTGGAAGGACACCATTCTTTTCAAAGAGAGCACCAGAAGGTCAAACATGTCCAAAGGCGATTTCACATGATAAGGGAATGGAAATCCGAGGGTGAAATCAGAATTTGCAAGATCGACACGGATGATAATGTTGCCGATCCTTTAACTAAACCTTTTCCTCAAGTGAAACAGAATATGCACGTTGAGGCAATGGGAATCAAGCACCTGGGAGACTGGCTTTGAAATTCCCTATACATGTGTTTTAATTAAACTGGTTGTTTTAATGTAAGACACTATATTGAAACCATTCATTAATGGAGTAGTTAATTTTGTGCAAAATTATCATTCACTCCATTGCTATTTAATTATGGTTTAGAATTAAATAATGAGTCCGTTCGATTTATGAAAATATTCAAAACAGGGTACAAGACCATGTCTTGGATAAAGAAACACCTGTTAAGTGAACATTGAATATTTAAATCGAAAATTATCCCTAATCGAGGTCATCTCACTGATGGACAATTGATGACCACCAGAGATTAGTGTTTAATATGATTTACAGCACCGTTTCTTGTGCTGCAAGGACATGATGGTCATAAATCATTTGCACAGGTGCCAGTTTGGAACTGCACTGGATCGACCTATGAGAGTAATTTAAGAGATTCAAAAATTGTCATAAGTACATTTCTCATTATAGCTATCGGAACTCGTTTCCTCGACTATGAGTATTGTGAAATTTTCTTGTTTGAGAACTAGTTTCTTTGATGTTGTCTAACGTCTTCCGTAACTGGGGATCATAACGGGAACACTCAGGAGATTAGGTCCTCTTAGTAAGAGAAACTTACAATGCAAGACTGGGAATGTCCCCTTATTAACAATAGGGAATATGTCTTTATTGTTTACAAGGCCGCTCGATGAGCGAGACTGTGAAAATGCATGGTCGTGCTCAGATGGATTTTAGAAATCATCTGCTTATTGACAGTCGAACTTGGAGATCAAGAAACACTTCTGAACGTAATAAGGATGACGAGGAATCTTACCTTATAGTTCACAAAGAGACATTAAGCGACATAGGAAATGGGCTATACACTATAAGCACACTTGTCCGGAAGGACAAGTGGGAGATTGAAAGTAATGGTGTCCTTCCAACAAGTGTATTATTCTGATAGAGGGTTCAGAATTATTACAGAGCTAATTCTTCAACAAGGTCAAGTGATCGGAATGCCTAGGTGGAGGCCGCTTCCGATAAGTAATATTAACGTATAATTATTATTACAGCTTAATCTTAACTGAACCCTTCGGGTCGAACCCAATCGAACAACCGATCCGAGACGACGAATTAATCTGAAGGATTTAATGAGTCGACAGAGTTTTACGAATACAGACGTCGGGTATCGAGCCTAGGGCGTCGAGACCGAGCGTCGCAAAATCACAAGCAACAAGTACGAGCATAGCCGTAGTTAGGCTAGGCTAGCTCATCGCAAGCCTAGGCGCACCATGTGTGTGCTAGGCGCACTATGGTGTGCTAGGCGCACCATGCGTGCTAGGCGCACCATGCGTGCTAGGCGCACCATGCGTGCTAGGAGCACTAGGCTGCCCATCGCAGCACCACCTGCGTGTGTGCGTGCCTTTGCATGGCACTGCAGCACCGCAACGTGTGTGTATGGGTGCCTAGGCACTATCGCATCACTATCGCACCAAGCACAACACCTTAGTGCGTGTGTGTGCGCGTAGGTACCATCGCAGCAGCAACCTCGCATAGCAACACCATGCTAGGCCTTGGGTGCATGTGCTTGTGCTTATGCCTAGGGCCATCGCAAGCCATCGCAGCATCACAGCACCAAGCTTCGCATGCTTGTGCATGTGGCTGGCGAGGCGATGCGCAGCATGCGTGGCTCGCTAGCAGCTTGCATACTGGGAAGTGCGAAGGGGGCATTGTGTGTGCTTGTGCGATGGCGAGAGAGGCAAGGGCCAACGCTAGCAGCTAGCAGCGCCTAGCACTAGCACTAGCACGCAGCAGCACAAGCATCGCCCTGCACAGCACGCATATGCTGGCTGGGGTGATGCGGGGCTTGCTGGATGGTGCTAGCTGGCCGCACTAGCTGGCGTGCCTAGCTGGCTGCCAGCCCAGCAGCCCTCCTAGGCTGGTTTTGTGAGGGTGGGGACCAAGGGTTTGGAGCATGCCTTGGGGAGCAAGGCAATGGTCCCCCAAGGTTCATGGTCCTCACCTAACTCTCTCTCTCCCCTTGACACTTGTTGCATTGCGATTGATTTGATTATTAATTTAATTTGGAATTAAATTAATTGCAAAATTATTCATTCTCCCACATTGGTTGGGAAATGAAGATCAAGGGTTCATTTCCCTATAAATACCAAAGTTTGGTTATTTGGGAAAGAACAACCTTGAGTGGAATGAAAAGGCAACTCTTGATTTGAGTAAACCTTGATTCGTAAAACTCATAGTTTTATTTGTCCGGGACTCGACTAACCTTGGAGAATTAGGACGTTCGTGTCGGGTTCGAGGGTACGATCCCGTTGGGGACCTCGTTTTTTCGGGATTCAAGTAAGAGCTCATTGTTGAGCGAATCACGCGTCAAAGGTATAATCTTTTATCCTTTCTTGTGTTTAATTATGTTTTGCTTGTTAATTGCATTTATTAAGGGGGCGGGTCTTGGTGGGTTTCTTTCCGCGTAGTGTGGGTCACTACGAAACCCAACAATCTGTCCGTTGCCGGTCCTGGCCTCTTTTCTTTTTCTGCTCATTGCCCTGGTTACCCTTGCTGTGAACTCCAGCTCTTCCGGAGTAAACTCGGTCAAAGGGTCCGGTATTAAGTCATTCTACTGTTTAGGTGTTACCGGCATATTAAACTGATTTCCTTTTAAGGTATGGGTCTTATCCTCTATTTCAATATCTGGGATACCCGTACCATTTCTAGTTGCCACATTCAAATTTACAGTTTTCCTGATTCCGTTATCATTTACAGGTGTTTCTTTATTTCCGGTCATAATTTTACAGTGTTGGGTTCTTAGGCTATAGAAGTAATCACAATCCCCTCCTTCTAGCGCCAAATTATTCCAGGTGTAACCTGACAACCCGTATCCAGGATTCGTGAAGACCCTATCGTCCAGCTAAGTACCTACACAGGAAATAAGGATTAGCTAACCCCGGGGTGAATTTGGGGATAATCACTCCGATGGTAAAGTCAGAAAGTGTTTAAGAAGAAGAACAAGAGAATGTATTAAGGAAGAGAATAAGACAGAGCGAGAGAGAGAGAGAGAGAGAGAGCTTTTTTTGTTACCTTTGTTTAAAGTGTTGGATTGGTTATTTATAGTAGAATGTTCTTCCAAGTGGCGACATGCCATGCAAACAATGTACATGACATGTGTTGGTTATCCCACGCCACGTGCGGTGCGAAGAATGACCATGGCCCTTGCCGCTATGAGTTAATACCGATATGAGCTTTTAGTGTACAATTGTAACCTGACCCATTTCTAAAAGGGTTAATATCGGCCCAACTCCCTTATCGGTGTCATCCCATATATACAATGGTGACATGGTGGTAATGCTTGTTGAGAGTTTGTACTTTGTAGTGGTTGTGGTTGTTTTAAAGTGTTGTGAGGAAGTAGAATGTTTATGGTTATATTGGGTTTTTTTTTAAGTAATTTAATAATTAATATTAACCTTGTATTCCAATAAATATTAACCCAATAAAGTCATAATTAGTTAGGATGAAATTAGAAAAATCAGTATTAATGTTAGAAATATGATATCATCAATTTCAAAAAAATATGTGTATTGATCTTATTAGGAGAATAATATATTTAGGTTTATTTTATGCTACGATGTATTAATAAATAATATATTATTAAATAATATATCTTAGCATAAAATAAACCTAAATATATTATTCTCCTAATAAGATCAATACACATAATTTTTCGATATTGATGATATCATATATCTAACAATTAATAACCCAACTATAGAAAATTTACTTTTAATAATCTAAAGATTAAGTTATTTTTAATAAGCCGAAAAGTGGGAGGTATTTTCTTTTATTGGAATTAAATGAGTAGTTTTCTTCAAGTTTAACCCCCTTTTATCGCCTTAACTTTCATGCAACCCCTTCACCTTTCCGACATCGATTATCTTCTCTTCTCTTCTCTTTTTTTTTGGTAGCCCCTCCCTTCACTTCCCCTTTCAAGAAAGCTCTTCCCATTCCCATTATCTGTTTCCCTAAACCCAAACACATATTTTCCGGTAGCCCCATCCCTTCCCCAACCTTCCCATTTAACCTTGACCATTGCTTCTCCCTTCCTCTTCTCTCTCTCTTTCTCTCTCTCTCTCTCTCTCTCGCCCATGCAAGGTATCAAAGCTAGGGCCCGTTTTGGTGTCTATTAATCCTTCAGGACACATGCTCTTTAAAGGAGGGAAGAAGGTGCCAACGGCGCTCCCACATTAGAAGTTAAGGAGAACAAAACTTTTATTATATGAGGATTAATACCTTATCCTATACTAAGAATTATGTCCAACACCAATCCTTGCACGCTAGAATCTAGAAAAGATAATATCTAATATTAATCTCGGGTTGTTACATTGAAGAGGGAAGTTAGGGGAGTGGTTGTCGGCGATAGGAGAAGTGATAGAAGGAAGTGTTACGTTGATGGGGGGAGGGAGGGTTAGTTTTAGTAGTAGGGAAGCAAGGAGGGAGGGTTTCGATAGTGAGGGAAGGGAGATTCTTGGGTTAGTTTCGATAGTGAGGGGAAACGAGGGGGAAGGATTTAAGCGGTGGGGGAAGGGAAGGGGTGTTTCAATGGTGGGGGAAACAATGGGAGTGGTTTAAGTGGGGGGAGAAGGGAGGGGTGTGATTATGGGGTTGTTTGTGCATAGTGGAGAGGTTATTGATGGTCTTTATGGAGAGGGGGTGGTCGACGGTGGGGGGGGGGGGAAGAGAGGGGTGTGGTTTCGATGGTATATGATGAAGGAAGGGTTTCAATGGTGGTTGTGAAGATTGGGGTGGCTAGAGAGAGTGTTTGTATTTAGCCAATGATAGCTATAGAGAAGACATTAAAAGGAAGGGTTTAAGTCTTTTTTGTTTTTTTTTTTTCATTCTTTTACCAACTCGGTGTTGACATGTGTTGATATGAAACAACGGATTTTTTCCCAAATGAAGCTTTATACGGAAATTATTTACGAAATTGGTCTCGTGGCAAAAGTATTTCCCAAACTAAGCTTCTGAGGTGAAACGCTGTCTCGGACAGCGTTTTACACTCAGTTTTTAAAAAAAAAATTCAAGACATAAAACGCTGCCTCAGGCAGCGTTTTATGGTAGTTTGACTTTTTTCAAAAACTTCGTATTTCATACCTGTTTTATACATATAAACGCTGCCTGAGGCAGCGTTTATATCTTTAAAGGAAACGATGCCTCAGGCAGCGTTTAATGTACAAGCATAAAACGCGGCCTTAGGCAGCGTTTTTATCTGTACATTAAACGCTGCCTCAGGCAGCGTTTCTTGCGGGAATTATAACGAATTCCAGGCCTTTTTTCTCAATCTCTTTCACGCAATTTACACTCTCTCTCTCACTAACTCTCTTTGTCAGCAACAAAGAACCACAGTCGTTGCCAACGTCTCCCCTGCCGTGTCGCCGCCTAAGTGAACGGAAGTTGTTGCCGGCATTGTCTCACTCACTATTTAAATCAAGGTAAACCTTAAATTCGTAGTACATTGTTGAATTTTACATTGAATAGTTGGTAGTAGATAGTTGTTGTATGTTGTAGCAAATTGTGATGTAAATTGTATTAATTTGTTGCTAATTAGTAATGAAATGTGATAAATTGTTGATAATTATTGATGATAATGTGGTACATTGTTGAGGAAAAATATAGACGAAATTGTTGATTAAATTGTCGACAAAATTGTTGATGAAATTGTCAATGATAATGTGGTTTGTTTTTGATGAAATTCTTGATCAAATTGTTGATGGTAATGTGGTCTATTATTGTGAAAAAAATGATAAAATTGTTGATGGTAATGCGGTATTAGTATGTTGATAGTTGTATGCGGTACTAAGAGTTTATGAAATTGGTGATGAAAATGTTGATAATGAGAATGGACTTGTTTCATTGTTGTCATATTAGCTACACATGTAGGTTCTCGAAATGTGATATAACTTTCCATTATCGAAGCTATGTATGTTATGTATTGTTAAATTAGGGTTTTTTGACGTTGTTTTAGAATTCGATTATCCTTAAATGTGTTTTGGTTGGTATGTAGAATATGGCTTCACAAAATGTAGTGTTGTTATGCCGGTGGGGAGGTGAAATTATGTGCGATGGATCAAATGTTGAGTACAGTGGAGGGAATATGGAACTTATAACACTTGAACCGAACATGACTGTGAATAATCTGATGAATGAGGTTCATAGTGAATCGAACACATTGTTAACTTCCAGTTGAGAACCTGTACATGCAACAAACCCCTGATATTCCACCTTCCATGCTCTCATGTTCTAGCAGTGTGCGACTTATTCACTGTCCGAGAGGCCGTGGGTGGACCCTTTCCTGCAATCGGATGCGTATATGAACACGTATGCACCACAGTTCTGGCCTATTCCATGTGAGACCACTTGGACGCAGTACATAGGACCTAGACTCATCCCGGACGCCAGCATGGTAAGAGGAAAAGGTCGCCCAAAGTCAAAGCGCATACGCAATGAATTAGATGACACTAACCGACCTAGGACTAAATGCAGCCGCTGTCACCAACAAGGTCACAATCGCAAAACGTGCCCAGCTAGATCAACCGAAACATAAGCTTGTCATTGTTTAGCTATAGTAGTAGAACAGTAGATTCATGTAGTAGTTGATTAATGACGTTATGTAACATTTGTAACGCTTGGATTATATTTGAGATTTGGTGACTTATATTTCGTACTTGTCTTTTACCACAGCAAGGATGACTCATCGTCTCACCAGCTGACTTCTCCACCGTCCCGAGACCCATTCAACACCATTCAGCATTACACGAGGCGTCCGAGGCGTGTTCGTAGACGGACGGAGGACACACAGGATGGAGATCAGTTAGCTCCAATACATGAGTCCGGATAGTATTAGTTAGTTGATCCTTTTGTGGTACTCAGATATTTAACAATGTTGTATATAACGCTTACATTATTAATACAAGAAATGTTTTCTAAATGACTCTCTGAACAATTTGAAGTTTATTTCCCTTATTTGTCCGAATTTGACTTTTGTTAGTGAAACTATATCTTTTATATCCGTTATATGTATCAAGCAGCATATATTTGGTCTCCTGCACTTAAGGTGCTGTTTCACGATGGTTATCATGCTGTTGGGGTTGTTTCCAGTATTTGATGGTTGTCAATGGTGGTCGATGGTGGTGGGAATGCTCTTGCGTTGTTTAGGGTGTTTTATGGTAGTTTATGGGTGGTTGAGAGTGGCGGGCGGTGGTGGTGGGGGAGGTGGTTGATGGTGGTGGGGGTGGTGGTTAATGATGGGGGTGGTGGGAATGTCCTTGCGTTGTTTAGGATGTTTTGCATTGCATAGGGGTGGTCGAGAGTGGCGGCCGGTGATGGTGGGGTAGGTGGTTGATGGTGGTGGATGGTGGTGGGGGTGGTGGTTCATGGTGGGGCTGAGCTGATGCTGCTGGGTGAGGGTTATGTGTAGGGGCAACAGCAGATTGCAGAAACTGCTGGTGATGCAGTGTAGCAGATGCTGCTGGTAATGTAGTCTAGCAGAAAAACGCTGCCTGAGGCAGCGTTTTATGCTTTAACATAAAACGCAGCCTCAAGCAGCGTTTTATGCTTTAACATAAAACGCAGCCTCAGGCAGCGTTTTATGCTTTAACATAAAACGCTGCCTCAGGCTGCGTTTTATGCTTCAAAAAAACGCTGCCTCAGGCAGCTTTTTAAAGCCCATATACATATTCCAGTATAATTTGGCAAAATATACTAGTATATTTTGCCAAAATACATACCAACAGGTCAACAAGGTAAAACGCTGTCTGAGACAGCGTTTTACTTCTTGAATTTTTTTTAAAAAAAAAACTTGGTGTAAAACGCTGTCCGAGACAGCGTTTCACCTCAGAAGCTTAGTTTGGGAAATACTTTTCCCACGAGACCAATTTGGTAAATAATTTACCAATAAAGCTCAATTTGGGAAAAAATCCTGAAACAACCAAGAAAAGAAGGGAAAATCAACTAACAACAATTCAAATCAACAAAACAGATAAACATATCTCAACAATCACCAAGATCTATGAATAGGGGTTCTTAATCAAATCCAACACAATGTAAAGCTAGGATTAAGGTGTAACCACAATGATTCAATGTAGTAATCACAAAGATAGAAAATAATCAAAACGATTATGGGTAGAGAGAGAAAAGCTCATGAGATTTAAAATTAATCAAAAGTTGTCACTAAAAGCAAATTAGCCCTATTTATAGGCTTTACAAAACAACCCTAGAGTTCTTGAATTACACCCCTTCGATTACAAATGAAAGGCCAAAATTAAAACAAGTTAAGAAAACAGAAAGAAAGAACAATGCCACTTTGAAACAAGGGTCTTAGAGCGGTCGCTCTAAAGGGTTAGAGCGATCGCTCCTCATGAATAGAGCGGTCGCTCCAAAGCTTCTGCCAAAATCTCAATTCCGGATGGAGCGGTCGCTCCAAAGGGTAAAGTAGTCGCTCCAAAGGGTTGAGCGGTCGCTCCAAAGTTTGGAGCAGTCATCCAGCGATTCTACCAGGATAGCTCAATTTCAAACGCTCATAAGTTCTTAATTTCTCACTGAAATTGGGCATGACCTGTTGTTGGAAATCTCTTCGACTATAATTTCACCTCTAATTTGAATCACTTGAAAATTCCTTGTAACAAAGAATATATGGCTGAATGAAGTAGTAGCGTCATACTTTGATAAGTTTCTTTCTTGGCTAACTCAAGTTTGATGATAGTTGTTTCGGGGGTTTTTGGAGTCCCTCGGGAGAGTTACAATCCCTAGTATGAGCAGCCGACGCCTGTACCTGCAAAACAACGAAGACTCCAGTTGGTGGGAGCTCCGCCTCTAACGATCAAGTTAGTATACGTCCGGAGTAGTAAATTGTACGAAAATGGTAAATACTTCTCTCTGGTTTAGAGAGAATTCCGCAATGAATATTGCTCGATTTTCGTGTATAGTGTTTAGGGGTGAATTCATGAATATCCAATAAATGAGGTTTGGTCCTCTATTTATAGTGGGGGAACCTGTCCCTCATCAAGGGTTACATGGACACGTGTCACTAGGGGATTGGAGCCTTGTAGGCCTCTAAGAGGCGGACATGTGTCAAAGGGTCATTGGGCCACGTGTCTAGGGTAGTTTTTTACCCTAAACATTTGCCCCTCACGGGTGTGACGTGGCTTAGCCACGTGTCACCTTTGACAAGTGTTAAACTCTGGGGAAGTGACGGTTGGTCTACTTCCCGCCTCTCTCTCTCTTTCTTTTCTTTTCTTTTTTTTTTTAATTTGAATTCGAATTTGAATTGATGGGGGAGGTGATGGTTCGCCTTCTTCCCCCCTCCTATAAATGGGAGGCTTCCTCCTCTCATTCCATACTTTGCAAACTTTATAAAAATTTCCTTTGAAAGAAAAAAGCTCTGACACCGGCTTCTTTTGCGTTCGACCAGCTACTTTGATTCAGACGCGTCCGGATACCGGCTGAGTACTTCTTAGATCATCTCACTAAGGTACTGTCTGACTTAGTCATTTTCTTCTTCTTGATTTCAAATAGAGCCACAGCCGGTCTTTCACCGTCTGGGCACTTTTAAGCAATTTCTTTCGCAAATTGCATTCAATAGACCCACAGCCGGTAATATACCGCCCGGGGCATCTTCAAACAATTATCTTCAAAAATTGCATTCGATAGACCCACAGCCGGAAATGTTCCGTCTGGGGCATTTTTGAGTAATCTTAATAATTTGCTTTCTATAGACCCACAGCCGGTCTTTATACCGCATGTGGCATCTTCAAGCCACATTTTGGGTTAACGCTCAAGTCTTCTACAAACTTCTTCACTACTTCAAGGTACCGTCTCTACCCTTCGTAACTTAATTGGTTTTTCCCGATTGTGTGGTTTGTATAGAATAATGGGCTCTCCCATAACACACACGGCAAAGCCTAAGACAGAGGTCAGTCGGTCACCTGGGACGGCTGAGTCTAGGACTAGGGATGCCGTCTAGGGGTGTTTGGACCACCCTTACTCTACTTCGAATCAGACCGTCTCTGTTCATGTGCAGAACAGAAGGGCTCGGACCAGATGGACGGCAATTGACCCTGACTACCAGTCCGATGATGCAGTCGTGGATCCGGCTGTCCCTGTCAATAATGATCAGGCCGACGAACCGACTGAGAGTGTACCAAGTGAAGCACCAGGTGTGCCTAGTACACCCAATGAAGGTATCCTTGATGAATCTGACTCAGATGGCGAGGAGTCCGGTGAAGAGTCTGACTCTGATGAGTCTTCATCCGAATCAGCCGGCCCTATTGAGGCGGACGCCTATAAGTGGCCGGCTGTTAACAACCCCACTGAAGCAACTATGACCGCTAGGGATGTGGTCACCTTGAATGCCACTTTGCCTGTGTTCTTGGAAAAGAAACCGGTTGGGGTAGGCTTGGAGATTAGGGTGCCGCCTGTAGAGGCCACGGTTGTCTGGGGAAAACGATTTGGAACATGCCGACGACTATTTCGACTGCTATGAGGCGGCATTCAAAGCCGGCCTCCGGTTCCTTCTGCACAGTTGTATCAAGGCCATTTTAAAGGGGTACAACTTAGGCGTCTAGCAGCAGACCCCCAACTCTTTGATCAACATACTAGGATACATAGCCGCCTTTGAGATGCAGGAAATAAAGCCTAGTTGGGAGGCATTCGCCAACATGCACTACCTCAGCCGGGCACCAAGCGGCTGGAATGCGTGGTATACTTTGACCACGCACCCGTTATATATGATGACCTTGGACAAGCCGTCTAAGTGGAGTAGTTGGAAGAGTAAGTTCTAAGTAGTCTCTTCACCGACTCCCCAATTAAATTGCCGGCTGCGCACCTATAATAAGAACCCAGCTCTTCTTGGGAAGAAGTGCGCTCTTCCAAAGGTGCCGGAGGAGGCTTGGGACCAAATAATGGAGACGGGTCTCTTTAAGAAGAAGACCTTCCCTCTAGATGGCGGGAGTGTTATTATAGTTCCCAAGTTCTGGGTACCTCACCCGGATTGGTTCAAAGACGAGGCGTTCCTGTCCGCCTGTCATTTTAGTACTATGTTTACCAGAAGTAGGTTATCTTTTCATCAAGTATATTTTGTTGTTTTCTTTCCTCATCCGGGTATTTACTTGCTCTTTTCTTTTCTTTTGTAGAAAAATCTTTAGAGATGCTTCCTGCTGAGAAGACACCGGCTACATCGGCTACTCAAATCAGGAAGGAGCAGATAGAGAAAAAGAAGTTGCAGCTGGAGGCGAAGGACGGCGGGGTAAGTTGTATTCCTTTTTTTTTTGCCGGCTATACTACTTTGGTGTGAGTTTGTGATTAACCGGTTGACCTTCCCTTTTCAGGCCGGGAGCCAAAATGTTCCACGCTCCCTGTCCAAGATGCTAAAGAGGACGGTTGGGGAGATAACCTAGCCAGCTGCTAAGGCACTAAGGGTGCCAGCTCCTGCCCCTGCTGCTTCCCCATCCGAGAGGTCGTCTATAGGTGACAGGCCAACCTCTGCTGGTATGAGCCTGAGAGGTCTCATCCCAACTACCGAGGCAGTGGTCGAGGCAGGAAAGGAGCCGGGTACTCCGGCTGGTCAGGGCCAGACCACAACTGGCTCAAATGCGGCTTGGGGGGAGCTAACCCCTCAGCAAGATAAAGGTATGGTTTCCACCTTTGATCCCCCCTGGCTACTTGGGCCTCTACGAGTCAAGTCCCAAGTCAGCCAATCCGGGGATTCCTTAGGTAGCCGTTAGAATGTAGGCGCCGCCTATGCCTAGTACCTGACCCATAACTCTGTTGTTGCAGATGCTACCTCAAGGTGGCCCAACTTCCAGCAATTCGCAAAGAGGATGCTCCGGACCCTCACCCGGTATGAGAAGGAGGCGGTGCCGGGTGTGCACCAGGTTGACCTTGACCGCATCAATTCTCTCCTGGCGGAGGTAATAAACCGGCTGTGTTTTTTGTTTGTAAACTTTCTTTTACCGGATATGTTGTCTTGAATACGACTAACTAATTTGCCGGTTGATGCTGCAGGTGATGCTGAGGGTGGACGGTCTAGGCGTGCCCTTGCGTAAAAAGCAAGAGGAGGTAAGGGATGCCTAGAAACGGGCATCTGACCTTATTGATGTATATTAGTTCAACGCCATTAAATATGACCTGGAAACTAAATGCCGGGAGATGAAACAGCAGGAGCTTCTCAAGGAAGCTAAAGCGGCTGCTGAAACGGCAAATAAGAAGGCGGCTAACTTCGAGATCCAAGTCAAGAACCTTAATGCCGATCTTAAGGCATTGGGGGTAGCCGACGAAAAGAACACCGGGCTACGATCAGAGGTCAGCGGGCTGAAAAATGAGCTTGCCCTGAGCTAGTCGGCTCATAAGGAACATCTAGCAGGCAAACAACGACGCCTGGTTGTTAAGAATGAAGCCGACTGCGAGGAGCGCATCAAGCTGGCTTGGGGGCTGATCCATCCGAAGATCGAGTATGACTTCTTCGACCTTAGGTACAAGTATGCTACTAAGGTATACGATGCCAAGGTCCTTGGCCTAGACCCGCCAGCTCCATTTGATGAGTGGGCTGGTATAGGCAAGGAGGGATACCATACGTAAGCTCAGGATCAGCAGGCGGAGGTTCAGGACCACCCGGCTCAAGACCAGCAGCAGCAGCAGCAGACTTCATTTTTATTTCCTTCTTTTCCCGGCCTGTGAGCCGTGTATTTTCTATGTATTTCCCCGGTCAAGGGACCGGCTGACATTTGGTATTCAATATATATATTTCCGACCCAGTCGGTTTTCTCTCTTCTTCAGCTTTTGCAATTTTGTTTATTCGCAACTTGATACTCATACGGTTGGCTGGGTGTGTTGGCTATACGTGCCCCTGGAAGGTTGTCTGCTGGGGTGTACCCTTTGAGCCGTCCATATAAACACCCGGTTGCCCGTTATCGAGTATTGGTTATGCGGCTGGATTAGAAGACGGTGCCTGTTAACTAGTGTTCCTTTGAGCCGGCTGGGGTGTACCCTTTGAGCACCCCTTTTTATGCCGTTCGATTGTATGCGGTCGGTTTTTTGACCGGTTGTTGGCATCTCAACCTTGGATTTTAAGTGCTAAGGTTTAGACCTTGCTAGATTCGATAGTATAACCGTTTGGGGTGCTTTTGGACAAAATCTAGTTATGGCATGACCAAGATTTCATGCTCCGTCTGTACCATCTGGTAATACGGGCGGCTGTATTTTTCTTTTCGGGGGTACCGGCTGTATTACTTTGAAGTAAAGCCCCGGGGGTACTGTTTTGCAAAAAAAGATCGGTTGTACTGTTTTGCAGTGAAGACCGGTTGTATCTTGGTTACAATGGATCATTCAAACAACCATGAGTTATCCTTAACCTTAGCCGGTTAGAGCCGTTTGCTTTATGACCGCTAGAACAATGTACCACTCGGAAGGGAGATGTTCTCTTCGACGAATTCACCCTAAATGGGCGTCGCCGGATGTCTGCTCATTTGGAGCAAACGGTTTAAAATTTTAGCTGGCCAGTTGGCCTTTTTTTTCATGGCTGCCGCTTGTGTATTGCACAGGACATGGCGAATGCCGCCTGTGTATTGCACAGGACATGTTGAATGCCGCATGTGTATTTCATAGGACATGGCGTATCTATGCAAAAAGAAAATTTTGGGAATAAAGCATTCTCATTAATATACTCTATTTACAAAAAATTTACAAATTCTCAGAAGTAGTACTTTTTCAAGTTGTCTACATTCCAAGTTCTGGTTAGCTGCCTACCGTCTTGGGTCTCCAGGCGGTAGGTGTCGCCTCTGACTTCTTCAAAAATCCGGTAGGGGCCCTCCTAATTAGGAGTTAGCTTCCATTGCTCATTTGCCCTACCGATTGCCTCCATTTTCCGTAGCACAAAGTCCCCCACTTTGAGGGGCCGTTTGTGTACTCTTTTGTTGTAGGCCTTCGTCATTCTTAGACGGTATATCTCATAAGGCAAGGCGGCGTTGCTCCTGCGCTCCGGGAGTGAGTTCAATGCAAGACGCATGGCCTCCCAATTAGCCTCTTCATCATAGAGCATGAATCGGAGTGTTGGTTCATAAAGGTCAATAGGTAGGACGACTTCAGTGTCGTATGTCATGAAAAACAGGGTTTCACCGGTTGCCCCTTTTTCAGTTGTTCAGATGGCCCAAAGGACGTGAGGTAACTCATCCGCCAAAAGACCGCCAGCTCTTTCAATTTTCTTTTTTATGCTGTCTAAGATGAGCTTGTTGAAGGCTTCAACTTGGCCGTTTGCCTGGGGCCGGCCAACGGATGCAAAGCAATGTGAGATACCTTGATCTCCTAACCATCTCTTGAGGTTAGGCATTTCAAAATGAGGGCCATTGTCAAAGACCATAGACATAGGAACCCCTAACCAGGTGATGATTTTTCTCCAAATGAAGGAGATGACATCCTTTGTCTTGATGCCCTTGACCGCCTCTGCCTTAACCCATTCGGTGAAGTAATCAACAGCCACAAGGATGTATCTCCGCCCGCCTGTGGCAGGCGTAAATGGACCTAAGATATCCATGCCCCATTTTGCGAATGGAACCGGGCTGTAGATAGCCGTCAGATCAGTTGTCAGACGGTGTATTAGCCGTCCAAACCTCTGGCACTTATCGCATTTCTTCACCAATTCCATTGGCGTCTGCCTCAAGAGTGGGTCAGAAGTAGCCTTCTCGCCTGGCCCTCTTTGCTAGAGTTCGGCCGCCTATATGTGAAGCACAAAAGCCCACCTGCAGATCCTCTAGAACCCCTTTTTCCTGCTCGGGGGTAACACACTTCTGCAACGGCTGGAGGTAACCCTTTTTGAAGAGCTCCCCCTTGTACATTTTGAAGCTCAAAGCTCGCTTGTTCAATGCTGTCGCCTTTGAAGGGGCATCCGGCAAAGTGCCGTCTACCATCCAGGTAGAGCTTCGGTCGAGAACTCCAATGGGATCATGTTCAATGCTTCTTTTTTCCATGATTTCCTAGGCATATCACAAGTGGCGGATGAGGCTAGTTTGGACAATGCATCCGCCTGATTGTTCTCAGACCGGGGCACCTGACTTAGATGAAATTCATCAAGTGTCCCTACCTCATCTTTGACCACCTGTAGATACTTGATCATTGTCGAATGGGTGGCTTTATAGTCACCATTGAATCGGCTAACGATCAGTTGAGAATCTAAGCAGGCGTCAACCTTTCTTGCCCCTACCGCCTTACACATGCGTATACCGGCTAGCAGGGCCTCATACTCAGCCTCATTGTTTGAGGCCTGGAACTTGAACCGTAGTGCATATTCATATGTATCCCCTTCCGGAGATTTGAAAATTATGCCTGCACCGTAGCCGTTCATTGTAGAACTTCCGTCTACGAATAACTTCCAAACCTGATTTGTATTTTCTTGCTGTGCCGGCCTAGTCATTTCAACAATGAAGTCGGCAAACGTCTGACCTTTCACTGCCCGCCTAGGTTCGAAAGTTATCTCCAGGCTTTGTATTTCAACAGCCCACTTGATCATTATGTCGGATGACTCTATAGTAGTCATTGGACGTTTGAGTGGATGATCAGTATAGACAACCACCGGATGAGCCAAAAAGTAGGGTTTCAACCGCTTGACTGCTTTGTAGAGGGCCAGCCCTAATTTTTCAATCATTGGGTACCGGAGCTCAGCATTTCTGAGAAAATGGCTGATGAAATACACCGGGAGCTGCTTGTCGTCTCTCTCAGCAAGGAGAATAGCACTAAGGGAGTGATCTAAGACAGCTAGGTACATGTAGAGAACCTCCTGGGGCAGGGGGCTTACTAGCCTTGGCAAAGAGTGCAAGTGTTGCTTTAACCTCTGGAATTCCGCCTCAGCCTCTTCTCCCCACTCAAGTCTAGACCTCTTCCTGATTGGTTTGAAAAAATAGAGGCACTTGTCGCCTGACCGGCTGAGGAATCTTCCTAATGCCGCTAGGCAGCCGGTTAGTTTCTAGGCTTCCCTGACAGTGCGGGGTGACTGCATGTCAATTACCGCCTGTACCTTTTCCGGATTGGCCTCTATACCTCTTTTATCAATAAAAAATCCGAGAAACTTCCCAGACTCAACACCAAAGACACACTTTTTAGGATTAAGCATGACCTTGTGCCGCCTGAGGGTGGTGAAGGTTTCTCGGAGGTCGGCTAGGTAATCCGCCTGTAGCTTTGATTTGACTAACATGTCATCAATATACGCCTCTACATTCCTTCAAATTTGATTGATGAAAACTATGTTTATCATTCGATGGAAAGTATCAGGAGCATTCTTCAATCCAAACGGCATCACCGTGTAGCTGTACAACCCTTGATCAGTGACGAAGGCCGTCTTCTCTTGGTCCTTTTTCGATAGGGGTATCTGATGAAAGCCTGAGTAGGCATTCATGAAGCTCATCAAGGCATGACCGGCTGTAGAATCGACCAGATTTGTGTAGTCTACACACATCCGCCAAGTACCATTTAGCTTTTTCACAAGGACAACGTTTGCTACCTAATCTGGGTAGTGGCATTGCCGAATGAACCCAGCATCTTACAATTTTTTTACCTCGGCAACTGCCGCCTGAGATCTTTCCTGGCCATGATCCCTTTTCTTTTGCCTAACCGGCCTCTTTTTGGGATCCACGGCGAGCTTGTGGACAGCAAGATCCAGGCTAAAGCCTGGCATCTCTTCCACTTCAAAGGCAAAGATGTCTTTGAATTCTCTCAGCAGTTCGAGCAGGTTTGCTCCCAACTTTTCAAAAGCAACCGTCCCAACCTTGACGGTTCTGTCGGGCCGGCAGTCGTCCAAGACGACATCAACGCTCTCACCAGCCGGCTGGTGTCGGAAGTCGTCCGACCTTTCCCCGGTCAGTGATTGCTATTGTCAAGCTCTATGAGTTTTACCGGTCTTGACAGGGGCCAATTGGTCCGCCTTTCACTTTTTACCGGCTGCCCTTGGAGCTGGCATTGCCTAATCGCAGTTGTCAAGCTCTATGAGTTTTTCGCCGTGACCGGCTGAAGGCATAATTGGTTTGATGTCTGAGAGATAACACTCCCTAGCCATCTTTTGGTACCCGTTTAGGGAACCGACTGTCCCATCATCCTTCTCAAACTTGATCAGCATGAGACACGGGATGATAACTGCCTTGGACTCGTTGAGGGTTGGACGGCCGAAAATCATATTGTAGGCGGTCAGTTCCTCAACGACTAGGAACTTGACGACCATGTGCCGCCCTTGCCCCTTTTCTCCCAGCCGGGTGGGTAGGTCAATCGTTCCCACCGGATGCACCACCCCTCCCCTAAAACCGACTAAGGGGTGAGGTGCCTTATGCATGCTGCTGGGCTTGTACTTGAGCTTTGTCAAGCACTGATAGCTTATCAAGTCAGACGAGCTCCCGGTATCAATTAGGATCCGGCCAACTCATTGATTGGCAACCTTGCATTCGATGACGATGGGGTCATCGTGAGGCCGTCTGACCTGGCCTCGGTCCTTTTAAGAAATAAGGACCTCAGGAAAAGTTTCTTTCGACGCTTAGCCCTCATCTACTGAGTTGACCAGTTTCCTGATGTTGTCCTTGATACCCCGGATGGTAGGGCCTCCACCCGAAAAACCGCCTGCTATAGTGAAGATTGTTTTTTCGTCTGTTTCAGAGTTGACACCCGGTGATTTGGACGGGTGTCCCTTGTTTGTCTTGGGGGTACCCTTGGACTTAGGTAATTAGGACTTTAAAGCCCCCTCATAGGCCAGACGTTCCAACAGCCGCTTGAGGCTGTAGCAACCGTTGGTGTCATGGCCAACATCCTCATGGAATTGGCAGTATTTGCTCTTGTCCCGGCTGCTGACGGGACTTTTCATTACTTCCGGTTTTTCAAGAGTTAACCGGTCTTTGATCTCAATGAGGATGGAGGAGCAGTCCTTAATGAACTCGTACTTTGGGACGTACGGTTCTGATTTTCTTCTGTTCTTCTAGGCCGATTGACCAGATCGATCTGCCCAGACTTCTTTTCTTTTCTTTTCGTCCTTCTTTGCCGGCTGGGATGGTCGACTCTCTCTCCTCTCGGAATTTTTAGGGTCATACAGACGCCTCACAACACAAAGCTCCATCGCCTTTATATAGGCTTCAGCTTCCATTAGTGCCGCTTGGAGGGTAGCAACCCTCTTCTTGACCAGGTCGACCCGTCCTTCAGACCCTTGAAGAAGTTTGTGTAGGGAACATCGTCAGACAGCCCTTGTATCTGAATTCGCATCAGATTGAACCGCCTTACGTAGGACCTAAGTCCATCCTTCTCCCCCTGCTGTATAGCCCCGAGATCGAGGATTGTCTTTTTGGCAGGAATGTTCATGGAGAAATATGACGTTAACAAGTACGCCAATGTTTTGAAGTTTTTGATGCACCCGACTAGCAGGTTACCAAACCATCATTAGGCTATGCCCTTCAATGTAGTCGGGAAGCACCGACACCAGGCGGCGTCATCCAACCCCTGTAAGTACATGAGGTTGGTGTTAGCCATTAGGTGGTGTTCTAGGTTGGCGGTACCGTCATAGGTACCGACCAACACATTTTTAACCTTAGCCGGCTGTGCCGCCTCGGTTATTTCCCTGGAGAAAGTCGTTTGCTAATCCCCAAGGTTTAGCAGCCGTAGCTGCCAGTCTATAGGCTGGACCGGTTGTGCCGCCTGACCTTCGAAGAGTGCCGGCTGCATGTATGAAGATCCATACGGCATGTACGGTGACCCGTAATGTACCGGCTGGATAATTTTAGGACAAGAACGTGCGGACGGGC
The DNA here is from genome assembly GCF_001683475.1 of Chenopodium quinoa. Taxonomy (NCBI): domain Eukaryota; kingdom Viridiplantae; phylum Streptophyta; class Magnoliopsida; order Caryophyllales; family Amaranthaceae; genus Chenopodium; species Chenopodium quinoa. Next base: position 928,674 of record NW_018744949.1, on the reverse strand, counting down.
CGCAGGTCTGACTTCCCTCGTTTGATTTCGAATGCCTTATGGAAGCATTTCGGAAGCTGTCTGGGTAGGTCGACGTTAAAGCTGACGCGGACACCTGTTGATTTCTCTTTTCTTGGATGAACATCCAGGCGTTAGAGTAAGTCCTCTTTGATCCATCTGGCGGTACTTGCCGGATGGGCTTCCTTTGCCTTGTCTCAGGGAAACGAAACTTTGAGACGTCGATCGTGGGCCTATCCGCCATCTTTGGTTTCGAGTGAGGGGTAGGCACACGATCTTTCAGCGCCTTCTTCCTGGAGGAAAGAAGCTTTTTGGCCGACTGACCCTTATGAGAGTCAGCGGACTTGTTTAGAAGGCTCTTGATCTCGCCCTTGTAACTTGCCATGAATTTCATGAATTCGTCTCTAGTGACGGGAGAAGTACCTTCTGCTGCTTGGGTTGTCCCAGTCGGCCTGCCGGTTGGGCTGCCCAGAGCAGCCTGGTTTTCACCCCGCTCCTTTATTTCTTAGGAGCGGATGTGTTTTGTTCTGAAGGACCCGTCTGGGGTCACATAGGTTTCGACTTCATAGTCGTCACCACTGTCTTGGTCCGTATGGACCTCAGGCTCGACCATAGGCCGTTTGCCTTCAGTAGTAGGTACAGTTTCAAAAGTCATCTAGGATGTACCCTCCCCACAGAAGGCGCCAAATGTTTTGGGGGTTTTTTGAGTTCCTCGGGAGAGTTACAATCCCTAGTATGCGCAGCCGACGCCTGTACCTGCAAAACAACGAACACTCTGGTTGGTGGGAGCTCCGCCTCCGACGATCAAGTTAGTATGCGTCCGGAGTAGTAAATTGTACGAAAATGGTAAATACTTCTCTCTGGTTCAGAGAGAATTCCGCAAAGAATATTGCTTAGTTTTCGTGTATAGTGTTTATGGATGAATTTATGAATACCCAATAAATGAGGTTTGGTCCACTATTTATAGTGGGGGAACCTGTCCCTCATCAAGGTTACATGGAAACGTGTCACTAGGGGTTTGGAGCCCTATAGGCCTCTAAGAGGCGGACACGTGTCAAAGGGCCATTGGGCCACGTGTCTAGGGTAGTTTTTTACCCTAAACAATAGTCAACCCCGAGAGGTGGCCACCAATGAGTTTAGCACGACTACGTGTCACAACACGTGGCACTTCATCAACTTCCTCCACCAAGTTCCACGCACCCGCATCAAACCTCAACTCTTCAAAAGGAATTGCCCTCAATTCCGGATCATTATCACTAACATCTTCCTCAAAAAGAAAAGGAGCAAGATCACCAACAACAAAGGTAGCATGAACTCCAAAGTCTCCCGGAAGTTTGAGCTTGTAAATATTAGATCCAACACTCTCCACAACTTCAAAGTGTAATCCACCGAATTTTTTTTTTAAATTGTTATTTTATAAAGTATTTAAATAATTTGAAAATGAATTATTTATGGTATTTTATTGATTTAAAAAGAATTATTTTAATTAATGGTCTGTTTTTATTATTTGATTGTTTTGGAAATATTTTATTTTATTATCTAAAAACTTTGGGGCATATTATTTTATAAAAGGAAATTTTATAGAGGGTTGATGAGTGATTTAAAGAGTGTATATATTGCTGGAAATTTATATTGAATAGGTATTAATCTCTCTTTGTAATTTTGGGTTGTAGGAGATTTTCAAGTGAGTGATTTTGAGTAGTAGTGGCGATTTTGAGATCATATTCAAGGTACGTTCGTGTACTCGGTAATTATTTAAGTGTATAGAAGCATGCTAGGCTTTGTATAATTAATTCAGTGGTAGTATCATGATAAGTGTGAATTGGAATTGGTGATTTGGATTGATGTTAGTGATTGGTTTATGATGTATGAATTATTTATGATGGATTAATGATTGGAATTAATTATATTGGCATGTTGAATAGAAACTACACTTTTATTATTGGCATGATTGAGACCATGTTTAATAACACTAAATGTTTAATTTGGTTTGAAATATAAAAAGGGAATTTTATTGTAGTTCATATAATTTTTATTGATGCTTCAAGCATGGGAATTAAGCTATTAAGTGTCTTAGTACACAGGGATAAATGATATTGCGGTGCCTACGTGCACTTAAGGTGTTCTAAACACCGAGGGATAGGATTTGCGGTGCTTTATGCACTTAAGGTGTTATTTAACACCGACGTAGTTTAAAAGGATTCAACATTAAATTTGAAAGGAATGGTGTCCTTCCAACAAGTGTATTATTCTGATAGAGGGTTCAGAATTATTACAGAGCTAATTCTTCAGTAAGGTCAAGTGATCGGAATGCCTAGGTGGAGGCCGCTTCCGATCAGTAATATTAAGGTATAATTATATTACAGCTTAATCTTAACTGAACTCTTCGAGTCGAACCCAATCGAATAACCGATCCGAGACGACGAATTAATCCGAAAGATTTAATAAGTTGTCGGAGTTTTACGAACACAGGCGTCGGTTATCGTGCCTAGGGAGTCGAGATCGGGCGTCGCAAAATCACAATCGACAAATATGAGCGTAGCCGTAGCATCACATTAGCCTAGCCATGTGGACTGCTAGGCTGGGCTAGCTCAACGCAAGCCTAGACGCACCATGCGTGCTAGAGGCACTAGGCAGCCCATCTTAGCACCATGTGCATGTGTGCATGCCTTCGCATGGCATAGCAGCACCGCAACATGTGTGCATGGGTGCCTAGGCACAATCGCAGGCCACGCACCAAGCACATCATCCTTGCGTGTGTGCGTGTGCGTAGGCACTATCGCAGGCCACGCACCAAGCACAGCATCCTTGCATATGTGTGTGTGCGTAGGCGCCCTCGCAGGCAACGCACCAAGCAGAGCACACTTGTGCTTGTGCGTGTGTGTGTGCCTAGCACCATCGCCAAGCACGCATGCTAGGCTTGGGAGTGCTAGTGCGTGCCACGGGCCAGCACCAGCGCCTAGCTAGCAAGCAGCATCGCCTGGCTAGCTAGCAAGCAGCAGCAGCGCTGGGCGTGCTGGCAAGGGGCCAGTTGGCGTGCTAGCTGGCGAGCAGTAAATCTGCCTTGCACATGAGCCGTTTTGGATGAGGGGACCATTGCTTGGAGTAATGGCTTGGGTATCAAGGCAATGGTCCCCTCCAAGCCTTAGGTCCTCACTTGGCTCTCTTTATTATTGTGCCATGTGTCGATTTGTGATTGAATTGATTAATCATTTAATTTTGGAATTAAATAATTATCATTTCACCAACTCTCCCACATTGGTGGGAGATTGGAAATCAAGGGTCCATTTCCCTATAAATACCAAGACATGGGTATTTGGGATAGGACACACTTGAGTTGAAAAGTAAAGGAAACTCCATTGTTGAGCATACCTTGAAAATCGTAAAACTCTAGTTTATTTTGTTCGGGCCTTGACTAACCTTCGAGGCTTAGGACGATCGGGTCGGGTTCGAGGGTACGATCCCGTCGGAGACCTCGCACTATCGGGGTTCAAGTAAGAGCTCATATTTGAGCGAAGCATGCGTCAAAGGTATAATCTTTTATCCTTTCTTATGCTTTAAATTATGTTTTTCTTGTTAATTGCATTTATTATGGGGGCGGGTCTTGGCGGGTTTCATTCCGCGTAGTGTGGGTCACTACGAAACCCAACTGCGGTATCAGAGCCATGCTCGTTTTAATTTTTGCAATTATTGATTAATTAAGGTGTTTTAAAGTAAGATTTAAATTCTGGTTTAGCTTTTCTAATTAGATTAGAAGCTCGTTTTAATTAATTTTAAAACTCGTATTTTTTCTCGATTTGGTTGTCGAACCCAGATTTTGGCTCAAAAATAGTGAATTTTTGGTGGAATCGACATTCTGAAACAGATTCAACTCTCGTTGAGGGATGTCCAGAAGCCAAATTCGAACCAAAAACCCAAGTCTTTGGGGTTTTTTCGTTTTTCAACGAAAATTTTAAATCTTTTTAAGCCTTGATTAATGCAAGCATTACAAGGTTAGATTAAATGCATTATTGCATCCCTAATCTACTGCTATTTTAAATATCCTTAAGCATAATTATGGAGTTTTAATTAGTGCTTTAGTTTATATGCTATTTGTCACACAAACTTGATTTTTAACAATTATGCAAATAAATTGCATTAATATGTGAATGTTTGATGTGTATGTGTAATTTTAAGTTCCCAAGTATGTTAAAGATCTAATCATTAAAAGTTTAAATGATTGGAACTTTAACCCTAAATTCCATATTGAACAAAGTTTGGATTTTTCATTTTGGTTGATTAAATTCCATGAAGTTCAAAATACTTGTGAGTAAAATTTTGATTAATCTTCATGTTGGAAGATGTAATCTTGTTATTTTACACAAGTATGAAAGTTGGAAAATTTTTTTTCATTAGATGGTTAATTTATTTTTTCCAACTCCCATTTGTCAAATCCATTATTAATTTGCATATTGGCTAAATTAATTATGGACATAGCTCATTCAATTTTAAGAATAAAGAAAGGCCTAAAATTGTTTCAAAATAATTTTTGGATGATTTAGGTTTATGCACCATTAAAATTGAATTTAATTAAGTTAGACTGATTTTATTTTAATTTTTTCCTCAAATTGGTTCTAAAATAAAATTTAGAATTAGTTTATGCCACACATAAATCGGGATCAAAATCCCAACTAAAATGCACGCAAATCGATGCAAAATCGCAAGCGTCACCAAGGCTAGCCGGACTGCCTGTGGTGCGCGCATGGGCTGAGCATCGAAGGTGCGTGGCTATGTGGCGAGGGATGCTAGGGGCTGATGTGCGTGGGGCAGTGGCTGGGAGTTGGCTTGTGAGGGGATGTTGCTGGGTAGCATGGCAGCTAGCACCAGCCCAGCGCACCACTTGCTGGCAGGCGCTAACATGCTAGCCAGCACGCGTAGCATGCTAGGCAAGCTGCTAGTGCTAGCAGCGTGGCTTGCTGTGCTGGGCACTGCATGCTAGCACTACGCACCATAGCACAAGGCATGGGCTGCCTAGCAGCCATGGTGCGCACCCACCAAGCAATTGTGTGGGCTATTTTGCTTAATTTTTTAGCTACGTATTTTTGTGAAAATTTTGTCGTTTTTAAATAATTTATGTAATTATTTTAACGAGGTTAAAACTCGATTTTTCCGGCTTTTGCAAAATTTTGATTTTGACAAATTATGGGTTAAGCGAACTTAATTAATCGGATTGATTAAGTATGGATGCAGAATTTAGTGGGAGCTTAGTTGATTACTTGAGCAATTTGCTTTTAGAAATAATGGATTAATTTAAACAACTTTAACTAGTTTTAATTAGGCGCGTTAATCAGATTAACCACCTTAGTTAGTTACTAGTTGTGCGTGTTTAATTATGTATTTCGTAATATACATGGGCCATTCACAAATAGTGAATGGGTGAATGAAAAATTGTTTTCAAAATAGGTTATTGAAAAAGGCAACTAGTAGGGCCCGACTAGGAAAGAAAATACGGATTGCGTTTCGCTATGTATTTTTGTAAATCTAAATACAGTATGCGAATCGTTAAGTATTTTTGTACTTTAGATTAATCTTAGTCGTACTAGCTAGTTATTTTATTTTAGCAAAGATGTTTCAAGACGGTGTTTCGATGAAGACGAGCCTAGATGAAGACCCTTGAAGATTTGAAGATTTCAAGGGGTCATGCTAGTTGCCAAATGCATCAATTTATGCTTTATATATATTATTGTTATATATGAATGTTAGATGCATGTCTAGGATTTCATAAGTTGCGACGATTAGTTGAGTTCACTGAAATCAAACCAACATAGAAACCCTAGGTCCCTTAAAATATTGAGCTAAAATTTGTCGTTCCATGAACAACACTTACCGAACTAATGCGCGTATGTGATGGGCTACGCCAAAGCGAGGCATCACTATTTCCCTAGGAACGTAAGGTATAGTAGGTATACAAGTTGTCTTAGTTAAGAAAAACGATATCAGTAAGGAGTCCTTAGATGTCGTGGCAAAAGATATAAAATGTCAAGAATGCATTAGATGCGACATTTTATCAAACCGAAAGTAGCTTAGAACTATTAGCAATTGGATTGCTTACCTTAAGATATTTAATGATTAAGACAAGCCAAAGCATGCTTAACCATTTCTTGATCTTTGGGATCTCAGAATCATTTTATTCTCGCCTTAAAGGGACAAATTATTCAATGCGTGGATAAAATGCTCAATAAGATTGAAATTATGCATGAACGCTTTTAAATTTTAACTTATTGGTTTATGAATGGTTTTTCATTTCAAATTCTTTCAATTGTAGAACAATGTCTGCAAGTAACTCAAACAACAACCACGTGTGCCCGGAACTCCCCAAAAAGTTAGCACTTTGCCTCACCTTGGTCAACTTTAAGGAGAGGGAGGAGGAACTCAGGAAAATTCTCCAGAATTGTTCCTTAGAGTATACTCTCGATACTCCCATTCCAAGCTTCTTCGCCAAGGGGATCATGAACGATGAGGCTCATGAAGAATGGTCTTCCAATTGCAAAAGGGTCTCACGACTCATGGTAAATTCCATCCCGGAAGATTGGAAGGAAAGCCTTTCCTCCTACCTTCCGTACATGTTCCTCAAAGCACTTGAGGACGTTGTCAACGTAAGAGTCACCAAGAGTGACAATGGCAACTTTTATGGACTCGTGTTTGACTTGACTAGGTCACTCTCAAACATGAAGATAAAGGCACCAAACGTGGGATGTCCTTCTAAGGAAAGGCGTCGGCTTTAGACCAAGGTCTACAATGCCAAATTGAGACCCGGCATGCCCCTCCGACCTCATGTGCTTGGAATGACTGGGCTCTTCAAACACATGCAGCTTCTCGGAATCTCATTGGAAGATGAGATGGCAGGGCATATCTTGCTTGCTTCGCTCCACTCGGGCTATGATGCACTTAGAGTGCATATAGCTGTAGGAAAGGAGACACGCTCCATAATGGAGGTGGTGCAACTACTCAGCCGAGCCACCGCATGTGGAATGACCGAGAGGCCCTTAAGAGCAAGGAGAAGGGAGTTCAAGAAGGTCAAGGAAAAGATGCGTTGCTTCTATTGTGGTGGGCAAGGCCACTACAAAAGAGAACGCAAGCTCTTTAGGGAAGAGGAGGAGAGGAATGGAGCATCTGCCTCAGGTATCTTCCTTAAACACTTGTGAATTAAGCTTATCATAGGTATTAGATACCAAGTATGACTCACTTTATGTTGCCTTTTCAGGAACCAAGTGAGAAGCTTATCAAGTGTTGGTGCAAGGACAAGTAGACGACAAAGATGGCTTTTCGGTCGTTCTTGCATACACTATTTTGTGTATGACATGTAATCAAACTAATCCTAGTTTTCATCATGCTTTTGAACATACTATAATCTATGGTGTTGGACACCTAGTTTTTTTGAATGTAAGACTTTGACAATAGTTGTTTCAAAATTGTCTTGGAAATATATGTTCAATGAAATTGCATGTTTTTACATATGATTAGACAAAAGTTGATACCGCTAACTAAGACATCTAAGAATTCAAATTTGTTAACAAATATTTGTAGATATGGCTATATCTACTTAATTTCGAATAAATCTGAATCTTTTGAGAAATTCAAAGAATTTCATAAAGAAGTTGAGAATCAACTTGGAGAGAAAATTAAAGCACTTTGATCGACTTGAGATGGCGAATATGTGAGCCATGAATTTGACGATCACTTAAAAGAAAATGGTATTCTTTCAGAGTTGTCACCTCCCGAAACTCCTCAATGGAACGGAGGAATCGAACCTTGTTATTCATGGTTCGATCAATGATGGGTCTTAGTGAACTTCCTATCTCTTTCTAGGGACATGCACTACAAACCGCGACACTAACACTGAACCAAACTCCGTCACACGCTGTTGAAAAGACTCCATATGAATTATGGACTAAGAAACCTCCTAGGTTGTCTTTTCTCAAGATTTGGGGATGCGAAGCATATGTCAAACGATTAACTTCGGATAAACTTCACCCCAAATCGGATAAGTGTTTCTTTATGGGATACCCTAAAGAAACCAAAGGGTATTACTTCTACAATAAATCCGAGAACAAAGTGTTTGTTGCTCGTGATGGTGTCTTTTTGGAGAAGGAACACCTTTCCAAAATGACAAGTGGGACGAAAATCTAACTCGACGAAGTTCGAGAGGACGAGCAACAATGTCAACCTGATAAAACTGACAATCTAAGTGCTTTGGAAGCAGCAGAGAAGATTGGTCAGAATCAAACAGACAATGTAAATGCTCAACCTATTACCCTTCGTAGGTTGCAACGGCAAAGATCTCAACAAGGCAGATACCTTGGTATTGTCTTAACCGATGATCAAGACATCCTAGTAATGGATGGTGATGAGCCAGCGACATACAAGCAAGCTATGACGATCCTCAACTCTGCTAAATGGCAAGAAGCCATGAAATCCGAGATGGACTCCATGTCTGAAAATCAAGTCTGAGACTTGGTGAATTTGCCCGAGGGTTACACACCCATTGGTTGCAAAAGGATCTTTTAATTGAAGACATACAAGGATGGAAATGTATCGATATACAAGGCTAGACTGGTGGCAAAAGGTTATAGACAAATCCACGGGATTGACTATGATGAAACCTTTTCACCGGTTGCAATGCTAAAGTCTGTCCGGATTATTCTAGCGATTGCTGCATGTTACGATTACGAAATATGGAAAATGGATGTCAAAACCGCCTTCCTAAATGGGATTTTGGAAGAAACTGTGTACATGACACAGCCAGAAGGTTTTTTTGATCCGAGCAACGCTGGAAAGGTTTGCAAGCTTAAGAAGTCCATTTATGGACTAAAGCAAGCCAGCAGGAGTTGGAATCTGCGATTTGATCAAGCCATCAGCAAGTTTGGTTTTATCAAGAATCCAGATGAATCTTGTGTATACAAGAAGGTCAGTGGGAGTGACATCGCATTCCTAGTCCTATATGTTGATGACATACTGCTCATTGGAAACAGCACAAAATTACTGGAGTCCGTAAAGTACTGGTTGGGAAAGTGCTTTTAAATGAAGGACTTAGGAGAGGCACAGTACATATTGGGCATCAAGATCTATAGGGATAGATCTAAGAGGATGATTGGATTGAGCCAGAGTACTTACATTGATAAAGTACTGGCACGATTCAACATGGAGAATGCCAAGAGAGGGCATCTATCCATGTCCCATGGCGTAACTCTCAACAAGAAACAGTGTCCACATACACCCGTTGAGTGAGAGAGAATGGATCAGATTCCATATGCTTCGCTAATTGGGTCAATCATGTATGCCATGATATGTACCAGGCCAGATGTATCGTATGCCTTGAGTGCTACGAGCCGATACCAATCAAACCCAGGAGAGGTGCATTAGACTGTAGCCAAGAATATCCTGAAGTACCTGAAAAGGAACAAGGATAAATTCCTGGTTTATGGTGGCCATAAAGACCTGGTTGTTGAAGGTTACACCGACGCTAGCTTCCAGACTAAAAGAGACGACTTCAAGTCACAGTCAGGATACATATTCTGTCTGAATGGAGAAGCGTTTAGCTGGAAGAGTGCCAAGCAGAGCACCACTGCAAATTCTACAACTGAAGTCGAATACTTTGCTGCTTCAGAAGCCGCTAAGGAGGCTGTTTGGATTCGCAAGTTCATCAGTGAACTTGGTGTTGTACCCTCCATCAAGGGTTCGATAGATATCTACTGTGACAACAATGGAGCTATCGCTCAGGCTAGAGAGCCAAGAGGGCACCAGAAGGTCAAACATGTCCAAAGGCGATTTCACATGATAAGGGAATGGAAATCCGAAGGTGAAATCAGAATTTGCAAGATCGGCACGGATGATAATGTGGCCGATCCTTTGACTAAACCTTTGCCTCAAGTGAAACACAACAAGCACATTGAGCCAATGGGAATCAAGCACATCAGAGACTGGCTTCGAAATTCCCTGTACATGTATTTTAATTAAACTAGATGTTTTAATGTAAGACACTGTATTGAAACCATTCATTAATGGAGTAATTAATTTTGTGCAAAATTATCATTCACTCCATTGCTATTTAATTCTGGTTTAGAATTAAATAATGAGTCTATTCGATTTATGGAAATATTCAAAACAGGGTATCAAGACCATGTCTTGGATAAAGAAACACCTGTTAAGTGAACATTGAATATTTAAATCGAAGATTATCCCTAATCGAGGTCATTTAACTGATGGACGATTGATGACCACCAGAGATTAGTGTGTAGTATATTTTACAGCACCGTTTCTTATGCTGCAAGGACATGATGGTCATAAATCATTTGCACAGGTGCCAGTTCAGAACTGCACTGGATTGAACTATGAGAGTACTTTAAGAGATTCAAAATTGTCATAAGTACATTTCTCATTATAGCTATCGGAACTCGTTTCCTCGACCATGAGTATTGTGATGGTTTGATGTTTGAGTACTAGTCTCTTTGATGTTGCCTAACGTCTGCCGTAACTAGGGATCATAACGGGAGCACTCAGGAGATTAGGTCCTCTTAGTAAGAGAAACTTACAATGCAAGACTGGGAATGTCCCCCTATTAACAATAGGGAACATGTCTTTGTTGTTTACAAGGCCGCTCGAAGAACAAGACTGTAAAAATGCATGGCCGTGCTCAGATGGATTTTAGAAATAATCTGCTAATTGACAGTCGAACTCGGAGATCGAGAAACACTTTTGAACGTAATAAGGATGACGATGAATCTTACTTTATAGTTCACGAAGAGACATTAAGTGACATAGGAAATGAGCTATACACTGTATGCACACTTGTCCGGAAGGACAAGTGGGAGATTGAAAGGAATGGTGTCCTTCAAACAAGTGTATTATTCAGATAGAGGGTTCAGAATTATTACAGAGCTAATTCTTCAGTAAGGTCAAGTGATCGGAATGCCTAGGTGGAGGCCGCTTCCGATCAGTAATATTAAGGTATAATTAATATTACAGCTTAATCTTAACTGAACCCTTTGGGTCAAACCCAATCGAACAACCGATCCGAAACGACGAATTAATCCAAAGGATTTAATGAGTCGTCGGAGTTTTAAGAATACAAACGTCGGATATCGAGCCTAGGGCGTCGAGACCGAGCGTCGCGAAATCATAATCGACAAATATGAGCGTAGCCGTAGCATCACACTGGCCTAGCCATGTGGACTGCTAGGCTAGGCTAGCTCAACGCGAGCCTAGACGCACCATGCGTGCTAGGGGCACTAGGTAGCCCATCGCAGCACCATGTGCATGTGTGCATGCCTTCGCATGGCACAGTAGCACCGCAACATGTGTGCATGGGTGCCTAGGCACCATCGAAGGCCACGCACCAAGCACAGCATCCTTGCGTTTGTGCGTGTGCGTAGGCACTATCGCAGGCCACGCACCAAGAACATCATCCTTGCGTATGTGCGTGTGCGTAGGCGCCCTCGCAGGCCACGCACCAAGCACATCACACTTGTCCGTGTGCGTGTGTGTGTGCCTAGCACCATCGCCAAGCACGCATGCTGGGCCAATGCATGCATGGGTGTGCTATGCGTGCCTGTGCACATTGGCTGGGCGTGCGAGTTCCTGGGAGTGCTAGTGCGTGCCAGGGGCCAGCACCAGCGCCTAGCTAGCAAGCAGCAGCAGCGTTGGGCGTGCTGTGCGTGCTGGCAAGGGGCTAGCTGGCGTGCTAGCTGGCGAGCAGCACAGCTGCCTTGCACATGAGCCGTTTTGGATGAGGGGCCATTGCTTGGAGAAATGGCTTGGGGATCAAGGCAATGGTCCCCTCCAAGCCTTTGGTCCTCACTTGGCTCTCTCTATTATTGTGGCATGTGTCGATTTGTGATTGAATTGATTAATCATTTAATTTTGGAATTAAATAATTATCATTTCACCAACTCTCCCACATTAGTGGGAGATTGGAAATCAATGGTCCATTTCCCTATAAATACCAAGGCATAGGTATGTGGGATATGACACACTTGAGTTGAAAAGTAAAGGAAACTCCATTGTTGAGCATACCTTGAAATTCGTAAAACTCTAGTTTATTTTGTCCGGGCCTTGACTAACCTTCGAGGCTTAGGACGATCTGGTCGGGTTCGAGGGTACGACCCCGTCGAAGACCTCGCACTATCGAGGTTCAAGTAAGAGCTCATAGTTAAGCGAAGCACGCGTCAAAGGTATAATCTTTTATCCTTTCTTATGCTTTAAATTATGTTTTGCTTGTTAATTGCATTTATTATGGGGGCGGGTCTTGGCAGGTTTCATTCCACGTAGTGTGGGTCACTACGAAACCCAACAAAATTATGTGGTCACTAATTATTCAAGAATTAAATTGGTATGTTTGATTGCTTAAATGATTTTTTATGATTGATTGGGTTAAGGTTTAAGAGTCGTCACCAAGTCTAAAAATGTGTAAACAACGTAAAGTGAAAGAGATTATGCACCAAAATTCTTGGAACATATATACCTCGAGTATGGACATATGGGGGGTTATGGGGTTTTATATTTAACCATGACTTCTACTGAGAGTACAGGACGATGTATTTTCCTTTTATTTATTTTATGCGCAGGACATCCGGTCACTTCATGTGGCATTTGTCCACCCGGTTTGCTCCCGATGTAGTTTACCTCAATTTAATTGGGGCAGGGATTTTATGGGAAACTTGTTCGATCCGTAATCATATTAAATAAGTAATCTATTTATCTATTTCTTTGTTGGTTGTGTTGTGTGCTTGAAAACAGGTGCAACAAGGTAAGTTGTGTGTTAATAGGATTAAAGCATGTTAGTGTGTACTATTTACGCTTATGTACTCAACATTGCTGATTGTATGTTGTATGTTTGTTTGGCCTTGTCTTTATCTTGGCCCTACAACGACCCATTTCTAATGGAGAATAGTGGGGACAAAGTAAAGAGGAGCTTTTCAAGTGTAGAAGCATATTCATGATGGGCATGAGTGAAGAGTGAATGATATTTAGTTTTTATAAGAATATGATGTGGTTTGTTGCTTTAATTATAATATATTTTGCTTGTGAGACTAACGCAAAGGTTTCCAAATGTTTTATCTTGTTTTTATTACGAGCCTACAATGGTTCCATGTTGTAGGTTGACTTTGTTTGACTTTGGTTAACTTTACTTTTGTTTGATTTTAAGATGACTTGTTTTGAATGATTTTAAAGCGAGTCTTCCGCTGTGTGTCTTTGATATTTGCCATAGCCATTTTCACGGTGGCGGTAATGTCTTAGAATTTCCTATTTCGTATTTTAAAAAGAGCAAAACAGGTATTTTAAGGAAAAGGAATTTCTAGGGTGTTACAAAGTGGTATTTGGGAGCTTTGGATGAGATTTTTATTACCACTAAAGCTAAAAATGTGTTTTAAAATATTTCGTTTTAAACTTGGCCAAGTGTTTATTTAATCAAGTAATTTTAAAAAGTGAGTTATTTTATTTTATTTTATTTTAAAAAGGATCGAAATATATTTTTTTTAAGAGGGGGTCCAAATTTTTTATTTTTTTTATTTTGAGAAAAATCCGAAATTTTTTTTATTTTGGAGAAATCTGAAATTATTTTTTTTAATTAAGGACATCCGAATTTTTTAAAATAGGGTGTCCGAATTTTTTTATTAGTGGCCGAATATTTTGGCCTTTTTCGAAAATTATTTTCGAAATTTAAGTTAAAGGAGGAAATAAAAATATTTTTAGTTTGTTCATTTTGCAGGAAAGCGAGGATTAAGGTAAGAATTATGTGTTAAAAGGTTTGAAAAGCATGTTGGTGAGCTTGGGTAGGAAAGAATTTGGGCATATAAGTTAGAAATAATCATGTTCTTTTATGCATTAATATTTAGGTTCATGTTTAATCATGTAAATTCATTGATTGGAAGCATGTAATTATGTGATTAGAAATAAGTGAGATTGTTCGATTGAACATTGAACCTAATTCATGCAAGAACTGTATTATATTATTTTCTTTGGGAAGGGAATTGTTTTCTAAGTCTTTTCCTTTACAGGATGCCAATCTTTCCTAGCAAAAACTCCCAAATTGGTACTCTAATTAAGAAAGAATATGAACATCTTTTTTACTATGTCAAGAAAATTCGTTTATGTTGTTCCCATTTAAGCGATGTCCTAGGAAATAAGCATTATGACCTTCCTGATCGAGTTTAAGCTATGATTATTCACTTTCTTCCATATGAACCCCCATATCTTGCTGTCAAAGCAAAGTTCTTTGATTTTTACTTACCCGGAGACATCCCAAACTATTCCAAATACAAAGATTATTATGGACAGTGGTACCCTGACTACATATACCTGATTTCCTACCTCGTAAGAGTTGAGAAATATCATTGCGAGCGCTTACACATTCCGTAACCTAATTACTACTATGATAATCCAGTAGGGAATAATTCCCCTTCCTCTAGCAATCAATTAGGAAATTCTTCTCCATTACAGGGTAATCAAGCAGGAACTAATGGAGGGCAAGAGGAAGAAGAGCTAATGGATGAGAGTAACCATACTGTTGATAGTTCCATTATGGAAATTCCAAATCCACCCCCAACTCCAATTATAATTAATATTTCATCTGAAAATGAGGAAGATGAAGAGTTCATCCAAGTAAAACAAAATCCAGAGACACCTGAACCAATGGAGGGGGAAGATGACCTTGAGTTCGATCTTGGAAGCTACAAACAATTGAAGGACAAGAAGGACAATGTTCAAAATGACTAGATTTTTGTACTTTCATCTCTCTCTTAGGATTCTTAGTTTCATTTCTGCATTTTAATTAATTCAGTTTCAGTATAGTAATAAGTGCATGTCCACAAGAGTCAATAAACCTATTAAGTTGCGTAGGTTATTCGAACTCATTTCATTTCGATTTTCAGTTCATTTTCTTACTTAGCAATAAAATTCTATTTATTTTCTTGTCAAATAATCCATTTTATTGCAAAATCATTCATTTTGTTCTCAAATCATTCATTTCGTATTACTACTCTAATAAGCCATTTCTTACTCAAATATATTCCAATAATTAATTTCTAAACTCTTGGAATTCATGGGGATTATTTCTATTTATTATTATGATGCTTTATTAAATGTATGGTTGGTTAGCAATCAATATTTGGTTGATCAAGCTGCAAATTTTGGGAATTGTAACTTTGCAATCTCAATTTGTTAGCTTAAAATTAAATGTGTGTGTACAAAAGGTGTAAGTTATCTAACTTGAGAGCAAACCATGACCATAATTAATAAAGACCCTTGTTTTAATTCAAGCGAAGAAAGATGGCAGGAGGAAGTGGTAACAACGGATGGAGGAGAGCTGAGTGAGGTTGTGAGGTAGTTGGGAATGGTCGCCCAACAGTTAGCAAGAAACTCGACTAACAATGGAGATGCTCAGGGAGAGCTATTCAACAAGGTGGCACAAAGCAAGCCACCAACCTATCAAGGAGAGCATGATCCAACAGTGCTGGAAAACTGGTTAAGGGAATTTGAGAAACTATTTGGGGCAGTTGGGTGCACTGAAAATTCGAAAGTAGGTTGTGCTACCTATTACCTCAGGGGTGAAGCTGACATTTGGTGGCAATAAAATGAGGCTACAGTTAAGGCACTACCTAGGTTTAACTGGACTATGTTTCAGGAGAAGGTTAGGGACAAGTTTTACCCTAGTTTCTTACAAAAACAAAAGGCTAAGGAATTTGCTAACTTAGCAATGGGACAAATGACAGTGACTAAGTATTACACCAAGTTTATTGAGCTGTCACGATTCTCCAACGAGTTTGTTGCTACAGAAAAGTCAAAGGCTTGGAAGTTTGAGAGTGGATTGACTACTGATTTGCAATTAATGTTGTGTGGACAAGTGTTCGAAACTTTGGATGAAGTGTGTGGGAGGTCTGCACACCTTTATGCGTTGGAATTGAAGAAAAATAAAGAGTTGGCTGAGGTGGAAGGGAAGGAAAAGAGAAAGGAGGTGGGGAAAAACTCTAGAAACCCGCAAGGTAACCAAAACAATTTTAAGAAGCAGAAGTACCACCATAACAACAATAACAACTTCCACAGCAACAACAATTTCCAGGGTAATAATTGCTAAGGTGGGCGAAACTTTAATGGTGGAGCTAGGAACTCTAACGAAGGAAATAACAAAGGAGCAAGGAATTTCTACTACAAAAGGTGTAGGAACGATCACCCTGGTAAGGACTGTGAGGGAAATCTAGGTACTTGTCACGCAAGCAACAAGTTGGGACAGAGGGAGTATGAGTGCTTCTCCAAAGATCCTAATCGAAACAAACAGGGAAATAATCAAGGAGGGGCTCAAAGGAACTTTCAGGGAAACAACAACTATTCAGGGAACAAGGGGGCACAACAGAATAGAGTGAAGAGCAACGATAATGGGAATAATCAGGTGAAGAGTGGAGCTCCAGGAAAACTGAACGTGATGACTAGGCATGAGGCTGATTCCACGAAGGATGTTATCACCGGTACCTTTTCTATTAACTACTCCTGTTAAAGTTTTGTATGATTCTGGTGCAAGTTTTTCTTTTATTTCAAAGGCCATTGTTTCAAAACTATCACACTGTTTGAAAACCGTAGATGTTATAGATTTACCTATAGTTATTCCTACAGGAGGGGTAGTATAGTGTACCAAAACGTTTAAGGATGTACCATTAGAAATCAAGGGAAAAGTGTTCTTGTTTGACCTCATCTAGTTTGGGTTAAGTGACTTCAATGTCATTTTGGGAATGGATTGGTTGAGTAAGTACAGTGCAGAGATTAGTTGTCGATTGCAAAAAGTAAAAATGAGTACAACTGAGAATGAGTTGGTAACATATTGGAAGTATGGTGAAATAAAGTGCCTAAGGATCATATCTGTGTTAAAGTTGGAAAAGTATATTAAGAAGGGGCATCCAGTATATTTTTGTAGTGTGAGGAACTTAGAACATGAAGAGGCAGCCAAGCCTGAGGACATAATAGTGGTGAATGAGTTTCTAGATGTATTCCCATACGAAATTCCAAGAATGCCAACCAAGAGGGCAATTGATTTCACAATAGAGTTGGTCCCAGGAACATCACCAATTTCCAAGGCACCATACCGAATGGCACTTGCAGAAATGAGTGAGTGAAAGGAACAGTTGTAGGATTTGCTGGAAAAAGGGGTACATTAGACCAAGTGCATCGCCTAGGGGAGCACCATTGTTGTTTGTCAAGAAGAAAGATGGAAGTATGAGGGTATGTATCAACTATAGGAAGTTGAATAAGGTCACTATAAAGAACAAGTACCCATTACCAAGAATTGAGGACCTATTTGACCATTTGAGGGGCGCATCTTTGTTTTATAAGACTGATTTAAGGTTTGGATACCATCAGTTGAGGATCGCAGACAAGGATATTTCCAAAACTACATTTAAAACAAGGTACGGGCATTATGAATTCACAGTGATACTGCTTGGGTTGACGAATGCTTCAGTAATCTTTATGGACTTGATGAATAGGGTGTTCCATCCATTTATGGACAATTTCTTTGTGCTTTTCATAGATGATATACTGGTGTATTCAAAGAATAAGGAGGAACATGTGGAACATTTGAGAGCAATTCTACAAACATTAAGGGAGAATAAGCTTTTTGCGAAATTTTCCAAGTGTGAATTTTGGTTGGAGAAAGTAGCATTTCTAGGTCATTTTTTGTCCAAGGATGGGGTAGAAGTAAATCCAGAAAAGATTAAGGCAATGAAAGGATGGCCTAGGCTAAAGACGGTGTCTGACGTTAGGAGTTTCTTAGGTTTAGCTGGGCATTATTGGTGTTTTGTGAAGGACTTATCTAAGATTTCTAAGCCTATGACCTATCTGATGAAGAAGGACAAGAAATTTGAGTGGGATAAGAAGGGTGAAGAAGCCTTCCAACTCTTGATACAAAAGTTGATTACAACACCAGTGCTTACACTGCCAGATGATAGTGGGATCTATGATGTATATAGTGACGCATCCAAGAATGGTCTGGGATGTGTGCTTATGCAAAATAGGAAGGTGATTGCATATGCATCAAGACAATGGAAACCTCATGAAGTAAACTACCCTACTCATGACTTAGAATTAGCTGCAATCATTTTTGCACTAAAGATTTTAAGGCATTACTTGTATGGGGTAAAATGTAGAATTTACACAGACCACATTTTCACCCAAAGAAATCTAAACTCACGCCAAAAGAGATGGTAAGAATTTAATGGACTACGACTTGGACATAAAATACCATGAAGGGAAAACAACGTAGTTGTAGACGCTCTAAGTCGTAAGACCAGTCATGGACTGAACACTTTGATAGTGGATCACGAGTTGTGTAGGGAAATGAGGAAAATGAATTTAGAAGTGGTAGAATGGGGAGTACCAGCGAGTATACTTGCGAATAAAGGTGTGCATCGTGCCGTGTCGTGCCGCCGCGGGCCGTGCCTAGCGGGCCACGGTCTCCGTTGTGTCGTGCCGTGCCGTGCCATCGTGCCGGAGTAGGCATGTCGTGCCGTGTCGCCCAAAGTCACAGGCTAGCCCACGGCACGGCCCACGTGCCAGGCGGGCTCGTGCCGTGCTGGCCTACGTGCTGGCACGCTCGCTTGGTGGGATGGCTTGCTGGGTTGCTGCCTTTCCTTCCTTTTTTTTTTTATTTTTTTATTTTTTTATTTATTAATTTATTAATAGTTTATAACTTATAATCTTATATTCTTATTTTTCTAAAATAAATTAAGTTTAATATATATGTTTTATTATTTTTTATATTTAATATTTAAATTTATGTATTTATTTTATACTATTACTTTATAGTTTAATGTTTATAATTTATTACATTTATTTTTTTATATTAATTATTAATTATTAATTATTATAATTTTATTTTTGTTATATTAATTTACAAATTATAACTTAACGGGAAAAAAAGGCAAATTGGACTTTGGATGTCAATAATGTAGGGTTTTGTAGTGACCCGACACTACGCGGAAGGAAACCTCCCAAGACCTGCCCCTTAATTAAAGCAATTAACAAGCATAATAAACTTAATCAAGCAAGACTAAGAACAAGAATTATACCTTTGTTGCGTGCTTCCCTCCCGAAGAGCTCTTACTTCAAAATCCCGAAACTACGAGATCTCCGACGGATCGTACCCTCGACCCGACCCGAGCGTCCCAAGTCTTGAAGGTTAGTCAAGACCCGGACAAAACAAAACTATGAGTTTTATGGATCAAAGGTTTACTCTAATTACAAGAGTTGCCTTTTCAATTCCACTCAAGGTTGTTATTTCCCAATACCATGCCTTTGGTATTTATAGGGAAATGCACCCTTGAACTTCATTTCCCAACCAATGTGGGAGAATGAATAATTTTGATAATTAATTTTTTTTCAAAATAAATTAATAATTAAATTCAATCATAATGCAACAAGTGTCAAGGGGAGAGAGAGGGTTAGGTGAGGACCATGAAGAGGTGGGGGGGGGGGGACCATTGCCTTGCTCCCCAAGGCTTTGCCCAAGCCTTGGTCCCCACCCCTCACAAAACCGCCTTAAGCTTAAGCAAAGAGCTGCTGGACTACTGCCAACTAGCACGCCAGCTAGCAGTGCCAACTAGCCCAGCTAGCTAGCACCAGCCCAGCTAGCAGCCTCGCATCCCCAGCCAGGCAATGCGTGCTGGCGCTAGGCAATGCTTGTGCTGCTGCTGCGTGCCAGTGCTAGGCACTACTAGCTGCTGGCGCTGGTGCTGGCCCTCGCCTCTCTCGCACATGCTCGCATAGCCAGCATGCGTGCTGCTAGCGATCCACGCACGCTAGCCCCTTGCCTCGCCAGCCACACGCACCACCCTCGCACATACACTCGCATCCCTCGCTGCACCTCTCGCACACGCACATGCCTCGCACACCTTGCTAGTGAAAGGAATGGTGTCCTTCCAACAAGTGTATTCTTCCGATAGAGGGTTCAGAATTATTACGGAGTTAATTCTTCAGTAAGGTCAAGTGATCGGAAAGCCTAGGTGGAGGCCGCTTCCGATCAGTAATATCAATGTACAATTGATGTTACAGCTTAATCTTAACTGAACCCTTCGGGTCGAACCCAATCGAACCACCGATCCGAGACGAGGAATTAATCCGAAAGGATTTAATGAGTCAAAAGAGTTTTGCGAATACAGACGTCGGAAATCGAGCCTAGGGCGTCGAGACCGAGCGTCGCAAAATCACAACCGACAAGTACGAGTGTAGTCGTAGCACCACAATGGTCTAACCATGTGGATGCTAGGCTAGTTCGAGCTAGCATGCACCTAGCATGGCTAGGCGCAAGCCTAAGCACACTAGGTGTGCTAGCGCACCATCGTAAGCTCAAGGTGCACCATCGCAGCCTAGGCGCACCATCGCAGCCTAGGCATGCACATGGCAGCCTATCGCAAAGCACCTCAAGCCCCAGGCAGCCCATCGCAGCTAGCAGCGTGCTAGCTTGGGTGCCTGGGTGCGCATGGCAAGCTATCGCAAGCGCCACAAGCACCAAGCAGCCCATCGCAGCTAGCAGCGTGCTAGCCTGGGTGCGTGGGTGCGCATGGCAGGCTATCGCAGCACCCTAGCACCACGCACATCACCATCGAAGTGCTACGCACATGCGTGTGTGCGTGTGCCTGTGCACCGTCGCCCAGCAGCACGGAGCTATGTGCTTGTGTGCGTGCCTTCGCATGGCAGCACCAAGCATAGCGAGCTAGCAAGCAGCACTGGCCTTGCGTGTGTAGGCACCATCGCAAGCCACGCACCAAGCATAGCGCACCTATGTGTGTGCGTGTCTTGCACCAAGCATAGCAATGCTAGGCACTGGCTAATGCGTGTGCGAGCGTTTCGTGGTGCATGGTGCATAGCGTGCTGCGTGCGTGGTGCGTAGGACAATGCGAGGGAAGGGCCAGCATGCGTGGCTCGCTAGCAGCACGCATGCCGGCTATGCTAGCAATGGCGCGCAAGGAAAGAGTGGGTGCTAGCCTGTGCGTGGGCTGCTAGGGCCAGTGCCAGCACTATGTGCTAGCAGCGCCCAGCGCCAGCACACAAGCACCAGCACCAGCCCAGCAGCAGCACGCACTGGCTGGCTAGCTGGGTGCTGGGAAGCAAGGCACTGCTAGCTAGCAGCCTTAGCTGGCACGCTAGCTGGCAGCCAACTAGCCCTCCCTTAACCCGGTTTTGTGCAAGGTTGTGGGGACCAAATCATGGCCTTGGGGAGCAAGGCATATGGTCCCCCAACTAACCTTGGCCACCACTCTTTTGCATGAGAGCATGCCACTTGTCGCAATATGATTAACTTGATTATTTATTTAATTTGGAAATTAAATAAATCATTGATTTTCAACACTCCCACATTGGTGGAGGATGAAAATCCAAGGGTTCATTTCCCTATAAATACCATGCTTGGGTATTGGGAAATTAATAACCTTGAGTGGAATTAAAAAGGCAACTCTAAGTAAGAGTAAAACTTTGATTCATAAAACTCATAGTTATTTTGTCCGGGTCTTGACTAACCTTCAAAACTTAGGACGCTCGGGTTGGGTAGAGGGTACGATCCGTCGGAGATCTCGTGTTTTCAGGATTTTGAAGTAAGAGCTCTTTGGGAGAGAAGCACGCGACGAAGGTATAATTCTTGTTCTAAATCTTGTTTGATTAAGTTTAATATGCTTGTTCATTGTTTTAATTAAGGGGCGGGTCCTTGTGGGTTTCCTTCCGCGTAGTGTCGGGTCACTACGAAACCCTACAATGGTATCGGAGCCACGCTCCTTTTAATTTTTGCAATTATTTTTTAATTAAGGTGTTTTAAAAGAATTTAATTTTCTGGTTCATGTTCTTCTAATTAGATTAGATGCTCGTTTTAATTAATTTTAAAACTCGATTTTATTTTCGTTTTAGCTGTCGAACCCAGATTTTGGCTCAAAAAATAGTGAATTTTTGGTGGAATCGACATTTTGGAACAGATTCAACCCTTTTAGAACTGTCCAGAAGCCAAATTCGAACCAGAAACCCAATTTTTCAGGGGTTTTTCGTTTTTCAACAAAAATTTTAATTCTTTTAAGCCTTGATTAATGCAAGCATTACAAGGTTAGATTAAATGCACATTTGCATCACTAATCTACTGGTTTTTAAAATATCCTTGAGCATAATAGTGGAGTTTTTATTAGTGCTTAAGTTGATATACCAATTTTTTACATAAACTTGTTTTTCACAAATTTTGCAAATAAATTGCAATAAAGTGTGAAAACTTATTGTGATCTTGTAATTTTAAGTTCCCAAATAATGTTAAAGTTCTAATTTTTAAAGGTTTAAATTATCGGAACCCTAACCCTAAATTCCATGTTGAATAAAGTTTGGATTTTTTTCATGTTTGGGTAATTTATTGGTATTTTACATATTGGAAGATGTAATCTTGGTATTTTACACAAGTATACAAGTTGGAAAATTTTTATCATTGGATGGTTGATTTATTTTTCCAACTCCCATTTGTCAAATCCATTATTAATTTGCATATTTGCAAGATTAATTTTGGACATAGCTCATTTCATTTTAAGCATAAAGATAGACCTAATTTTGTTCAAAATTGAAATTTTGGATAATTTAGGCTTATGCACCAATAAAATAAATTTTATTTAAGTAGGACTTAAATTTATTTTATTTTAGTTTTCCTCAAAATGATTCTAAAATGTAATTTAGAATTAATTTATGCCACACATAAATCGGAATCAAAATCTCGAGAAATGCACGCAAATCAATGCAAAACCGCAAGCGTCACCAAGGCTTGCCGGGCTGCCTAGCAGCCCACATGTAGGCTGCATGTGGTGCGCATATGGATGTGCATCGTTGGTGCGTGGCTGTGTGGCGAGGAGCCTTCTGCGTAGTGCGTGTGCTGGTGCATGGGCCTTAGGCTGCTGGTGCGCTTGTGCTGCTGCTGGGCAGCGAGGCAGCAAGCCCCAGCCAGCCAGCCCACTGCTGCCTGCGCCAGCAAGCTGCTAGCATGCGTAGCATGTTGCTGGTGCTGGCTAGCAACACAGGCTGTGCTAGGCACACTTGCTAGCTGCCAGCACGACGCACCATGGCGTAGGGCCATGGGCTGCCTAGCAGCCATGGTGCGCACCCATTAGGGGTTTTGTGGGAGGTTATTGCTTAATGTTTGAGCTATGCAATTTTGCAAATTTTTCAATTTTAAAATATTTTGGTAATTATTTTGACGAGGCTAAAAACCTCGATTTTCGATTTTGCAAAATTTTGACAAATTATGGGTTATGCCGACTTAATTAATCGGATTAATTAAGTACAGATGCGGAATTTAGTGGGAGCTTAATTAAGTGCGTTAGCATTTTGCGTTTAGAAATAATGGATTAAACAACATTGACTAGTTTTAATTAGGCGCGTTAATTGGATTAACCACCTAAGTTAGTTACTAGTTTTGTGTGTTTAATTATGTATTTCGTAAAATTGCATGGGCCATTCACAAATAGTGAATGGGTGAATGGAAGATTGTTTTTCAAAACAGGTCTTTGAAAATGACAACTAGTGGGGCCCGACTAGGATAGAAAATACAGACTGTGTTCCGTTATGTATTTTTGTAAATCTAAATACGGTCTGCGAACCGTTAAGTATTTTTGTACTATTATTAATCTTAGTCGTTCTAGCTAGCTTCTTTTATTTCATTTTGGCCAAGATGTCTCAAGACGGTGTTTCGACGAAGACGAGCCAAGATGAAGACCCATGGAAATTGAAGATTTCAAGGGGTCATGCTTGTTGCCAAATGCATCTATTTTATGCCTTATATATTGTTATTATATATGATTGCTAGATGCATGTCTAGGATTTCTATTATGTTGCGACGATTAGTTAAGTTCACTTAAATCAACCAACATAGAAACCCTAGGTCCCTTTAATAATATTGAGCTAAAATTTACCGTTCCAAGAACAACACTTACTGAACTAATGCGCGTACATGATGGATTACGCCAAAGCGAGGCATCACTACTTCCCTAGGAACGTAAGGTATACTAGGTATACAAGTTGTCTTGGTTATGCTCAACGATATCAGTAAGGAGTCCTTAGATGTCGTGGAAAAAGAGATAAAATGTCAAGAATG
Organism: Chenopodium quinoa; assembly: GCF_001683475.1. Classification (NCBI taxonomy): domain Eukaryota; kingdom Viridiplantae; phylum Streptophyta; class Magnoliopsida; order Caryophyllales; family Amaranthaceae; genus Chenopodium; species Chenopodium quinoa. The sequence goes on along the minus strand of NW_018744949.1, from coordinate 904,550 downwards.
CATTAGATGCGACATTTTATCAAACCCAGAGTAGCTTGGAGCTATAAGCAATTGGATTGCTTACCTTAAGATATTTATTGATTAAGAAAAGCCAAAGCATGCTTAACCATTTCTTGATCTTTGGGATCTCAGAATCATTTTATTCTCGCCCATAAGGGAAAATTTTAAATGCGTGGATAAAATGCTCAATAAGATTGAATATATGCATGAACGTTTTAAATTTCAACTTATTGATATATGAATGGTTTTTCACTTCAAATTCTTTCTATTGTAGAATCATGTCTGCTAGTAACTCAAACAACGACCATATGTGCCCGAAACTCCCCGAGAAGTTGGCCTTTTCCTTAAACTTAGTCAACTTCAGGGAATGGGAGGAGGAACTCAGGAGAACTCTCTGAAATTTTTCCTTGGAGTATACTCTTGATACTCCCATTCCAAGCTTCTTTGCCAAAGGAATCATGACCGATGAGGCTCATGAAGAATGGTCTTCCAATTGCAAAAAGGTCTCACGACTTATGGCAAATTCCATCCCGGAAGATTGGAAGGAAAGTCTTACCTCCTATCTCTCGGACATGTTCCTCAAAGCACTTGAGGACGTTGTCAATGTAAGAGTCACCAAGAGTGACAATGGCAACTTTGATGGACTCGTATTTTGTCTTGACTAGGTCACTTTCAAACATGAGGATAAAGCCACCAAACGTGGGATGTCTTGCTAAGGAAAGGCGTCGGCTTTGGACAAAGGTCTACAATGCCAAATTGAGACCCGGCATGCCCCTCCGACCTTATGTGCTTGGAATGACTAGACTCTTCAAACAGATGAGATGGCGGGGCATATCTTGCTTGCTTTACTCCACTCGGGCTATGATGCACTTAGAGTGCATATCGTTGCGGGAAAGGAGACACACTCCCTCAAGGAGGTGGTGCAACTTCTTAGCCAAGCCACCGCCTATGGAATGACCAAAAGGCCCTTGAGAGCTAAGAAGAAGGAGTTCAAGAAGGTCAAGGCAAAGATGAGATGCTTCCATTGTGGCATGCAAGGCCACTACAAGAGAGAATGCATGCTCTTCAAGGAAGAGGGGATCACTCCGACTACCTCAGGTATCTTCCTAAACACTTGTGAATTAAGCTTATTATAAGGTATTGAATACCAAGTATGACTCACTCTATGTTGCCTTTTCAGGAACCAAGTGAGAAGCTTATCAAGTGTTGGTGCATGGACAAGAAGACGACGAAGATGGTTTTTCGGTCGTGCTTGCATGCACTATTTTGTCTATGAAATGTAATTAAACTAATTCTAGTTTTTCATCATGCCTTTGAACATACTATGATCCACGGTGTTGGACACCTAGGAATTTTGGATGTAAGACTTTGACAATAGTTGTTTCAAGTTTGTCTTACAAATGTATGTTCAATTAAATTGCAAGTTTTTACATATGATTAGACAAAAGTTGATACCACTAGCTAAGACCATCGAGTCAAATCAAACTTACTTGTGGCATTGTCGTCTTGGCCATATTAACATCAAGCGCATCAAGAAACTTCTTCAAGAAGGTGTTCTTGACTCATTCGACTTAGAGTCGTTTGGAAATTGCGAAGGATGCTTATTAGGCAAGATGATAAAACAATCATTCTCCAAGTTGGGAGAAAGGGCAAATGACTTATTAGGTCTAATACACACGGATGTATGTGGACCAATGAGCACACCCGCAAGAAAAGGTTACCGATATTTCATCACTTTCACCGACGATTATAATAGATATGGCTATGTCTACTTAATGTCAAATAAATCTGAATCCTTTGAGAAATTCAAAGAATTTCAGAAAGAAGTTGAAACTCAACTTGGAAAGAAAATCAAAGAACTTCGATCGGATCGAGGTGGCGAATATTTAAGCCATGAATTCGACAATCACTTGAAAGAAAATGGCATTCTTTCAAAGTTGACACCTCCCGGAACTCCTCAATGGAACGGAGTGTCCGAACGGAGGAATCGAACCTTGTTAGACATGGTTCGATCAATGATGGGTCTTAATGAACTCCCTATCTCTTTCTAGGGATATGCGCTACAAACTGCAGCACTAACACTGAATAGAGCTCTGTCAAAAGCTATTGAAAATACTCCATATGAATTATGGACTAAGAAACCTCCTAGGTTGTCTTTTCTCAAGATTTGGGGATGCGAAGCATATGTTAAGCGATTAATTTCGGACAAACTTCACCCCAAATCGGATAAGTGTTTCTTTGTGGGATATCCAAAAGAAACCAAAGGGTATTACTTCTACAATAAATCCGAGAACAAAGTTTTTGTTGCTCATGATGGTGTCTTTTTGGAAAAGGATCACCTTTCCAAAATGACAAGTGAGAGGAAAATCGAACTCGACGAAGTTCGAGAGGACGAGCAACAATGTCAACCTGACAAAACTGACAATCTAGATACTTTGGAAGCATCTAAGAAGATTGGTCAGAATCAAACAGACAATGAAAATGCTCAACTGATTACCCTTCGTAGGTCGCAACGGCAAAGATCTCAACTAGACAGATACCTCGGTATCGTCTTAACCGATGATCAGGACATCCTAGTCATGGATGGTGATGAGCCGGCGACATACAAGCAAGCTATGACGAGCCCCGACTCTGGAAAATGGCAAGAGGCCATGAAATCTTAGATGGACTCCATGTCTGAAAATAAAGTCAGGGACTTGGTGAATTTGCCCGAGGGTTATACACCCATTGGTTGCAAATGGATCTTAAAAGTGAAGACAGACAAGGATGGAAATGTATCAATATACAAAGCTAGACTGGTGGAAAAAGGTTATAGACAAGTCCACGGGATTGACTATGATGAAACTTTTACACTAGTTGGAATGCTAAAATCCGTCCGGATCATCTTAGCGATTGCTGCATATTACGATTATGAAATATGGCAAATGGATGTCAAAACCGCCTTCCTTAATGGAATTTTGGAAGAAACTGTGTATATGACACAACCAGAAGGTTTTGTCGATCCACGCAACGCTAGAAAGGTTTGCAAGCTGAAGAAGTCCATTTATGGACTAAAGCAAGCCAGCAGAAGTTGGAATCTGTGATTTGATGAAGCCATTAGCAAGTTTGGTTTTATCAAGAATCCAAATGAATCTTGTGTATACAAGAAGGTCAGTGGGAGTGATATTGCATTCCTAGTCCTGTATGTCGATGACATACTTCTCATTGGAAACAACACAAAATTGTTGGAGTCCATAAAGGGCTGGTTGGAAAAGTGCTTTTCATTTAAGGACTTAGGAGAGGCACAGTACATATTAGGCATCAAGATCTACAAGGATAGATCTAAGAGGATGATTGGATTAAGCCAGAGTACTTACATTGATAAGGTACTGGCTCGATTCCACAAGGAGAATGCCAAAAGAGGGCATTTACCTATGTCCCATGGCATAACTCTCAGCAAGAAACAGTGTCCACAGACACCTGTTGAGCGAGAAAGAATGAATCAGATCCCATATGCTTCGCTAATCGGATCGATCATGTATGTCATGATGTGTACAAGGCCAGATGTATCGTATGCCCTGAGTGCAACGAGTCGATACCAATCGAATCCAGGAGAGGCGCATTGGACTGTGGCCAAGAACATCCTTAAGTACTTGAAAAGGAACAAGGATAAATTCCTGGTGTATGGAGGCCACAAAGAGCTGGTTGTTGAAGGTTACACCGACGCTAGCTTCCAGACTGACAGAGACGACTTCAAGTCACAGTCGGGGTACATATTCTGTCTGAATGAAGGAGCGTTTAGCTGGAAGAGTGCCAAGCAGAGCACCACTGCAGACTCTACAACTGAAGCCGAGTACTTGATCGCTTCAGAAGCTGCCAAGGAAGCTGTTTGGATTCGCAAGTTCCTTAGCGAACTTGGTGTTGTACCCTCAATCAAGGGGCCGATAGACCTTTATTGTGATAACAATTGAGCTATCGCTCAGGCCAGGGAGCCGAGATGATAATGTAACCGATCCTTTGTGTAAAATTATCATTCACTCCATTGCTATTTAATTTTGGTTTAGAATTAAATAATGAGTCCATTCGATTTATGGAAATATTCAAAACAGGGTATCAAGACCATATCTTGGATAAAGAAACACCTGTTAAGTGAACATTGAATATTTAAATCGAAAATTGTCCCTAATCGAGGTCATCTAACAGATGGACGATTGATGACCGCCATAGATTAGTGAGTAGTATGATTTACAGCATCGTTTCTTGTGCTGCCAGGACGTGACGGTCATAAATCATTTGCACATGCACTGTTTGGAACTGTACTGGATCAGACCAATCAGAGTACTTTAAGAAAGTTTAAATTTTTTCATAAGTACATTTCTCATTATGACTATCGGAACTTGTTTCCTCCGACCATGAGTACTGTGAAGTTTTCTTGTTTGAGTACTAGACTCTTTGATGTTTCCAAACATCTGCCGTAACTGGGGATCATAACGGGAACACGCAGGAGACTATGTCCTCTTACTAAGAGGAACTTACAATATAAGATTGGGATTGTCCCCCTACTAACAATTGGGAAAAATGTTTTGTCGTTTACAAGGCCGCTTGAAGAGCGAGACTGTGAAAATGCATGGCCGTGCTCAGATGGATTTTAGAAATCATCTGCTTATTGACAGTCGAACTCGGAGATCGAGAAACACTTCTGAACGTAATAAGGATGACAAAGAATCTTACCTTATAGTTCACGAAGAAACATTAAGTGATATAGGAAATGGGCTATACACTGTATGCACACTTATCCGGAAGGACAAGTGGGAGATTGAAAGGAATGGTGTCCTTCCAACAAGTGTATTCTTCCGACAGAGGGTTCAGAATTATTACGGAGCTAATTCTTTAGTAAGGTCAAGTGATCGGAATGCCTAAGTGGAGGCCGCTTCCGATCAGTATTATCAATGTACAATTGATGTTACAGCTTAATCTTAACTGAACCCTTCGGGTGGAACCTAATCGAACCACCGATCCGAGACGATGAATTAATCCGAAAGGATTTAATGAGTAACAAAGTTTTACGAATACAGACGCCGGAAATCGAGCCTAGGGCGTCGAGACCGAGCGTCGCAAAATAACAGGCGACAAGTACGAGTGTAATCGTAGCACCACAATGGTCTAACCATGTGGATGCTAGGCTAGTTCGAGCTAGCATGCACCTAGCATGGTTAGGCGCAAGCCTAAGCACACTAGGTGTGGTAGGCTCACCATCGCAAGCTGAAGGTGCACCATCGCAGCCTAGGCGCACCATCGCAGCCTAGGCGTGCACATGGAAGCCTATCGCAAAGCACCTCAAGCCCCAGGCAGCCCATCGCAGCTAGCAGCGTGCTAGCCTGGGTGCTTGGGTGGGCATGGCAAGCTATCGCAAGCGCCACCAGCACCAGGCACCCCATCGCAGCTAGCAGCGTGCTAGCCTGGGTGCCTGTTTGTGGAAGGCAGGCTATCGCAACACCCTAGCACCACGCACAGCACCATCGTAGTGCTAGCCACATGCGTGTGTGCGTGTGCGTGTGCATCGTCGCCCAGCAACACGGAGTTGTGTGCTTGTGTGCGTGCCTTCGCATGGCAGCACCAAGCATAGCGAGCTAGCAAGCAGCACTGGCCTTGCATGTGTAGGCACCATCGCAGGCCACGCACCAAGCACATCGCACTTATGTGTGTGAGTGTCTCGCACCAAGCATAGCAGTGCTAGGCACTGGCTAATGCGTGTGCGAGCGTTGCGTGGTGCATGGTGCGTAGCGTGCTGCGTGCGTGGTGCGTAGGATGATGCGAGGGAAGGGCCAGCATGCGTGGCTCGCTAGCAGCACGCATGCTGGCTGTGCTAGCAAAGGCGCGCAAGGAAAGAGTGGGTGCTAGCCTTTGCGTGGGCTGCTGGGGCCAGTGCCAGCACTATGTGCTAGCAGCACCCAGCGCCAGCACACAAGCACCAGCACCAGCCCAGCAGCAGCACGCACTGGCTGGCTAGCTGGGTTCTGGGCAGCAAGGCACTGCTAGCTGGCAGCCCTAAATCACGCTAGTTGGCAACCAGCTTGCCCTCCCTTAACCCGGTTTTGTGCAAGGTTGTGAGGACCAAATCAAGGCCTTGGGGAGCAAGGCATATGGTCCCCCACCTAACCTTGGCCACCACTCTTTTGCATGTGAGCATGCTACTTGTCGCAATATGATTAACTTGATTATTTATTTAATTTGGAAATTAAATAAATCATTGATTTTCAACACTCCCACATTGGTGGAGGATGAAAAACCAAGGGTTCATTTCCCTATAAGTACCATGCTTAGGTAATTGGAAATGAATAACCTTGAGTGGTATTAAAAAGGCAACTCTAAGCAAGAGTAAACCTTTGATTTGTAAAACTCATAGTTATTTTGTCCGGGTCTTGACTAACCTTCAAGACTTAGGACGCTCGGGTCGGGTCGAGGGTACGATCCGTCGGAGATCTCGTGTTTTCGGAATTTTGAAGTAAGAGCTCTTTGGGAGCAAAGCACGCGACGAAGGTATAATCCTTGTTCTTAATCTTGTTTGATTAAGTTTAATATGCTTGTTAATTGTTTTAATTAAGGAGCGGGTCTTGGTGGGTTACCTTCTGCGTAGTGTCGGGTCACTACGAAACCCTATAGCTAGCCCAACCAGCGAGCCTACGCACGCAACGGCCTAGCATGCGTGTTGGGCGATGCTGCCACGCATCCTCGCACCAGCACACGCCAGTGCCTAGCACTGCTATGGTTGTGCTTGGTGCGAGGCACGCACACGCACATGCATATGCGCTAGTGCCTAGCACTGCGATGGCTGTGCTTGGTGCGTGTGTGGCCCTGCCATGCGCTCCTTGGTATCCAGGCAAGCATGTTGCTGTGCTGCGATGGCGCGCCTAGGCTGCTTTAGTCAGCGATGGTGCCTAGGCATCATGCTAGGGCTGCGATAGGCTGCGATGGTGCGCCTGGCACACCTAGTGTGCTTAGGCTTGCGCCTAGCCATGCTAGGTGCATGCTAGCTCGAACTAGCCTAGCATCCACATGGTTAGACCATTGTGGTGCTACGGCTACGCTCGTACTTGTCGCTTGTGATTTTGCGACGTTCGGCCTCGACGCACTAGGCTCGACATCCGACGTCTGTATTCGTAAAACTCTATCAACTCATTAAATCCTTTCGGATTAATTCGTCGTCTCGGATCGGTGATTCGATTGGGTTTGACCCGAAGGGTTCAGTTAAGATTAAGTTGTAACATCAATTGTATATTGATATTACTGATCAGAAGCGGCCTCCACCTAGGCATTCCTATCACTTGATCTTACTGAAGAATTAACTCTGTAATAATTCTGAACCCTCTATCGGAAGAATACACTTGTTGGAAGGACACCATTCCTTTCAATCTCCCACTTGTCCTTCCGGGCAAGTGTGCAAACAGTGTATAGCCCATTTCTTATGTCTCTTAATGTTTCTTCGTGAACTATAAGGTAAGATTCATCGTCATCCTTATTACATTCAGAAGTGTTTCTCGATCTCCGAGTTTGACTGTCAATAAGCAGATGATTTCTAAAATCCATCTGAGCTCGGCCATGTATTTTCACAGTCTCGCTCTTCGAGCGGCCTTGTAAACAACAAAACATTTTCCCTATTGTTAATAGGGGGACAATCCCAGTCTTGCATTGTAAGTTCCTCTTACTAAGAGGACATAGTCTCTCGAGTGTCCCGTTATGATCCCTAGTTACGGCAGACGTTAGGAAACATCAAAGAGTCTAGTACTCAAACAAGAAAACTTCACAATACTCATGGTCGGAGGAAACAGGTTCCGATAGTCATAATGAGAAATGTACTTATGACAATTTTTAAATTTCTTAAAGTACTCTCATAGGTGTTATCCAGTACAGTTCCAAACTGTACCTGTGCAAATGATTTATGACTGTCACGTCCTCGCAGCACAAGAAACGGTGATGTAGATCATACTACACACTAATCTATGGCGGTCATCAATTGTCCATCTGTTAGATTACCTCGATTAGGGACAATTTTCGATTTAAATATTCAATGTTCACTTAACAGGTGTTTCTTTATCCAAGACATGGTCTTGATACACTGTTTTGAATATTTCTGTAAATCGAATGGACTCATTATTTAATTCTAAACAACAATTAAATAGTAATGGAGTGAATGATAATTTTGCACAAAATTAATTACTCCATTATTGAATGGTTTTAATACAGTGTCTTACATTAAATATCCTATTTAATTAAAACACATGTACAGGGAATTTCAAAGCCAGTCTCCAACATGCTTGATTCCCATCGCCTCAATGTGCTTGTTGTGTTTCACCTGAGGCAGCGGTTTAGTCAAAAGATCGGCTACATTATCATCTGTGCCAATCTTACAAATTCTGATTTCACCTTCGGATTTTCATTCCCTTATCATGTGAAATCGCCTTTGCACGTGTTTGACCTTCTGGTGTTCTCTCGGCTCCCTGGTCTGAGCGATAGCTCAATTGTTTTCACAATAGAGTTCTATCGGCCCCTTGATTGAGGGTACAACACCAAGTTCGCTGATGAACTTGCAAATCCAAACAGCTTCCTTGGCAGCTTCTGAAGCAGCCAAGTACTCGGCTTCATTTGTAGAGTCTGCAGTGGTGCTCTGCTTGGTACTCTTCCAGCTAAACGCTCCTTCATTTAGGCAAAATGTGTACCCTGACTGTGACTTGAAGTCGTCTCTGTCTGTCTGGAAGCTAGTGTCGGTGTAACCTTCAACAAGCAGTTCTTTGTGGCCTCCATACACCAGGAATTTATCCTTATTCCTTTTCAGGTACTTTAGGATATTCTTGGCCGCAGTCCAATGCGCCTCTCCTGGGTTCTATTGGTATCGGCTCGTTGCACTCAGGGCATACAATACATCTGGCCTTGTACATATCATGGCATACATGATCGATCCGATCTGAGAAGCATATGGGATCTGATTCATTCTTTCTCGCTCAATAGGTGTTTGTGGACACAGTTTCTTGCTGAGAGTAATACCTTGGGACATGGGTAAATGCCCTCTCTTGGCATTCTCCATGTTGAATTGAGCCAGTACCTTATCAATATAAGTACTCTGGCTTAATCCAATCATCCTTTTAGATCTATCTCTGTCGATCTTGATGCCCAATATGTACTGTGCCTCTCCTAAGCCCTTCATTGAAAAATACTTTCCCAACCAGCCCTTTACGGACTCCAGTAATTTTGTGTTGTTTCCAATGAGAAGTTTGTCATCAACATACAGGACTAGGAATGCAATATCACTCCCACTAACCTTCTTGTATACACAAGATTCATCTGTATTCTTGATAAAACCAAACTTGCTAATGGCTTCATCAAATTGCAAATTCCAACTTCTGCTGGCTTGCTTCAGTCCATAAATAAACTTCTTCAGCTTACAAACCTTTCCAGTGTTGCCTGGATCGACAAAACCTTCTGGCTGTGTCATATACACAGTCTCTTCCAAAATTCCATTTAGGAAGGCGGTTTGATATCCATCTGCGATATTTCATAATCGTAATATGCAGCAATCGCTAGGATGATCCGGACGGATTTTAGCATTGCAACTGGTGAAAAGGTTTCATCATAGTCAATCCCGTGGATTTGTCTATAACCTTTTGCCACTAGTCTAGCTTTGTATATCGATACATTTACATCCTTGTCTATCTTCAGTTTGAAGATCCATTTGCAACCAATGGGCGTATAACCCTCGGGCAAATTCACCTAGTCCCTGACTTGATTTTCAGACATGGAGTCCATCTCGGATCTCATGGCCTCTTGCCATTTTGCAGAGTCGGGGCTCGTCACAGCTTGCTCGTATGTCGCTGGCTCATCACCATCCATGATTAGGATGTCCTGATCATCGGTTAAGACAATACCGAGGTATCTGTCTGGTTGAGATCTTTGCCGTTGCGACCTACGAACGGTAATCGTTTGAGAATTTTCATTGTCAATTTGATTCTGACCAATCTTCTTAGATGCTTCCAAAGCATCTAGATTGTCAGTTTTGTCAGGTTGACATTGTTGCTCGTCCTCTCAAAATTCGTCGAGTTCGATTTTCCTCCCACTTGTCATTTTAGAAAGGTGATCCTTCTCCAAAAAGACACCATCACGAGCAACAAAGACTTTGTTCTCGGAATTATTGTAGAAGTAATACCCTTTGGTTTCTTTTGGATATCCCACAAAGAAACACTTATGCAATTTGGGGTGAAGTTTGTCCGAAATTAATCGCTGGACATATGCTTCGCATCCCCAAATCTTGAGAAAAGACAACCTAGGAGGTTTCTTATTCCATAATTCATATGGAGTCTTTTTAACAGCCTTTGACGGAGCTCTGTTCAGTGTTAGTGCTGCAATTTGTAGCGCATGTCCCCAGAAAGAGATAGGAAGTTCACTAAGAACCATCATTGATCGAACCATGTCTAACAAGGTTCGATTCCTCCGTTCGGACACTCCGTTCCATTGAGGAGTTCCGGGAGGTGTCAACTCTGAAAGAATACCATTTTCTTTCAAGTGATCGTCGAATTCATTGCTCAAATATTCACCACCTCGATCCGATCGAAGTGCTTTAATTTTCTTGCCAAGTTGATTTTCAACTTCTTTCTGAAATTCTTTGAATTTCTCAAAGGATTCAGATTTATTCAACATTAAGTAGATATAGCCATATCTACTAAAATCGGTAGTGAAAGTGATGAAATATCTGTAACCTTGTCTTGCGGGTGTACTCATTGGTCCACATACATCCGTGTGTATTAGACCTAATAAGTCACTTGCCCTTTCTCCCAACTTGGAGAATGGTTATTTTATCATCTTGCCTAATAGACATCCTTTGCAATTTTCAAACGACTATAAGTCGAATGAGTCAAGAACACCTTCTTGAAGAAGTTTCTTGATGCGTTTGATGTTAATATGGCCAAGACGAAAATGCCACAAGTAGGTTTGATTCGACTCGATGGTCTTAGTTCATTTGGTATCAATCCTTTGTCTAATCATGTCTAAAACATGTAATTTCCATTGAACATATATTTGCAAGACAATTTTGAAACAACTATTGTCGAAGTCTTACATGCAAAATAACTAGGTGTCCAACACCAAGGATCATAGTATGTTCAAAGGGCATGTCAAAACTAGGATTAGTTTTAATTACATCTCAAAGACAAAAAAGTGCATGCAAGCACGACCGAAAAACATCTTCGTTGTCCACTTGTCCATGCACCAACACTTGATAAGCTTTCCCACTTGGTCCCTGAAAAGGCAACATAAAGTGAGTCATACTTGGTATCCAATACCTATGATAAGCTTAATTCACAAGTGTTTAGGAAGATACCTGAGGTAGTCGGAATGTTCCCCTCTTTCTTGAAGAGCATGCATTCTCTCTTGGAGTGGCCTTGCATGCCACAATGGAAGCATCTCATCTTTGCCTTGACCTTCTTAAACTCCTTCTTCTTAGCTCTCAAGGGCCTTTTGGTCTTTCCATAGGCGTTGGCTTGGCTAAGAAGTTGCACCACCTCCTTTAGGGAGCGTGTCTCCTTTCCCACAGCTATATGCACTCTATGTGCATCATAGCCCGAGTGGAGTGAAGCAAGCAAGATATGCCCCGCCATCTAATCTTCCAATGGGATTCCGAGAAGCTGCATGTGTTTGAAGAGTCTAGTCATTCCAAGCACATGAGGTCGGAGGGGCATGTCGGGTCTCAATTTGGCATTGTAGACCTTGGTCCAAAGTCGGCGCCTTTCCTTAGCAAGACATCCCACGTTGGGTGGCTTTATCCTCATGTTTTAGAGTGACCTAGTCAAGTCAAACACGAGTCTATCAAAGTTGCCATTGTCACTCTTGGTGACTCTTACATTGACAACGTCCTCAAGGGCTTTGAGGAACATGTCCGGGAGATAGGAGGTAAGACTTTCTTTCCAATCTTCCGGGATGGAATTTGCCATAAGTCGTGAGACCCTTTTGCAATAGGAAGACCATTCTTCATGAGCCTCATCGGTCATGATTCTTTTGGCAAAAAAGCTTTGAATGGGAGTATCAAGAGTATACTCCAAGGAATAATTCCGGAGAGTTCTCCTGAGTTCCTCCTCCCCATTCCTTAAAGTTGACCAAGTTTAAGGAAAAGGCCAACTTCTCGGGGAGTTCCGGGCACATATGGTTGTTGTTTGAGTTACTTGCAGACATTATTCTACAATTGAAAGAATTTGAAATGAAAAACCATTCATGTAATCAATAAGTTGAAATTTTAAGACGTTCATGCATATTTTCAATCTTATTGAACATTTTATCCACGCAATTATAAAATTGTCCCTTTTAGGCGAGAATAAAATGGTTCCGAGATCCCAAAGATCAAGAAATGGTTAAGCATGCTTTGGCTTGTCTTAATCATTAAATATCTTAAGGTAAGAAATCCAATTGCCAATAGCTCCAAGCTACTCTCGGTTTGATAAAATGTCGCATCTAATGCATCCTTGACATTTTATCTCTTTTGCCACGACATCAAAGGACTCCTTAATGATATCGTTGAGCTTAACCAGGACAACTTGTATACCTAGTATACCTTACGTTCCTAGGGAAGTAGTGATGTCTCGCTTTGGCGTAGTCCATCACGTACGCGCATTAGTTCGTTAAGTGTTGTTATTGGAACGGCAAATTTTAGCTCAATATTATTAAGGGACCTAGGGTTTCTATGTTGGTTGATTTAAGTGAACTTAACTAATCGTCGCAACATATAGAAATCCTAGACATGCATCTAACATATAACAACAATATATATAAAGCATTAAAATGATGCATTCGGCAACTAGCATGACCCCTTGAAATCTTCAATTTCCATGGATCTTCATCTTGGCTCGTCTTCATCGAAACGCCGTCTTGAGACATCTTGGCCAAAATAAAATAAGCTAGCTAGAACGACTAAGATTAATCTAATAGTACAAAAATACTTAACGGTTCGCATACAATATTTAGATTTACAAAAATACATAACGGAACGCAGTCCGTATTTTCTATCTTAGTCGGGCCCCACTAGTTGCCATTTTCAATAACCTGTTTTAGAAACAATCTTCCATTCACCCATTCACTATTTGTGTATGGCCCATGTAATTTTACGAAATACATAATTAAACACACAAAACTAGTAACTAACTTAGGTGGTTAATCCGATTAACGCGCCTAATTAAAACTAGTCAAAGTTGTTTAATCCATTATTTCTAAAAGCAAAATGCTCACGCAATTAAATAAGCTCCCACTAAATTCTGCATAAATACTTAATTAATCCGATTAATTAAGTCGGCATAACCCATAATTTGTCAAAATTTTGCAAAACCGAAAATCGAGGTTTTTAACCTCGTTAAAATGATTACCAAAAATATTTTAAAGACGAGAGAATGCAAAATTCATAGCCCAAGTTTTAAGCAAAAACACCCCAACATAACTCTTTGAGGGTGCGCAACATGGCTGCTAGGCAGCCCATGGCCTGGTGCCATGGAGCATAGACGAGGTACGTTGTGCCCAACATGCTCTGTTGCTAGCGTCAGCTGCCTGGTGCTCTGCTGCTAACACCAGGCCATGGGCTGCTAGGCAGCCCATGGCCTGGTGCCATGGAGCATAGACGAGGTACGTTGTGCCCAGCATGCTCTGCTGCTAGCGTCAGCTGCCTGCTAGCATGCTCTACTGCTAGCGTCAGCTGCCTGCTAGCATGCTGTGCTCAGCCCTTCCCAGCCACACAGCCAAGCCTATGCTGCTGCGCTCAGCCCTTCTCTGTCACACAGCCACGCGCATTGGTGTAATGCCCTTGCGTACACCATAGGCAGCCTACATGCAGGCTGCTGGGTAGCCCGGCTGGCCTTGATGACACTTGCGGTTTTGCATCGATTTGCATGCATTTCCTCGGAATTTTAATTCCGATTTGTGTGTGACATAATTAATTCTAAATTGCATTTTAGAATCAATTTAAGGGAAATTAAAATTAATATTAAGTCCAACTAAATAAATTTAATTTTTAATGGTGCACAAGCATAAATTATCAAAAAAAATTATTTTTGAACAAAATTAAGTCTTACTTTATGCTTAAAATAAAATAAGCTATGTCCATAATTAATCTTGCCAGTATGCAAATTAATAATGGATTTGACAAAAGGGAGTTGGAAAAATAAATTAACCATCCAATGATAAAATTTTCCAACTTTCATACTTGTGTAAAATAACAAGATTACTTCTCCCAATATGAAGATTAATCAAATTTTACTCACAAGTATTTTAACTTGATGGATTTTAATCAACCAAACATGAAAAATCCAAACTTTGTTCAATATGGAATTTAGGGTTAGGGTTCCAATCATTTAAACCTTTAATGATTAGAACTTTAACATTATAGGAACTTAAAATTACAAGTTCACAACAAGCTTTCACATTTTATTGCAATTCATTTGCAAAATTTGTCAAAAATAAGATTATGTGAAAAAAGGTATGTCAACTTAAGCACTAATAAAAACTCCATTTTTATGCTTAAGGATATTTTTTAAAACCAGTTGATTAGTCATGCAAATGTGCATTTAATCTAACCTTGTAATGCTTGCATTAATCAAGGCTTAAAAAGAATTAAAATTTTCGTTGAAAAACGAAAAATCCCAGAAAAAATGGGTTTCTAGTTCGAATTTGGCTTCTGGACAACCCTCAAAGAAAGTTGAATATGTTCTAGAATGTCGATTCCACCCAAAAATCACTATTTTTGAGCCAAACTCTGGGTTCGATAGCCAAATCGAGAATAAAACCGAGTTTTAAAATTAATTAAAACGAGCATCTAATCTAATTAGAAGAACATGAACCAGAAAATTAAATTCTTTTTAAACACCTTAATTAATAAATAATTGCAAAAATTAAAAGGTGCATGGCTCCGATACCGCTGTAGGGTTTCGTAGTGACCCGACACTACGCTGAAGGAAACCCCCCAAGACCCGCCCCTTAATTAAAGCAATTAACAAGAATAATAAACTTAATCAAGCAAGACTAAGAACAAGAATTATACCTTTGTTGCATGCTTCGCTCCCGAAGAGCTCTTACTTCAAAATCCCGAAACTACGAGATCTCCGACGGATCGTACCCTCGACCCGACCCGAGCGTCCCAAATCTTGAAGGTTAGTCAAGACCAGGACAAAACAAAACTATGAGTTTTACGAATCAAAGGTTTACTCTAATTACAAGAGTTGCCTTTTTAATTCCACTCAAGGTTGTTATTTCCCAATACCATGCCTTTGGTATTTATAGGGAAATGCACCCTTGAACTTCATTTCCCAACCAATGTGGAAGAATGAATAATTTTGATAATTAATTTATTTCCAAAATAAATTAATAATTAAATTCAATCATAATGCAACAAGTGTCAAGGGGAGAGAGAGGGTTACGTGAGGACCATGAAGAGGTGGGGGGGACCATTGCCTTGCTCCCCAAGGCTTCGCCCAAGCCTTGGTCCCCACCCCTCACAAAACCGCCTTAAGCAAAGGGTGCTGGGCTGCTACCAGCTAGCACGCCAGCTAGCAGTGCCAGCTAGCCCAGCCAGCTAGCACCAGCCCAGCCAGCAGCCTCGCATCCCCGGCCGGGCAATGCATGCTGGCGCTCGGCGATGCTTGTGATGCTGCTGCGTTCCAGTACTAGGCGCTGCTAGCTGATGGCGCTGGTGCTGGCCCTCGCCTCTCTCGCACATGCTCGCATAGCCAGCATGCCTGCTGCTAGCGAGCCACGCATGCTGGCCCCTTGCCTCGCCAGCCACACGCACCACCCTCGCACATACACTCGCATCCCTCACTGCACCTCTCGCACAAGCACATGCCTCGCACACCTTGCTAGCCCAACCAGCGAGCCTACGCACGCAACGGCCTAGCATGTGTGTGGGCGATGCTGCCAGGCATCCTCGCACCAGCAGGTGCCAATGCCTAACACTGCTATGGTTGTGCTTGGTGTGAGGCACGCACACGCACATGCACATGCGCTAGTGCCTAGCACTGCGATGGATGTGCTTAGTGCGTGTGTGGCCCTGCCATGCGCACCTAGGCATCCAGGCAAGCACGTTGCTATGCTGCGATGGTGCGCCTAGGTTGCGATGGTCAGCGATGGTGCCTAGGCATCATTCTAGGGCTGCGATAGGCTGCGATGGTGCGCCTAGCACACCTAGTATGCTTAGGCTTGCGCCTAGCCATGCTAGGTGCATGCTAGCTCAAACTAGCCTAGCATCCACATGGTTAGACCATTGTGTTGCTACGGCTACGCTCGTACTTGTCGCTTGTGATTTTGTGACGCTCGGCCTCGACGCCCTACGCTCGACATCCGACGTCTGTATTCGAAAAACTCTGTCGACTCATTAAATCCTTTCGGATTAATTCGTCGTCTCGGATCGGTGATTCGATTGGGTTCGACCCGAAGGGTTCAGTTAATATTACGCTGTAACATCAATTGTACATTGATATTACTGATCGGAAGCGGCCTCCACCTAGGCATTCCGATCACTTGATCTTACTGAAGTATTAACTCTGTAATAATTCTGAACCCTCTATCGGAAGAATACACTTGTTGGAAGGACACCATTCCTTTCAAATAATGCATACTACATATTATTATTACTTGAAAAAATTGTACAATGACAATAATGATAAAAATCGTACAAGGATATTAAACAAAAATTGGATAATGATAAAAATTGTAAAATGATAATATTGATAATGATAAAAATCGTACAATATACAAAAATTGTCTATTCTTCTTCTTCTTCTTCTTCTTCTTGTGCGTCTTCGTCTTCGGCTTCAAGGTCATCGGCTAGTTGCACAGATTGGGAACTAGCCGAACCCGAACGGTCGGAAGCGGAGGTTCCTTCATCGCTATCGTTGTCGTCGTAAGAACGGTCTTGTGAGCGATTTTCCGCATCCAACCAATCTTTGAAACACACGCACATTTCAAGTGTTTCGGGTTTTAGACTTGTTCTTCTATCGTCTAAAACCCTCCCGACTGCGCTGAAAGCTCGTCGGAGGCAACGGAGGAGACTTGAATACCAAGAATGTCTCGTGCCATTGACGCCAAAGTTGGTTGCTTCGTGCTTTGTTGTTTCCACCATGCAAGGAGGTCGAGGCGGTTTATCTCATCTTCGTCCATGCCCTTGGTGAAGTCGTAACTCAGGTACATTTGCAACTTCAAGACATCGCTTTACGTTCTCCTTATTGTAGAATCACCTGAAAACCTTGAAATCAAGTTAGTAGCTTGTGAAAATAAATGTTTGGCCTTCTAACTTACGTTTTTGGATGGTTGGGAAGGGCCTTAGCGAGGAACGGTGCATATTTGGCTTCATAGACTCTATGTAAAGCAAAAACCTGATCCTTCACATTACTCTTATACGTTTCTACATTATCGTCAAGAAGCATGCGTTGAAAATAAATTTCAACTAACATAAATGTATTTTCATACTTTTTCCTAGAATCTAATATGGAAGAAAAAATATAAATCAAAGGAATTTCACTATAATATTTACGCCACTATGTTTCCATTGCTGGAAGATACTAATCATAATCACTTTGGTTGCGATGATCAGCAAAAAGTTGGGCGAGTAAACATGCATTTGAAAGAAAGTTTTGAGCACAAGGATTATAAACAGAAGAAAAACAATACGTCATGTTATATAATAACTGTAAAAATTGCATATAGCGTTCACATTTATCCCAATCATCCTCATATATAGCATTGTTTGGAAATTTTGGTTGTAAAAAATTGTCAACGGATTCTTGTACTCAATTGCGTTGGTTAACATGTCATAGGTGGAATTCCACCTGGTTGGGCAATCGGTTTTGATTTTTATTGCCCTTATCTTTTGTTGTTTTAGAAAACTCTTCCATTCTTGGTATCTCATGTTTGAGCTATTAATAGACATAATAGTTTCTCTAATTTGGTTATAGTATGGACCCATTGCTCTAAGTCCATCCTGTACACACAAGTTAAGAACATGGCAAACACATTTAATATGAACTGCGTCACCATCCAATATTACATCGATCAAGTTTTGTTTGACATAATTAGCAGTATATGTCATTGCGGTTGCATTGTCAAATATCATAGACATGATTTTATCTCGAAGGTTGTATTCGTTTATTGTTTCCATTAAATGGTGAGCATTGTTAATACCGGTGTGGGGGTATTCCAACATTTCGAAATGGATTATTCGTTTTTGTAACAACCATTGATCATCTACCCAATGGCAAGTCACACATAAATAGTGATATTTATAACCACTATCCCAAGAATCGGCAGTCAAAGACACTCTGGTTAAGGTTACTCAATTCGTTTTGTAACCGCATTTTGTATTCTAGGAAGTTTTTCATGGCGACGAAACGAACGGTTTTCCTAGAGATTCTTTTATGTTGGAATTGTAATGCTTTATTAATGTAAGTGTTAAATGGGTCACTTTCAGAGAAAAGAAAAGGTTGTTCGAAAGTACTATCATTTTCACTAGTTCATCCCTATCCCTCTGATAGTTGTAGGTACAGCCGTGTGGATGGAATTGGGAAATTTTTGGCTGGGTTAGATTACTAGCTGGTTGTGCACAACTTCTCATGTGTCTACTTACGTGTCCCGTCCCCGATTTGAATTTGGTCGAGAATGGATGACCACATGTTTGACATTTTGCTCTTGTTTGGTCTCTACTTAGGAGGAAATAAACGCCATACCTAAATTTTGCGGCTTTTGATATGTACCATCTCACTTTCGGTTAACCATTCCTCATGTGTGTTTGGGAATTGGGTGTTTGTAGAATCAGGGATTTGTTGGTTAGTAGTAGAACCGGAGGCATTTAGGGTTTGTTGGCTATCTTGGCTAGAATAAAAACTTTTTGGGTCAAAGTAATTTGGTGGGAATTGACCGAAATGTGGAAATTGGTTTGGTGGTGGAAATTGGTGTGGTGGTGGAAATCCGGGCATATTATTCATGTTATAGGGTTGAAAACCGGAAGTACCATTGACAGGCTCAAGTCGTATCACCTAATCAAAAATAGTTCCTAAGTCCTCTAACTAAAGTAGATAGGGAAGTAGGGTCGAATCAACAGGGAAGCAGTGTTCTTCTATTCCTAATCAACAATTATAATCTAAATTATTAAGTAACCAAATTTGCGTTTGAGGGAATCAAACTAATAACGAACTAAGCAAATGAAATAGTGGAACAATCAATATTAAAAAGATCTAGGGTATAGGTTCACCAATAAATAATACTCCAGGGTAAAACATACGATCGATTATCAATGCATAAATTAACCAGACTATAAAGGGTTGTCGCTACGTATTATAATCACATAATTAATTTACTGGTATTAAATCTCATCTCACGAATCTCGACCTAACCATTAATAGATTAACATGCCTATTGAAACTAAGCCTAAACATCAATTCTCATCTGTCGAATCTCAAATCAATATTGCATGACTCATACAGTTAAACTAGGCTTAATCTAACTACATAGCATTAAATCAATCAATAGGAAATTAACCAATCATCAATAATAAATACTAATAAATTACCCCTTCGTATTATTCATGGATCCCCACAAACCTAGAAATAAGTCTACTCGCTCATAAATAAAACTAAGCTAAACATAATAATTAAACACGACATGATTAAATTAAAGCAATTAAATTACTGAAAGTAAAGAGGGAAGAAATTGTTACCAAAATTAAAGGAAATAATCAATTTCATAAATCGAGTGTAGAGAGAATAATAGTATGAAGAACAAGCTTTAAAACGAAATCTAGAATCAAGAAAGCGGAATAATGGATAATGAAAAGCGTAAAACGCAAAAAAGCTAAAAACGTATTTATACTAAACAACTGAATCTCAATAAAGAAAAAGATAAAATAAATTAAAATATCTTAATAAATCGCGCGCCCGGTCGGGCGAGGAACCGCCCGACCGGGCGCGCATCCGGGCGAACCTTCGCCCTATGGTCTTCTCACTCGCCCGGCCGGGCGCGCCTTCGGGCGAGCCTTTACCCGGTCGGGCGGATGCTTGGGCAGGCCTTTTCTTCTTCTTTTCAATTGGGCTTCACACTTCTTGGCCCAAAACTAATCTTCTTCATAGGTCCAACTTTCCCGAGCTCCTATTCACTTCATCGAGCCCTTAATCACCAAATTGATTCCTCAAATACGGTCCTGCGCTTCAGAATACGATCATAGAAATGCGTCTCGTCTCCATTGCTCGCGGTGGCTCCACTAAGTGCCGGAAAATGTTCCAAATCTGCAGTTTCCTGTAGAATAATTCCACAACTACAAAAACACTAGAAAATGCATATTAGTAATAAAATTGGCTCTAAAGATCCAAAAATACTCCTAACTATGATCACGGGACGGGGATAAAATACTATATATAATGAATACATCAAACTCCCCCAAGCCAAACCCTTTGCTTGTCCCAAAGCAAAGAGCTCATCAATGAATAAATAAAACATTCTTCACCCCAAAAATCAATCAAAACCAAGCATAACCGATTCAGGGAAAATCCAACAAATATGCATCAAAATTAACCAATTAAATCCATCTAACTACTCATCCTTCCTAACAATTGTCAAATAGAGCAAACCACAAGAGCATATAGAATTCAAGACTAGTACCCACTCACTCAACTCTCATTTATGTGGCGTGTAAAAGATGTACTCGATCGCTCTCCAACCACCCTTTTAATGTGAGCAATGCCCTCCCAAACTCACAACACTCGTGTGTTTAAGAAAACAAACACTCAACCTAGTAGTCGACTCGGAATATGTCAAATCATTCTTTGCATTCATAAACAACTAATTTCACATCCATACAACTCTATGCACAAAGGTCGGAAGGTCGTTAAAGCTTGTAACGTAAGGTTAGGGTAAAAGGTAGGATAAATTTGGGAAAATGTGAGAGTAAAGCCATGCTTAAGGGAGCCAATCCAAATAAATAAAACCAAGGTCAAAATTAAATAATGACCAAATCATCTCCAATACAACTCAACTCTACCAAAAATTCACCAAACATTCAATTATAATAAAAATTCCCAACACTTACAATTTCACTCATTCAAATACGATATTATAGAACTAGAGTGATCAACAAAATTTGAACTCTTTTTTTTTTCTTTTGATTTTTTTTCTCTTTTTTTTTTCTTTTCTTTTCAAGCCACCTTCATTAAAACACTTGAACAACAAAACAATTTATTTTTCTTTTGCTCTTTTTTTTTTCTTTGTACTCACTTGGAATTTTTCACTTTGAACAACAATTTTTCAATATTTATTCCAATCTATAAAAATAAGAACAAATAAAAACTTCTCAAGCCCACCCAAAACTGTGCAAATGAATATGCACACTACAAACTCCCTCACCTCACTCACTAATAGCTCCCCCAAGCCAAGCTTAGGACTAGTAACCAATGGGGCAAAATAGGCTTGTAATGTGGTTAATAAACAATAAACAGTCAAGGCAACAACATGGGTAGCAAGAAGGGAACAAATGTATCTAAAATCATCTGAAGGCCACCTAAAAGAACAAATGCCTTCGTCCTCCTCATTGTGCATAATAATGAGTCATACAAACACTACCCAAAGTTATAAACCAATACTCAACTTCATTGACATACCAGGAACTAAAACACATTCCTAACCAAATCAACTAGTCAAGCACTATATTCACAAGCAGTTGGACAAAATTGACTCATGTTAAGACATCAAAGCAATCAAACATCAAATCATGGCTAACCTATCCACAATACTCATCATCATATACCAAGAATCAAAACCATTTTCATGTATGGGGTACAAGGAAGCATGATTTATCATTCATTGGTTCGTATTTTTGTATATTTTTTTTTAAAGTAGTAAATCTACCTAAGAAAGCAATAAAAACTATACTAAAGCACACACAAAAATAAAATAAATTAAAAGAAAGAAAAGAAAAAAATACCTACATCCAAAATCTCCCCCAAGCTAGAATCAGACAATGTCCTCATTGACTCGGGAATTAGCCTAGCGCGACTAATCATCACCATCCTCATCCATTTGGCAAGACTCACCGCCACTGCCACCTGCACCACCAGAAGAACTACCACCAAAATAGTTAGGGTGAACATCCCCCCCTAACCCCGCAAAGGGAAAGTCTCGACCATAACCGGCAAATGCGGAATAATCAGTGTAAATACCTTGGGAAATGGGATCCACATATCCCTGGTGTTTCGGGGTTTTCTGATGTCCTGCGGGAGAGTTACAATTCCGAGACTGGAACCGGACGCCTGTACCTGCAAAATAACGGAGACTTCTGTGAGCTCCGCCTCCAACGGTCAAGTTAGTACCTGATTAAGGAGTAATTAATGCGGAAATTAAAGTAATGAGGTCTCTCTAGGTGAGAGTGTTTAATGTAGGTAATCTGCTTTTTTAGCGAGATCAGCCGGTTATTAGTGTGTTCCGTAATGTTTTTCGCGTGTTGTTTTTGTAATCCCCCTTAATGAGGATTAAGGGAGGTATTTATAACCTTGGGAAAGGTGCCCATCCTAGGTTTAGGTAAACCTAGGGCCGATTGGGCTTCCCTCGGAAGTTGGGCCTGGGTGGCCGGTTTCTCCATTAGGCATGGAGTATGTCACATGTCGTGACATAACAGGTCCAAGGTGGACGAATAAGCGCGTGCCACGTGGCAAGCCCTGATAGTTCCAACTAGGGGACACTTGGCAGGTCCTGATTGGCCCACGTGGCGCATTCCGATTGGTGAGAGCAAAATCCCCTAATCATTTGCCCCTCACAGGTGGCACGTGACTGGTCACGTGTTACCTGTGACAGGTGTCGCACAGTAACGGGCAACGACCTGCTACAGGTGTTAGTCGGCGAAAGGACGAGAGATTTTCCCGCCCAAATTTTGAATTCTGGAAATGACCCTTCGCCTTCTCACTTCGCCTATATAAGGGAGAGTTGCCTTGAGTCATTTTCACACTTTGAGAACTATTTGAGAACATTCGGACCCCTGAACTTGCTCTGAAATTTTGGACTTTTTCTGCCTACCGCCTGTTCTGACAAGCCGACTACACAGGATTTTCAGAACTTCATCAACCGTCACTCGTTCAGGTAACTCAGTTCTCTTACTCTTAATTTTCTTTTTATTTTATGAAATGGCACCACGGAAGCACACGACACGACCTAGGTTAGTGATCAGCCGGTCACCGGGGACGGCTGAATCTAGGACTAGGAGTGCCGCCTGCCCTTTTCCGGACCCATCTTTTCCCTTTATACAAAGTCCGACTGTATCTGTGTCTATGCAGAGCAGGATGGCCAGAACGAAAAAGACAGCTAGGATCTCAAATTCATACGGCTCCTCCCACAGGGTGCCGATTAGTGAAACATCTGACCAGGCGCCAGATGTTGAAATGAGACAAGGCGGCCTGGATGCCGGCAATTCTGTGGGGGGAGTCATAGTGACCCCTTTCAATTTAACAGTTAACAAATCTTCTCCTTTTCAAAGAGAGGAGGCGGGCCCCTCCGGGAGAGGGGAGGAGTCGTCCTCTTCAGACTCGTCCGAGGACGATTCCTCGTCAAGCTCTTCTGGCCGTGCTTCTTTGGGTACAGAAGAGAAAAACAGCCGCCTGCAAGAGGCAAGACTTTCTCACACAGTTGAAAAGGGGGACAATTGGGCGGAACCATCCGCCTCTTACCGAGAGCTAAATACCCCCTACTACTGCACGGTACCTCGGGGCCGAATCACAGCCATGCAAGAGAAAGTGGAGAGCTTTATTGCAAACCACACCATGGGCCCCGACTTTCTAGTGTTTGTGCCGGATCCAGAAGACATAGTCGTCTGGCCGGCTGGTTCCAGTTATGATAGCGCCTGCTTTGGCTGCTACGAGGCGGCCATCAAGGCAGGGCTGCGCTTCCCATTACATCCGGCTGTTCAGCGGATTTTGGATGGGTATGAGTTGGGGTTATGGCAGTTAGCCCCAAACTCCTGGGTCAACGTACTCGGCTATGTGGCCGGGTGCGAACTGCACGGGGTGGAGCCGAGCTTCGAGGCTTTCGCCCATATGAACTATCTCAGCCGGACCCCTAAGACAGGCGGTACCGGCTGGTATCAATTAACAAGCCACAGGGGCTACCTCATGACGAGAGGTAAAGCAAACAAGTGGAAGGACTGGCGGAGCACCTTCCTCATCATTGAGAGTTCAGACATTGAGCTGAACAAGCGCTTCAATAGGTGGAACAGGAATCCGCCCCTTCTTGCAGGTGGCCGTAGCATGCCGCCTGTTCCCCCCAAGGCTAAGAAAGAGATCCTTGACAAAGGACTCTTTAAAGTAGAGTCGAGGGTCGACTCTACTTCAGGGGTACGAGAGCAAGTACCCCTGCACTGCGTCCCGAGCTTCAAGTGGCTCTATGACGAGTACTTTTTGGCCGCCTGTGGCCTCAGCAGTCGGTGCTCAAGAGGTAGTCGGCCTGTCGAATACTCTGTTGTTTCATACATTTGTTGTTTATCTTTTATTAACTTTGCCATTTGTTTTTGCAGCTGACGCCATGAGCAAAATCACCGCCTCCAAGACTGCGGCGGCCATGTTGCGGGCCTCTATTATGCAACAAGCTTCAACCGACTCCCCCAAGAAGGGGGCACCCTTGGTGAGCTCCGAACCTTTCACCCTCTTTTTGGAGTGTTTATGCATATACTGACTTTTTTCTTCTGTTTTAGACGGGTGCTCCAAGAGCTTCATCTTCCCAACAGCCGGACCCCAAGGCCCGGAAGACGACTGTTGGGAGCTCTCCTGGTTCTGCCAGGAAACAGGTGGCGGCTGAGAAACAGCCGACCACTTCTTCTAAAGCTCCAACTGGGCCGCCTAGAGGTATGAAGTTGTCCTTGTAAATTTTAGACTTGCTCATTTTTTACTAAGTCTAATCCGTTTGTTTGTGCTTGATGCAGCCGGCCCCCAGGGGCCTGACTTGGTAGAGATGGCGAAGTCTATGATCAGGGCAGTTCCTCCGGCTGAAAGGGAGGCGGTCAGGGGTGTCGGCACCCTTGACCTTGACGGGATTGCAGGGGTCCTTGCTGAGGTATACTTAGCATTTTTTTGAGTATTTGAATTTTCTGGACGCCTGTTTTCTTTTTTGTTTGGAAACTGACGCCTGTTTTTTTTGTTTTTTACTTAGGCCCTGCTCCGAGTTAACGGCCTTCGCAAGCCGCTTGATCGGAAAAACAAAGAGGTAAAGGCTGCAAAAGCTATGGCCGCCTCTGACTGTGATAAGGTAATGTTTCAAATTGCCCAAAATGAAGTACTGACCATTGATATTCTTTATTATCAGGCGCAGGCTACCGCCGCTGTTCGGGCTCAGTTAGAGGCGGCCCAGAAGAAGAATGACGAGCTGGAGGCGACCATCACAAATCTCCAGGCCGAGCTGAAACCTCTTCGCCTGAAAATGTACTCATACGAAGCCATGAAGAAATCCTTGGCGAGCGTAAAGGAACGCCTGGTGACCTAGGAGAAGAGTCTTACCCAAGAGCTCTCGGAAAAGGCCGAGCAAGAGAAGAAAGAGTTGGTCCAGGAGATGATGGAAGACTCCGCTCAAATCCAGCGCATGACCTGGGGCCGCCTCTTCCCCAGTGCCGACTTTGCCTCTTGGAAAAGAACGTACCGCCAGTGCTCGGATGCATATAATCAAGAGATCCTGGCGGCTGCTGAAGAAGAGGCGTTGGGAGAAGCGTTGGAGGAGGAGGAGGAGCCGGTAGTGGCGCTTTTGCCGCTTGGGGGTAAGGCATCAAAAAAGGATGCAGCTGAAGCCGAGTCCAGCAAGAAGAGTGCTGACCAGGCGGCAGCTGCTAATACTGAACTGCCCCCTTCTTAAACTTTATGTATTCTTACCACGGCCTGCGTGCCGTTTGCTTTGTATTTACCCGGCTAAGGGGCCGGGGCTTTGAATATTTTGCTGGTCTTTAATGACCGGCTTATTTTTAATGAATTTTTGTTTTGCTTCAAATTTGTCTAAGTATTCCATATCTAATATCCAATTGTTTACTAGACCGACTGTTTTACATGGCCAAACGTTGCAGACAGGTACGGATAGTTAGTACGCCGCCTATGCCCCTGGACGACTGGTTGTCTGTTTCCAGGATAGACGATCAGTCGGCCATTTATCCAATCGGTATTCGAACTATTTTGTCTGGATCCTTTTTAGGCAGGCGGGCCTGTCATTTGTAAATTTAACCAAGTAGGAAAGTTGTATGACCAAGTAAATAGAGTATTACCTAGTCGCCAAGGAATTGAGTAGTAGAGATAACAAGCGGCGGGTACCGGTTGTTTCCCTTTATTGCCAATGTTGTTGGCTTTTAACTCATAATTTGTTAACCTAGCAAGAGTAGTGGTTGAGAGCCCCTGTTTGTTAAAAACAGGCGGACGACTCATACCTTTTAGGCTCCATACTAAGTTTGAGGGACTATTAAGTTAACATAGGAGTTAGTCTTCGTCACAATCTAGATTGAGTAGTAGAGGTACCAGGCGGCGGAGGCCGGCTGGTTCCCTTGATTTGCCAATGTTTGTTGGCTATTAACTCAATAGGTTACCTAGTAGGAATAGGGGTTTGAGTGCCCCTGTTTGTTAAAAACAGGCGGACGACTCAAACCTTTTAGGTTCCATACCAAATTTGAGGGAGTGACTATGAGTTAACGTTGGAGTTACTCAGTCGCCGTCACTTTTGTTTGAGAAGTAGAGGTACCAGGCGGCGTAGGCCGGCTAGACCCCTTGATTCGCCAATGTTTGTTGGCTATTAACTCAATAGGTACCCCCTGCATTTATCCCAAGTAATACAGGCGGTCATCTGACTCAGATGTCAACTGCTACCACTGGTTTGGTTAGTGATAGAGTTATCCTTGTCTCAAAAACGGCTACGTGGTTGCCCTTGGGGACAGTCGTATAGGTGTCGTGTAATTAGTTTATAGAACAATGTTCCACCCAAAAGGGAGCTGCTCTCTGCGACGAATTTCATCCGGAGGGATGCCGTCGGACGCCTGCTATGATGTTGGGACAGGTCGTATTAGTTTTGTAGATTTGATCAGTTGGCTTGGCGCCTGGTCTGATCATTCGGCCTGTGGCCTTGGTAAGTTCTTGGTGAACGTAGGTGCTAAATAAAAGGAGGGTAGCCGCCTGTTAGGCACAGGGTCGGCCAGGCCCTAATCTTTTTAGCTAAGTATTAGGGGGGTGGCTATGTGTTTGGAACCAGTCGGCCATCTTCTTATGGAGAGTAGCCGACTATATGCCCAGGCGACATGCCCCTATTGTGAGTGAAATACTCAATGGAGAGTAGCCGACTGTAAAGGTACAGACGGCATGCCCCTCTGAAGATAGAGTGTAAAACTCAATGGAAAGTAGCCGACTGTAAAGGTACAGACGGCATGCCCCTCGTAGTACATAATTGAATAGTAAGTGCAAACTTTTATTAAGTAGCTCTTTACTTTACATCATTCAAAAGAAATATTTCTTAAGATTATCTACATTCCAAGTTCGAGGCAACGGTTGTCCGTCTGGTGTTTCCAGACGGTAGGTACCGTCCCTGACTTCCTCATAGATTCGGTAGGGTCCTTCCCAGTTGGGAGTTAGTTTGCCAGACTCATTAGCCCTACCAACTGCTTCCATTTTTCTAAGTACAAAGTCCCCTACTTTGAGGGGACGCCTGTGTACTTTTTTGTTGTATGATCTAGTCATTCTCAGGCGATAGATCTCATGGCGCAAGACAGCATTGCCCCTCTTTTCAGGGAGTGAGTCTAATGCCAGGCGCATGGCTTCCCAGTTTGCCTCTTCGTCATATAGCATTACTCGAAGAGTCGGCTTGTAGTGTTCTATTGGAAGAACAACTTCTGCACCGTAAGTTAGGAGGAATGCAGTTTCTCCAGTCGCCCCTTTTTCAGTCGTCCTAATGGCCCAGAGAACATGTGGTAGTTCATCCGCCCATAGGCCGCCTGCTCGTTCAATCTTTTTCTTGAGACCATCTGAGATGATTTTATTAAAGGCTTCTACCTGGCCGTTTGCTTGTGGACGGCCGACAGATGCAAAGTAGTTTGCAATTCCTTGATCACCCAACCAGCTTTTGAGAACAGGCGTCTCAAATTGGGGACCATTATCAAAAACCATAGACATGGGAACCCCGAACCGAGTGATGACGTTTTTCCAAATGAATGAAATTACATCTTTCGTCTTGATTCCCTTTACAGCCTCCGCCTCTACCCATTTAGTGAAGTAGTCGACGGCAACAAGTATGTACCTCCTACCGCCTGTAGCAGGCGTATATGGACCCAGAATGTCCATGCCCCACTTAGCAAACGGTAGTGGGCTGTGAATGGTAGTGAGGTCAGTAGACGGACGGTGAATTAGTTTGCCAAACCTTTGGCACTTGTCACATTTTTTCACCATCTCCATTGCATCTGCTTCCAAAGTAGGCCAAAAGTAGCCCTGTCGCCTTGCCCTTTGAGCAAGCATCCTACCACCTATATGAGAAGCACAGTAACCAGAGTGAAGATCATCTAGTATCTCTCGTCCCTTTTCTGGAGTAACACACTTTAAGAAGGGTTGAAGGTACCCCCTCTTGTGAAGTTCTCCCTTTATCATTTCAAAACAGGTGGATCGTTTTTTCAGTGCTGCCGCCTGTTGAGGATCATCCGGCAGGGTACCGTTTGTCAGATATGCCCTGATTGAATCCATCCAGGTTGAGCTTCTGTCTAGGATTCCAATAGGGTTTTCCTCGATGCTTCTCTTCTCCATTACTTCCCAAAAAACAGTTCGAGGAGTATCAGAGGAGGCGGATGATGCTAATTTTGACAGTGCATCCGCCTGGTTGTTTTCTGATCTCGGCACTTGGATCAGATGGAAATCCTCAAGGGAGCCAACTGCTTGTCGGACCGCCTGTAAATACTTGATCATGGCCGGATGGGTTGCTTCGTATTCACCATTGTACTGACTCACTATCAATTGTGAATCGGAACAGGCGTCTATTTTTCTTGCCCCTGCCGCCTTGCACATGCGGATCCCGGCTAGTAAAGCTTCATATTCTGCCTCATTGTTTGAAGCCTGAAAACTGAAGCGTAGAGCATACTCGAACCTGTAGCCCTCTGGCGACTGACATATGACGCCTGCTCCACAACCATTTGAAGTAGAGCTTCCGTCCACATATACCTTCCATACTTGGTCTGGAACTTGAGAGTCAAGAGGACGAGTCATCTCTACAATAAAGTCAGCAAAGGCTTGCCCCTTCACTGCTTTTCTAGGCTCGAAAGTAACTTCGAGGCTCTGTATTTCTATGGCCCATTTGATCATTCAGCCTGACGACTCCATGATGGTCAGCGGCCGCTTGATAGGTTTGTCTGTATACACGACGACTGTATGTGCCAAAAAATAGGGCTTCAATTTTTTAACAGCCATGAAGAGTGCAAGACCAAATTTCTCCACTAGGGGATACCTCAACTCGGCATTTTTCAGTACGTGACTGACAAAGTAGACCGGGAGCTGACAGCCGTCCCTTTCAGCAAGGAGAACAGCGCTTAACGCATGATCAAAGACGGCCAGGTACATGTAGAGAACCTCTTTGGGAAAAGGGCTGACCAGCCTCGGCAAGGAATGCAAGTGAACTTTTAATTTCTGGAAGGCGGCCTCAGCATCCGGCCCCCATTCAAACCTTGCCTTTTTCTTAATTGCCTGGAAAAAGTATAGGCATTTGTCGCCTGATCGGCTTAGAAATCTTCCCAAGGCCGCCAGACAACCTGTTAACTTCTGAACCTCTCGGATGGTACGAGGCGACTGCATGTCAATGACCGCCTGCACCTTCTCAGGGTTCGCTTCTATTCCTCTCTGATTGATAAGGAATCCGAGAAATTTCCCAGACTCAACTCCAAATACACATTTCTTGGGATTGAGCATGACATGGTGCTGCCTGAGTGTGGCGAAAGTTTCTCGGAGGTCCGACAGATGATCTTTCTGAAGTTTAGTCTTGACAATCATATCATCAATATATGCCTCGACGTTTCTCCCAATCTAATCAAAGAACACAGTGTTTATCATTCGTTGGAAGGTAGCCGGGGCATTCTTAAGACCAAACGGCATGACCGTGTAACAGTATAACCCCTGATCAGTGACGAAGGCCGTCTTCTCCTGATCTTTCTTCCATAAGGGAATTTGATGGAAACCAGAATAGGCGTCCATGAAACTCATCAAGGCATGGCCGGCTGTTGAGTCGACCAGGTTATCAATTTTAGGCAAAGGGTAACTGTCTTTGGGGCACGCCTTGTTTAAGTCTGTGTAGTCTACACACATTCGCCAGGTGCCATTCGGCTTTTTAACAAGCACCACATTTGCAACCCAGTCTGGAAAGTAACATTGCCGAATGAACCCTGCATCAAGTAATTTTTTAACTTCGGCGGCTGCCGCCTGACTTCTTTCTTCGCCATGGTTCCGCTTCTTTTGCCGTACCGGCTTCTTTTTCGGATCCACGGCGAGTTTATGTACCGCCAGATCAGGACTAATGCCTGGCATTTCATGGACTTCAAATGCAAAGATGTCCTTGTATTCTTTCAATAGGTTGTGAAAGTCGTCACCAAGGTTTCTCAGAGAAGTCGTCCCAACTTTGACTGTTCGGTCAGGACGTGAGTCGTCTAAGATCAGGTCCGCATGCTCACCAGCCGGCTGAGGGCGGAACTCATCCAGCCGCTCCTCTGCCAATGATTGCTATTTTCTTGCTTTTCTTGCGGACTCTGTCTGGGACGTCTTTCTCTTTTTGCCGCCTACTTCTTGAACAGGCGCACTCTCCTTGACATTGTCAAGGTCTGTTTTTTCACCACTTGACCCAGTGGCCATAACGGTGGGCTTGACATCCGAGAGATAGCACTCTCGGGCCATCCTCTGATCTCCCCTTAGGGAGCCGACTGTTCCATTATCCCTCTCAAACTTGAGCAACATAAGAGACGGGATTATAACAGCCTTGGAATTATTCAGGGTTGGTCGACCCAGAATCATGTTGTAGGCCGAGAGTTCCTCTACTACTAGGAACCGGACTACCATGTGTCGTCCTTCCCCTTTTTCGCCCAGGCGAATGGGTAAATCTACTCGTCCGAGTGGGTGGACGACTCCTCCTCCAAACCCTACTAAAGGGTGGGAAGCCGGATGTATGCAGTCAGTCTGATATTTCAGTTTCGACAGACATTTGCTGCTGATGAGATCTGAGGAGCTCCCGGTATCTATGAGGATGCGGCCAACTCTCTGGTTGGCCACTTTACATTCAATAACGAGAGGGTCGTCATGCGGCCCCCTTACCCCTCCTAGATCCTCTTCAGTGATGACAATCTCAAGAAATGTATATTTGGACGGCCGTTCTTGGTGAACGGAATTTACATCTAACCGCCTTATATTATCTTTGTTGCCCCTAATAATGGGGCCGCCTCCTGAGAAGCCGCCTACAATGGTGTAGACGACTGCATCATCTGTATCGGAGCTGTCGGCCTGTTCATTCTTTTTGGCCGACAGCTTTTTTGAGGAAGTGTTCCCCGTAGATTTCTTGACATAAGTGTCAAGATCACCTTGCTCAGCCAGGCGGTCTAGGTACCGCATAAGACTGATGCAGTCATTGGTGTGATGACCAACGTCATCATGATAAGCACAGATTTTATCTTGGTTCCGGTTGTTTGCAGAACCCTTCATGGGGACCGGCTTCTCAATTGAGATCCGTCCCTTGATTTCTTTTAGGATAAACTGGTTATCCTTGTTAAACGCATATTTTGGGGAGTATGGTTTGAATTCTTTTTTCTTTTTCTGGGCCGGCTGTTTAGAGGAATCAGCCGCCCAGACGTCTTTTCTTTTCTCATCTTTCTGTCGTCCTTCTCTTTTGTCGAACCTTTTCCCGTCCGACTGTTTTATCGTACAAAGACAGTCGCCTGTATATAGGCTTCTGCTTCAATCAAGGCCTCTTGAAGAGTCGCCACCCTTTTTCGAACCAAATCAAATTTGAAGGTAGACCCGTCTTTGAGACCTCTAAAAAAGTCGGTATAAGCTACCTCATCCGGTAACCCTTGAATCTGTATTCTCATCAGGTTAAACCGCCTGATGTAAGAACGAAGCCCCTCCTTCTCGCCCTGCTGAATTGTTCCCAAATCAAGGGTCGTTTTCTTCGCAGGGATGTTCATGGCAAAGTTGGAGGCAAATAAGTAAGCAAGCGTCCTGAAGCTATTTACACAACCAGTCGGCAGGTTGCCGAACCATTGATGTGCGATTCCTTTGAGAGTCGCTGGGAAACACTTGCACCAAGTGGGATCATCCAACCCTTGAAGGTACATTAGGTTGGTGAATGCCATCAGATGGTCTTCTGGGTTAGTAGTGCCGTCATAGGCGCCTACTAGTACATTTTTCACTTTGGCCGGCTGTGCGGCTCCAGTAATTTCCTTGGAGAAGGCCGACGGCTGTTCACCAAGTCTAAGCAACCGTAGCTGCCAGTCCATTGGTTGGACGTTTTTTGCTGCAGGTCCACCAAATGGAGGTGGCTGCATAAAATACTGTTGTTGCGGCACAAACGGTAAGTTTGGTACCGCCTGGGCACTATGAAAGCCGGACTGACGGGAGGTGCCGCCTGACTGACTCTCATGGTACGACTGAGTATGCCTCATCGAGGCATTTCGCAAACTGTCTTGAAAGTTTGAAGTAGAGGCCGACTCTGACAATCGGTCACTCTTCTTCTGCTCTAGCAGTAGCCGAGCATCTGTGAATGTTTGTTTCGACCCGTCCGCCTGAATATGACGAACATGTTTCCTATTTCCTGTAGGATAACGGAATTTTGTGAAATCAAGGGCAGGTGGCTCCCGCTTCCTAGATTTAGGATGAGGAGTCGTCTCTCGCCCTTGAACTGGCTTCCTCTTCAGTGAAGTGGAGGGTTTCTTGGCCAACTGCTCCTTGACTGGAGCAGTCGACTTCTTGTTGATCAACTCTTGAATCTCTCCCTTGAAATCCCTCATGAAGGTCATGAGTTCGTTCCTTGTGATGGGAGCAGACCCATCAGTCGGCTGTTGCCGAACAGGCGGTGCGCCTGCTGGCTCGCTTCCTGTTTGAAGATGCTCCCGTTCCCTCCTTTCGGTATGACGGGTACGTCGGGCCCTTAGGGTCCCGTCTGAAGCTGTATGAGTTTCAACTTCAAATTCACTTTCGGTGTCATGGTCCGACTGAACTTGAGGGTCGTTTAGGGGACGCCTCTCTTCAAGAGTCGGTACAGAATTGGATTCCATCTCTGAAGTACTCTCCCCACAGACGGCGCCAAATGTTTCGGGGTTTTCTGATGTCCTGCGGGAGAGTTACAATTCCGAGACTGGAACCGGACGCCTGTACCTGCAAAATAACGGAGACTCCTGTGAGCTCCGCCTCCAACGGTCAAGTTAGTACCTGATTAAGGAGTAATTAATGTGGAAATTAAAGTAATAAGGTCTCTCTAGGTGAGAGTGTTTAATGTAGGTAATCTGCTTTTTTAGCGAGATCAGCCGGTTATTAGTGTGTTCCGTAATGTTTTTCGCGTGTTGTTTTTGTAATCCCCCTTAATGAGGATTAAGGGAGGTATTTATAACCTTGGGAAACGTGCCCATCCTAGGTTTAGGTAAACCTAGGGCCGATTGGGCTTCCCTCGGAAGTTGGGCTTGGGTGGCCGGTTTCTCCATTAGGCATGGAGTATGCCACATGTCGTGACATAACAGGTCCAAGGTGGACGAATAAGCGCGTGCCACGTGGCAAGCCCTGACAGTTCCAACTAGGGGACACTTGGCAGGTCCTGATTGGCCCACGTGGCGCATTCCGATTGGTGAGAGCAAAATCCCCTAATCACCTGGGGTGGTGGCTGGTACCAGTCAGGGTAAACAACATCATCGGGAATAGTACCCTGACGAGCATAATCATCATACATAGGAAAAAGGGCTCTACCCTGGTTCCTCTCAACATACCCTAACCGTTGGTCAATAGAGCCTACCATCCGCCAAAGGTCACCCTAGGACTGCTCTACCCTGCTTATGGCCTGCCCTATACTCTGTAAATCCCAAATAGTCTCGGAGTCTGGTGTGGGTCGGGGTCAAGGTACCTGAGGTGGAGGTGGTGGTGCCTCATAGTGAAGCTGTGGAGGTGATGGTGGACGAGGTGAGGCACGTGGTGGATGCTGGGGCAAACCCTGTGCGTGAGCAAGTAGAATGTCGTAGGTATACGACTCCTGCCTAGGGGGAAAGGCTGTCAACTCAGGGTTAGGGAGGGGGAAAACAAGGATGTACTCCCTGTCAACTCGAACTAACCACTCTGAAACTTGGTTACGACTAGTTTTAATCCAGTTTAAAAATTGCATGTATGACAGGTTTATCTGAGATTCCCCCCCCCCCCACAGTTAGTAATCCCTGCATACTCAGACTCACTGAACACGGCCTTTTTAAGGGCTATCCTAGTGATAAGGCCGCCAATGTGAATGGGGATTTTAGCATTGTTGCTACAGGCATTGGCGTGCCTACTCAGGTGATGAATAATATAACGGGCGATGTTCAATCGTCCATAACCAAAAACATAATGCCCTAGGATAGCTAATTCGTTAGTTTGAGCATTGTGGGGTTCGTGACGTCCTAGAAAACAGGTCCCTGAAAATCTGTGAAAAATTTTAGGGACGGGGTGATGGAATGGAAGAGTACTGGCATGATTCGAATTAGGGCAATTTTTGCCCGTTAGAGAAAAATAAATATCATTTGCCTTATACTCTTCACTCCATTCAGTAGGGGGAGAGGAATCCAGTTCGAACAGTTCGGCAAATTCTACATAATTTAAACTAATGTTTTTGTTGTTTAATCGAAAATGTAGAATTGGACCATTCCTAGATTGTACTACATTAAGGGATGAAAGAAATTCACATGTCAACTCCCTATATGTCGTGTAGTACATATCAACAAATTTTCGCATACCTATATCAGCCATGAATTGTTTAACATGATCATACAAGCCTAATTTCTTAAGAGTGTCCCGGTGTAACAACCGGGAAGAAATTACCTCACATCCGGTGAGATTTATCAAACGGTCACGCTGATCGGATGTAGTAATCCGAATGGTTGGCCACAAATCCGGAAGTTGGAGCTCCGGATCGTACTGAACTCCTTTGCCCGAACCTGAACCCGACCCCGAACCGCGAATGCTTCTTTGTCTCTTGAACATGGAGAAATTGTGATTGTTGAACCCTTCAAAAGTAATAATATCAGTATAGGAATGTAAGGGATGAAGAGGGGAGTATAATGATGGGAAAAACTTGAGATTTGGATGGGGGATGAAGGAAAAAACGTAGAGAGAAGTTAGAGAAAAATGGAGTTTTAGAGAGAGAAAGCAATGGAGGAAGGAGTAAGAAGGAAGAAAGAAAGGAGAAAAGAAAGTGAATCCGGAGAAATAGTGGCGCGCCCGGCCGGGCGACCTCTCGCCTGGTCGGGCGATCTGACAATTTTGAAATTGCTGGGTTCACGCCCGGTCGGGCGGGATTTCGCCCGTTCGAGCGATCTTGATTCTTTATGAGAGTACATTCTCGCGCCCGGTCGGACGGATGTTCGCCCGATCGGGCGAGTTGTATCAAAAAAAAATTCTTTCTCTCGCGCCCGGTCGGGCGATTTTTTTGCTAGAACTACAACGTACTCTCGCGCCTGGTCGGGTGGGATCTCGCCCGGTAGGGCGAATTTTTGACGCATACGTAATTCTCCCGCGCCCAGTCGGGCGAGGATTCGCCCAGTCGGGCGCGAGGCTGAAATTTCCGTATGTCAACTTTTCTTATTTTCTCATATTTTTGGCTAACTCTTTGTTCTCCAACCTGCGTAAAAATACTCTAAAATACGTTAGTTCCCTCTCTCGTCCTCTCCAAAAAAAAGTAAAAAAAATAAATAAAATAAAAGATTAAAGGAAAATAATATAGAAAAATACGGGTTGCCTCCCGCAAAGCGCTGGTTTATCAAGGTCCCGCACGACCGTCTTTCCATATGTTAATCAAGATGAGGAGGGATCCGTTAGGTGTAGTAATTCAACTGCACCTATCGTAGCCTCGTCGTGATACAATTTCAATCGTTGACCATTTACCTTACAGAAACCACCGCGATCATCATATAATTCAACAGAAC
This sequence comes from Chenopodium quinoa, assembly GCF_001683475.1. NCBI lineage: Eukaryota > Viridiplantae > Streptophyta > Magnoliopsida > Caryophyllales > Amaranthaceae > Chenopodium > Chenopodium quinoa. The sequence goes on along the minus strand of NW_018744949.1, from coordinate 868,408 downwards.
CGAATTTATTTGTCCTTTTAACAGTGAAAGGACCTGACCACCTTGACTTTAACTTTCCTGGGAACAGTTTAAGTCTAGAATTGAATAACAAAACCTTATCACCCTCTTTGAATTCTCTCGGAAGGATCATCTTGTCATGTCATTTCTTGGTTTTCTCCTTATAGACATGTGCACTATCATAGGCCTGCAACCTAAACTCATCTAACTGGTTAAGTTGAAGTAACCGTTTCTCTCCTGCTAACTTAGCATCTAAATTAAGCTCTTTGATTGCCCAATAAGCCTTGTACACTAGTTTATAGGGAGAAGTACCAATAGGGGTCTTAAATGCAGTTTTATATGCCCAAAGGGTGTCATCTAACTTATCACTCCAATCTTTCCTGGACTTTGCTACCACTTTTTGCAGAATGGCTTTAATTTCACTGTTAGAAACCTCTACTTGCCCACTAGTTTGGGGATGGTAGGCTAAACTTGTCCTATGGTAGACTCCGTACTTTTTGAGAAGGGTATCTAACTTCTTTTCATGAAAGTGAGATCCTCCATCACTAATAACGGCTCTAGGGACCCCAAATCTAGGAAAGATAATTTTCTTAAATAATTTGTGAACCACTTTGGAATCATTGGTAGGAGTGGCAATGGCTTCTACCCACTTAGAAACATAATCAACGGCGACAAGAATATAACGATTCCCTTTTGAAGAGGGAAAAGGACCCATATAATCAACACCCAAAACATCAAAAATTTAAACTTCTAAAATACCTGTTTGGGGCATCTCATGCCACCGCGAGATATTGCCAGTTCTCTGGCAAGAATCAGAAGCTATGACAAAGGATTGAGCATCCTCGAACATGGTAGGCCAATAGAATCCTGACTCACTTATCTTGGCAACTGTCTTGGCAGGGCCATGATGTCCACCATAGGGCGAGTTGTGGCAGCTAATAAGTACTCCGTGAACTTCCCATTCGGGAACACACCTACGAAATAAGCCATCTGCACACTCTCTAAACAAAAAAGGATCATCCCAAAAATAATGTTTAACACCATAAAGGAACTTCTTTTTCTGTTGATAAGACAAGTCAGGAGGTAGAGTACCACCCACTAAATAATTAGCATAATCTGCATACCAAGGGTGTTGCTCTACAATAGCAAACAAGTGATCATCAGGGAAAGAATCATCTATAGGGAGAGAATTCTTACCATCATCATATCTGATCCGAGACAAGTGATCTGCTACAACATTCTCTGCTCCCTTTTTATCTTTAATTTCCACATCAAAATCTTGGAGCAAGAGAACCCAACGAAGGAGCCTAGGCTTAGTTTCTCCCTTGGCTATTAAATATTTCAGAGCTGCATGGTCAGTAAAAACAATTATTTTAGAACCAACTAGATATGATCTAAATTTTTCTAAAGATATATAACAGCAAGAAACTCCTTCTTCGTGGTAGCATAATTGACTTAGGCTTCATCCAAAGTTTTACTGGCATAATAAATAGCATGTAGAACTTTGTTCCTTCTCTGTCCTAGCACGGCTCCAACTGCAAAATCACTAGCATCACACATAATCTCGAAAGGTAAATTCCAATCGGGAGCACATATGATACGTGCCGATATTAAAGCCTGCTTAATCCTGTTAAAAGCCTCAAGACACTCATCAGTAAAAACAAAAGGGGCATCTTTTAATAAAAGCTAAGTTAGTGGTTTAGAAATTTTAGAAAAATCTTTGATAAAGCGACGATAAAACCCCGCATGACCTAAGAAACTTCTAACCCCCTTAACATTAACTGGTGGAGGTAATTTCTCAATCACAGAAATCTTAGCTTTGTCAACCTGTAAACCCTTATCAGATACGATATGACCAAGAACTACTCCCTCCGTCACCATAAAGTGACATTTTTCCCAATTTAGGACCAAATTACATTCTTCACATCTCTTCAATATTTTAGTGAGATTTATTAAAAATGCATCAAATGAAGACCCATACACACTAAAATCATCCATATAGACTTCCATAATAGACTCTATGAATTCAGAAAAAAATACTCATCATGCAATGTTGAAAAGTAGCAGGGGCATTACATAGGCCAAATGGCATCCTGCGATATGCAAAGGTACCATAGGGATAAGTAAAAGTGGTCTTTTCCTGATCATCAGGGTGAATTGGAATTTGAAAAAATCCAGAGTACCCATCTAAATAGCAAAAGAATTTATGATTAGCTAACCTTTTAAGCATTTGGTCGATAAAGGGTAGGGGGAAATGATCCTTTTTAGTGGCAATATTTAATCTACGATAATCAATACACATACGCCACCCTGTCACAGTTCTAGTGGGAATTAATTCATTCTTATCAGTTTTTATTACAGTCATCCCACCCTTTTTAGGTACTACCTGCACAGGACTAACCCACTTTAAATCAGAAATAGGGTAAATAATACCTGCATCAAGTAGTTTCATTACCTGTTTCTTAACTACTTCCTGCATATTAGGATTCAACCTTCTCTGGGGTTGAATACAAGGCTTGTGAGTCTCTTCCAAGTGTATCATGTTCATACAGAAGTCAGGGCTAATACCCTTCAAATCATCAATACTGTACCCGATTGCCCTCTTATGGGTTCTAAGAACCGTTAAAAGTTGGGAAATATGTGGGTCATCAAGTGCAGTACTGATAATCAAGGGGTGTAATTTCTTCTCATCAAGAAAAACATATTTTAAATGAGAAGGAAGAGTTTTTAATTCAGGTTTCTTTACCTCTGCAGGTTTTAGTTCCTGAATTAATTTTTCTACCTTCAAATTTTCCTTAGGGCTTAGCTCTTCAAGGGAGAGAGTTGCCTCTATAGCATCCACCTCCTTGCTCCAAATACCAGCATCCCCTGTAGTAAATTCACCACAAAGTACTTCCTCCAAGGGATCCCTTGCAAGGACCTGTGGTAAGCTATCTTCACAAATAATGTCAATCACATCAATAACTTCAATACTACAACAATTTTCCTCTAGCATAGGACCTTTTAAAACCTTATCTAAATTAAAAGTGATGTTATCATCTCCTATAGAAAGGGTTAGTTTTCCATTTTTCACATCAATAATGGCTCCTGCAGTATGAAGAAAAGGTCTTCCTAAAATTATAGGAATTTGTGTATCCTCAGCCATGTCTAAAACAACAAAATCAACAGGGATATAAAATTTTCCTACTCTGACAGGGATATCCTCTAAAATACCTAAGGGATATTTAACAGAATGATCTGCCATTTGCAGGGTAATATTTGTCACTTTTAAATCACCCATATTATGTTTTGCACATATAGACGATGGCATAACACTAACACTAGCACCCAAATCACATAATGCTTTATCTATGAAGACATTACCAATATGACAAGGTATAGAAAAACTACCAGGATCCTTTAATTTAGGTGGGGATTTATTTTGTATTAAAGCACTACATTCTTCTGTGAAACCTACAATCTCTACCTCATTAAAGGCTCTTTTCCTAGTCAAAATGTCTTTCATAAATTTAGCATATGCAGGAACTTATGTAATTAGCTCTGTGAAAGGAACGATTACCTGCAGATTTTTTACTACCTCTAGAAACTTACCAAACTGCTTATCCAATTTTGTCTTCAATTGTCTATTGGGGAATGGTAGCTTGATGACAGGTTTCTCTACCTCTCCATCTTTGGGTTTAGTATTACCATGCAATGCATTATCAATTGAAGTATTAGTTTTACCCTGCAGCCCTGCAGGGCTAGAAACAAACTCATTTAAAACAACAGAATCAGAGCTAGAATTATTAGATATGACAGGTTCATCATTTGTGGGCATAGCAGGCCCATCATATTGTGAACCACTCCTCAGAGTAATTGCATTAGCATGATCTGTAGGTTGTACTGGCTGCGATGGCAGGGTTCCTTGTTGGCGATTTTGTAGAGTAGTAAAAAGTTGTGCAATTTGATTGTCGATAATTTTATTATGGGCTACAAGGGAATCAATTTGTGCATCTCTACTCTGCATATGTTTTTGCATACTTGCTAACATAGTTCTAATTTCTGACAAGGCAGGGTCGGTGGATGGAGGTGGATTTTGTGATTGGGCCCTTTGGTTGGGAGGTTGATAATATTTTTGATGTGGTTGTTGTGGAGGTGGAGGATTTAGCACATTGGTACTCCTGTAGGAAAGATTTGGATGGTCTCGAAGACAAGGATTATAAGTGTTGGAGTATGGGTTATTGTGCCTATAGGTTAGGAAGGCATTAACTTGCTCCATGGAACTACTGCATTCTTGTTCCCAATGTCCTACAATTCCACAATTTTCACAAAAAGAATCGTTAGTATTATTGAAAGCAGAAACATTATATACGGGAGCAGGAATAGCAGTACTAAGATTATCTAATTTCTGACAAATAGAGGTTAATTGAGCCTGCAAAAAGGATATTGAATCAACATTATGTTTTCCTTTGTTAGAGAAACCTCTAGGATTCCCGTATTGAGAATTATGGATTGCGATCTCTTCAATTACTGTTCCTGCTACATCTTCTTGAAGATTCATAAATCTTCCATTAGCTGCCGAATCAAGGATTGATCTAGATTAATTTCCAAGCCCATTGTAGAAAGCTTGGATAAGCTGCCATTGCTGCAATCCATGATGGGGACACTCTCTCTACAAATCCTTGAATCTTTCCCAAGCCTCATATAAGCTTTCATCAATCTCTTGGGAAAAATTTTGGATTGAACTCCGTAGTAGAGCTGTTCTCTCTGCAGGGTAATATTTATCATAAAAATTCAAAGCAAGAGTATCCCAGTTAGTAATACCAAGAGCAATTCTATTGAATCCATTATACCACAATTTAGCTTTTCCACACAAAGAAAAGGGAAAGAGAATCTCCCTGATTTGGTCCTGCGTGACCCCATTTTGCCTAATAGTATTGCAATACTGGCAGAAATCTAAAATATGAAGATTTGGATCTTCACCCTTAGCTCCGCTAAATTGCTTCCTTTCAATCATAGTAATAAACTGGGGCTTGATTTCAAATTGTACTCCTTCGAGGGCAGGTGGAGGAGTAAGATGTGGGAAATCTGCTAGGGACGGCTGCGAATAATCGCTGAGCTTGCAAGGTAGTTGGTGCGTCATCTCTGCTTCTAGTTCTGAATAAACTTATGTATCCCTAGAATCAGATGGTGGTTCCAAAGGTATAGTACCCTCGGAAGTAGCTCGTACCTGTCTAAAAAGGTTCTTCTGTCTATGAAAGGAACGTTCAATCTCATGGTCAAACGGAATGTAACCTGATCTAGAACTCCTGGGCATAAACACAGAACTAAACAAACAAGTATGAGAAACTGTCCCAAAGAACTTGCGTTCTCTAAGACGAAAGAAAATAATTTAGACTGCAAAAATAATCAGATATAAAAATAAAACCCTTTCCCCGGCAACGGCGCCAAATTTTGACAGGCTCAAGTTGTATCACCTAATCAAAAATAGTTCCTAAGTCCTATAACTAAAGTAGATAGGGAAGTAGGGTCGAATCCACAGGGAAGCAGTGTTCTTCTATTCCTAATCAACAATTATAATCTAAATTATTAAGTAACCAAATTTGTGTTTGAGAGAATCAAACTAATAACGAACTAAGCGAATGAAATAGTGGAACAATCAATATTAAAAAGATCTAGGGTATAGGTTCACCAATAAATAATACTCCAGGGTAAAACATACGATCGATTATCAATGCATAAATTAACCAGACTATAAAGGGTTGTCGCTACGTATTATAATCATATAATTAATCTACTGGTATTAATTCTCATCTCTCGAATCTCGACCTAACCATTAATAGATTAACATGTCTATTGAAACTAAGCCTAATCATCAATTCTCATTTGTCGAATCTCAAATCAATATTGCATGACTCATACAATTAAACCAGGCCTAATCTAACTGCATAGCATTAAATCAATCAATAAGAAATTAACCAATCATCAATAATAAATAATAATAAATTACCCCTTCGTATTATTCATGGATCCCCACAACCCTAGAAATAAGTCTACTCACTCATAAATAAAACTAAGCTAAACATAATAATTAAACAAGACATGATTAAATTAAAACAATTAAATTACTGAAAGTAAAGAGGGAAGAAATCGTTACCAAAATTAAAGAAAATAATCAATTGCATAAATCAAAGAGTGTAGAGAGAATAATGGTATCAAAAACAAGCTTAAAAACTAAATCTAGAATCAAGAAAACGGAATAATGGATAATGAAAAGCGTAAAACGCAAAAAAGCTAAAAACGTATTTATACTAAACAACTAAATCTGAATAAAGAAAAAGGAAAAATAAATTAAAATATCTCTATAAATCGCGCGCCCGGTCGGGCGAGGCACCGCCCGACCGGGCGCGCCTTTTTTATCTTAAGTGCGTAGCTCGCGCCCGGTCAGGCGCGCATCCGGGCCAACCTTCGCCCTATGGTCTTCTCACTCGCCCGGCCAGGCGCGCCTTCGGGCGAGCCTTTACCCGGTCTGGCGGATGCTTGGGCAGGCCTTTTCTTCTTCGTTTCAATTGGGCTTCACACTTCTTGGCCCAAAACTAAACTTCTTCATAGGTCCAACTTGCCCGAGCTCCTATTCACTTCATCAAGCCTTTAATCACCGAATTGATTCCTCAAATACGGTCCTGGGTTTCAGAATACGATCATAGAAATGCGTCTCGTCTCCAATGCTCGCGATGGCTCCACTAAGTGCCGCAAAATGTTCCAAATCTGCAGTTTCCTATAGAATAATTCCACAACTACGAAAACACTAGAAAACGCATATTAGTAATGAAATTGGCTCTAAAGAGCCAAAAATACTCCTAACTATGATCACGGGACGGGGATAAAATACTATATATAATGAATACATCAACCATCGTGCCTAAATTGCTCAAAGCCTAGGGGGACGTTACCGGGTTCATTGGTTAAAATTGGCCGGACTCGGAATTTGGGGGCTCGTTGGATTAGGTGATTCCCTAGAACTACTACCACGGAAAAGTTGGGCTTTCCCCTTCCCCCTAGATGATGTAGGGTTTCGTAGAGACCCGACACTACGCGGAAAGAAACCCACCAAGACCCGCCCCTTAATTAAAGCAATTAAACAAGCATAATAAACTTAATCAAACAAGATTAAGGACAAGAATTATACCTTTGACACGTGCTTCGCTCCTAAAGAGCTCTTACTTCAAAATCCCGAAAATACGGGATCTCCGACGGATCGTACCCTCGACCCGATCCGAGCGTCCTAAGTCTTGAAGGTTAGTCAAGACCCGGACAAAATAACTATGAGTTTTACAAATCAAAGGTTTACTCTTTTCTAGAGTTGCCTTTTTAATTCCACTCAAGGTTGTTCATTTCCCAATACCCAAGCTTGGTATTTATAGGGAAATGAACCCTTGTATTTCATTCCCCAACCAATGTGGGAGAATGTTTATTTTGCTAATTAATTTATTTCTAAAATAAATCAATAAATAAATGCAATCACAACTCGACGAGTGTCAAGGAGAGAGAGAGTATTAGGTGAGGACCATGGAGAGGTCGGGAGACCAATGCCTTGCTCCCCACTCTCCTCATAAACCGCCTTGCCCTAGCCTGCTGCCCAGCTGCCAGCTAGCGTGCCAGCTGGCTGTGCCAGCTAGCCCAGCATGCTAGCACTAGCCTAGCAGCATCGCTGATGCTTGCTGGTGCGTGCTGGCACTGGTGCGTGCTGGCGCTGGCGCTGGTGCGTGTTGGCGCTAGTGCTAGTATCCCACGCATCATCGCTTCTCGCATGGCCCCAGCATGCGTGCTGCTAGCGAGCCACGCATGCTAGCCTCTCGCCACGCACCGCACTCCCACACCATGCGCACCACGCATCTCTCTCGCACATAATGCCTAGCATGCGTGCTGCTAGCAAGCCACGCATGCTTGGCTTGACGTTACTTGCTAGCTTACCAACCCCTCGCACACACTCTCGCATAGCCTCACGCATCAGCCTCGGCACTGTGCACCATGCACACACATGCCTCGCCCAGGCACCACGCACCACGCATGCGCCAATGCCCAGCACTAGTTGTGCTTGGTGCGTGTGGTCCTGCCATGCGCCCAGCACTATGCTAGGGCTGCTATGGTATTAGGCCATCCTAGGGCACGCATGGTGCGCCTAGTGATGCTGCCTGGGCTGCGATGGCGCCCATCCATCCTAGGCCACGCATGGTGCGCCTAGTGATGCGTATAGGCCTGCGATGTGCTGCTGGCTTGCGATGGCGCCCAGCATCATGCTAGGGCTGCGATAGCGCCTAGGCATGATGCTAGAGCTGAGTTGGCGCGCCTGGTGCTAGCGATATCCAGCCATGGTGCCTAGCCATCACGCTAGGGCTGCGACAGCGCCTAGGCATGATGTTACGGCTGCTATGGCGCGCCTAGTGCCTATGATGAGCCAGCCTAGCCTAGCTATGGCTACGCTCATACTTGTCGATTGTGATTTTGCTACGCTCGGTCTCGACGCCCTAGGCTGGATGTCCGACGTTTGTATTCGTAAAACTCTGTCGACTCATTAAATCCTTTCGGATTATTTCGTCGTCTCGGATCGGAGATTCGATTGGGTTCGACCCGAAGGGTTTAGTTAAGATTAAGCTGTAATATCATTTGTACCTCGATATTACTGTTCAGAAGCGGCCTCCACCTAGGCATTCCGATCACTTGACCTTACTGAAGAATTAGCTCTGTAATAATTCTGAACCCTCTATCGGAAGAATACACTTGTTGGAAGGACACCATTCCTTTCAATCTCCCACTTGTCCTTCCGGACAAGTGTGCATATTGTGTATAGGTCATTTCCTTTGTCACTTAATGTTTCTTCTTGAACTATAAGGTAAGATTCTTTGTCATCCTTATTACGTTCAGAAGTGTTTCTCGATCTCCGAGTTCGACTGTCAATAAGCAGATGATTTCTAAAATCCATCTGAGCATGGCCATGCATTTTCACAGTCTCACTCTTCGAGCGGCCTTGTAAACAACAAAACATTTTCCCTATTGTTAGTAGGGGGACAATCCCAGTCTTATATTGTAAGTTCTTCTTACTAAGAGGACATAGACTCCCGAGTGTTCCGTTATGATCCCCAGTTACGGCAGACGTTTGGAAACATCAAAGAGTCTATTACTCAAACAAGAAAACTTCACAGTACTCATGGTCTGAGGAAATAAGTTCTGATAGTAATAATGAGAAATGTACTTATGACAAAATTTTTAAATTTTCTTAAAGTACTCTCATAGGTCTTATCCAGTACAGTTCTAAAATGTACCTGTGCAAATGATTTATGATTGTCACGTCCTCGCAGCACAAGAAACGGTGATGTAAATCATACTACACACTAATCTATGGCGGTCATCAATCGTCCATCTGTTAGATGACCTCGATTAGGGATACTTTTCGATTTAATATTCAATGTTCACTTAACAGGTGTTTCTTTATCCAAGACATGGTCTTGATACCCTGTTTTGAATATTTCAGTAAATCGAATGGACTCATTATTTAATTCTAAACCACAATTAAATAGCAATGGAGTGAATGATAATTTTGCACAGAAATTAATTTACTCCATTAATGAATGGTTTCAATACAGTGTCTTACATTAAATATCCTATTTAATTAAAACACATGTACAGGGAATTTCAAAGCCAGTCTCCAACATGCTTGATTCCCATTACCTCAATGTGCTTGTTGTGTTTCACTTGAGGCAAAGGTTTAGTCAAAGGATCGGCTGCATTATCATCCGTGCCGATCTTACAAATTCTGATTTCACCTTCGGATTTCCATTCCCTTATCATGTGAAATAGCCTTTGCACGTGTTTAACCTTCTGGTGTTCTCTCGGCTCCCTGGCCTGAGCGATAGCTCCATTATTATCACAATAGAGGTCTATCGGTCCCTTGATTGAGGGTACAACACCAAGTTCGCTAATGAACTTGCGAATCCAAACAGCTTCCTTGGCAGCTTTCGAAGCGGCCAAGTACTCGGCTTCAGTTGTAAAGTCTGTAGTGGTGCTCTGCTTGGCACTCTTCCAGCTAAACGCTCCTCCATTCAGACATAATATGTACCCCGACTGTGACTTGAAGTCGTCTCTGTCAGTCTGGAAGCTAGCGTCGGTGTAACCTTCAACAACCAGTTCTTTGTGGCCTCTATACACCAGGAATTTATCCTTGTTCCTTTTCAAGTACTTTAGGATGTTCTTGGCCGTAGTCCAATGCGCCTCTCCTGGGTTTGATTGAAATCGCCTTGTAGCGCTTAAAGCATACGATACATCTGGCCTGGTACATATCATGGCATACATGATTGACCTAATTAGCGAAGCATATGGAATCTGATCCATTCTCTCTCGCTCAACAGGTGTCTGCGGACACTGTTTCTTGCTGAGAGTTATGCCATGGGACATGGGTAAATGCCCTCTTTTGGCATTTTCCATGTTGAATCGATCAATGTAAGTACTCTGGCTTAATCCAATCATCCTCTTAGATCTATCCTTGTAGATCTTGATGCCCAATATGTATTGTGCCTCTCCTAAGTCCTTCATTGAAAAGCACTTTCCCAACCAGCCCTTTACGGACTCCAATAGTTTTGTGCTGTTTCCAATGAGCAGTATGTCATCGACATACAGGACTAGGAATGCAATATCACTCCTGTTTTGGGGTTTTTTGATGTCCTGCGGGAGAGTTACAATTCCGAGAATGGAACCGGACGCCTGTACCTGCAAAACAGACGGATGCTCCGGATGATTGGAGATCCGCCTCCAACGGTCAAGTTAGTACTTGCTTAAGGAGTAATAAATGCGGAAATTAAAGTGATTGGGTCTCTCTAGGTGAGAGTGTTTAATGTGTGTAATCCCCCTTAATGAGGATTAAGGGAGGTATTTATAACCTCGGGAAACGTGCCAATCCTAGGTTTAGGTTAACCTTGGGCTGATTGGGCTTCCCTCGGAAGTTTGGCCTAGGTGGCCGGCTTCTCCATTAGGCATGGAGTATGCCACGTGTCATGACATAATAGGTCCAGGGTGGACGAATAAGTGTGTGCCACGTGGCAAGCCCTAACAGTTCTAACTGGGGGACACTTGGCAGGACCTGATTGGCCCACGTGGCGCATTCCGATTGGTGGGAGCAAAATCCCCTAATCATTTGCCCCTCACAGGTGGCACGTGACTGGTCACGTGTTACCTGTGACAGGTGTTGCCTTGTAACAGGCGACGGCCTGCTACAGGTGTCACTCGGCGAAAGGCTGGGAGATTCTCCCGCCAAAATTTGAATTCCGGAAGTGACCCTTCGCCTCTCACTTCGCCTATATAAAGGAGTGTTAACTTCGGTCATTTTCACACTAGAGAACTTTGTGAGAGAACATTCGGACCCCTGAACTTGCTCTGACATTTTGGACCCTTTCTGCCTACCGCCTGCTCTGACAAGCCGACTGCAAAGGATTTTCAGAACTTCATCAACGTCACTCGTTCAGGTAACCGTCGGTTCTCTTACTCTTAATTTTCTCTTTATTTTATTCTTTTTTGAAATGGCACCTCGGAAGCACACGACACGACCTAGGTTAGTGATCAGCCGGTCACCGGGGACGGCTGAATCTAGGACTAAGAGTGCCGCCTGCCCTTTTCCGGACCCATCTTTGCCCTTTATACAAAGTCCGACTGTCTCTGTGTCTATGCAGAACATGATGGCCAGAACAAAAAGAACTGCTAGGATTTCGAACTCAGACGGCTCCTCTCACAGGGTGCCGATTAGTGAAACATCTGACCAGGCGCCAGATGTGGAAGTGAACCAAAGCGGCTTGAAAGCCGACAGTTCTGAGGGAGGAGTCAAAGTGACCCCTTCCAATTTTACAGTTGACAAGTCTACATTTTCTCCTGCTCCTTTTAAAGAAGAGGAGGCAGGCCCCTCTAGGAGAGGGGAGGAGTCGTCCTCTTCGGACTCGTCAGAGGACGAATCCCAGTCTAGCTCTTCTGGCCATGCTTCTCTGGACACAAAAGAGAAAAACAGTCGCCTACAAGAGGCGAGGCTTTCTCATGCAGTTGAGAAGGGGGACAATTGGGCGGAGCCATCCGCCTCTTACCGAGAGCAAAATACCCCCTACTACTGCACTGTTCCACGGGGCCGGATAACGGCCATGCAAGAGAAAGTGGGGAGCTTTATTGCGAACCACACAATGGGCCCCGGCTTTTTAGTGTTTGTGCCGGATCCAGAGGACACAGTCGTCTGGCCGGCTGGTACTAGCTATGATGGCGCCTGCTTTGGCTGCAACGAGGCGGCCATCAAGGCTGGGCTGCGCTTCCCACTACATCCGGCTGTTCAGCGGATCTTGGATGGGTATGAGTTGGGGTTATGGCAGTTAGCCCCGAACTCCTGGGTCAACGTACTCGGCTATGTGGACGGGTGCGAACTGCACGGGGTGGAGCCGAACTTCGAGGCTTTCGCCCACATGAACTACCTCATCCGGACCCCTAAGACAGGCGGTACCGGCTGGTATCAATTGACGAGCCACAGGGGCTACCTCATGACAAGAGGTAAAGCAAACAAATGGAAGGACTAGCGGAGCACCTTCCTTATCATTGAGAGTTCAGACACAGAGCTGAACAAACGCTTCAACAGGTGGAACAGGAATCCGCCCCTTCTTGCAGGCGGCTTCAGCATGCCGCCTGTTCCCCCCAAGGCTAAGAAAGAGATCCTAGATACAGGACTCTTCAAAGTAGAGTCGAGGGTGAACTCTACTTCAGGGGTACGAGAGCAAGTACCCCTACACTGCGTCCCGAGCTTCAAATGGCTCTACGACAAGTACTTTTTGGCCGCCTGTGGCCTCAGCAGTCGGTGCTCAAGAGGTAGGCGGCCTGTCGAATACTCTATTTTTCCGTGCATTTCGGTGATGACTTTTTATTAACTTTGCTATTTGTTTTTGCAGCGGACGCCATGAGAAAAATTACTGCCTCCAAGACTGCGGCGGCCATGTTGCGGGCCTCCATCATGCAATAGTCTTCACCCGACTCCCCCAAGGGGGCACCCTTGGTGAGCTTCGAACCCTTCACTTTTTTTTTTTGGAGTTGGGTTTATGCATATACTGACCTAGTGTTTTTTTTTTTTTTTTTTTTAGACGGGAGCTCCAAGAGCTTCTTCTTCCCAACAGCCGGACTCCAAGACCCGGAGGACGACTGTTGCGAGCTCTCCTGGTTCTGCCAGGAAACATGCGGCGGCTGAGAAGCAGCCGGCCACTCCTTCTAAAACTCCAGCTGGGCCACCTAGAAGTATGAAATTGTCCTTGTAAATTTTAGACTTGCTCCCTTCTTTACTAGGTCTAATCCGTTTGTTTATGCTTGATGCAGCCGGCCCTCAGGAGCCTGACTTGGTCGAGGTGGCCAAGTCTATGATCAAGGCTGTTCCTCCAGCTGAAAGGGAGGCGGTCAGGGGTGTCGGCACCCTTGACCTAGACGGGATTGCAGGGGTTCTTGCTGAGGTATACTTAGCATATTTTTGAGTATTTGAATTCCAGGATGCCTGTTTTTTGTTTGAAAACTGAAGCTTGTTCCCTTTTACTTAGGCCCTGCTCCGAGTGAACGGCCTTTGCAAGCCGCTTGACAGGAAGAACAAAGAGGTTAAGGCTGCAAAAGCTATGGCCGCCTCTGACTGTGATAAGGCAATGTTTCAAATTGCCCAAAATGAAGTTCTGACAATTGACATTCTTTATTATCAGGCGCAGGATGCTTCTGCCATCCAGGCTCAATTAGAGGCGGCCCAGAAGAGAAATAGCGAGCTGGAGGCGACCATCAACAATCTCAAGGCCGAGCTAAGACCTCTTCGCCAAAAGATGTCCTCATACGAAACCTTGGAGAAATCCTTGGCGAACGTAAAGGAACGCCTGGTGACCCAGGAGAAGAGTCTTACTCAGGAGTTCTCGGAAAAGGCCGAGCAAGAGAAGAAAGAGCTGGTCCGGGAGATGATGGAAGACTCTGCTCAAATCCAGCGCATGTCATGGGGCCGCCTCTTCCCCAATGCTGACTATTCCTCCTGGGAAAAAACGTACCGCTAGTGTTCTGATAGATATAATCAAGAGATCCTGGCGGCTGCTGAGGAGGAGGAGCCGGTAGTGGCGCTTATTCCGCTTGGGGGTAATGCATCGAAGAAGGATGCAGCTGAAGCCGAGTCTAGCAAAAAGAGTGCTGACCAGGCGGCAGCTGCTAATATTGAAGATCTGCCCCCTTCTTAAGCTTCATGTCTTCTTTTCACGGCCTGCGTGCCGTTTGTTTGTATTTACCCGGTTAGGGGGCCGGGGTTTTGAATATTTGGCCGGTCTTTAATGACCGGCTTCTTTTTATGCCAAAATATTTCATTTTTGTTTTGTTTCAAATTTGTTTAAGTATCGAATATTCTAATATCCAGTTGCACACTATACCGACTGTTTTTCATGGCCAATAGTTGCGAACAGGTACGAGTTATACGAGTTAGTTAGTCACGCCACCTATGCCCCTGGACGACTGGTTGTCTGTTTCCAGGCTAATCAATCAGTCGGCCATTTTAAAGGATGGATTTCCTTCAACCAAGTAGGAAGGTGGTTTCCTACCTGCCTTGTTTGTTTTTTAAGCTAGAGACTCTAGTCGGTCCAGGCCGACTGTTCCCCGCCACTTTTAATCAAGTGTGAACAGGCGCTGTATGAACACCTTTTTAGCTTCATACTAAATTTTTTAAGGAGCGACCAAGTAAACATAATTGTTACCTAGTCGCCAAGTGACTGAGTAGTAGAGGTATCAAGCGGTGGGTACCGGTTGTTCCCCTTTATTCGCCAATGTTTATTGGCTATTAACTCATAAGATAACAACTATTTTTATCCCAAGTAGTTCAGTCGGTCGGTTGACACGGATGGTTACTGCGAACACTTGTTTGACCTGATTAGTCAGTTAAGTGAGAGGTATCCTTGTCCGGGAAACGGCTACGTGGTTGTCTTGGTTAGACAGTCGTATATGTGTCGTGTAATGATTTTATAGAACAATGTTCCACCCAAAAGGGAGCTGCTCTCTGCGACGAATTTCATCTGGATAGATGCCGTCGGACGCCTGCTATAACGTTGGGACAGGTCGAATTGAATTTTTATATTTGGATCAGTTGGCTTGGCGCCTGGTCTGAACATTTTAGCCATGAGCCTTTGATAGTTCTTGGTGAACTGTGTTCTGGGGGAGTAACCGGTTGTGTGGAACAAGCGGCGTGCCCCTCTTAAGTAAAAATTAAACATGGAGAGTAGCCGACTGTTAGTCAGTAAGCATGCCCCTCCTAGGTAAAAATGAAAATTAAACATGGAGAGTAGCCGACTGTTTGTTAGTAGGCATGCCCCTCCTAGTACAGAATTGAATGAAACATCAAACTTTTATTAAGTAGCCCCCGACTATTTACATCATTCAAAAGAAATATTTCTTAAGATTATCTACATTCCAGGTTCGAGGCAATGGTTGGCCGTCTGGTGTTTCCAGACGGTAGGTACCGTCCTTAACCTCTTCATAGATTCGGTAGGGTCCTTCCCAGTTGGGAGTTAGTTTGCCAGACTCATTAGCCCTACCAACTGCTTCCATTTTTCTAAGTACAAAGTCCCCCACTTTGAGTGGACGCCTGTGTACTTTTTTATTGTATGATCTAGTCATTCTCAGGCGGTAAATTTCATGGCGCAAGACAGCATTGCCCCTCCTTTCTGGGAGTGAGTCTAATGCCAGGCGCATGGCTTCCCAGTTTGCCTCTTCGTCATATAGCATTACTCGAAGAGTCGGCTCGTAGTGCTCTATTGGAAGAACAGCTTCCCCACCATAAGTTAGGAGGAATGGAGTTTCTCCAGTCGCCCCTTTTTCAGTCGTCCTAATGGCCCAGAGAACATGTGGTAATTTATCCGCCCATAGGCCGCCTGCTCGTTCAATCTTTTTCTTGAGACCGTCTAAGATGATTTTATTAAAGGCTTCTACCTGGCCGTTTTCTTGTGGACGGCCGACAGATGCAAAGTAGTGTGCAATTCCTTGGTCACCCAACCAGCTTTTGAGAACAGGCGTCTCAAATTGGGGACCATTATCAAAAACCATAGACATGGGAACCCCGAACCGAGTGATGACATTTTTCCAGATGAATGAAATTACATCCTTCGTCTTGATTCCCTTTACAGCCTCCGCCTCCCCCCATTTAGTGAAGTAGTCGACTGCAACAAGTATGTACCTCCTTCCGCCTGTAGCAGGCGTATAGGGACCCAGAATATCCATGCCCCACTTAGCAAACGGTAGTGGGCTATGAATGGTAGTGAGGTCAGTAGCCGGACGGTGAATTAGTTTGCCAAACCTTTGGCACTTGTCACTTTTTTCACCATCTCCATTGCATCTGCTTCTAAAGTAGGCCAAAAGTAGCCCTGCCGCCTTGCCCGTTGAGCAAGCGTCCTACTGCCTATATGGGAAGCACAGTAACCAGAGTGAAGATCGTCTAGTATCTCTCGCCCCTTTTCTGGAGTAACACACTTTAAGAAGGGTTGAAGGTACCCCCTTTTGTGAAGTTCTCCCTTTATTATTTCAAAACTGGCTGCTCGTTTTTTTAGCGCTGCCGCCTGGTGATGATCATCCGGCAGGGTACCGTCTGTCAGATATGCCCTGATTGGATCCATCCAGGTTGAGCTTCTGTCTAAGATTCCAATAGGGTCTTCCTTGATTCTTCTCTTCTCCATCACTTCCCAAAAAACAGTTCGAGGAGTATCACAAGAGGCGGATGATGCTAATTTTGAAAGTGCATCCGCCTGGTTGTTCTCTGATCTCGGTACTTGAGTCAGATGAAAATCTTCAAGGGATCCGACTGCCTGTCGTACTGCCTGTAAATACTTGATCATGGCCGAATGGGTTGCTTCGTATTCACCATTATACTGACTCACTATCAATTGTGAATCGGAACAGGCGTCTATTTTTCGTGCCCCTGCAGCCTTGCACATGCGGATATCTGCTAGTAAAGCTTCATATTCTGCCTCATTGTTTGAGGCCCGAAAACTGAAGCGTAGAGCATACCCGTACATATCGCCCTCTGGCGACTGACATATGACGCCTGCCCCACAACCATTTGAAGTAGAGCTTCCATCCACATATACCTTCCAGACTAGGTCTGGATCTCGAGAATCAGGGGGGCGAGTCATCTCAACAATAAAGTCAGCAAAGGCTTGCCCTTTCACTGCTTTTCTAGGCTCGAAAGTAACTTCGAGGCTCTGAATTTCTATGGCCCATTTGATCATCCGGCCTGACGACTCCATGGTGGTCAGTGGCCGCTTGATAGGTTGATCTGTATACAAGACGACTGCATGTGCCAAAACGTAGGGCTTCAGTTTTATAACAGCCATGAAGAGTGCAAGACCAAATTTCTCCACTAAGGGATACCTCAACTCGGCATTTTTCAATACATGACTGACAAAGTAGACCGGGAGCTGACAACCGTCCCTTTCAGCAAGGAGAACAGCGCTTAACGCATGATCAGATACGGCCAGGTACATGTAGAGTACTTCTTTGGGCAAAGGGCTGACCAGCCTTGGCAAGGAATGCAAGTGAACTTTCAATTTCTGGAAGGCTGCCTCAACATCCGGCCCCCATTCAAACCTTGCCTTCTTCTTAATGGCCTGGAAGAAGTATAGGCATTTGTCGCCTGATCGGCTTAGAAATCTTCCCAAGGCCGCCAGACAACCTGTTAACTTCTGAACCTCTCGGATGGTACGAGGCGACTGCATGTCAATGACCGCCTGCACCTTCTCAGGGTTCGCTTCTATTCCTCTCTGATTGATAAGGAATCCGAGAAATTTCCCAGACTCAACTCCAAATACACATTTCTTGGGATTGAGCATGACATGGTGCCGCCTGAGTGTGGCGAAAGTTTCTCGGAGGTCCGACAGATGATCTTTCTGAAGTTTAGTCTTGACAATCATATCATCAATATATGCCTCGACGTTTCTCTCAATCTGATCAAAGAAAACAGTGTTTATCATTCGTTGGAAGGTAGCCGGGGCATTCTTAAGACCAAACGGCATGACCGTGTAACAGTATAACCCCTGATCAGTGACGAAGGCCGTCTTCTCCTGATCTTTCTTCCATAAGGGAATTTGATGGAAACCAGAATAGGCGTCCATGAAACTCATCAAGGCATGGCCGGCTGTTGAGTCGACCAGGTTATCAATTTTAGGCAGAGGGTAACTGTCTTTGGGGCACGCCTTGTTTAAGTCTGTGTAGTCTACACACATTCGCCAGGTGTCATTCGGCTTTTTAACAAGCACTACATTTGCAACCCAGTCTGGGAAGTAACATTGCCGAATGAACCCTGCATCAAGTAGTTTTTTTACTTCGGCGGCTGCCGCCTGGCTTCTTTATTCGCCATGCTTCCGCTTTTTCTGCCTTACCGGCTTCTTTTTCAGATCCACAGCCAGTTTATGTACCGCCAGGTCAGGACTATTGCCTGGCATTTCGCGGACTTCGAATGCAAAGATGTCCTTGTATTCTTTCAATAGTTTGTGCAAATCGTAACCCTGGATCTTCAGAGCAGTCGTCCTAACTTTGACTGTTCGGTCAGAATGTGAGTCGTCTAAGATCAGATCTGTATGCTCACCAGGCGGCTGAGGGTGGAATTCGTCTGACCGCTCCTCTGCCAATGATTGCTATTTTCTGTCTTTTCTTGCGGCCCCCGTCTGGGCTGCCTTTCTCTTCTTGTCGCCTGCTTCTTGAACAGGTGCACTTTCCTTGACATTTTCAAGGTCTGTTTTTCCACCACTTGATCCAGCGGTCATAATAGTGGGCTTGATATCCGAGAGATAGCACTCTCGGGCCATCCTCTGATCTCCCCTTAGGGACCCGACTGTTCCATTATCCCTCTCAAACTTGAGCAACATAAGTGATGGGATTATAACAGCCTTGGAATTATTCAGGGCTGGTCGTCCCAGAATCATGTTGTAGGCCGAGAGTTCTTCTACTACCAGGAACCGGACTACCATGTGTCGTCCTTCCCCTTTTTCACCCAGGCGGATGGGTAAATCCACTCGTCCCACTAGGTGGACGACTCCTCCTCCAAACCCTACTAAAGGGTGGGATGCCAGATGTATGCAATCAGTCTGATATTTTAATTTTGACAGAAATTTGCTACTGATAAGATCTGAGGAGCTTCCCGTATCTATAAGGATTCGGCCAACTCTTTGGTTGGCCACTTTACACTCAATAACGATAGGGTCGTCATGCGGCCCCCTTATGCCTCCTAGATCTTCTTCGGTGATGACAATCTCAGGAAATGAATATTTGGAGGGCCGCTCTTGGTGAACGGAATTTACATCTAACCGCCTGATATTGTCTTTGTTACCCCTAATAGTGGGACCGCCTCCTGCGAAGCCGCCTGCAATGGTGTAGACGACTGCATCATCTGTATCAGAGCTGTCGGCCTGTTGACTCTTTTTGGCCGACTGCTTTTTCGAGGAAGTGTTCCCCGTGGATTTGTTGACATAAGAGTCAAGATCGCCTTGCTCAACCAAGCGGTCCAGATACCGCATAAGACTGATGCATTCGTTGGTGTGATGACCAACATCTTCATGATAATCACAGAATTTTTCTTGGTTCCTGTTGCTTGCAGAACCCTTCATGGGGTCCGGCTTCTCAATTGAGATCCGTCCCTTGATTTCCTTTAGGATAGCTTGGTTTTCCTTGCTAAACGCATACTTTGGGGAGTATGGTTTGAATTCTTTTTTCTTCTTCTGGGCCGACTGTTTAGAGGAATCAGCCGCCCAGACCTCTTTCCTTTTCTTCTCATCTTTGTTCGACAACGTTTTCTGTCGCCCTTCTTTTTTGTCGAACCTTTTCCCGGCCGACTGTTTTATACTGCAAAGATCAGTCGCCTGTATATAGGCTTCTGCTTCAATCAAGGCCTCTTGAAGAGTCTCCACCCTCTTTCGGACCAAATCAAATTTGAATGTCGATCCGTCTTTGAGGCCTCTGAAAAAGTCAGTATAGGCTACCTCATCCGGTAACCCTTGAATCTGTATTCTCATCAGGTTAAACCGCCTGATGTAAGAACGAAGCCCCTCCTTCTCGCCCTGCTGAATCGTTCCTAAATCAAGGGTCGTCTTCTTCGCAGGGATGTTCATGGCAAAGTTGGAGGTGAATAAGTAAGCAAGCGTCCTGAAATTATTCACACAACCAGTCGGCAGGTTGCCGAACCATTGTTGTGCGATTCCTT
Organism: Chenopodium quinoa; assembly: GCF_001683475.1. Classification (NCBI taxonomy): domain Eukaryota; kingdom Viridiplantae; phylum Streptophyta; class Magnoliopsida; order Caryophyllales; family Amaranthaceae; genus Chenopodium; species Chenopodium quinoa. The sequence goes on along the minus strand of NW_018744949.1, from coordinate 848,175 downwards.
TGAGAGTCGCTGGGAAACACTTGCACCAAGTGGGATCATCCAACCCTTGAAGGTACATCAGGTTGGTGAATGCCATCAAATGGTCTTCTGGGTTAGTAGTGCCGTCATAGGCGCCTACTAATACATTTTTCACTTTGGCCGGCTGAGCGGCTTCAGCAATTTCCTTGGAGAAGGCCGACGGCTGTTCCCCAAGTCTAAGCAACCGTAGCTGCCAGTCCATAGGTTGGACATTCTTTGCTGCATGCCCACCAAACAGAGGTGGCTGCAAAAAATATTGTTGTTGCGGTACAAATGGTAAGTTTGGTACCGCCTGGTCACTGTGAAAGCCGGACTGACGGGAGGTACCACCTGACTGACTCTCATGATGCGCCTGAGTATGTCTCATCGAGGTATTGCGCAGACTGTCTTGGAAGTTTGAAGTAGAGACCGACTCTGACAATCGGCCACTCTTCTTCTATTCTAGCAATAACCGAGCATTTGTGTATGTTTTCTTCGACCCGTCCGCCTGAATATGACGAACAGGTTTCCTCTTTCCTGGAGTAGGAAAACGGTATTTTGTGAAATCAAGGGCAGGCGGCTCCCACTTCCTAGATTTGGGATGAGGGGTCGCTTCTCGCCCTTGAACTGGCTTCCTCTTCCCTGAAGTGGAGGGTTTCTTAGCCGAATGTTCCTTGGCCAGAGCAGGCTTCTTGTTGAGCAACTCTTGAATCTCTCCCTTGAAGTCCCTCATGAAGGTCATGAGTTCGTTCCTTGTGATGGGAGCAGACCCAACAGTCGGCTGCTGCCGAACAGGCGGCGCCCCTGCTGGCTCACTTCCATCTTGAAGATGTTCCTGTTCCCTCCTTTCGGTATGACAGGTGCGTCGGGCCCTTAGGGTCCCGTCTGAAGCTATGTGAGCTTCAACTTCAAATTCATTCTCAGTATCATGGTCCGACTGAACTTGAGGGTCGTCTAGGGGACGCCTCTCTTCAGGAGTCGGTACAGACATGGATGCCATCTCAGAAGTACTCTCCCCACAGACGGCGCCAAAATGTTTCGGGGTTTTCTGATGTCCTGCGGGAGAGTTACAATTCCGAGACTGGAATCGGACGCCTGTACCTGCAAAACAAACGGATGCTCCGGATGATTGGAGATCCGCCTCCGACGGTCAAGTTAGTACTTGCTTAAGGAGTAATAAATGCGGAAATTAAAGTGATTGGGTCTCTCTAGGTGAGAGTGTTTAATGTGTGTAATCCCCCTTAATGAGGATTAAGGGAGGTATTTATAACCTCGGGAAACGTGCCAATCCTAGGTTTACGTTAACCTTGGGCTGATTGGGCTTCCCTCGGAAATTGGGCCCAGGTGGCCGACTTCTCCATTAGGCATGGAGTATGCCACGTGTCATGACATAATAGGTCCAGGGTGGACGAATAAGTGTGTGCCACGTGGCAAGCCCTGACAGTTCCAACTGGGGGACACTTGGCAGGACCTGATTGGCCCACGTGGCGCATTTCGATTGGTGGGAGAAAAATCCCCTAATCAACTCCCACTGACCTTCTTGTATACACAAGACTCATCTGGATTCTTGATAAAACCAAACTTGTTGATGGCTTCATCAAATCGACATAACCTTCTGGCTGTGTCATATACACAGTTTCTTCCAAAATCCCATTAAGGAAGGCGGTTTTGACATCCATTTGCCATATTTCGTAATCGTAATATGCAGCAATCGCTAGGATGATCCGGACGGATTTTAGCATTGCAACTGGTGAAAAAGTTTCATCATAGTCAATCCCGTGGACTTGTCTATAACCTTTTGCCACCAGTCTAGCTTTGTATATCGATACATTTCCATTTTTGTCTGTCTTCACTTTGAAGATCCATTTGCAACCAATGGGTGTATAACCCTCGGGCAAATTCACCAAGTCCCAGACTTGATTTTTAGACATGGAGTCCATCTCAGATTTCATGGCCTCTTGCCATTTTGCAGAGTCGAGGCTCGTCATAGCTTGCTTGTATGTCGCCGGCTCATCACCACCCATAACTAGGATGTCTTGATCATCAGTTAAGACGATATTGAGGTATCTGTCTGGTTGAGATCTTTGCCGTTGCGACCTACGTAGGGTAATCGGTTGAGCATTTACATTGTCTGTTTGACTCTGACCAATCTTCTTAGATGCTTCCAAAGTATCTAGATTGTCAGTTTTGTCATGTTGACATTGTTGCTCGTCCTCTCGAACTTCGTCGAGTTCGATTTTCCTCCCACTTATCACTTTGGAAAGGTGATCCTTCTCCAAAAAGACACCATCACGAGCAACAAACACTTTGTTCTCGGATTTATTGTAGAAGTAATACCCTTTGGTTTCTTTTGGATATCCCACAAAGAAACACTTATCCGATTTGGGGTGAAGTTTGTCCAAAATTAATCGCTTGACATATGCTTCGCATCCCCAAATCTTGAGAAAAGATAACCTAGGAGGTTTCTTAGTCCATAATTCATATGGAGTCTTTTCAACAGCTTTTGACGGAGCTCTATTCAGTGTTAGTGTTGCTGTTTGTAGCGCATGTCCCCAGAACGAGATAGGGAGTTCACTAAGACCCATCATTGATTGAACCATGTCTAACAAGGTCCGATTCCTCCGTTCGGACACTCCGTTCCATTGAGGAGTTCCGGGAGGTGTCAACTCTGAAAGAATGCCACATTCTTTCAAGTGATCGTCGAATTCATGGCTCAAATATTCGCCACCTTGATCCGATCAAAGTGCTTTAATTTTCTTGCCAAGTTGATTTTCAACTTCTTTCTGAAATTCTTTGAATCATTCAGATTTGTTCGACATTAAGTAGATATAGCCATATCTACTATAATCGTCGGTGAAAGTGATGAAATATCGGTCACCTTGCCTTGCGGGTGTGCTCATAGGTCCACATACATCCGTGTGTATTAGACCTAATAAGTCACTTGCCCTTTCTCCTAACTTGGAGAATGGTTGTTTGATCATCTTGCCTAATAAGCATCCTTCGCAATTTTCAAACGACTCTAAGTCGAATGAGTCAAGAACACCTTCTTGAAGAAGTTTCTTGATGCGTTTGATGTTAATATGGCCAAGACGACAATGCCACAAGTAGGTTTGATTCGACTCGATGGTCTTAGCTTAGTGGTATCAACTTTTGTCTAATCATATGTAAAACATGCAATTTTAATTGAACATAAATTTGTAAGACAAACTTGAAACAACTATTGTCAAAAGTCTTACATTTGAAATTCCTAGGTTTCCAACACCATGGATTATAGAATGTTCAAAGCATGATGAAAACTAGAAATAGTTTAATTACATGTCATAGACAAAATAGTGCATGCAAGCACGACCGAAAAACCATCTTCGTCGTCTTCTTGTCCATGCACCAACACTTGATAAGCTTCTCACTTGGTCCCTGAAAGGGCAACATTAAGTGAGTCATACTTGGTATCTAATGCCTATGATGAGCTTAATCCACAAGTGTTAAGGAAGATACCTGAGGCGGATGCTCCATTCCTCTCCTACTCTTCCCGAAAGAGCTTGCATTCTCTCTTGAAGTGGCCTTGCCCGCCACAGTAGAAGCAACGCATCTTAGCCTTAACCTTGAGATCCCTCCTTCTTGATGGTCTTTTGGTTGCCCCAAATTATTTGGCCCGGTGAAGTAGCTCCACCACATTCTTCAAAGAATGTGTCTCCTTTGAATCAGAAATATATGCCTTTAATGCATCATATCCTGAGTGGAGTGAAGTGAGCAAAATATGACCAGCCATTCCATATTCTAGTGGAATTCCGAGGAGTTCCATGTGCTTGAAGATCTTAGTCATTCTTGCCACATGGGGTCGGAGGGGCATACCCGGTCTCAACTTAGTGTTGCAGACCGTAGACCAAAGATGGTACCTCTCTTTCGCAAGACAACCTTGATCCGATGGCTTTACATTTATGTCCGTAAGTGACCTAGTCACTTCAAACAAGAGTCCATCATTGTTGTCGTTGAAATTCTTAGAGAATCTCACACCGACAACATCCCTTAGTCGTCCAAGGAACAAGTCCGGGAAAGAGAATGGAAGTTTTTCTTTCCATTCTTCCGGGATGGAGTTAGCCATGAGTTGTGACACTAATTTGCAGTCTTTTGACCATGCACAATAAGTTTCTTCACTCAAGAGGGTCTTGGAACAAAGAGTTGGGAGGGAAGTATCCAGAACATACTCCTTGGAACAACTCCGGAGAGTTTTCCTGAGTTCTTCTTCCCATTCATCAAGGTTTGTTAAGTTAAGCTTGATAGCTAACTTTTCGGGGAGTTCCGGGCATATTTGGTTGTTGTTTAAGTTACTTGCAGACATGATTTCTACAATTGAAAGAATTTGAAGTGAAAAACCATTCATACATCAATAAGTTGAAATTTAAAGCGTTCATGCATATATTCAAACTTATTGAACATTTTATCCACGCATTTTAAAATTGTCCCTTATGGGCGAGAATAAAATGATTCCGAGATCCCAAAGATCAAGAAATGGTTAAGCATGCTTTGGCTTGTCTTAACCATTAAATATCTTAAGGTAAGCAATCCAATTGCTAATAGCTCCAAGCTACTCTCGGTTTGATAAAATGTCGCATCTAATGCATTCCTGACATTTTATCTCTTTTGCCACGACATCTAAGGACTCCTTACTGATATCGTTGAGCTTAACCAAGACAACTTGTATACCTAGTATACCTTACGTTCCTAGGGAAGTAGTGATGCCTCGCTTTGGCGTAATCACATACGCGCATTAATTCGTTAAGTGTTGTTCTTGGAACGGCAAATTTTAGCTCAATATTATTAAGGGACCTAGGGTTTCTATGTTGGTTGACTTAAGTAAACTTAACTAATCATCGCAACATTATAGAAATCCTAGACATGCATCTAGCAATCATATATAATAACAATGTATAAGGCATAAAATTAGATGCATTTGGCAACTAGCATGACCCCTTGAAATCTTCAATTTCCATGGGTCTTCATCTTGTCTCGTCTTCGTCGAAACGCCGTCTTGAGACATCTTGGCCAAAATGAAATAAAAGAAACTAGCTAGAACGACTAAGATTAATCTAATTAGTACAAAAATACTTAACGGTTCGCAGACCGTATTTAGATTTACATAAATACATAACGGAACGCAGTCCGTATTTTCTATCCTAGTCGGGCCCCACTAGTTGCCATATTCAAAGAATCTGTTTTGAAATCAATCTTTCATTCACCCGTTCACTATTTGTGAACGGCCCATGCAATTTTACGAAATACATAATTAAACACGCAAAACTAGTAACTAACTTAGGTCGTTAATCCAATTAACGCGCCTAATTAAAACTAGTCAAAGTGGTTTAATCCATTATTTCTAAACGCAAAATGCTAACGCATTTAATTAAGCTCCCACTATATTCTGCATCCGTACTTAATTAATCCGATTAATTAAGTCGGCATAACCCATAATTTGTCAAAGTTTTGCAAAATCGAAAATCGAGGTTTTTAGCCTCGTTAAAATAATTAATTAAAATTATTAACACGGAAAAAATCGTAAAATTATAGCTCAACCTTAAGCAAAACCACCCAACAAATCCCTTGGTGGGTGCGCACCATGGTGCGTGGGTAAGGCCTGCTGTGCCTAGCAAGTAGTGCCTCAAGCCCAGCTGCCTGCTAGCATGCTTCGCATGCTTGCTAGCACGCTGGTGCCTGCGAGCATCTGGCCTGCTGGGCAGGCGCCTCATGATGCTTGTGGTGCGCTGAGCTGATGCTTGTTGCCCTGCTGCCCAGCAGCATTCTTCGCAAGCCAGCCCCAGCCACCCCACGCACACCAGCCATGCATCCCAGCCACACAACAGCACATAGCAGCATTAAGGCTCGCCCTTGTGCGCACCACAGGCAGCCACCTGTGGGCTGCTAGGCAGCCCGGCTAGCCTTGGTGGCACTTGGGTGTGTTGCCTTGATTTGCGTGCTATGACTCGGGATTTTAATCCCGATTTACGTGTGACATGAATTAATTCCAAATTATATTTTAGAATTAATTTGAGGGAAAATAAAATAAAATTAAGTCTAACTTAAAATAAATTTATTTTAATTGGTGCACAAGCCTAAATTTATCCAAAATTTCAATTTTGAACAAAATTAGGTCAAACTTTATGCTTAAAATAAAATGAGCTATGTCCAAAATTAATCTTGCCAATATGCAAATTTATAACGGATTTGACAAAAGGGAGTTGGAAAAATAAATTAACCATCCAATGATAAAATTTTCCAACTTGCATACTTGTGTAAAATACCAAGATTACATCTTCCAATATGAAGATTAATCAAATTTTACTCACAAGTAATTGAACTTAATGGATTTTAATCAACCAAAACATGAAAAAAATCCAAACTTTGTTCAACATGGAATTTAGGGTTAGGGTTCCAATTATTTAAACCTTTAAAGATTAGAACTTTAACATTACTTGGGAACTTAAAATACAAAATCACAACAAGTTTTCACACCTTATTGCAATTTATTTGCAAAATTGTGAAAAACAAGTTTATGTGATAACTTGGTATATCAACTTAAGCACTAATAAACACTCCATTATTATACTCAAGGATATTTTAAAACCAGTAGATTAGTGATGCAAATGTGCATTTAATCTAACCTTGTAATGCTTGCATTAATCAAGGCTTAAAAAGAATTAAAATTTTCGTTGAAAAATGAAAAATCCCAGAAAAATTGGGTTTCTGGTTCGAATTTGGCTACTGGACAAACCTAAAAAGGCTGAAACAGTTCCAGAATGTCGATTCCACCCAAAAATCACTATTTTTGAGCCAAAATCTGGGTTCGACAGCCAAATCGAAAATAAAATTGAGTTTTAAAAATTAATTAAAACGAGCATCTAATCTAATTAGATGAACATGAACCGAAAAAATTGAATTCCTTAAAACACCATAATTAAACAATAATTGCAAAAATTAAAAGGAGCGTGGCTCCGATACCGCTGTAGGGTTTCGTAGTGACCCGACGCTACGCGGAAGGAAACCCACCAAGACCCGCCCCTTAATTAAAGCAATTAAACAAGCATAATAAACTTAATCAAACAAGATTAAGGACAAGAATTATACCTTTGACGCGTGCTTTGCTCCTAAAGAGCTCTTACTTCAAAATCCCGAAAATACGGGATCTCCGACGGATCGTACCCTCGACCCGACCCGAGCGTCCTAAGTCTTGAAGGTTATTCAAGACCCGGACAAAATAACTATGAGTTTTACGAATCAAAGGTTTACTCTTTTCTAGAGTTGCCTTTTTAATTCCACTCAAGGTTGTTCATTTCCCAATACCCAAGCTTGGTATTTATAGGGAAATGAACCCTTGTATTTCATTCCCCAACCAATGTGGGAGAATGTTTATTTTGCTAATTAATTTATTTCTAAAATAAATTAATAAATAAATGCAATCACAACTCGACAAGTGTCAAGGAGAGAGAGAGTATTAGGTGAGGACCATGGAGAGGTAGGGGGACCAATGCCTTGCTCCCCAAGGCTTTCCCAAAGCCTTGGTCCCCACTCTCCTCATAAACCGCCTTGCCCTAGCCTGCTGCCCAGCTGCCAGCTAGCCCAGCATGCTAGCACTAGCCCAGCAGCATCGCTGATGCTTGCTGGTGGGTGCTGGTGCTAGTGCTGGCTGGTGCGTGCTGGCGCTGGTGCTAGTATCCCACGCATCATCGCTGCTTGCATGGCCACAGCATGCGTGCTGCTAGCGTGCCACGCATGCTGGCCTCAAATGACCTCTAATCCTTTAGTTTCTTCCAGGTGACCTTCCTTTTGTTTTTGGTCTTAAAGAGTCAGGTACTGTTTTTCTTCTCTGTTCTTCTTCATTAATTTCTTTCATCTTTTCCTCATCTATTTGAAATACCTTTTTAATTGATTAATACATCTTTTCAAGTGCATCATTACATACTTTTTTAGCTTCATCATTTGATTAACAAATGGACACCAAATTGTAGAAATTTCTTACTATTGTATGTCTCCATGGTGTGTCAAGCATTGAATTTTGATCCAACACTTCTTGAACATTTCCTTAAAAATTTTATATATATATATATATATATATATATATATATATATATATATATATATATATTATATGTAATCTGAAATGCATGATATGTAATATATAATAAATAATATAATATAAGTCAACTGATGAATTATATTAGCCAACAAAAATACTTATAAGCCAACAAATTATTGATATAAGTAAACATATATCAGGTAATAAAGATCACGTAAGCCATTATATAAGTAAAGATATACATATAAGCCATCATATAAGTTAAGATATATTAGGCAATTAAGATTATATAAACCTAAGTATATTATATAAGTTAAGATATATCATATAAGCCATCATATAATTTAAGATATATAAGGCAATTAAATATAAGACAACTGATGATTCATATAAGCTAATAAATTATTGATATAAGCCAACTAATGATTTATATAAGCCAACAAATTATTGATATAAGCTAACAAAAATACTTATAAGACAACATATCAGCTAATTGTTGAAATTAATTTTTCAATATCAACCATCAATATGATGATTTATATCAGCCAACTGTCGAACTATATCATCATATTAACCATGATCAATATGGTCACATAAGCCAACAAAAAAATACTTATAACCAACAAATTATTGATATAAGCCAACAAAAAATACTTATAAGACAACATATTATTAATATAAGCCAACAAAAATACTTAAAAGACAACATATCAACCAACTGTTGAAATCATTTAAGCCAACAAATTATTGATATAATTAAGAGATATTAGGCAATAAAGATCATATAAGCCATCATATTAAACTGAATTAATAGTAATTTTAATATTTAATAATTCAAAGTTGTTACCTTGTCTGTCTTCCCAAATTGAAGATTTTGCTGATTTTGTCCATCTCTTCTTGATGTACACTAATGGAATTAGTAAGTACATTATGCATATGCATTACTCTCAATATATGGTAGCATATCATTCCCGTTTCATTAAAACATAAACAGGTGCAAGCAAATTCCTTCAAATTCTCATAGTAAATAACTCGATGGCTGCCCTTGAAATCTTCATTTATTGACACTTTAAACATCTTTAGACCTTCAATTATTATTTCATGAGTTAAATCTAGAATATAAGATCTCATACTTGTTTCATATTCTTCTAAAAAGTCTTTGTAAAGATTCAAAGTATAAACTTCAGCCGCTTGTTTCAACAATTTGCAATTTGTATTTGGCTTCTCTACTTTGTTTCTGTAATTATCTTCTTTTTCACTTCTTCTCCATCTTTTAACTGTTGCTTCAAAGATATGGAAGAATTCAAACAATGCAGTCTTCTTGTTTGCTTTGAAAGATATAGCTCTGTTTGTCACCTCTGATCTTTGTGATGATAAAATTCCAGCAGAAAATATGTCCTTACTAAACACAGGACACCATTTCTCCCTAAGATCATATAATCTATCAAACTAAGATTTTTCTTCCAAACCATACTTCTGAATCATTTCAATCCAACATGCTTCAAATTCTTTATCATCATCACAGCCATATAAATATTTGTCAAACATATTTTTGAATTCTTCATTACTTTTCAATTGACCAAACCTTGAAACAAAGTTTTTTTGAAGATGCCACAAACATAATCTGTGTCTTGAATTTGGTAGAACCTGCATTTATTTATCATATGTTAATAAATATTAATGATATAATCATTTATTAGATGATATCATATAAGCCAACTTTATGATGTTATAAGATAACAAAAATTACTTATTAATACAAGACAAGACTTATAAGGTAATAAATCAGATCATATAAGCTATCATTATGATGATATCAGACAATAAAAAATACATATAAATCAACAAAATACATTTAAGACAACAAAATACTTATAAGCCAACAAATTATTTATATAAGTTAAGAGATATCAGGCAATACATAACATATTAGAAATATATAAGTAAACAAAAAAAAATATCAGACAATAAAAATATATAATCCAACAACAAAAACATATCAGTTAATAAAAGAAATAAACAAACCAGCTAATTATCTTAACAGTTACCTTTTCAATTGCATTACTCATTGTTTGATTTTGATCTGTAAATATTGTATTTGGCTCTAATCCTCTCATTGACTTTTTGAATGTTTCAAGAACCCATTCAAAGGTAGCAGTTGTCTCATCAGTCATAAAGGCACAACCAAACATAGTTGTTCTCTAATGTTTGTTTACCCTAACTATTGGAGCACAAATTAAACCATATTTATTTGTCCTATAAGTTGTATCAAATACAACTACATCTCCAAAGGCTTTGTAATCTTCTAGCATCATTAAATCACGCCAAAAATAACTTACAATGTGATCACAATCACCAAATTTCAAATGATAAGAGAATGAGGAATCTGCATCTGCTCTTTCTTGTAGTGTATCCAAAACACTTTGTATATCTCCACCTTCAATCCTTTCTGCTTAATATCTAGTCACATAATTCAACAGATTTCTCTTTGTGTGTCCTAAAGCCTCTTCTGATCCAGCCTGGTTTGATAAAATTGATAGATATCCATTGGCTTTATACCACTTTCAATCATTTTTTCAATCACCTTTCCTATTTCTTCCTTTATATTTCTTTCAGATTTCATATGATGCCTTTCGATTGCACCAACAAACTCATGATTGTGTTCTGTGTTATGTTGAATAACACAATGCACTCCATTTTCTTTTTGCTTGAATTTGATATTAGCTTTACAACTAGGCCAGTTCTAGTCTCATTGACACATCTCTTTTTCCTCTTTTTTTATTTTTTATTGTCCTCCTATTCTGAAGGCATTTCACCAATAAATGTAATTTCTTTGTCCTTTTTCTGTATTTTTTTATCTATAAATCCCTCCTTTGAGTAGCAAAAGTAAAAATCATATGATATACCATTATTTCTTTTTAGTGTACTTTTTTCTTACACTAAATCCAACTACTCTAGAATGAGCTTTGTATAAACGAAATGCATCTTGATGATCTTCAACAATTCATTTTACCAAAGATAAATTTATATCTTTATCACCATCATACTTGAAATAACCCAAATTTGCAATACAGTATATGTAATCTGTAATGCATAATATGTATTGTATAAAGAATATAATACATGTATTAGTTGATATGTATACTATAATTATTCTATGTAATATCAGCCATCAATATGCTCATATAAGCCAACAAAAAATACATATAAGCCAAAAAATTATTAATATAAGTTAATGAGAAATATATAAGCTAAACAAGAAAAACATATCAGATAATAAAGGAAATACATAAGCCAAATGTTAAGTTATATCAGCCAACAATCAAATAAGTTTGTATCCATCAGCTTGAAGTGTCCTCCCATACTTATAAGCCATCAATATGCTCATATAAGGCAACAAAAAATACTTATAAGCCAAAAAATTATTGATATAAGTTAAGGCAATACAGATCATATGAGAAATATATAAGCCAAACAAGAAAAACATATTAGATAATAAAGGAGATACATAAGCCAAATGTTAAGTTATATCAGCCAACAATAAAATAAGTTTGTATATCAGCCAACAACATAGATGATAGGTATACTGTAATTATATTATGTAATAGATTATATTTTTTCAATACCTGCCAACAATATAATCCAACAAAAAATACTTATAAGCCAACAACTTATTAGTATAAGTTAAAAGATATAAATCAATACAGATCGTATCAAAAATATATAAGCCAACAACAAAAACATATCAGATAATAAAAGATATATATAAGCCAACAACAAAAACAAATCAGATTAAAAAAGTCAAATGTTATGTTATATATGCCAACTGTTCAATATCTACCGTCAATACGATTATATAAGCTATTATTATAAACTAACAAAATACTGATATAATAAAAAATTTCGCATACATTTTCAATAACTTAAATTACAATTATCAAGCATAAATTTACTCACCAATATCAGCTTCTTTATCATAATTTTTTGTGTTAATTTTGATTTTTTTTCTTCTGCATTACAAAATAGAAATTACATATCACATAAATATTCAGATCATTTTTAACTGTTTAAAAATCGACGAAAAAGTTATAAAGTAATAAAAATAGAATTACCAGGATTTTCTAAGGTGATTGTAGATGAATTAGGTGAATTTGAATTCTCTTTTTCGTGATTTGAATCAAAATGTTGATAATTTGATTCGTTTTGTTGATCAAGTTCTTCATTTTGATAATTTATTGATTTACCTGTTCGATTTTCTTCTTCCATTGTAAATTTTGAAATCACGCGATCTTGTTCTTCTTCTCTTTCGATTTTGCGTTACAAAATTTCGAAATTGCGCGATATTTTTCTTAGTTTTCGATTTTGCGTGAAAACCTAATAATTTATACCGGGCCCGCGAAGCCCGTTAATATTGGACCTTTAACCCACACTCATTTTGGGCTTCTGTTTAGAAGCCTGTCCGCACGAATTAATTCGTGCGAACGTTCGCACGCAATAGGTTCTCAATATAATAAAGTTCCATGCTGGTTTCCAAAAAACAAAAAAATGTTAAGCAAAATAAGTTTAGTTCTATGAACATAAGTCAGTAAAATCAGCAACTTTAAAGAAAAAAATATATAATAAATAATTTGTAGAAATTTATCATAAAAAATATTTCAAATTCAACAAAACAAAGTTCAATTAAGTAAAAACTAGGTAAAGACTAAAGAAGACATGATCTTAGTTTATACGGAGTAATTGGCTTTAATTTACTTTTATCCCTTTTTCTCTTTAAAAAACTTGATTTTATGATAGCAAAGAATGGAGTAGTGTCATTACTCGTCATCCTTTTGGAATTCGGCCCAACTTATCACCGTACTCACTATAGGAGATAAGGTAGGATTTTCTGGTAGACGTCATCCTTTTGGAATTCGGCCCACCTTATCACCGTACTCACTATAGGAGATAAGGTAGGATTTTCTGGTAGAAATTTAGCAACGATAGTACATTTCCTCATCAGTGTTCTTAGCTCAAAGAACCTCACATAGCAATTCAATGGAGAAAATGTACTTTACCATGGTCGTCTACAAAGAACTTATTAGAGAAGGTGTTAAACTTTAGAGTGTTTAATTTACTTTGGTTTGGTCATCAGATTAATTGTAGTCCATGAAATTGATTGTTTTAATCTTAGTTATATTAGATGATAGAATTTAATCTAACTTATTCCCCCACTATGAAGTGGGTTGATCAATGGGATTTTGTTGTTGAAGAGAGTGTTTTCCTTGAAATTATTGACAAATTTTGGGAACAAGAGGTAACAATATACTAATTTTGTGATTAATAATGCAGGAAGATTGCTAGATTTTTGGCTGATTATCCATTTCCAATAGTATTCTTAATACACTCACAAGCATATTATAATTCCGCATCACACTGATCTATAAAATCAAATGCTTCTGGGGAAACAAACTGAATAATTAGATCTCCGAGCAACAATAACACTTGGAGGACCAAGGTTCAAAAATGAGAAACTTGCATAAAATGACTCATCACAACTACTCTAACGCGAGTAGGCATGAACTAAAAACCTTCACTTAAACTCGGGCTTCTCTGGGTATGTGCAGCCTGACCTTTGGATGATAACAGTTGCAGCATAATTACCAGCCCTAACACAGTCCTCAATAGGTTTCCCCTGAAGCAACTGAGACAAAAATCCTCCAACAAAAGCATCACCTGTACGAGAAAGTGAGTGAGTGAAATTCTATGATGATGAATAAGCAGAGGTAACAATAAGCCGATTCTATCCAGCATACAAGAGCATACCTGCTCCGTTAGTATCAACCAATTTTTCTTTAGGCAACACTGGTACAGGGAATGTCTTCACTATGCCATCCTCGGCAATAACAACAGGATCAGCACCCTGAGTAATCACAGTGATTCTCTTGTGTGTTCCTGATGCCTTGGGCCACCGGGAGATCTTAATGGCAATCTCTTCCACATTATCAGTCTGTAATAAGAGCACTAATCAGATATATGAATTTCAACTGAAGCCTAATATATTATTTAACAAAAAAAAAACAGCACACTTACCTCCCAACCGTGAGCTTTTGAGAAGGCTCTTGCTTCTGTTTCATTGCCGAAAACATAATCCATGTATCTGAAGCACATGAAACAAATTCTATCAATACTCTGCTTATACTTTCTGAGGTAAATTCTACAATCAAACAGGAAGATTAAAACTTACGGCAAAGCCTTCTCCTGAGGATCCTTGAAGAATTCACAGATAAATGGAGCAGAGAGGTTCATCATGAAAATCTGCACATAAAGCACAAGTGTATAACAGTAACCTGTCAGACTCAAAAGCCATTCAAAACAAGCAGAAAAATAAATGTGAAGCCAAAATTACCTTGTCATTTGCAGCAGCATGTTCAGCCACAAGTTGAATGGATTCCGGAGATACAGTTAGAAAAAACCCAGCAATGTAGTAGAACTTGGCTTTCTCAACTATCAAATTTAATCATACATGCAAGTTAGTTCAACTTTCAAATCATCGAAAATTGAAGAGGGACTTTGATATTTCAGGAAAAGTAGAAAGCTTATATACCCAATGCCCAGTTTTCAGGTTTCTTCAAATGGTCAACCTTGTAGCAGTTGGCAGCAGATAAATTAGCAACTAATGACCTGAACATAAAACCATGGATCATCAGCCCTTACAATCAAGCACCAGGTCGGCATAACTTGATAAAACAGATTCGAAGCACATCAAAGCAAGAATTAATGTAGTTCTACAGCATGGAGCCTAACTCATTGACAAAAATCTCATAATCAGCTTCAAAGGTCTTTATGTTACACACCAATCTATATCAGCTTAATAGCTTATGCTCCTTTGCGTAGATTAATTTTAGCATTGCATTCTGGTTTAAGAAGCCAACTTTTAACATGATGTATTTAAAATCCATTAATAAAGATACACGGCCAACGCTCCAAGTCACTTATGGGTACGACATGATATCGTAACCATATTTTAATTTGTGTTTACCTATTTCTGGAAATGGAGCAAATGGAACAATTGCTAAGTGCACTAAATTAGATAAAGATATCCTTTATCACACCTTCAACTGATCATAAAAAATAGAAACATAGCAAGTAATTTTTATGTACATGTACTGCACACTACAGTATTCTAGCCCCATCAATGTCCTACAACTATACAACTCCAGTCTAGAATTAGCAAGTGAACTGTATTACTAGAACATGCAATGAATTGAAAGACGTACAATAACCATGAATTCCAGTAATCTTCAAGATGGTTGACTGCAACTTCCAAAGCTAGATCATCCAATCAAGGAGATGACATAGATGGTTCAAAAACATGTTTTGAATTAGATGCACCAAATAAACCACATTGGCCGAGATAAGTGACTCGTTTCTTAGCAAGCAAAAAAAAAATTAAAAAACCCTAGAAGAGCCAAAGTTTGCCGTGTGATGCTACAATTTTCTCCATTTACTCAAGAATAAAAAGTTCAACTCTAGGAACTCTGAAGGGCTAATTGGATAAGTGTTAAATTTAGGGAAGGACATACTATTGTTTGTATGCATTATGGACATCCTCATGAGGAATCCCATGCACATTTAAACAAGAAACCACAACTATTTCCTCAATCTACAAGTGCATACCATAAGAGCCATTGCGGTTTAATTAAACCTCACCCTAAGATGGTCCAAATGTAAACTATCTAAACTGAGTTTTTCAAATAAAAGAATTTCTAAGCAACAACTTTGAACTACCTCCAAACATTTATATCCTACTCGGTTAGTATAAATATGTAACTTAAGAAAATTTTGTAAATGTTAGTGGGCATAAGATAAAGTAGGATAAATTAAGAAAGAAAGTGTGAAAAGGTGGGGTGAGCGTAAGACAAAGATGAATATAAGTAAGAAAGTGTGGAAGTGTAATTATTTTGAGGATAATATACGTAAATGGTAAAGGGGTAACCCTAAAATTGTAAAAAGCTAACTGGGTAGAAGATATAAGATTGGACAAAAATGACAAGTGAGAAGATTTAAAAAGAAACACATTTGCTATTAGGAACACTCGGAAGCTCATTGGTGGTTGTCAACAGATATTCAGCCCTAATTTCCAATCAATCATTAAGTTTAAAGTGGTTTAAGCTTCTTTCCTTACTTTTATTTCAGCCATTGTCATTGTTTTTCTAATTAAGCTTGTGTCTTTCATTGTTTTGCATTGATTGAGGTTATTTAGGGGTCGTTTGGTTCACACAGGGGAATCGGAATGGAATGAAGGAGAAAGGAATGGATTCCCCTGATTTAGTCTAGTTGTTTGGCTGTGTCCAGGAAACGGAATGAACTAAATGCTCATTGATTCCCTTTGTGACTGTTTCGTTCAGGGAATCAAATTATGATTTTACATATTATTTATACTCAAAATATATAAAAGTCTCAAGTTAAACCAATATATACATATAAAATCATAAATCAAGTAAAAAAATTTACACAAAATTGTTGTTAGTACCTATTGTTCGTACATTCAAGAAACCAATATATACACGAACATTGGTTTATATATACATGAACATTAGTATATATAAACAACGTCATTCCAAAAAAAAAAAAAAAAAAAATAACCCCACAAAACCCATGAAAACGAACAGTGAGTATCAATTTTTCACCACAATTTAACAAAAATTAGGAATAAAGTATAATTTCCCCAACAATTAATGAACAAAACAAAAAAAAAAAAGGTTGATTAAGGTAGAAAAACGTGAAAAACAAGAACAAGCACATGATGAAAGATTGTCGGAGATCGTTGCCGGTGGACGTACCTTGTCAAAAGCGGTCGAATACCGTCGCCAGTGCACAAACTCCGGTGGCTGCCATGGTGGCCGGAGCTTTAGTAAGAGGTGGCGGCTACTGGGTTTTTTTAGGGTTTGAGAGGAGAGAGAGAGTGATGGGTAATGAAGCGGGGAATGGGAATGGAAAAGTCTGGTGGAGGGGGGGGAGGGGGTGGGGAATCAGTGTGGAACATATTTGGGTAAACTCAAAATAAAAATGGGTAAAGGGAATGATAGAAAGTGACAAACAAACATCAATAAAGGGAATTGGGCCTGTCCATTCCCTTTCCCTTTGATTATTACCCCCAACCAAATGGCCCCTTAGTGTCTTCTAGCCTTGTTATAAGAAAATGGCAGAGGACTTGAGAAGAGTTGTATGAAAATGATGGACTTGATAAAGTTAATTCTTATATAAAGACATTCTTTCAAATTGAAAGATTTACCAATGCTTATGCCAATATATAAAAAAAGCTCAAGGCGGACTGAAGCGAGACGGTTCTGCTGCGCCTAAGTGCGCCTAAGGCGCGCCTAAGTGTGGCGCAGTATATGGGCAGTTAAATTTTTTTGGCTGAAGTTTGCTTCAAGTGCGCCTCACGTGCGCCTCGGGCGCTTTTAGTGCGCCTAACCCAAAATGCTTTACCCAGACCAAATTAAGCGATCACCCCTGATCGCCTTGTGCCGAGGCGCGCTTTTTCAAGCACTAGCTTATTCTAAGTACAATAGAGCAATGAAGTGTATCTGCATTGCCATAGCTGTAATAGTATGTGATTCAATTTAGGATTGGGTTTATAATCCTACTTTAAAGGAGCTAACTATTTACCTTCAATTGAATTTGGCTGCTTGTGCATTAAAATTACACACATAAAATTACACAACTTCAAACAGGTCATTGATTCTTTGTTTGATTTTGAGGTTAGTGGTAGAACTGTGAAGGCTCATTTTAGAAGAGGGATCACTTTAACTTAATTGGGGGATTTGAAAGAAGATTATTGAGATTTCATGAAAGCAAGGGAACTAGACCCTAATAACAAAGAGATAGTTAGGGAGCCATCAAATGTGGAGATAACACTACAAGAAGACACATCAATGAAGAAAGAGAAAGCTGAGTGGGGCTAGGAACTAAGGTTTTTTAGGAAATAAGAATCAAGGGAGCTTGGACATTCAAATAGAAAGTCCTAGGACTAAAGCTAGAGCAAGTTGGGCTTGCATTTGATCCTTTAGCAAAGAGAGCAAACTTGGAAAGGTGTAAGGTTATGGGTCTTGTAATTGAAAAAAAAAAATGTGCTTGTTCATTTGGAAATATCCAACCCAATGTCCCCAAAGTTAGCTTATCTCCAACAACTAAAGCAATCTTTGTGAACAAAAGAAATCATGCTAAGCGTATGGTTATCTCTAGGGTAGGTATTAAAAATCTTAAACAACGAAAGTGGTTTACAATATTTTCACCCCCATTCGATGAATTCTTTGAAGGTCTGTACCTTTACAACAAAAACGAAAATCCTCCAAGGCTACCCAAGGTTTGTTTAGGTATAAAGAGGAAATGTGATGTCTCCCCCTTGTTAGATCTTTCCAAACTTCCAAGGACTAATATGGGTAGTTACATGCGCACTAGAGCTACTTCATGTCTTTTTTGTCATTGAACTTTAATTAAGGTACCCAAAAACAAGCATTAATTGTTGGTAAAGGACATGTTACCTATAAACAAGCAATGATTGATGGTGAAGGGACATGTTATATAGTCCAGAGGGACATATATACGGAATATAGGAAAGCATGAAGAATGGAGAGGGATATTAAATTCCACTAAGTTAAAAGAAAAAATAAAATGGTTTGATTAGAGCAAGCACGGAAGAGATGCATTCAAAATTTCAATAATAAATGGAGAATGCAAAAGAGCACCTAAGCAACCCATTATAGGCAATCATAAGAAAATAAGCACTTCAGCAATTAGGATCACAAAAAAGTCACAAAGGATAAGTGGATAACCAGAGATTAAGACTTACCTTTCACCACCAACAATACAAACAGCACAAGTACCAGTAGGCACAGACTCATGCTCATAATAATGAACCTGATTAAATAAAATGCATACACGTCAACGAAAGGCAATACAATGTATTTAAATTTACAGATAAAAATAAAAAAAAAAAAAAAAAAAAAAAAAAAAAAAAAAAACAGCGCACATATAAACATTACATTAACACCAGCACTTGTCGCATCACGCTTCATCACTTCTCCAAACTTGTCTTTGCCAATGCAACCAATGTAGCTAGTAGCACCGGGTTTTTGGAGCATCCACTGAAAAAGGAAAGAAACAGATGTACATTAATAACACAAAGATTAAACCTATACTCCACTTCAATCATGAAACTTATTCCGAGCTATACCTGGCAAACCCTGATCGAATTTTGGGTAGCACCTGTCACAAAAACAAACAATAACCCATTAACACAAACATCATTAGCTCCAAATATATTTCTCAACCCTTTCTGAAACAAGGCATATTTAGCATAACAGTGCAAATTACCTCCAGCGATAAATTCCACCTTGAATTTCTCATCCATCTCTCCATACCTAGAAATGGGCTTCAACTTTTAGTACAAATAATCATCAAACTCATGTATATATCCCTAAAAAGGGCTTAAAGCCAACCCGAACGAGTAAGAGAAAACCCGATTGCTTAAATAAGATAAATACACTAGTGAAACCACCATTATGACGAAACACATAGAATTTACTCGACGATCATCGAGTAGTGAAATAGTTCCAATGTTATATGCTTAAATATAAAATCAAATACAACCTTTTTAAATATCAACAGATTGTAGCTTAATGAAATTCCAATCTATAATCATCTTATATAAGAGGTAGCTCACTTACATAGGCACATGTTTATCTTCAGCAAGAATGGCATTGTTCAATTTGATGTCATATCTGCATCAAAATCAACCAAATCAATAAATATACTCCATTTCACAAAACTACCGACAAAACATTTAAAAATAATTAAATTCGATATTCATAGATCGTTTCATAAATCATCAAAATAAAAATAAAAATAAAAAAATAAAAACCCAATCATGAAATTACACTATTCAGATGTAGAATTATTTCAACAATTTCCATCCAAATATCTTAAAAACAAAAACATAAGATGAAATTACATTAATTAACACAGTCTATTAAAAATTATTTCATCAAATACAACAAATTAATAGATAAAAAAAATCAATAACATGAATCCAAAGAAATCAGATAAAAAAGACGAGGACTTACTTCTGCAAGAATTCATCGTCGACAACAGCAGAGATATCCAAAAGAGGATTTCCCATGCCCAACAAAACACCTTCAGACGCCATTTTTAGAGGAAGAATGAATGAAGAGAATAGGAGTGTAATGGGGAAATGAAGTGAAGCTCAGATTCAGATCTAAGAGAAGGAGGTGGTTTATAGGCGCACAAAAATATCAGTCACTCACCAACCCCACTTTACTTTTCGACATTTGGGCCTGCGCACAACACAAATTATTTGAACCCCTTAGTCTCACCAACCGTCTTTTTCTTTTTTTTTTTTTTCTTTTTTCTTTTTTTTTTTCTTCTCTTATATATTTTTGTTTTTGATATTGATTGATAGTTTGTCTCACAACTTTATTATTTCTCCATAAATTGGATGATTATGAACGCGGAGTATAGTTCTCTTCACTTGAACTAAAGTAGACTAATCAGATTTTAATAAAGTTTTGATCGTTTGGTTAGTTTGATCTGAATTTTTTTGATATGTTCTAATCTAATCTGATGTATTAATTTTAACTACATTGTAACACTGATAATCTACAAGAAAACACGTTGTCAAATTGGATTTTGTTAGTTTTGTCTCATCATGTGCTTTTCGAATATGTAATTTTCATAATTGTTTAAATACTTTGTACTTGTTATTTATTCTAATCAAAATTAGATCAGATCAGACCAAGGTTGTTAGAATCGGGATCCTACCTTGGATCGATGAGGGGGTTGGATCGAATTGATAGAATCGGATCGTAGGATCGTAGGATCCTACTTAATAACAAATAATATTATATATTATGCTATAAATTGACTTAAAAACATTTTTTTTGAAAAGGGGTTTCAATGCCGACATTGATTTGCTTAAGAAAGGTCGATCATCATTTAGCTTTGTCTGTATGGTAGTTAGAAGATTAATAACACAAATTTAAATTGATAAATTATTTGCAAATTTGTCAAGAATGAGACCTTAATTATGACGATTGCAAGTTGTCAATTGATAAAATCATATTTGTTTCGGGGTTTTCTGATGTCCTGCGGGAGAGTTACAATTCCGAGACTGGAACCGGACGCCTGTACCTGCAAAATAACGGAGACTCCTGGGAGCTCCGCTTCCAACGGTCAAGTTAGTACCTGACTAAGGAGTAATCAATACAGAAATTAAAGTAATGAGATCTCTCTAGGTGAGAGTGCTTAGTATTGGTAATCTGCGTCGTTAGCGAGATTAGCCGGTTGTTGATGTTCCGTAATAACTCTGTTCTTCTCTGCTTGATTACTTTTTCACTGCTTAATTAATGAGGATTAATTGAGTATTTATAGCCTTGAGAAGCGTGCCACTCTCTAGGTTTAAGGTAAACCTAGGGCTGATCGGGCCTCTAGACTGAATTGGGCCTTGATGGCCGGTTTTCCCATTTGGCATGGGTGGACACGTGGCGTGTCTAAATTGGTCCGTAGAGGACGTATCTGTGATTGACACGTGGCAGGCTCCTGTTGGCCTTCGTGAAGGACACGTGGCGGAACCTGGTTGGTCCACTTGTCAGACGATGATTGGTGGATAAAAATCCCCTAATCATTTGCCCCTCACAGGTGGCACGTGACTGGTCACGTGTCGCCTGTGACAGGTGTCGCACGGTGACAGGCGACGGCCTGTTACAGGTGTCATCTTGCAAACGGCCGAGAGATTTTCCCGCCCAAATTTTGAATTTGGAAGCGACCCTTCGCCTTCTCACTTTGCCTATATAAGGAAGTGCTGACTTCGGTCATTTTCACATTTGAGAACTTTGCGAGAACATTCGGACCCCTGAACTTGCTCTGACATTTCGGACCTTTTCTGCCTACCGCCTGTTCTGACAAGCCGACTGACCCGAACTTCCAGGACTTCATCAACCGTCACTCGTTCAGGTAACTCAGTTCTCTTACTCTTAATTTTCTTTTTATTTTTTGAAATGGCACCACGGAAGCACACGACACGACCTAAGTTAGTGATCAGCCGGTCACCGGGGACGGCTGAATCTAGGACTAGGAGTGCCGCCTGCCCTTTTCTGGACCCATCTTTGCTCTTTATACAAAGTCCGACTGTATCTGTGTCTATGCAGAACGTGATGGCCAGAACGAAACAGACTGCTATGATATCAAACTCAGACGGCTCCTCCCAAAGGGTGCTCCTTAGTGAAACATCTGACCAGGCGCCAGATGTAGAATTGAAACGAGGCGACTGTCAAGCCGACAGTTCTGAGAGAGGGGCCAAGGTGGTCCCTTCCCATCTTACCGTTGACATGTCTAATTTCCCTCCTGCTCCTTCTAAGGGAGAGGAGGCGGGCCCCTCTAGGAGAGGGGAGGAGTCGTCCTCTTCGGACTCGTCAGAGGACGAGTCCGAGTCCAGCTCTTCTGGCCACAGTTCTCCTGGCTCAGAAGAAAAACATAGCCGCCTACAAGAGGCGAGACGTTCCCATGCAGTTGAGAAGGGGGACAATTGGGCGGAGCCGTCCGCCTCTTACAGAGAGGAAAACGCCCCCTACTACTGCAGGGTACCCCGGGGCCGGATCGCAACCATGCAAGACAACGTGGCGAGCTTTATTGCTAACCACAAAATGGGCCCGGAATTTTTACTGTTCGTGCCGGATCCAGAAGACACTGTCGTCTGGCCGGCTGGTACCAGCTATGGTGACGGCTGCTTTGGCTGCTATGTGGCGGCCATCAAAGCTGGACTGCGCTTCCCATTACATCCGCCTGTTCAGCGGATTTTAGATGGGTATGATCTGGGGTTATGGCAGTTAGCCCCCAACTCTTGGGTAAACGTACTCGGCTATGTGGCCGGGTGCGAAATGAACGGGGTGGAGCCAAGCTTTGAGGCTTTCGCCCACATGAACTATCTCAGCCGGACCCCTAAGTCGGGAGGTACCGGCTGGTATCAATTAACAAGCCATAGGGGTTACCTCATGACGAGAGGTAAGGCGAACAAATGGAAGGATTGGCGGAACACCTTCCTTATTATCGAGGGTTCAGACACGGAGCTGAACAAACGTTTTAACAAGTGGAATAGGGATCCGCCTCTTCTCGCAGGCGGCCGCAGCATGCCGCCTGTTCCCCCAAAGGCTAAAAAGAGATCCTAGACAAAGGACTCTTCAAAGTAGAGACTAGGGTGAACTCTACTTCAGGGGTACGAGAGCAAGTACCCCTAAACTGCGTCCCGAGCTTCAAGTGGCTCTATGACGAGTACTTTTTGGCCGCCTGTGGCCTCAGCAGTCGGTGCTCTAGAGGTAGCCGGCCTGACAAATACTCTGTTTTTTCACGCCTTGTTTACTTGGGATTTTTACTAACTTTGCTGTTTATTTCTTGCAGCTGACGCCATGAGTAAAATAACAGCATCCAAGACTGCAGCGACCATATTGCGGGCCTCGCTCATGAAACAGTCGTATGCCGACTCCCCTAACAAGGAGGCACCCTTGGTAAGCTTCGAAAACTCTTCCTCTTTTAGTTGTCTTATGCATATACTAACTCTTTTTGTTTTCAGTCTGGCACTCCAAGGGCTTCTTCCTCGCAACAGCCGGACCCCAAGGCCCGGAGGACGACTGTTGCAAGCTCTCCTGGGTCTTCCAGGAAAACAGTGGCGGCTGAGAAGCAGCCGACCACTTCTTCAAAAACCCAGGCGGGGCCGCCTAGATGTATGGACACTCACTTGTAAAAACTCACCCTTGCTTCCTTCTTGACTAGGTCTAACTTGTTTTTTTTTTTTTTTTTTTTTTTTTTCTTTCGCTTAATGCAGCCGGCCCCCAGGGACTTGACTTGGTTGAGGTAGCCAAGTCTATGGTTAAAGTGGTTCCTCCATCTGACAGGGAGGCGGTCAGGGGTGCCGGCACCCTTGACCTTGATGGGATTTCAGGGGTCCTAGCTGAGGTATACTTAGCATATTTTTGAGCTTTTGAGTTCCAGGACGCCTGTTAACTTTTTTGTTTGGAAACTGACGCCTGTTTTTCTTTGTACTTAGGCCCTGCTCCGAGTCAACAACCTTCGCAAGCCGATTGATCGGAAAAACAAAGAGGTAAAGGCCGCAAAAGCTATGGCCGCCTCCAGCTGTGATAAGGCAATGTTTCAAATTGCCCAAAATGAAGTACTGACCATTGATCTTCTTTATTATCAGGCGCAGGCTACCGCCGCTGTTCGGGCTCAGTTAGAGGCGGCCCAAAAGAAGGTTGACGAGCTGGAGGCGACCGTCACCAACCTTAAGGCCGAGCTGAAACCTCTTCGCCAAAAAATGCACTCTTACGAAGCCATGGAGAAATCTTTGGCCAACGTAAAAGAACGCCTGGTGAACCAAGAGAAGAGTCTTACCCAAGAGCTCTCGGATAAGGCCGAGCAAGAGAAACAAGAGCTCGTCCGGGAGATGGTGGAAGACTCCGCTCAAATCCAGCGCATGACCTGGGAACGACTGTTCCCCAGTGCCGACTTTGCCTCATGGGAAAGAACGTACCGCCAGTGTTCGGAAATATATAATCAACAGATCCTGGCGGCTGTTGAAGAAGAGGCGTTGGACGGTGCGTTGGAGGAGGAAGAGCCGGTTGTGGCGCTTGTGCCACTTGGGGGTAAGGCATCAAAAGAGGGTGCAGCTAAAGCCGAGTCCAGCAAGAAGAGTGCTGACCAGGCGGCAGCTGCTGATACTGAACTGCCCCCTACTTAAGCTTTTAGTATTTTTTCTTTTCACGGCCTGCGTGCCGTTTGCTTTGTAATTACCCGGCCAGGGGGCCGGGGTTTTGAATATTCTGCTGGTCTTTAATGGTCGGCTCATTTATCAAATTTTTGTTTTGGTTCAAATTTGTCTAAGTATTTTTAATTTGTTCACTAGACCGACTGTTGTGTATGGCCGAACGTTAAGACAGGTACGAATAGTAAGTATGCCGCCTATGCCCCTGGACGACTGGTTGTCTGTTTCCAGGATAGATGATCAGTCGGCCATTTATTCAATCGGTATTCGAACTCTTTATTCAATTTGTCTGGCCAAGTAAATAGAATTACCTAGTCGCCAAGGAATTAAGTAGGAAAACAAGCGGCGGGTACCGGTTGTTTCCCTTTATTGCCAATGTTGGCTTTTAACTCGTAATTTGTTAACCTAGCAAGAGTATTGGTTGAGAGCCTTTGTTTATTAAAAACAAGTGGACGACTCATACCTTTTAGGCTCCATACTAAGTTTGAGTGACTATTAAGTTAACATAGGAGTTACTTAGTCTTCGTCACAATCTAGATTGAGTAGTAGAGGTACCAGGCGGCGTAGGCCGGCTAGACCCCTTGATTCGCCAATGTTTGTTGGCTATTAACTCAATAGGTTATCTAGTAGGAATAGGGGTTCGAGTGCCCTTGTTTGTTTAAAACAGGCGGACGACTCAAACTTTTTAGATTCCATACCAAATTTGAAGGAGTGACTATGAGTTAACTTTGGAGTTACTCAGTCGCCGTCACTTTTGTTTGAGAAGTAGAGGTACCAGGCGGCGTAGGCCGGCTAGACCCCTTGATTCGCCAATGTTTGTTGGCTATTAACTCAATAGGTACCCCCTGCATTTATCCCAAGTAATACAGGCGGTCATCTGACTCAGATGTCAACTGCTACCACTGGTTTGGTTAGTGATAGAGTTATCCTTGTCTCAAAAACGGCTACGTGGTTGCCCTTGGGGACAGTCGTATAGGTGCCGTGTAATTAGTTTATAGAACAATGTTCCACCCAAAAGGGAGCTGCTCTCTGCGACGAATTTCATCCGGAGGGATGCCGTCGGACGCCTGCTAGGATGTTGGGACAGGTCGTATTAGTTTTGTATATTTGATCAGGTGGCTTGGCGCCTGGTCTGATCATTCGGCCGGTGGCCTTGGTAAGTTCTTGGTGAACGTAGGTGCTAAGTAAAAGAAGGGTAGCCGCCTGTTAGGCACAGGGTCGGCCAGGCCCTAATCTTTTTAGCTAAGTATTGTGAGTAAAATACTCAATGGAGAGTAGCCGACTGTAAAGGAACAGACGGCATGCCCCTCTGAAGATTGAGTTAAAAAACTCAATGGAGAGTAGCCGACTGTAAAGGTACAGACGGCATGCCCCTCGTAATACAAAAATTGAATAGTAAGTGCAAACTTTATTAAGTAGCTCTTTACTTTACATCTTTCAGAAGAAATATTTTTTAAGGTTATCTACATTCCAAGTTCGAGGCAACGGTTGTCTGTCTGGTGTTTCCAGACGGTAGGTACCGTCCCTGACTTCCGCATAGATTCGGTAGGGTCCTTCCCAGTTGGGAGTTAGTTTGCCAGACTCTTTAGCCCTACCAACTGCTTCCATTTTTCTAAGTACAAAGTCCCCTACCTTGAGTGGACGCCTGTGTACTTTTTTGTTGTATGATCTAGTCATTCTCAGGCGATAGATCTCATGGCGCAAGACAGCATTGCCCCTCTTTTCAGGAAGTGAGTCTAATGCCAGGCGCATGGCTTCCCAGTTTGCCTCTTCGTCATATAGCATTACTCGAAGAGTCGGCTCGTAGTGTTCTATTGGAAGAACAGCTTCTGCACCATAAGTTAGGAGGAACGGAGTTTCTCCAGTCGCCCCTTTTTCAGTCGTCCTAATGGCCCAGAGAACATGTGGTAGTTCATCCGCCCATAGGCCGCCTGCTCGTTCAATCTTTTTCTTGAGACCGTCTGAGATGATTTTATTAAAGGCTTCTACCTGGCCGTTTGCTTGTGGACGGCCGACAGATGCAAAGTAATGTGTAATTCCTTGGTCTCCCAACCAGCTTTTGAGAACAGGCGTCTCAAATTGGGGACCATTATCAAAAACCATAGACATGGGAACCCCGAACCGAGTGATGACGTTTTTCCAAATGAATGAAATTACATCTTTCGTCTTGATTCCCTTTACAGCCTCCGCCTCTACCCATTTAGTGAAGTAGTCAACGGCAACAAGTATATACCTTCTGCCGCCTGTAGCAGGCGTATATGGACCCAGAATGTCCATGCCCCACTTAGCAAACGGTAGTGGGCTGTGAATGGTAGTGAGGTCAGTAGCCGGACGGTGAATTAATTTGCCAAACCTTTGGCACTTGTCACATTTTTTCACCATCTCCATTGCATCTGCTTTCAAAGTAGGCCAAAAGTAGCCCTGCCGCCTTGCCCTTTGAGCAAGCATCCTACCACCTATATGGGAAGCACAGAAACCAGAGTGAAGATCATCTAGTATCTCTCGTCCCTTTTCAGGAGTAACACACTTTAAGAAGGGTTGAAGGTACCCCCTCTTGTGAAGTTCTCCCTGTATCATTTCAAAACAGGAGGCTCGTTTTTTCAGTGCTGCCGCCTGTTGAGGATCATCCGGCAGTGTACCGTTTGTCAGATATGCCCTGATTGAATCCATCCAGGTTGAGCTTCTGTCTAGGATTCCAATAGGGTTTTCCTCGATGTTTCTCTTCTCCATTACTTCCCAAAAAACAGTTCGAGGAGTATCGGAGGAGGCGGATGATGCTAATTTCGAAAGTGCATCTGCTTGGTTGTTTTCTGATCTCGGCACTTGGATCAGATGGAAATCCTCAAGGGAGCCGACTGCTTGTCGGACCGCCTATAAATACTTGATCATGGCCGGATGAGTTGCTTCGTATTCGCCATTGTACTGACTCACTATCAATTGTGAATCAGAACAGGCGTCTATTTTTCTTGCCCCTGCCGCCTTGCACATGCGGATCCCGGCTAGTAAAGCTTCATATTCTGCCTCATTGTTTGAAGCCTGAAAACTGAAGCGTAGAGCATACTCGAACCTGTCGCCCTCTAGAGATTGACATACGACGCCTGCTCCACAACCATTTGAAGTAGAGCTTCCGTCCACATATACCTTCCAGACTTGGTCTGGAACTTGAGAGTCGGGAGGACGAGTCATCTCTACAATAAAGTCAGCAAAGGCTTGCCCCTTCACTGCTTTTCTAGGCTCGAAATTAACTTCGAGGCTCTGTATTTCTATGGCCCAT
The DNA here is from genome assembly GCF_001683475.1 of Chenopodium quinoa. Lineage (NCBI taxonomy): Eukaryota > Viridiplantae > Streptophyta > Magnoliopsida > Caryophyllales > Amaranthaceae > Chenopodium > Chenopodium quinoa. The sequence continues at coordinate 820,023 of NW_018744949.1, read as the reverse complement.
TTGATCATTCGTCCTGACGACTCCATGGTGGTAAGGGGCCGCTTGATTGGTTGGTCTGTATACACGACGACTGCATGTGCCAAAAAGTAGGGCTTCAATTTTTTAACAGCCATGAAGAGTGCAAGACCAAATTTCTCCACTAGGGGATACCTCAACTCGGCATTTTTCAGTACGTGACTGACAAAGTAGACCGGGAGCTGACAGCCGTCCCTTTCAGCTAGGAGCACAGCGCTTAACGCATGATCAGATACGGCCAGGTACATGTAGAGTACTTCTTTGGGCAAAGGGCTGACCAGCCTTGGCAAGGAATGCAAGTGAACTTTCAATTTCTGGAAGGCCGCCTCAACATCCGGCCCCCATTCAAACCTTGCCTTCTTCTTAATGGCCTGGAAGAAGTATAGGCATTTGTCGCCTGATCGGCTTAGAAATCTTCCCAAGGCCGCCAGACAACCTGTTAACTTCTGAACCTCTCGGATGGTACGAGGCGACTGCATGTCAATGACCGCCTGCACCTTCTCAGGGTTCGCTTCTATTCCTCTCTGATTGATAAGGAATCCGAGAAATTTCCCAGACTCAACTCCAAATACACATTTCTTGGGATTGAGCATGACATGGTGCCGCCTGAGTGTGGCGAAAGTTTCTCGGAGGTCCGTCAGATGATCTTTCTGAAGTTTAGTCTTGACAATCATATCATCAATATATGCCTCGACGTTTCTCCCAATCTGATCAAAGAACACTGTGTTTATCATTCGTTGGAAGGTAGCCGGGGCATTCTTAAGACCAAACGGCATGACCGTGTAACAGTACAATCCCTGATCAGTGACGAAGGCCGTCTTCTCCTGATCTTTCTTCCATAAAGGAATTTGATGGAAACCAGAATAAGCGTCCATAAAACTCATCAAGGCATGGCCGGCTGTTGAGTCGACCAGGTTATCAATTTTAGGCAGAGGGTAACTGTCTTTGGGGCAGGCCTTGTTCAAGTCTGTGTAGTCTACACACATTCGCCAGGTGCCATTCGGCTTTTTAACAAGCACCACATTTGCAACCCAATCTGGGAAGTAACATTGCCGAATGAACCCTGCATCAAGTAATTTTTTGACTTCGGCGGCTGCCGCCTGACCTCTTTCTTCACCATGGTTCCGCTTCTTTTGCCGTACCGGCTTCTTTTTCGGATCCACAGCGAGTTTGTGTACCGCCAGATCAGGACTAATGCCTGGCATTTCATGGACTTCAAATGCAAAGATGTCCTTGTATTCTTTCAACAGGTTGTGAAAGTCGTCACCAAGGTTTCTCAGAGCAGTCGTCCCAACTTTGACTGTTCGGTCAGGACGTGAGTCGTCTAATATCAGGTCCGCATGCTCACCAGCCGGCTGAGGGCGGAACTCATCCGGCCGCTCCTCTGCCAATGATTGCTATTTTCTTGCTTTTCTTGCGGACTCTGTTTGGGACGCCTTTCTTTTTTTGTCGCCTGTTTCTTGAACAGGCGCACTCTCCTTGACATTGTCAAGGTCTGTTTTTTCTCCACTTGACCCAGTGGCCATAACAGTGGGCTTGACATCCGAGAGATAGCACTCTCGGGCCATCCTCTGATCTCCCCTTAGGGAGCCGACTGTTCCATTATCCCTTTCAAACTTAAGCAGCATAAGTGACGGGATTATAACAGCCTTGGAATTATTCAGGGTTGGTCGACCCAGAATCATGTTGTAGGCCGAGAGTTCCTCTACCACTAGGAACCGGACTACCATGTGTCGTCCTTCCCCTTTTTCGCCCAGGCGAATGGGTAGATCTACTCGTCCCAGTGGGTGGACGACTCCTCCTCCAAACCCTATTAAAGGGTGGGAGGCCGGATGTATGCAGTCCGTCTGATATTTCAGTTTTGACAGACATTTGCTGCTGATGAGATCTGAGGAGCTCCCGGTATCGATGAGGATTCGGCCAACTCTCTGGTTGGCCACTTTACATTCAATAACGAGAGAGTCGTCATGCGGCCCCCTTATTCCTCCTAGATCCTCTTTAGTGATGACAATCTCAGGAAATGTATATTTGGACGGCCGTTCTTGGTGAACGGAATTTACATCTAACCGCCTTATATTATCTTTGTTGCCCCTAATAGTGCGGCCGCCTCCTGAGAAGCCGCCTGCAATGGTGTAGACGACTGCATCATCTGTATCGGAACTGTCGGCCTGCTGATTCTTTTTGGCCGACTGCTTTTTTGAGGAAGTGTTTCCCGTAGATTTCTTGACATAAGTGTCAAGATCACCTTGATCAGCCAAGCGGTCTAGGTACCGCATGAGACTGATGCAGTCATTGGTGTGATGACCAACGTCATCATGATAAGCACAGATTTTGTCTTGGTTCCGGTTGCTTGCAGAACCCTTCATGGGGAGCGGCTTCTCAATTGAGAACCGTCCCATTATTTCTTTTAGGATAAACTGGTTATCCTTGTTAAACACATACTTTGGGGAGTATGGTTTGAATTCTTTTTTCTTTTTCTGAGTCGGCTGTTTAGAGGAGTCAGCCGCCCAGACCTCTTTTCTTTTCTCATATTTGTTGGACGACTGTTTCTGTCGTCCCTCTCTTTTGTCGAACCTCTTTCCGTCCGACTGTTTTATCGTACACAGATCAGTCGCCTGTATATAGGCTTCTGCTTCAATCAAGGCCTCTTGAAGAGTCGCCACCCTTTTTCGAACTAAATCAAATTTGAAGGTAGACCCGTCTTTGAGACCTTTAAAAAAGTCAGTATAAGCTACCTCATCCGGTAACCCTTGAATCTGTATTCTCATCAGGTTGAACCGCCTGATGTAGGAACGAAGCCCCTCCTTCTCGCCCTGCTGAATTGTTCCCAAATCAAGGGTCGTTTTCTTCGCAGGGATGTTCATAGCGAAGTTGGAGGCAAATAAGTAAGCAAGCGTCCTGAAGCTGTTTACACAACCAGTCGGCAGGTTGCCGAACCATTGCTGTGCAATTCCCTTGAGAGTCGCTGGGAAACACTTGCACCAAGTGGGATCATCCAACCCTTGAAGGTACATCAGGTTGGTGAATGCCATCAGATGGTCTTCTGGGTTAGTAGTGCCGTCATAGGCGCCTACTAGAACATTTTTTACTTTGGCCGGCTGAGCGGCTTCAGTAATTTCCTTGGAGAAGGCTGACGGCTGTTCACCAAGTCTAAGCAGCCGTAGCTGCCAGTCCATAGGTTGGACAATTTTTGCTGCAGGTCCACCAAATGGAGGTGGCTGCATAAAATACTGTTGTTGCGGCACAAATGGTAAGTTTGGTACCGCCTGGGCACTATGAAAGCTGGACTGACGGGAGGTGCCGCCTGACTGACTCTCATGGTACGACTGAGTATGCCTCATCGAGGCATTTCGCAAACTGTCTTGAAAATTTGAAGTAGAAGCCGACTCTGATAATCGGTCACTCTTCTTCTGCTCTAGCAGGAGCCGAGCATCTGTGAACGTTTGCTTTGACCCGTCCGCCTGAATATGACGAAACGGTTTCCTATTTCCCGTAGGATAACGGAGTTTTGTGAAATCAAGGGCAGGTGGCTCCCGCTTCTTGGATTTAGGATGGGGAGTCGCCTCTCGCCCTTGAACTGGCTTCCTCTTCAGTGAAGTGGAAGGTTTCTTGGCCGACTGCTCTTTGACTGAAGCAGGCGGTTTTTTGTTGATCAACTCTTGAATCTCTCCCTTGAAGTCCCTCATGAAGGTCATGAGTTCGTTCCTTGTGATGGGAGCAGACCCATCAGTCGGCTGTTGCCGAGCAAGCGGTGCGCCTGCTGGCTCGCTTCCTGTTTGAAGATGCTCCCGTTCCCTCCTTTCGGTATGGCGGGTACGTCGGGCCCTTAGGGTCCCGTCTGGAGCTGTATGAGTTTCAACTTCAAATTCACTTTCGGTATCATGGTCCGACTGAACTTGAGGGTCGTCTAGGGGACGCCTCTCTTCTGGAGTCGGTACAGACTTGGATGCCATCTCTGAAATACTCTCCCCACAGACGGCGCCAAATGTTTCGGGGTTTTCTGATGTCCTGCGGGAGAGTTACAATTCCGAGACTGGAACCGGACGCCTGTACCTGCAAAATAACGGAGACTCCTGGGAGCTCCGCCTCCAACGGTCAAGTTAGTACCTGACTAAGGAGTAATCAATACAGAAATTAAAGTAATGAGATCTCTCTAGGTGAGAGTGCTTAGTATTGGTAATCTGCGTCGTTAGCGAGATTAGCCGGTTGTTGATGTTCCGTAATAACTCTGTTCTTCTCTGCTTGATTACTTTTTCACTACTTAATTAATGAGGATTAATTGAGTATTTATAGCCTTGAGAAGCGTGCCACTCTCTAGGTTTAAGGTAAACCTAGGGCTGATCGGGCCTCTAGACTGAATTGGGCCTTGATGGCCGGTTTTCCCATTTGGCATGGGTGGACACGTGGCGTGTCTAAATTGGTCCGTAGAGGACGTATCTGTGATTGACACGTGGCAGGCTCCTGTTGGCCTTCGTGAAGGACACGTGGCGGAACCTGGTTGGTCCACTTGTCAGACGGTGATTGGTGGATAAAAATCCCCTAATCAATATTAATGTCACGGATTCGCTAATTTATTAGCGATAATTATTGAATAATTAAATTTAGGTGCATATAACCTAATGAGTAATAAAAAAATATGTCAAAATAAATTAAAGTCTCATATTATAGTGAAATGTTAGATCGGATCGTAGGACCGTAATAAATCGTAGAATCGTGTTGAGATCTTACCCCTCATAATTAATGTCAGAGTAGAATCGTAAGATCCTACAAACTTTATGATCCGGATCCGGATTTTAACAACTATGGATCAGACTAGAATATTCTGACTAGACTGATTATAACCTTTATTTTTTGTTTATTTATTTCGATGTGAAGAGAACAAAACCAATGATGTGTATTATGATAGGAAAAAATAAAAGTTTCAAATTAAAGTACTCTAGCATATCATACTAATCATTTACTACGCAACCGATTGTATCTAGCGTTGTTGGATTCAAGTTATGAAAATAACAATTTATTGGGCCCAATTTAAATGCAAATACTTGTAACGAATAAGCAAATTTAGAAACAACAATTGTTTTCCCTTTGTGCTGATATCTTGGAACAATGAATTTGACTCACAAACCCTGAGGTTGCGCAGGGATGTAAAATGCGACCTTAAAAGTCAAGTGCAACAAATTAAAAACACAACATCCATGTTGTTTTGGGGTTTTTGGAGTCCCTTGTGAGAGTTACTATTCCGGATATGCACGCCGACCGTCTGTACCTGCAAAACTACGAAATTCCGGTTGGGTAGAGTTTCGCCTCCGACGATCAAGTTAGAACGTCTCCGGATGTATAAATGTGCGGAAAGTAAATGGATTTTCTCTCTGATTAAGAGAGAATTCTGCAATTAATATTGCTCGGTTTTTGTGTTTTTTTTTATGAATGTGTAATAAATGAGGATTTTCCTCTATTTATAGTAGGAGAGGGTCAGTTCCCCTATTAGGGTTACAGTGCCACGTGTCAGCATCCGATTGGATCCCATTAGGCCTCTCTGGGGGGCTGACACGTGTCAACATGCCACTGGGCCACGTGGCATAGGGTAATTTTACCCCAAACATTTGCCCCTCACAGGTGTGACGTGGCTTGCCACGTGACACCTGTGACAGGTGTCACATTCTGGGAAGGTGATGGTTCGTCTCCTTCCCTCCATTTTTTTTAATTCGAATTTCAAATTTAAATTGGAGGAGGAGGTGACGGTTTGCCTTCTGCCCCTTCCTATAAATGGGAGGCTTCCTCCTCTCATTTCCACGCTTTACAAATTTTTCAAAAACTTCTTGAGAGGAAAAGCTCTGACACCGGTTGCTTTGCATTTCAACCAGCTTCTTCTTTTCAGACACATCCGGATACTATCTGAGTGCTCTTTGCTCAACTCACTGAGGTACCGCCTAACTTTAGTCAATTTTCTCTTCTTGCTTTCAATAGACCCATAGCCGGTCTTTTACCGTCTGGGGCATCTTCAAGCCATTTTCTTCAAAAACGCCTGACCATCCGTTTATTTTCTTTAGCATTCAAAACACCCACAGTCGGTCTCTACCGCCTGTGGTATCTTCAAGCCATATTTTGGAAGAACGGTTGGGTCTTCTGCAAGTTTCAATTGCTCTTCAACGGGGTACGTCCGGGCACTGTCTGGGGTATCTCCAAGCAACAATTCAAAGTTCTGTCTGCTAGCTTAAAGGAGTCAACCGCCTTCCAAGGTTTTTACAACTTCAAGGTACCGTCTCTGCCCCTTGCAACTTTTTTGAGTTTTTCTCGGTTGTATAGGTTGTTAGAGAATAATGGACTCACCCAACACACACAGGGCATGGCCTAAGGCAGTTGTCAAGCGGTCACCGGACACGGCTGAATCTAGGACTGGGGATGTCGTCTGGGGGTGTTTGGACCACCCTTACTCTTCTGCGAATCCGAGCGTCTCTGTTCATGTGCAGGACAGAATGGCTCGGACTAGGTGGACGGTTGTAGACCTCGAGTACCAGTTAGGTGATTCAGCCGAAGCTCCGGTTGATGATGTTCCTTATGACCAACCGGGCGTACCTAGCATGCCCGGAGATGAGATCTTGGAGGAATCCGGGAGCTCAGACGGTGAAGAGACCGTCCAGCAGTCCGACTCCACTAAGTCAACGATGGAGCCGGATGCCCCTCAAGAGGACGAGGAGGCATACAATTGGCCTTCAATAAATAATCCAACAGAGGCGCACATGAGCGCCCGGGACGTGGTCACCTTAAACGCAACCCGTCCGACATTTTTGGAAAACGCCCTGTAGGGGCCGGATGGGAGATCGTAGTGCCGCCTATGGAGGCAGCCGTCGTCTGGGATGATGACTTAGATCACGCCGATGATTACTTTGGCTGCTATGAGGCGGCATTCAAGGCCGGCCTCCGGTTCCCTTTCCACAACACAATTAAAGCCATTCTAAGGGGTTACGACCTTGGCGTCTGGCATCTCACACCCAACTCTTGGGTGAACATTCTTAGGTATATCGCCGCCTGCGAAATGCAGGACATAACGCCTAGCTGAGGAGGCGTTTGCACATGTGCACTATATCAGCCGTGCCCTAGGCGGCTGGAATGCGTGGTATACATTGACCACGCATCCGGAGTATATGATGACGCTAGAGAAGTCGTCTAAGTGGAGCAGCTGGAAGAGCAAGTTTTACATGGTCTCTTCCCCTTCTCTGCAACAGAACCACCGGCTGCGTCGCTACAACAAACACCCGGCTCTCCTGGGAAAGAAGTGTGCCCTCCCCAAAATACCGGAGAGGGCATGGGATCAAATAATGGAGACGGGTCTTTTCAAGAAGACCGCCCTGCCTCTAGATGATGGGACACAAGTCATTGTTCCCAAATACTGGGTCCCTCATCCGAATTGGTTTAAAGACGAGGCGTTCCTTTCCGCCTGCGGTCTTAGCACTTTTTGGAGCAAATGTACGTTGATTGCTAACCGGCATCTTATGCCGCCTGTATGATGTTTGAATGATTCCTAATTTTATTTTTCTTCTTTGTAGAGAAAGGGCTGGAAATGGTTCCTCCAAAGAAGACTCCGGCTAAGTCAGCCGCTGAGATTAGGAAGGAACAACTCGAGAAAAACAAGGCCCAACTGGCGGCCAAAGACGATGGGGTAAGCACCGGTTGATCTTTGTACCGTCTGTATGATTTGTAGCTCATTTTGATGCTAATTGGTTGTGTTGTTTTATTTTGCAGACGGGGAGAAAGAACGTTCCTCGCTCCCTAAGGCAAATTCTGAAGAGGCCGGGAGAGGAGCCCTCCCAACCTTCTTCACAAAGGCGGAGGGTCCCGCCTGCCCCTTCCCCTGCCTCTCCCGGAAGACCGCCGACTCCTGAGAGGCCTACTTCAGCAGGAAAAAGTCTGCAAGATCTGGGCTTGAGCTCAGGGCCGACTGAGGCCAGAACTGGGGAGCCTAAGGTTCCCTCAAGCCGGGTGCTTGTTGTAGCATCCGGTTCCAATGCGGCTGGGGGTGGTGTTACCCCTCAGCCTGAAAACCAAGGTACTGTTCTCACCTTTGATCCCCCCCGGCCGCTTGGGCCTGTTCGAGTCAAGTCCCAAGCTACCCAGTCAGGGGATTCTTTAGGCAGCCGGCAGAATATAGGCGTTGCATATGCTCTGTACTTAACCAATAAATCTCATGATGCAGATGCCTCTTCTCGTTGGCCGGATCTGCATAACTATGCCAAGAGAATGCTGAGGACCCTTACCCGGTCCGAAAAGGAGGCGATACCGGGTATCAACCAGGTCAACATTGACCGCATCAACTCACTACTGGCTGAGGTAATTCACCGGTTGGGGTGCTTTTGTGCAATTTTGTTCATTGCCGGTTGTAGCATAACTGAGAAGCTAACTTCTTTCCGGCTAACTTTGCAGGTGATGTTGAGGGTTCATAGGATGAAGGTCCCCTTGCGGAAAAAGCAAGAAGAGGTAAGGGATTCCCAGAGACGGGCAGCCGAACTAATAGATGTTTCGCAATATAACTCCCTTATGCTTGAAATCCAAACTAAAAGCTGGGAGATGAAACAAGAAGAGCTGATCAAGGAGCTCACGGCTGCTGCTGATACAACCAACAAAAAACCAGCCGACTTTGAACTCCAAGTCAACAAACTCCAGGCTGACGTCAAAGCCTTAGGGGAGGCTGACAAGGAGAACACCGAGCTGAAGGCTGAGGTCAACCGGCTGAAAAATGAGTTGGCCCAGACCTAGGCAGAGCACAAGGACAAGTTGGCGGCTGAGCAAGACCGGCTAGACACCGAGAACGAGCGCGACTGCGAGGAGCGCATGAAGATGGCCTGGTCCATGATCTATCCGGACATCGACTATGCCTTCTTCGACTTGAGATACAAATACACTACTGAAGTATTTGACGCTCAAGTTCTCGGAACCGAGAAGTCGGCGCCCTTTGAAGAATGGGAGGAGGAGCTTGCGGAAGAGATGGTGCTAAGTGAGGCCGGCGAAGCCCAAACCCAGCAACCTCAAGAAGCCCCTCCAGCCGGCCAGGGTCAGCCGTCACAACAACAGCAACAGCAGCAGCAGCAGTAGCTTTATTTTATGCATGTCTTCATCTGGCCTGCGTGCTGTGTATTATCTGTATCTTTCCCCGGACAAGGGTCCGGCTGACATATTTAAATATATATATTTGTCGACTGAGTCAGGTTTGCCTTGATATTATTTACTTCATATTTTTGAATTTTTGCCTCACACAAAATCTCTTTGCTATTTGAATTGATACGTTCGGTATGCCGGATGTATTGGCTCTGTCTGCCCCTGGACGGTTGTTTGCTCATAGTTAATCCAACTCTAAGCATGCAGTCGTCCATAAAAGCACCCGGACTAATAAATAGGCGGTCCTTGACCTTTTTTTTTTTTTTTTAAAAAAAAAAAAAAAGTAGAATTATTCCTAAGTTGGATCAGCTGGCGGTGCCGACTAAGCCTAACCTAGATTATTCTTTTAATCTGGCTGCGGATTACCTTTTGGGTATCCGGCAGTGCCATTGATTGATATGCAGGCGGCCCGTGGCCGAACGTATGCATTTTAACCAATTGCGGATTAAATGACAAGGTTTTGACCTTGTTTATGGAATTTGTAGCCGGTTGTAGTGCTTTTTGGCAAAAGCTGGCTCAGACCAAGATTTAATTCACCGTCTGTATTGCCTTGAAGCAATGACCGGTTGTATCTTGATTTCGATTGATCATTCGAACGGCCATGAGTTATCTTTAACCTAGATAGTCGGTTAAAGCCGTTTGAGTTATGACCTGTAGAACAATGTACCACCCGGAAGGGAGATGTTCTCCTCGACGAATTTACCGAAATGCGTCGCCGGATGCCTGCTCATGTTGGAGCAGGCGGTTTATAATATTTTTTGCCATTGGTCTTATGAATAGCTAAGTTCGATACTTAGCCTTCTACTCAGTTAGAGCAAACGATTGTCCGGTTTTGCATTGCACAGATAGGACTTGGTAGTTTCCCAGTTGTGCATTGCACAGACGGGACTTTATACAAAAGATAATAATAAAAATAGAGTACTCTTTCATTAATACACTATTTACAAAAAATTTACAAGTCCTTAGAAGTAGTACTTTTTCAAGTTATCTACATTCCAGGTTCTGGCTAGCTGCCTGTCGTCTGGGGTTTCCAGGCGGTAGGTGCCGCCTCTAATTTCTTCAAAAATCCGGTAGGGACCCTCCCAATTAGGGGTTAGCTTCCCTTTCTCATTTGCCCTATCGGTTGCCTCCATTTTTCGTAACACGAACTCCCCCACTTTGAGGGGCCGTTTGTGTACTCTTTTGTCGTAGGCCCTCGTCATTTTCAGACGGTAAATCTCATGACAAAAGGCGGCATTGCCCCTGCGCTCCGGGAGTGAATCCAATGCTAGACGCATGGCCTCCCAATTTGCCTCTTCATCAAAGAGCATGATTCGGAGTGTTGGCTCATAAAGTTCAATTGGCAGGACGGCTTCACTGCCGTATGTCATGAGAAATGGGGTTTCACCAGTTGCCCCTTTTTCAGTTGTTCTGATGGCCCAAAGGACGTGAGGCAACTCATTCGCCCATAGACCGCTAGCCCTTTCAATTTTCTTCTTAATGTCGTCTGAGACGAGCTTGTTGAAGGCTTCGAGTTGGCCGTTTGCTTGGGGGCGGCCAATGGATGCAAAGCAACGTGAGATCCCTTGATCTCCCAACCAGCTCTTGGGGGTAGGCGTTTTAAACTGAGGGCCATTGTCAAAGACCATAGACATAGGAACACCAAACCGGGTGATGATGTTTCTCCAGATGAAGGAGATGACATCCTTTGTTTTAATTCCCTTGACCGCCTCTGCCTCAACCCATTTGGTGAAGTGATCTACAGCCACCAGGATGTACCTCCGCCCGGCTGTGGCAGGCGTATATGGACCTAAGATGTCCATGCCCCATTTTGCAAATGGAACCGGGCTGTAGATAGCCGTTAAATCTGTGGCCGGACGGTGTATGAGTCGGCCAAACCTTTGGCACTTGTCACACTTCTTCACCATTTTCATGGCGTCTGCCTAAAGAGTGGGCCAAAAGTAACCTTGTCGTCTGGCCCTTTTTGCTAGAGTTCTGTTGCCTATATGTGATGCACAAAAGCCCGAATGCAGATCCTCTAAAACCTCTTTTCCCCTTTTAGGGGTAACACACTTCAGCAATGGCTGGAGGTAACCCTTTCTGAAGAGCTCCCCCTTGTAGATTTCAAAACGTGAGGCTCGCTTTTTCAACGCAGCTGCTTCTGAAGGGGCATCCGGCAAGGTGTCGTCTGCCAGATAATCCCGGATGGCATCCATCCAGGTAGAACTTCGGTCAAGAACTCCAATGGTATCATGTTCAATGCTTCTTTTTTCCATGACTTCCCAGAAGACTGACTTAGGCACATCACAAGTGGCGGATGATGCCAATTTGGACAACGCATTCGCCTGATTGTTTTCTGACCTGGGCACCTGACTTAGATGGAATTCGTTAAGTGTCCCGGCCTCATCTTTGACCGCCTGCAGATACTTTATCATCACCGGATGGGTGGCCTCATAGTCACCATGGTATTGACTAACGATCAACTCAGAATCTGAGCAGGCGTCAACTTTTCTTGCCCCTTCCGCCTTACACATGCGTATATCGGCTAGCAGGGCCTCATACTCCGCCTCATTATTTGAGGATTGAAACTTGAACCGTAGTGCGTATTCATATTTGTCCCCTTCCGGAGACTTGCAAATTACGCCTGCACCACAACCGTTCATAGTAGAGCTCCCGTCTACATATAACTTCCAAACTTGATCAACATTTTCCGGCTGAGCCGGCCTTGTCATTTCAACAATGAAGTCGGCGAACGCCTAGCCCTTCACTGCCTTTCTAGGTTCGAAGGAAATTTCCAGACTTTGCATTTCAATAGCCCACTTGAGCATTCTGTCGGATGACTCCAAGGTTGTCATTGGCCGCTTGAGGGGTTGATCTGTGTAGATGACCACCGGATGTGCCAAGAAGTATGGCTTCAACTTCTTGACTGCCATGAACAGGGCGAGGCCAAAATTTTCAACCAAGGGGTACTACAGCTCAGCATTTCGGAGAAAATGGCTAATGAAATAGACCGGGAGCTGTATGCCGTCTCTCTTAGCTAGGAGAATGACAGTGAGGGCATGATCTGAGATGGCCAAATACATATAGAGAACCTCTCCTGCTAGAGGGCTGACTAGCCGTGGCAACGAGTGAAGGTGCTCCTTCAGTTTCTGGAATTCCACCTCAGCATTCTCCCCCCATTCAGTTTCTGGAATGCCACCTCACCTACGCATTGCCTGGAAGAAGTAGAGGCACTTGTCACCTAACCGGCTGAGGAATCTCCCTTATGCCGCCAGGCAACCGGTAAGCTTTTGGACTTCCTTGACTGTGCCCGGTGACTTCATGTCAATTACCACCTGCACCATTTCCGGATTAGCCTCTATTCCCCTTTTATCAATCAAGAATCCGAGAAACTTCCTAGACTCAACACCAAAGATGCACTTTTTGGGATTAAGCATGACTTTATGCCGCCTGAGGGTGGTGAAGGTTTCTCGGAGGTCAGCAAGGTGATCCGTCTGGAGCTTGGATTTGACTATCATGTCATCAATGCACGCCTCTACATTCCTCCCAATTTGATTAATGGGGACCGTATTAATCATCCGTTGGAAGGTAGCAGGCACATTCTTCAGCCCCAACAGCATCACCGTATAATAGAACAACCCTTGATCAGTGACGAATGCCGTCTTTTCTTGATCTTTTTTCCACAAGGGTATCTGATGGAAGCCTGAGTAGGCGTTCATGAAGCTCATTAAGGCATGACCAACTGTAGAGCGACTAGATTGTCGATCTTTGGAAGTGGATAGCTATCCTTCGGACATGCCTTGTTCAGATCTGTGTAATCAACACACATCCGCTAGGTACCATTCGGCTTTTTGACAAGGACGACATTGGCTACCCAATCCGGGTAGTAGCAATGCCAAATGAACCCGGCATCCAGTAGCTTCTTGACCTCGGCGGCTGCCGCCTGAGATCTTTCCTCGCCGTGGTTCCTTTTCTTTTGCCTAACCGGCTTCTGTTTTGGATCCACGACAAGTTTGTGGACAGCAAGATCTGGGCTGACGCTTGGCATCTCTTCCACTTCAAAGGTAAAGATGTCATTGAATTCCTTCAGTAGTTGGAGCAAATCTGCACCCAACTTTGCAAAAGCAACCATCCTCACTTTTACGGTTCGTTCCGGACGGCTGTCATCAGTGATTGCTATTGGTTCTCTTTTTTGACGGCCATCAGGTGGTCCGCCTTTCTCTTTTTGCTGGCTACTTTGGGAGCAGGCGCGGCTTCCTTGAAATCATCAAGGTCAATGGGTTCCTGGTCTTGGCCGGCTGCGGCCACAGTAGGCTTGATGTCTGAGAGGTAACACTCCCTAGCCGTCTTCTGATCCCCGTTCAGGGAACCCACTAACCCGTCATCCCTCTCAAATTTGATCAGCATGAGGGATAGGATGATGACTGCCTTGGACTCGTTGAGGGTTGGACGGCCCAGAATCAGATTGTAGGCGGTCAATTCCTCGACCACCAAGAACTTGACGACCATGTGTCGCCCTTCCCCCTTCTCTCCTAGCCGGATGGGTAGGTCAATCCTCCCCACCGGATGCACTACCCCTCCCCCAAAGCCAACTAGGGGGTGGGAAGCCTTGTGCATGCTGCTAGGCTTGTACTTGAGCTTTGCCAAGCACTGATAACTAATAAGGTCAGACGAGCTCCCGGTATCGATGAGGATGCGGCCCACTCGTTGGTTGGTAACCTTGCATTCGATGACAATAGGGTCATCATGAGGCCGTCTGACCTTGCCCCGATCCTTCTCAAAGATGAGGACATCAGGGAAGGTGTCTTTCGACGCCTGGCCCTCATCTACTGAGTTGACCAGCTTCCGGATGTTGTCCTTGGTACCCCGGATGGTAGGATCCCCTCCCGCGAAGCCGCCTTCTATGGTGAAGATGTGCTCTTCATCAGTGTCAGAGCTCACAACCGGCTTCTTGGACGGTTGTCCATTGTTTGTTTTGGGGTTACCCTTGGACTTCACCATATAGGACTTTAAAGCCCCCTCATCAGCCAGACGGTCCAATAGCCGCCTGAGGCTATACCAGCCATTTGTGTCATGGCCGACATCCTCATGGAACTGACAATACCTGCTCTTATCCCGGCTGTTGATGGGACTCGTCATTGCTGCTGGGTTTTTAAGGGTCAACCGGTCTTTGATCTCCATGAGGATGGAGGAGCCGTCCTTGTTGAACTCGTACTTGGGGACGCACGACTTTAACTCTCTCTTTTTCTTCTAGGACGGCTTACCAGAACGATCCGCCGCCCAGACTTCTTTTCTTTTCTTGCCCTCTTCTTTCTTGGCCGGCTGAGCAGACCGGCTCTCTTTCCTGTCGGACATTTTAGGTTCCGACGAGTACTTGATGGCGCAAAGCTCCGTCACTTGTATGTAGGCTTCGGCTTCCATCAATGCCTCTTGGAGGGTAGCAACCCTCTTGCGGACCAGGTCGAACTTAAAGGTCGACCCGTCCTTCAGACCCTTGAAGAAATCTGTATAGGCAACTTCGTCAGACAACCCTTGAATCTGAATTCTCATCAGATTGAACCGCCTGACATAGGACCGTAGTCCCTCCTTGTCTCCCTGCTGAATAACCCCTAAGTCGAGACTTGTCTTTTTGGCAGGGATGTTCATGGAGAAGTTGGACGCAAATAGGTATGTAAGCATCTTGAAGTTGTTGATGCACCCGGCTGGCAGATTGCCAAACCATCGTTGGGCTATGCCCTTCAATGTTGCCGGGAAGCATCGGCACCAAGCGGCGTCTTCCAACCCCTATAAGTACATGAGGTTGGTGTTAGCCATTAGGCGGTCTTCCGGGTTGGTGGTACCGTCATAGGTACCGACCAACACACTCTTAACCTTGGACGGCTGAGTCGCCTCGGTTATCTCCCTAGAGAACGCCGACGGCTGTTCCCCAAGGTTTAGTAGCTGGAGTTGCCAGTCCATGGGCTGGACCTGCTGTGCCGCTGGACCCCCAAAGAGGGTCGGCTGCATGTATGGTGATCCATACAACATGTATGCCTGTTGGGGCATATACGGAGCCGGCTGGATAATCTGAGGGCTAGTACGTGCGGACATGCCGCTTGACTGACTCTCTCGGTTTGTCTCCAAATACTTCATTGAAGTATTACGGAAACTGTCTGGGTAAGTCGACGTTGAGGCCGACTCAGACATTCGTTAACTTCTCTTCTCCTGGATAAACATCCGGGCGTCAGAGTAAGTCTTTTTGGACCCATCCGGCTGAACTCGTCGGATGTCCTTCCTTTGCTCTGATTAAGGGAAACGAAGTCTGGAAAGGTCGATCAGGGGCCCATCCACCCCCTTTGGTTTAGGGTGAGGAGTAGGCACCTGGTCTTTGATGTGCTTCTTCCCGGAAGGAGAAGGCTTCTTGGCCGACTGACCCTTGTTGGAGCCAGTTGACTTCTTTATTATGTCCTTGATTTCCCCTTGAAACCTCGTCATGAATTTCATGAGCTCGTCTCTAGTGACGGGGGCAGTACCCTCCGCCGCCTAGGGTGGCCTAGCAAGCTTGCCGGCTGGGTTGCTGGGACCAGCTTTGTCTTTGCCCTGTTCCCTTGGTTCTTTGGAACGGGTGCGCCTTGTTCGGAATGACCCGTCTGAGGCCACATAAGTGTCGACCTCAAAGTCGTCACCACTATCCTGGTCCGTATGGACCTCAGGTTCGGCCGTAGACCGCTTGCCCTCACTAGGCGGTACAGAATGGAATGCCATCTCAGAAGTACTCTCCCCACAGACGGCGCCAAATGTTTCGGGATTTTTGGAGTCCCTCGGGAGAGTTACAATTCCAGGAATGCACACCGACCGTCTGTACCTGCAAAACCACAAAACCCCGGTTGGGTGGAGTTTCCGCCTCCGACGATCAAGTTAGAATGTCTCCGGATGTATAAATGTGCGGAAAGTAAATGGATTTTCTCTCTGATTCAGAGAGAATTCTGCAATTTATATTGCTCGATTTTTGTGTTTTTTTATGAATGTGTAATAAATGAGGGTTTTCCTCTATTTATAGTAGAAGAGGATCAATTCCCCTATTAGGATACAGTGCCACGTGTCAGCATCCGATTGGATCCCATTGGGTCTCTCTGGGGGGCTGACACGTGTCAGCATGCCATTGGGCCACGTGGCATAAGGTAATTTTACCCCAAACACATGTCATGCACAAAATCACTTAGACACGGAGCACAAGATCTCTTAAATCTTAATTACTCATCTATACTACAATACTATTTTAAAATTGAAAGTTTAAAGGACACTTCTCCACTTCTGGCTTTTCTTTTTTTTTTTTTTTTTTTTGGGTTTCAATTGAAGTGTAAATATTAAAAATAAAAAAAATAAAAAATCTCTTCCTTATCCCAAAAGCTTGATCAATTTGTATTTGTGTCTCTTGGTTCCTCTAAATTTCATTATACTTCGTATTATTTTTCATTTTTATTTGTTTCTCTTGGTTCCTCTAAATTTCATTATGCTACGTATTATTATTCAATTACACAAAAAATTAACAGTTTATTTTCCCTCTCTCACTTTTTATTCTTTCTCTATCTTCCCTCTTTCTAATATTCCTTTATTTCACCATGTATCTATAATTTATCTCAAGTCATTTTAAAAAAAAAAAATTCTTGTCAAGATCTATAAATTTCAAGAAACAATAGTGCGTGGTATAGAATTTAAGGGAGAAGTCAAAGGTAAATTTTCTCAACTTTATTTATAGTTCATTTTTTTCCAAATTTATTTCCAAAATTCATTTTTCGTTGTAAAATAAGGGGAAACATGAGAGATTGAGAGAGAATTAATCTGTGTGTATTTATTCCATAAAGTAGGGGATATATATACAAATACAATGCTAGGGTTTGCTTTGAGAATAATAAACCCTAGATCTAGAATGTTCTGGAGAGTACAGAAGTATAATAGACATCCACAAATATTTCATAACACACTCTCTTGGATGTCTATTATCGAAGACTGTGCCTCATTAAAACCTTACTAGGAAAAACCCTATGGGATAAAAACCTAATGAAGGAAAAAGAGTACAACATTCTTCGTAACACGCTCGGGATGCTGTTTCTTTAAAAACCTTACAAGGAAAACCCAATGTGGGACAAAACCATGGTTAAGGGAAAAAGAGTGCATCACGTATTTTCCCCCCTAATAAATACATAACTTGAGATTATCTAGTGCTGTAATGAATCCAATATGGTTAGGTGTCTTCTCATATGTAGTAGAATATTATTCCTTGCTCTTCGACCCTCCTAATTTGAATTTGCATCTTCAAGTCTTCACGTGAACACATGAAGTGTTTTCATTTCACCATGTATGGATTTATCTCTATATCATTCCAAACCTCTGTTTGAATAAAGTTACTTTAAAAGTTAAAATTATGCGATTACGCCTTCTTCTGGAGGTCGTGAATAATAGAAATTGATGACCATTATTTGATCAAACATTCCTTAATGGCAACACTTGATATTATTAATGTTGCTCTTCAATCTCGTATGAATTAATATAACATATGTAATTATATACATTGATCATGGTTCTTCTAGACCATAATAAAACAGTCTCACGCATAAGTATCCCATTGATATTCTTTAGAATTTTCATAATTGACATGATAGTTCTCTTGCAAATACAAATAGTAATTCTCACTAACTTTCATATGCTTAAACTTCAGGTTGAGATATCAATGATGTAGTCACATAGACTAAAAGTTTGATAATAATTATAATATTCAAAATATAAAATTTGTAGGGCTGGATATATAAATACGTTGCATATAAGTTCTTCGAGAACTTTTCTTACATGATTCATAAATAATATTAGATCAACGTCATATATAATTTCATCATAATTATAAGCCCATTGGAATATAATTATGTCTTTCTAATTTTCCATTAAAGTTGTAAATATGCCTTATTATATATATAATGAACATTTACGTATACCACAAATATTATATAGAAACTAATGTATGCAATTTGTGATAAAAACATGATAAAATATTGAACAAAAATTACAATAAGTAATGCATCTAACAACTTCCGACATATACAATGAATAATCCATTAACCTATGACTCACACATGTATATGAACATACATAAGACTTTAAATAATGCAAGACACTGTAGAGTGTAGATTTAAAAATCCATATTTCATTGGACTTCTAGTCCATGATAAACTTATGATCATTATCATTATGTTGGCATCAAAATGAACATATATTTCACATCCCTTATTCACTAGTCCATTCTATTATGCATATGCAAATTATTCATCGGTTCCACTGTGTACCGGTATCATAAAATTCCTTTAACTTACATTCCGCATGCTATTTTACTATGATATCTGAATACATTTCTTATTGGTACTATCATAATTTTTTACATCATAGGCCATCTATTGTACTAATTAAGATATCTATACCACTTTTAGGGTATTTTGTACACTATGGTATTTATATACTATCACTCTATTAGTGTTAACTGCATTATCTTGCCATATATCATATTTATTAGTAGAGCTGTCAATTTGGGTAAACGAGTCGGGTTAGTGTGGGTCGGGTCAACTCGGGTCGGGTCATATCGGGTTAAGCTGTAACCTATGCGGGTCAGGTTCGGGTTGGGTCATGCTTGAGTCGGGTCACGTCGGATCGTACATCTTATCGGGTTTGGGTTGGGTCAATAAAAGGTCGGGTTACATTTGGGTCGAGTGAATAATAGGTTGGGTTTAATTCGGGTTTTCACGGGTTAAAACGAGTTAGGGTCATTCTCGTGTTCGAGTCGGGTTTGGTTCAAGTCAATAATTTGCGGGTTATAATCAGGTCGGGTCATTCTCAGGTTCGAGTCGGGTTCAGTTCAAGTCAATAATTTGCGGGTTATAATCAAGTCGGGTCATTCTTGAGTGCGAGTCAGGAAAATCAATAATTTGCGGGTTATAATTAGGTCGGGTCATTTTCAAGTTGGGTCATTCTTGGGTAAAAGTCGGGTTTGGTTCAAGTTAATAATTTGCGGGTTATAATCAAGTCGGGTCATTCTCAGGTTCGAGTCATTTTTGGGTTCAAGTCGGCAAGTCAATAATTTGCGGGTTATAATCAAGTCGGATCATTTCCATGTCTGGTCATGTTCGGCTTCGAGTATCAAATATTAGGTTAATCTGGGTTTCAGGTTGATTTTAGGTTTGGTCATATCGGGTTCGAGTACATTTTTTAGGTCGGTTTGTTAACAGTTTATGTAATGACATTCACATTTAATCATTATCAATTTTTTCATTTATTGTAAGAGAAATAATTTCGGAGAAGTTTAAATTCGAGCTAATAAGTTCACGTAAGTTTAGATAGGATATATATACATTATAAGTTTATATTAATCTAGTAAGATAGGTTTAGTTTAGATTTTTTGAAGATAAGTTCAAACCCTATTCTGATCTATATTCACATTGTTTCCACTCATTTTAGGGATAACAATTTCAGATAAGTTCATGTTCGATATGACATGTTCAAATAAGTTTGGATAAAACACAATAACTATAAGTTCATATAAATTCGGATAAAATAGGTTTAGTTTGGATAAGTTAAAATAAGTTCAGTCTCTATTGTATTCACAATGCTTCTACTCATTTTAGGGAAAACAATTTTAGATAAGTTCATATTTGAGTTAATAAGTTCAAATGAGTTTAGATAAGACAAAACAAATTCCAACTTAAATAAGATATCTGAGTTACTTTATTTGAAATCATCTAAACTTTTTTTTTCCAAACTTATTTTATTTGAAATTATCTAAACTTTTTTTTTTTATTTTTTATAAGTTCACATCCGAGTTAACGTTTTTTTTATGGCATTATTTTTTTTTTGTAACATTTGAATCGCATGATTTAAAATGTTTAAATAAGATTAAATAGGCAAGTGAATAATAAAATTAGGAAAAAAAAGAGCAATAAAAGAAGCTTAAACAGTTATTTGGTAGTTTCTTAAAAAAAAAATAACTATATGGAAGTTGAAGATAAATTTAGAAAAAAAAAAACAATTTGGGTTGAATATGGGTCAGGTCAATAACAAGTCGTGTTGATTTCAGGTCGGGTTAGTAACAAATCGGGTTGAATTTCGGGTTGGATTAGTAATAGGTCGGGTAAAATTCGGGTCAGGTTAGTAATAGGTCGAGTTAAATTCGGGTCGATTTAGTATTAGGTTGTGCTAAATTCGGGTCGGGTTAGTAACATGTCGGGTTAAATTTGGGTCGGGTTAGTAACAGGTCGTGTTAAATTTGGGTTTTAACGGGTTAAAACGAGTTTAGGTCAATCTCGGTTCAGGTTAATAATTTACGGGTCATATTCAAGTTAGGTCATCTCCAGGTCGGTTCATGTTCGGGTTCGAGTCTCAAATACTCGGGTTAACTCGGGTCTAGGGTTGGTTTTAGGTCGGGTCATATCAGGTTCGGGTCACCAATTTTCAGGGTTCAAGCGGGTCGGTTAATAATCGGGTTCGGGTCGGTATTTCAGGCCGGGTCAGCTTTTGACAGCTCTATCTATTAGACATATCTTTATTTTGGAACCGATCATACAACCAACACTTTAGGTGTAGTGATTCAAGTATAATTGGCAAGATTTTATCTCAATGTATACACATAATATGACCAAAATGTATCTTCAACGCTATGCAACATGAGTTATAACGAAATACAAATCAAATCATAAATGTGCAACATATCTTGATAATTCATAGACCAAAGTTGGCATATAACTTTTCAAACTACCTTTATATGGATCATTAATTATTTTCTGATTTTTCCAACTTTTGCTAATTCTTCTCCCCCTAAGTTGGTAAAATATCTCATTTATAGGGGCTTCTAATTCTATACCAACTTATATTAGTATACAAATTTGGTCACTTAATAGTTGACAATAACATACATGTTATTTTGGTTAACTTTTAGTCACCCATTACTCTTTTGTGAAAAAAAATCAAAACTTATTAACTCTTGACATTTTCATCAATACAAATTATTTCAAATCACAATTAAATAATATCTCAATCTCAATGTTATGTCTTGCCATTTAATTCATTTCATATATGTAATATTGAGAGAGCGTCAGCACATTATCAAATGAAACTTCAGGTTTCCATCTCGCGTAACGGGTAATTATTAAACTTGGATGGCCTAATTTAATTATCACATCCAATCGTTTACCTAAATTTAAATTATGGTTAGTTTTCTAACACTGGTGATCACTTTATGAGACATAATTTATGCATGGCCATGAATATTGTTTAGGGTAAAAATTACCCTAGACACGTGGCCCAATGGCCTTGCAACACGTGGTAGCCAACCATGGGTCAACAGGGCGCCAAACCCCTATTGACACGTGTCCTTTGAACCCTAGATGGGGTACTGGTCTCCCCACTATAAATAGTGGGTGAGACCTCATTTATTGGGCATTTAGAAAACATCCATAAATGCAAACACCAATCCCTAGCAATATTAATTGCAGAATCCTCCTGTATTAGCGAGGAGTATTTACTATTTTCGCACTTATTACCTCCTGTACGTTACTGACTTGATTGTCGGAGGCGGAGCTCCCACCAACCGGAGTCTTCGTGGTTTTGCAGGTACAGGCGTCGGCTGCACATACTAGGAATTGTAACTCTCCCGCAGGACACATAAAAAACCCTCGAAACATCTAGCGCCGTCTATGGGGAGAGTACTTCCTAGATGGCTTCTGAAACTGTACCAACGAATGAAGGAAAACGGCATACGGTCAAGCCTGAGGTCCATACGGACCAAGAAAGTGGTGACGATTACGAAATCGACACCTATGTGGCCCCAGACGGGTCCTTCAGAACAAAACACACCCGTTCCAAAGAAATAAACGAGCGGGGTGGAAGTCAGGCTGCTCCAAGCAGCCCAACCGGTAGGCCGACTAGGACACCCCAGGCGGCAGAAGGTGTTGCTCCCGTTACGAGAGACGAACTCATGAAATTTATGACAAGTTTAAAGGGCGAGATCAAGAGCCTCCTAAACAAGTCCACTGGCCCTCATAAGGGTCAGCCGGCTAAGAAGCTCCCGTCCTCCGGGAAGAAAGCGCTGAAAGATCGTGTGCCTACCCCTCACCTGAAACCGAAGGTGGCGGATGGGTCCACGATCGACGTCTCAAAGCTTCGTTTCCCTGAGACAGGGCAAAGGAAGCCCATTCGGCAAGTACAGCCACATGGATAAAAGAAGACTTACTCTGATGCCCGGATGCTTATCTAGGAAAAGAGAAGTCTACAGCTATCCGCGTCGGCTTCAACGTCGACCTACCTAGAGAGCTTCCGAAATGCTTCCATAAAGCATTCAGAATCAGATAAAGGGAGTCAGTCGTGCGGTCCGTTCGCACGTTCTGGTCCCAAAATTATCCAGCCGGTACAGTACGGGTCACTGTACATGTTGTATGGATCTCCATACATGCAGCCGACCCTCTTCCGGTCCAGCCTATGGACTGGCAGCTCCGGCTGCTTAACCTTAGGGAACAGCCAACGGCATTCTCCAAGGAAATTACCGAGGCGGCACAGCCGGCTAAGGTGGAAAACGTGTTGGTCGGTGCCTATGACGGTAACGCCAACCCAGAAGATCACCTGATGGCCTACACTAACCTCATGTACTTACAAGGGTTATATGATGCTGCTTGGTGTCGGTGCTTCTCGGCTACATTGAAGGGCATAGGCCAACGATGGTTTGGCAACCTCCCAGCCGGAGGCATCAACAACTTCAGAACTTTGGCGTACTTGTTTACGTCGAACTTTTCAATGAACATCCCTGCCAAGAAAGCGAGCCTCGATCTGGGGGCCATACAGCAGGGAGTGTAGGAAGGACTTAGGTCCTACGTTAGGCGGTTGAATCTGATGAGAATTCAGATTCAAGGACTGTCTGACGACATTGCCTACACAGACTTTTTCAAGGGTCTAAAAGACGGGTCGACCTTCAAGTTCGACTTGGTCAGAAAGAGGGTTGCCACCCTCCAAGAGGCATTAATGAAAGCTGAAGCCTATATACAGCGACTGAGCTTTGTGCCGTGAGGCACCCATCGGACCCCAAAAAGTCTGAACGGAGAGAGAACCGGCCATCCCAGCCGGCAAAGACAGAAGAAAAGAAAAGGAAAGAAGTCTGGGCGGCAAACCGATCTGGTCAGCTAGCCTAGAAGAGCAGAAGAAAATTAGAACCGTACGTCCCAAAGTACGAGTTCACCAAGGACTGCTCCTCCATCCTCATGGAGATCAAAGAACGGTTGCCTCTTGAAAAACCGGCAGCAAGGAAAAGTCCCGTCAGCAGCCGGGACAAGAGCAAATATTGCCAATTCCATGAGGATGTTGGCCATGACACCGACGGTTGCTATAGCCTCAGGCGGCTGTTGGACCGTATGGCTAAGGAGAGGGCTCTGAAGTCCTACTTACCCAAGTCCAAGGGTACCCCCAAGACAAACAAGGGACACCTGTCCAAACAAACGGCTGCTAACTCTGAAACAGACGAAGAAACAGTCTTCACTATAGCAGGCAGTTTTGCGGGTGGAGGTCCTACCATTCGGGGTACCAAGGACAATATCAGGAAGCTAGTCAACTCAGTAGATGAGGGCCAGGCGTCGAAAGACACCTTTCCTGAGGTCCTTATTTCTGAAAAGGACCGAGGCCAAGTCAGACGGCCTCACGATGACCCCATCGTCATCGAATGTAAGGTTGCCAACCAACGAGTTGGCCGGATCTTAATTGATACCGGGAGCTCGTCTGACCTGATAAGCTATCAGTGCTTGATAAAGCTCAAGTACAAGCCCAGCAACATGCATGAGGCTCCTCACCCCTTAGTCAGTTTTGGGTGAGGGGTGGTGCATCCGGTGGGAAGGATTGACCTACCCATCCGGCTGGGAGAAAAGGGGAAGGGCAACACATGGTCGTCATGTTCCTTGTTGTTGAGGAGTTGACCGCTTATAATATGATTTTTGGTCGCCCCACCCTCAACGAGTCCAAGGCTGTCATCATCCCGTCTCCCATGCTGATTAAGTTTCAAAAGGATGATGGGGCAGTCGGTGCCCTAAATAGGGACCAAAAGACGACTAGAGAGTGTTACCTCTCAGACGTCAAACCAACTATGGCTTCAGCCGGTCATGGAAAAGAACCCATAGAACAAGATAACTGCGATCATGCAGTGCCGGCTCCAAGGGCAGCTGGTAAAAAGAGAAAGGCGGACCAACTGGCACCCGTCAAAAAAGAAAAACAATAGCAGTCACTGACCGGTGAATGGTCGGAAGACCTCCGACCCCAGCCGACTGGTGAGAGCGTTGATGTCGTCTTGGATGACAGCCGGCCCGACCGTGAAGGTTGGGACGATCGCTCTTGAGAAATTGTGGCCAGACTCGCTCTAACTACTGAGAGAGTTCAAAGACATTTTTGCCTTTGAAGTGGAAGAGATGCCAGGCGTCAGCCCGGATCTTGCTGTCCACAAACTTGCCGTTGATCCCAAAAAGAAGCCAGTTAGGCAAAAGAAGAGGAATCACGGAGAGGAAAGATCTCAGGCGGCAGCCGCCGAGGTCAAAAAGTTGCTAGATGCTGGGTTCATCCGGCAATGCTACTACCCGGATTGGGTAGCAAACGTTGTCCTTGTTAAAAAGCCGAATGGCACCTAGCGGATGTGTGTAGACTACACAGATTTGAACAGGGCATGTCCGAAGGATAGTTATCCGCTTCCAAAGATCGCCAGCCTAGTCGACTCTACATCCAGTCTTGCTCTGATGAGTTTCATGGACGCCTTCTCAGGTTTCCATCAAATATCCCTGTGGAATAAAGATCAAGAGAAGACGACATTCGTCACTGATCAGGGGTTATATTGTTACACGGTGATGCCGTTTGGGTTGAAGAATGCGCCTGCTACTTTCTAACGAATGATAAACACAGTTTTCATCAATCAAATCGGAAAGAATGTAGAGGCGTATATTGATGACATGATAGTCAAATCCAAGCTGCAGACGGATCACCTTGCTGACCTCCGAGAAACCTTCCCCACCCTCAGGTGGCACAAGGTCATGCTTAACCCCAAGAAGTGTGTCTTCGGTGTTGCGTCTTGGAAGTTTCTCGGATTTCTGATTGATCAAAGAGGCATAGAGGCTAATCCGGAAAAAGTACAGGCGGTTACTGACATGCAATCACCCCGCACTGTCAAGGAAGTCCAGAAACTTACCGGTTGCCTGGCGGCATTGGGGAGGTTCCTCAGCCGGTTAGGCGACAAATGCCTCTATTTTTTCCAAGCAATCAGGAAGAGGTCAAGATTTGAGTGGGGTGAAGAGGCTGAGGCGGCATTTCAGAGGCTAAAACAACATCTGCACTCTTTGCCAAGGCTAGTGAGCCCCCTGCCCTAGGAGGTTCTCTACATGTACCTAGCCGTCTCAGATCACTCCCTTAGTGCTTTTCTCCTTGCTAAGAGAGACGGCAATCAACTCCTGGTGTATTTCATCAGCCACGTCCTCAGAAATGCTGAACTCCGGTACCCAATGATTGAAAAATTTGGGCTGGCTCTTTACAAAGCTGTCAAGCAGTTGAAGACCTACTTTTTGGCACATCCAGTGATTGTGTATATTGATCAGCCACTCAAGCGGTCAATGACTACTATAGAGTCATCTGGCAGAATGATCAAATGGGCTGTTGAAATACAAGGCCTGGAGATAACTTTCGAACCCAGGCGGGCATTGAAAGGTCAGGCGTTAGCCGACTTCAATGTCAAAATGACTAGGCCGGTACAGCCGACAAATACGGATCAGGTTTGGAAGTTATTTGTAGACGGAAGCTCCACTATGAACGGTTGTGGTGTAGGCGTAATCTGCCATTCTCCAGAAGGGGATAAATATGAACATGCACTACGGTTTAAGTTCCAACCCTCAAACAATGAGGCAGAGTACGAGGCCCTGCTGGCTGGTATACGCATGTGCAAAGCGGCAGGGGCCAAAAAAGTTGATGCCTGCTCTGATTCTCAATTGATCGTCAGCCAATTCCATGGGGACTATGAAGCCACCCACCCGGCTATGGTCAAGTATTTGTAGGTGGTAAGAGAGGAGGCTGCGACACTTGACGAATTCAATCTACGTCAAGTGCCATGGTCCGAGAACAATCAGGCGGAAGCACTCTCCAAGTTGGCATCATCCGCCTCCTGTGATGCGCCTAGGTCAGTCTTTTGGGAGGTCATGGAAAAAATAAGTATTGAACATGATCCCATTGGAGTTCTTGACCGAAGCTCTACCTGGATGGACCCCATCCGGGCTTATCTGACAGACGGCACTCTGCCGGATGTCCCTTCAGAAGCCGCTGCTCTTAAGAAACGAGCTCTAAGCTTTGTAATGCATCAAGGGGAACTCCTTAGAAAGGGGTACCTGCAGCCGTTTTTAAAATGTATTACCCCAGAAAGGGGGAGAGAAGTCCTAGAGGATCTGCATGCGGGTTTTTTCACAACACATATAGGCGACAGATCCCTGGCTAAGAGAGCCAGGCGACAAGGCTACTTTTAACCCACTCTTGAGGCAGATGCCATGAATTTGGTGAAGAGATGTGACAAATGTCAACGATTTGGCCGGCTGATACACCGACCGGCCACAGACCTAACAGCCATTCACAGTCTAGTTCCCTTTGCAAAATGGGGCATGGACATTCTGGGACCATACCCGCCTGCTTCAAGCGGTCGTCGTTACATCTTGGTTGCTGTGGATTACTTCACCAAATGGGTTGAAGTAGAGGCGGTCAATGGCATAAATACTAAGGATGTGATTTCCTTCATCTGGAAAAACATAGTCACCCGGTTTGGGGTTCCCATGTCCATGGTCTTTGACAATGGTCCTCAGTTTGAAACGCCTGCCCTCAAGAGTTGGTTGGGGGATCAAGGGATCTCACACTGTTTTGCATCCGTTGGCCGGCCCCAGGCAAACGGCCAAGTTGAAGCCTTTAACAAACTCATCACAGATGGTATAAAAAAGAAAGTTGAGAGAGTTGAAGGTCTTTGGGCAGATGAGTTACCTCATGTCCTTTGGGCCATCAGAACAACTGAAAAAGGGGCAACCGGTGAAACCCCGTTTCTCATGACATACGGCACTGAAGCCGTCCTGCCCATTGAACTTTATGAGCCAACACTCCGAGTCATGCTCTATGATGAGGAGGCTAATTGGCAGGCCATGCGTCTTGCATTGGACTCACTCCCGGAGCGCAGGGGCAACGCCGCCTTGCGTCATGAGATATACTGTCTGAGAATGACAAGGGCCTACAACAAAAGAGTACACAAACGGCCCCTTAAAGTGGCGGACTGGTCGGTGGGCAATATGTCGTTAGTTTACTACCCTAGATCAAAATTACAATTTATATCTCCTAACCTATCTTTATCAAAATTTCTTTAGATAGTGGTAAGGTAGGGTCGATTCCCAAGGAAACGGGGGTTTAGCACAATTAATATGGTATCTAGGATAAATTGCTAGTAACAAAGAGAGTGTTGAAATATAGTTGAGAGAAATCCTATAGACAAACTATCAACTAATGAGTCAAGTATAAACTAAAAACAAGGGATAAGAAAGGTCACTTCTATATGCAAGTAAAAGGATTTAGATAAAGAGATAACAATGGCAAAAGCACTAGGGAGAGGGGGATTCAATCATGAACAAGGAATACTAATGAAAACCGATAAGGAACCAATTCTAGGAGTATAAACTCTACCTAAGATAGTTCATTCTCATGCAACTACTCGAGCAAGTCGATGAAATCATTCACACCTAGATTAAATCATTCTCATGCATTCAATCAAGGGCTAGACTCTTGGGATTAGAGGTGCACACACTAACTCCAAGCATATTTTAGCTCAAATCATCAACTCAAGAATAGATCCCAATCAATAATCAATAGATAATCAAATAAACATGATTTTCACCCCCTTCCCTAGCTAAAAACCTAAGCTAGAAGAAAGGGAATAGCCATAACAACTAACATAAGCATATATTCAATATCAATACAACCTAACATGATTCTAACTTGAAAGGAAATCAAAGAAACTAATAAAGCTTGAATATTTATGAAAGAAAACTCAAGTAAAAACAATAAAACAAAGAAAACCAAAAACTAGAGAAACAAAAGTAAAGATTGATATTATAAAGATGAAAGATTACCAAATCATCAAAGTAGTGGTAACAATCTAGAAGAAAGCTTGAATATTTGATTACAAAGATTGATTCTTGAAGACTAGTGTTTTCTCTCTCTAGAAGACATGGATATTCTCTCTCTACAAAATGATTTTAAGCCAATGGAATAGTGAATGATGAAAAACTCAAGCTAAAAGACTATTTATAGTCTTCTACCAAAATGAGGAAAAAGGGCAAGGGAGAGGGATCTCCGAACAGGCTGCCGTGCCCTCTCCAAGCTGGGTAATAAGCTCGTCAAACCCAGATTGCCGCGCCCGCGGGGGAGAGTGCCGCGCGTCTTCTCTGCCACGCCCGCGGCCCTTTTGCTCCGCGCCCGCGGCTCACCATCTCCACTTTCTCTTGTTAGCATCAGGGCTTTCCTGTCCGCGCCCGCGGGGGAGAATGCCGCGCCCGCGGCTATGCTCATCAGCGCGCCCTCTCCATTTTGGCATCTCCACTTCCCTAGCAAGCTCCCTTAGCATCTCTACTCGAACTAGTAACCCATGATTCGCCCACGAGTGCTATGAGCTATCAAAACACACGAAAAGGAGGTAAAAACTAAAAGAAAAGACAAAAGGGAAAGGAAAACACGAGAGGGAGCTAAAGTGACTAAAATCGA
This sequence comes from Chenopodium quinoa, assembly GCF_001683475.1. Classification (NCBI taxonomy): domain Eukaryota; kingdom Viridiplantae; phylum Streptophyta; class Magnoliopsida; order Caryophyllales; family Amaranthaceae; genus Chenopodium; species Chenopodium quinoa. The sequence continues at coordinate 791,070 of NW_018744949.1, read as the reverse complement.
GATAAAAGGGGTGAAAAGAGGCATAAACAAGTGACAAATCCGGGGGAAATCTCTAATGAAAAAGGTTAAAATGGTGGGATAAATGCCACACATCACGGACTTTGTTCTTCGGAAAATGGAGGCAACCGGTAGGGTGAATGAGCAAGGGAAGCTAACTCCTAATTGGGAGGGCCCCTACCAGATTTTTGAAGAAGTCAGAGGCGGCACATACCGCCTGGTGACCCCAGACGGTAGGCAACTAGCCAGAACTTGCAATGTAGACAACTTGAAAAAGTACTACTTCTGAGGAATTGTAAATTTTTGTAAATTGAGTGTATTAATGACAATGCTTTATTTCCAAATTTTCCCTTTTTGCATACATTCGCCATGTCCTGTGCAATATACAGCCGACAACTATAAAATTAAAGGCCAACTGGCAAGCTAAAAATAAAACTGTATGCTCCAAAAGAGCAGACATACGACGACGCCCATTTGGGGTGAATTTGTCGAAGAGAACATCTCCCTTCCGGGTGGTACATTGTTCTAGAGATCATGAATCAAACGGCTTTAACCGGCTGTTTGAATGATCCTTTGTATCCAAGATGCGACTGGTCTTCACTGCAAATAGTACAACCAATCATTTCTGCAATGCGGTACCCCAAGGCTGTACTTCAAAGTAATACAGCCGGTACCCCAATAGGAAAATACAGCCGCCCGTATTACCAAACAGTACAGACGGCATACGAAATCTTGGTCATGCCAAAACCAATTTTTATACAAAGGCACCTCAAACGGTTATGCCACTAAACCTAGCGAGGTCCAAACCTTGGCAGTTAACAAACGATTGATCTATAGCCGGCCAAATAACCGGCTGCATACAAACTTGGCAAAACGGGGTGCTTTACGAGCACATCCCTGCCGGCTAGTAATGCGATCAGTTTCCTTCAAACAATCAAGCACCGCTTGTCTGTCTAACTGGGTGCACATGTGGACGTCTGCCTGTTAACCTTTTGAAGTTAACAACCAGCTATCCAGGGGCAAACTCAGTAACCCCACCCGGTATATATGGAAAGTCAGGCGTCATTATAATTGGCAAAAATTTGCGAAAATTAGAAAAATGCTAAGCAGAAATAAACTGAGAATCGAATCAAGGCAAAGCCAACACAGTCGGCGAAATATATGTAATAAAATTTCAAAATGTTGAAATTGTTAACCGGACCCCCGTCCGGTGAAAATCGATATAAAGATACACGGCACGCAGGCCGAAAATTACACTCATTCAATTTCAAGAGTCAGCTGGGTTGTTGGTGTTTGAGCACTGGGCACCTGAGTCTGCTACGGCTAGGCCTGGTTGGCATCAGCTTCAGGGCCAGGGAGGTTGGCGGTTTCCTCAAATTCAGCATGGTCCTCCTCCTCCTCTTCGGCCGCCTCAACCAGCATCTTCTCAATCTCCTTTTTGGCCCATTGCTCATAGGGCTCTGACGCCGGCTGACCTTCCTCCTGCGCCAGAATGGCATGATCTGCGTATCGATAGGCGAGCTCCTAGGCGGTGTAGTCATACTCTGGGTGAATCAGGGAAAACTCCAGCTTCATGCGGTTCTCGCAGTCTTGCTCATTCTCCTCAATGAGTCGGCTCTGTTCCGCCTAAAGGGTTGCCTCGAAGTTTTTCTAAGAAGTGGCAGCCTCCTGCTTCAGGCGGTCATTCTTCTTCTTCAGGGAGGAGTTCTGCGTCTGTGCCTTCTTCAGGGCCTGGAGAGAATCCTCGTGGCTCTTCAGCTCTGTCTCAACATTGTCCAGCGCCACCTGAAGGTTGTCAGCCTTGACCTTAGACTCATTGAGGGCCTTCTGAAGGGTCTTGATCTGGTCCGCCTGTCGCATGATTATAGATTTAGTTTCTAAGGCATGCACAATCATTGAATACTAAGCTACATTATGGGCGTCTAAGGCGTCCCGTTTGGCTCTCCTTACCTCCTCTTGTTTGTGTGCATATGCTTTCTTCAGCCCCTTCATGCGCAGCAATGACTGCGAAGACACAGCCGGGGTTAGAAAAAACCGGACAAGTATGAGATTATGGTTTAAAGAAGAGACAGATGTATAAGATTACCTCAGCCAGGCTAACCATCACACGGTCAGCATTGAAGGCGTTGATCCCAGGGATCGCTTCCTTCTCGTCCTTAGGGACGACTTTCAGCATGGCCCGGGCGTATTGTGTCACGTCCGGCCAGCGAGGAGATTTATCTACACCAGAAATAGATAGTGAGAAAGGAGCAAACGCCCCTCCAATAGAGTGTCGGCTGGATGACGAGTCCTCCGGCTGGAGTTCGGAGTAAGACTTGACCCGCATGGGCAGGCCAAGTAGAGTGAGATTGAAGGGGTCATTCGTACTTTGGGTCTCTTGAGTACCGCGTGGGCCTTTTTCTGCAGATGTAACGCCTATTTTTTGGGGTGCCGGAGGGACGTCTGACCTCCTGTGCGAAAGGTCAAACCTTATTCCGGTGTTCTTCACCGTTTTGCCGCCGACAGTTAGCCGGTCAACATAAGAGGTCTTTTGGACTTTAGGAGCAGGCTCCTCCCCAACCGGCCTTTGCCGGAGGTGTTTGGAAAGAGAGCGAGGAACCTTGCTCCCATCTTGAAACGAGGCAAAAAGGGGTCAGACGGTTAGATTTGAAATAACTGGGAATAGAAGAGAAAGCAAGCAAGCAATACGTAAAGAGGTCAGGCGGACTTAGTTTCTTGGCTGCCTGGGAAGCCTTCTTCTCGGCATTCTCCTTTCGGATATCCAAGGTCTTCTTAGCAGGCGTCTTGTATGTTGGCAACATACCTTGGGCTTCAGCTGCAAAATAACAAGAGACGCCTTGTTAGAAAAGGTTCAAAAACACATCTACACAAAGCAAAATTATACATCCGGCAATTTGCTTGGCTGAGGCCCCAAACCTACATTTATTTTTGAACATGGTGTTTAACCCGTAGGCGGAAAAGAACGCCTCGTCCCTTAGGAACTCATGTTTGGGTACCCAATTCTTGGGTACACTGATAACTTCACCGGTTGAGATAGTGGAAGTGGTGAGCTCGAAGAATCCGGACTCTATGATTGCTTCGTAATCCCCATCTGGTATCTGGGGCATTTTACATTTTTGCCCAAGCAGCTTAGGCTTCCGGTTGTACCTCCGGAGCTCTCGATTTTCTTCATTGGTTGGAGCTTTAACCAGGTAGAAGTGGTTCTTCCAATCCGACCACTTTGACGGCTTGTCAAGCGACATTAAGTACTTGGGATATTTTGTCAAAATGTACCAGGCCCTCTAACTGCCTGAACTCCGGCTCAGATAGTGCATGTTGGCGAAAGCCTCCCAGCCGGGGTTTAGGTTCTGCATTTTGCAGGCGGCAATATACCCCAGAATATTTACCCAAGAATTGGGGGTAAGTTGCCAGACGCCTAGGCCATAACCCCTGAGTATGTCCTTTATTGTGTTATGAAGGGGGAAGCGGAGCCCCGCTAAAAAAGCCGCCTCATAGCAGCCAAAGAAGGCGTCTGCATTGCGCTGGTTGTCTTCCCAGGCAATGGTCCCCATCTCAGGTGGGACGACTAGCTTGTACCCTTCTCCTAAGGGCCGCTTGAGTATGAAATTGGCTAAGTTTCTCTGCATGTTAGCCCTGTCTTTTGCAGAGACGGAGATCATGAGAGGGTCGCCTTTATTGTTCCATGTAGGCCTCTCCTCCTCCTCGCTATCCACACAAGGTGTGAGATAGCTGCTGCTGCTGTCGCTCCTGTCAGAGCTGGACTCAGAGCCGAAACTGGAAGCGGGGTTCTCATTTCTTGCTGAGGTTTCTTGATCCTCAGCTCCAGAAGCAGAGGCAACTTCCTCACCGCCTCCACTGTAAGACCCTAGAATTCCATCGCTAGGGGTGCTTGGGGTGCCTTTTGGAGATCCCCTTGTCATCTCATCTGGGATCCACTCCTCAGGCGGCAACTCTTCTAAGCTTCCGCCTCTATAATTGGGATCCACAGCCTTCTTCCTGGTTCTGGCCATTGTGTCCTGCACAGACACGGAGACGGTCGGATTGGGAGATGAACAAGAAAGATTCCAATGCCCGGAGGCGGCACCCCCAGTCCTAGACTCAGCCGTACTGAGGGACCGGTTGGTCTCAAAGCTATGTTTCGGGTGTGGGTATAAAGGGTCCATCTACTTATGGAACTAATAAAGAAAAAAGCAAGAAAGAAGCGCAAACGTAAATACATGGAAGAGCTAGAGAGAACAGAGGCGGTACCTAAGTTAATTGAGAAGGAGAGAAAACCGCTTGACCAAACTGGAAAATCTTCAAACGACTTACAAAGACTCAGGCGTCCTCGTAGCCGGATGTGTTCTCTGAGTAGCAGCTGCAAATTTGCGATGCTGTTCACATCACTCATAGACGACAAAAAATTCTTTAAAGGAGGCGGAAAATCGGATGTGCACTCGGAAAATTTCTGGAGAAGTTTGCTCTCAAAACCGACAGCTCTCAAAATCTTTGAAAATTACTTAAGGTTGTAAATGTGAACATGGGGGAGGAGGTTTGCTATTTATAGGCAATCCTCAGAAGGCGAACCCTCGCGCCTTTTCACCTTCTGCTTCTTACACTTCAAAAATTCGAATTAAAAAAAAAAAACCGTCTTAGGCGCCATGTGGCACCGCCACGTCAGCACCTGAGAGGGGCAAATGTTTAGGGTAAAAATTACCTTAGACACGTGGCCCAGTGGCCTTGCGACACGTGGTAGCCAGCCATGGGTCAACAGGGCGCCAATCCCCTGTTGACACGTGTCCTTTAAACCCTAGATTGGGCATTCAGAAAACATCCATAAATGCAAACACCAATCCCGAGCAATATTAATTGCAGAATCCTCCTGTATTAGCGAGGAGTATTTACTATTTCCGTACTTATTACCTCCTGTACGTTACTGACTTGATCGTCGGCGGCGGAGCTCCCACCAACCGGAGTCTTCGTGGTTTTGCAGGTACAGGCGTCGGCTGCACATACTAGGAATTGTAACTCTCCCGCAACACACATAAAAAACCCTCGAAACAAATATGATGTGATATTAGAACACCAACATGTGTTTCTTTATATAATTGACAAGACAATCAATTAATAATTGATCCAATTTGATTTTATACTCTGTTGGGGCTTTCACTATAATCTTGGTACAAGCTAATCTTGTTGGACATTCTGTACTCTTCTAGAGTACTCTATTTAATCATGGTACATATCCATTTTACTAAATAAAATTTCTTCTAAATATCTATCAAAATGTATCACTTGCTCAAATTTGCTATTGTCAATAATTGCTCTTTTCCTGTTTGAAGATTCTTATCTTTGGAATCTATTAGGCTCAGCTATGACTACCACGCTTCAGGCGTGCTTTAGGTTCATTAGCAACTAATGTTGTCCTTTTGGGACATCAATTTTAATTGGAGCATTTACAGTTGGTATATAGCCAATGACATCTATTTTGGGGTATTCTGTGTCCTTCGGGAGAGTTACAACACCAAGACTGAAATCCGGACGTCTGTACCTGCAAAACAACGGAGACTTCGGATGGGGGAGTTCCGCCTCTAACGATCAAGTTGAGAGGAATGGTGTCTTTCCAACAAGTGTATTACTCCGATAGAGGGTTTAGAGTTATCGGAAAGCTAATTCTTCAGTAAGGTCAAGTGATCGGAATGTCTAGGTGGAGGCCGCTTCCGATCAGTAATATTAATGTACAATTAATATTACAGCTTAACCTTGACTGAACCCTTCGGGTCACACCCAATCGAGTAACCGATCCGAGGTGACGAATCAATCCGAAGGATTGGATGAGTCGTTAGAGTATTATGAACAAAGACGTCGGATATCGAGCTTAGAGCGTCGAAACCGAGCGTCGCAAGTTGAGTCGAATTTAGAATTCGACGAGACACGAAATCAATCAAGTTACAAGTACGAGCCTAGTTGTAGCCTCACAATGGCCTATCCATGTGAGTTCTAGGCTAGGAAAAACCTGCCGCAAGCCTAGCATGATGATGCTAGCTAGCCATGGCAGCCCCACACCATCGCATAGCAGCATGCTATGCTGTGCATAGTGCTGGGCGCTAGCAGCCTAGCTACCATGCTGGGCTCTAGCAGCCTAGCTAGCACGCTGGGCGCTAACAGCCTAGCTAACCTCTCGCAAGCATGCAGCATCGCAGGGCTGTGCCTTGCTAGCAATGCGTGCTGTGCATGCGAGAGCTAGGGCCAGGCACATTGCAAGAAAATGGTGGCGTGGGCTAGCAGCCTTGTAGCGCCCAGCACCCGCCATGCCACAGCAGCAGCTCGCATGCTATGCGTAGCTTGCTAGCTGTGCGCATGCTTGTGCTGGCTGGCTTGCTAGCACAGCCTAGGCACCAGGCGCCAGCTAGGCTGCCTTGGCTGCCAAGGCTGGCTGGCAGCCAGCTGTCCCAACCACATGGTGGATACGGTTTAGGTGAGGGGACCAAGGTTTGTGGGCATTACCTTGGGCATCAAGGCAATGGTCCCCCCCTTCTTAGAATGGTCCTCACCTAATCATTCTTCCTCCATTTGACACTTGTAACTCATTGATTGCATTGTTTATTAATTTATTGTTGATTAAAATAAATTAGTAGGAAAATGCAATTCTCCCACATGGATGGGAGAAGGGAGATTCAAGTCTCCTTTCCCTATAAATACCGAAGTTTGGGTTTTGGGAAAAACCACTTGAGTTGAACTCAATGAGGCATCTCCCTTAAGGTGAGAAAACCTTTAAGTTCGTAATACTCTAATCTTTCTTGGTCTAGCCCCGACTAACCTTCGGGGTAGGGGCCGTTCGGGTCGGGTCTCGAGGGTGGACATCGTTGGAGGCCGTCGCAGTTGCCAGGCTAGAGGTTTCGAAGTAAGAGCTCGATTTGCGAGCGAAGCACGCATCGAGGGTATAATTTCTTTCTCTTTTCTTTTAATTATTACTTAATTATGTTTATGCTTGTTTTAATTGCTTTAGTTGTCGGGGCGGGTCTTGGGGGGTTTCTTTTCCGCGTAGTGTGGGTCACTACGAAACCCTACACAAGTTAGAACCGGAATGGAGTTTTGTAATAAATGCAGAAGTAAATGATCTCGAATTACGATATGAGGAGTAAATGATCTGCACTTAGTGTGCTTAGTTGGTTTGTATTAATTGTGAATGGTTTCTAATAGGGAAACATCCTCCTATTTATAGGATCTGAAAGCATGTGCCACGTGTCCAAAGGAGTTTGGTCCTTATGAACCACTCTGAACATGCCACGTGTCACCCCCTGATTGGCCACGTGGCATAGGGTATTTTTACCCTAATCATTTGCCCCTCACAGGTGTGACGTGGCAGGCCACGTGGCATATGTGACACTTGTCACTTAATCATTGGCTAACGGCAATAACCGTTCGCCTTCTATGGTAGTTACCTTGGTGACCTTCGCATTACCCTCCTTTATATAGCCGTTCACCCCCCCCTTATTTCCTCATTTTCTAAAGTTCAGAAAGAGAGACTCAGCCGGCTTCCAGAGAGAATTAGAGTGAAAAACCCGCCTGCACCAACATTTAACCACATTCGGTAATACGTCTGTGATTTGCTAGACAACACATCTTAAAAAACCACCTGAGGGGTTTGCAAGCAATCTCTCATTATTTCCAAATGCACATACAGGTATACCGTCTATGCATCACTTAACTCAAGCTTCACTAACCGCCTGAGTACAGCCCAACGAATTCAGCTGCTTTCAGAGAGGGTAAATCCAGTCAAGAGCCTGTGCCCCTTGCAAGCCATCATCTGATTTTCACCTGCTACTTCAGCCGGTCAACTCTTCATTTCTTCCAGCTTACCTTTGAGGTATCGTCTCTACCTCCCTTAGCTCTTTCATGCATTTTTGTTTGTGCCTTATCTTCTTTTTCTTTTATAAATGGGTTCACCAAATACACACACGGCACACCACGATTTAGAGGGCAACCAGTCTCTTGGTACGACTGAGTCTAGGACTGGGGGAGCCGCCTCTAGGTAATGGGATTCCCCTTGTCCATCTCCCAATTCGACCATCTCCGTGTCTGTGCAGGACACTATGGCTCGAACTAGAAAGACAACTGTAGACCTGGAGTATAGAGGAGAAAGCTCCGAAGAAGGTCCGCCTGAGATGGATCGAGCTGAGATGACAAGGGGATCTCCGGGAGGTACCCCTAGCACCCCAGGCGACGGAATTCTGGGGTCTGATAGCGGAGGCGATGAGGAAGCCGCCTCTATCTCTGGAGCTGAGAAAGGAGAGCCCTCCAACGAGGGAGACAACAGTGAGGCTGCCTCTAGGTCTTGATCTGAGCAAAACAACAGCAACAGCTATCTTACACCGGTTGTAGATAGCGAGGAAGAAGAGAGGCCATCTTGGAATAATAGGGGGGAACCCCTCCAGATATAAGTCTCAGCTAGAAATAGGGCCAATATAGAAAAACATCTGGCAACCTCAGTGAAAGCGACCTTTAGGGAAGGGCTACACCATCAGGGTACCGCCTGAGATGAGCACCATAGCTTGGGAAGACAACCAGCGCAATGCAAACAAATATTTTGGCTGCTTTGAGGCGGCCTTTCTAGCTGGTCTCCGCTTCCCTCTACACGACACAATAAAGGCCATCCTAAGAGGGTATGGCCTAGGCGTTTGGCAGTTAACCCCCAACTCTTGGGTTAACAACTTAGGCTACATCGCCACCTGTGAAATGCAGGGCCTCCATCCCGGCTAGGAGGCCTTTGCCCACATGCATTACTTGAGCCGAAGTCCAGACGGGTGGAGGGCATGGTATACCCTTACTACCTACCCCAAGTACCTGATGACCTTAGACAAGCTGTCTAAGTGGTAAGACTTGAAAAACCGCTTCTACCTCGTCTCTGCCCTAACAAAGCAAGAGAACTCCGAGCTTAGGATATACAACCGAAAGCCGAGTCTGCTGGGGCAGAAGTGTAAATTGCCCCAAGTCCTAGATGAGGACTATGAACGAATTATAGAGGCGGGGTTTTTTGAACTTACTACCACCGCCCTTGCAATCGGCGAATTAATAAGCGTATCCAAAAATTGGGTACCCAAACACGAATTTCTAAGGGATGAGGCCTTCTTGTCCGCCTGCAGGCTGGGCACTCAGTTCAAGAAACGTATGTTTCAAATGCATCCGGTATATCTTATGCCGCCTTTGCTACTTTGTGAATTTTTTTGCATAATGATCTAATCAGATGGTTTGTTTTTGCAGTGAATGCTTTAAAGATGCTGCCAAAGAGAAAAACCCCCGCAAGATCCGCCGCAGAAATCCGCAAAGAAATTGCGGAAAAGAAGAAGGCTGCCCAGGCGGCCAAAAACTAGGTAAAAACGCCTACCTCACCCGTTTCGAGCACTCATCAATATTATTTTACACCGGCTGACTATAAAGACTTTAATTTTTATTCAGGATAGAAGCAAGGCGCCTCGATCGCTCACAAAGCTGATAAGGCCAAGGCCAGGGGGGGTGAAGTTGCTGCCCCCAGCAAGTCTCAAGAGACGTATGCCCAAGCGGCCCCGAGCCGCGCGACTGTTGGGGGCAAGAGCGTCAAAAATACCAGCATGGGATTTGATCTCACCGCCCGGCAACCGGACGCCTCTGAGGCTCTCAAAACTGCGGGTGTGGAGACACCTATAGTTATCGTGTCCCAAGGTACAACAGATCCCTTCAACCTGTATGTAGGCTTCTTCTTCCATCAAAGCCTCCTATAGGGTAGCAACCCTTTTTCGGATGGGATCGAACTTGAAGGTTAATCCGTCTTTCAGACCCTTAAAGAAGTTTGTGTAAGACACTTCGTCGGATAGCCCCTAAATCTGTATTCTCATCAGATTGAACCGCCTAATGTAGGACCTACGCCCTTCTCTGTCTCCTTGCTGTATGGCACTCAAGTCCAGACTTTTTTTTCTTCGCAGGGATATTCGTAGAGAAGTTTGAGGCAAACAAGTACGCAAGCGTCTTGAAGCCGTTTATGCATCCGACTGGAAAATTACCAATGAAAGGAATGGTGTCCTTCCAACAAGTGTATTATTCTAATAGAGGGTTCAGAATTATTACAGAGCTAATTCTTCAGTAAGGTTAATTGATCGGAATGCCTAGGTTGAGGCCGCTTCCGATCAGTAATATTAAGGTACAATTAATATTACAGCTTAATCTTAACTGAACCCTTCGGATCGAACCCAATCGAACAACCGATCCGAGACGACGAATCAATCCGAAGGATTCGATGAGTCGTCGGAGTTTTACGAACACAGACGTCGGATATCGAGCCTAGGGCGTCAAAACCGAGCGTCGCAAAATCACAAGCAACAAGTTCGAGTGTAGCCGTAGCACCACTATGGCCTAACCATGTGGGCGCTAGTCTAGCTCGAGCTGGCAGGCATATCTTGCATGCTAGACGCACAGCACAGCACCATCGCAGTGTTAGGCACTAACGTGTGTGCGTGCATATGTGCCTTCGCACAGCACATTACCATCGTAGTGCTGGGCACTTGCGTGTGTGCGTGTGTGTATGCCTAGGCCTATGGCCACGCACCAGCCGTCAAGCATATGTGCACTGCGCATATGCGAGTGCTTGGGCCAGCAGCTTGCGAGGTAATGCCCAGCATGCGTGGCTCGCTAGCAGCACGCATGCTGGCTATGCGTGTGTGTGCGAGAGGCTAGGCAGCAGCACTACGCACCAGCCAACAAGGCTGTGTGTGTGTGTGTGCGTTGGAAAGGCAGCAGCACCACGACAGCAGCGCCCAGCAGCCTAGCAGCATGCAACACGCACATGCTGGGGCCAATGTGGCTGGCAGTGCGTGCTGGCACCACTAGCTGGCTGGTGTGCTGGAGTGCTGGAGTGCTAGCTGGCTGCCAGCCCAGCTGCCTTTGTGAAGAGGCGGTTTAGGAGAAGTGGGGACCAAGGCCTCAAGGCTTCCCTTGGGGAGCAAGACAATGGTCCCCCCATGGGATATGGTCCTCACCTAACCCATTCTCTCCTCTTGCCACTCGTTGCCTTGTGATTGCATTTGCTTTTTAATTTATTTTAGAATTAAATAGATTAGTGCATTTGCACATGATCTGATTAGGGGATTTTTCCCTACCAATCACCATCTGACAAGTGGACCAATCAGGCTTTGCCAAGTGTCCGCCTACATGGGCCAATAGAAGCCTGCCACGTGTCAGGTGCTGATCGGTACACCATGGACCAGTTGAGTCACGCCATGTGGCCTCCGTATGCCAAATAGGCCAAACTGCCACCTAGGCCTAATTTCCAAGGGAATCCTAGTCAGCCCTAAGTTAACCTAAACCTAGTGCTTGGCACATTTCCTAAGGTAATAAATACACTAATTAATCCTCATTAAGGGGGATTCAGAAATTAATTACTCTCGCCTAGAGAACTTAAGCACATTGATCACCCCTCCCCTAGAGGAACCAGATCTCCCAACCTTTGCTTTTCTGCATTTATTACTCCACAAACAAGTACTAACTTGACCGTCGGAGGCGGAACTCCCACCATAAGGAGTCTCCGTTGTTTTGCAGGTACAGGCGCACGGATCCAGTCCCGGAATTGTAACTCTCCCGCTGGACATCAGAAAACCCCGAAACATTTTGGCGCCGTCTATGGGGAGAGTACTTTCGAGATGGCATCAAAGTCTGTACCGAATCCAGACGAGAGGCGTCCAGTGGACGACCCTCAAGTCTACTCAGACCAAGATACTGAGAATGAGGTCGAGGTTGAAGCACACATGGCCTCAGATGGGACCCTAAGGGCCCGACGCACCCGTCACACCGAAAGGAAAGAACGGGTAGATTACCAAGCTGGACCCAGCAATCCAGCCGACCCATCGCCTGAACAACAACAGGCGGCTGAAGGTTCTGCTCCCATTACAAGGAACGAACTCATGACTTTCATGAGGAGGTTCAAGGGAGAGATCCAAGAGTTGATTAATAAGAAGACGCCTGCTCCCTCCAAGGAGCAGTCGGCTAGAAAACCTTCTCAGTCTGGAAGAAGGAAACCTGTACAAGGTCGAGAGACGACTCCTCACCCTAATTCTAGGAAGTGGGATCCACCCATGATTGACCTAACAAAGTACCGCTTTCCCTCACCAGGGAAGAGAAAGCCCATTCGTCATGTACAAGCGGATGGGTAAAAGAAAACTTACTCAGACGCTCGACTGTTGCTAGAGCAGAAGAAGACTGACAGAATGTTAGAGTCGACCTCTACTTCAGATTTTCAAGATAGTTTGCATAATACCACCATGAGGTATACTCAATCAAATTATGAGAGTCAGACAGGCGGTACCTCCCATCGGTCCGAAACTCTTAAAGATCAGTCGGTATCGAATATACCATACGTACCACAACAACAATACTTCTTGCAACCCCCTTTGTTTGGAGGGCAGGCGGCAAGAAATATCCAGCCATTGGACTGACAACTACGGTTGCTCAGACATGGAGAAGAGCCGTCCGCCTTCTCCAAGGAAATTATTGAGGCCGCCTAGCCGGCCAAAGTGAAGAATGTCTTAATAGGCGCCTATGATGGCACTACTAATCCAGAATATCATTTAATGGCGTTCACCAACCTAATGTACCTCCAAGGGTTGGATGATCCCACTTGGTGCAAGTGCTTCCCAGCCACTCTCAAGGGAATCGTATAACAATGGTTCGACAACCTACCGACTGGTTGTTTGAATAATTTCAAGACACTTGTCTACTTCTTCACCTCCAATTTTGCTATGAACATCCCTGCTAAGAAGACGACCCTTGACTTGGGGACTATTCAGCAGGGTGAGAAGGAGGGAATCCGTTCCTACATCAGGCGGTTTAATCTGATGAGGATTCAAATACAAGGGCTGCCGGATGAGGTAGCCTACACTGACTTTTTCAGAGGTCTTAAGGATGGGCCGACCTTCAAGTTCGACTTGGTCCGAAAGAGGGTTGCGACTTGATAAGTGGCATTTATGCCACTATTTAGATCCTCTAATCGCGGTATTTTTCTACGTTTGTCCCTTGTTTGTACCCCTTTTGCTCCGTTTACCTCTTTATTATGTTTTTGTGCTTTTCCTCGTGTTTTGTAGGCTTTTGGAGTTGATTTTAATAGAATGAAGAGCTTGGAGAATTGGAGTTCATTTGAAGAGCTACAAAGGAAGTTAAGGAGCAAGCAAGCAAGGCCATGCGGACAGCGCGGGTTGCGCTTTCAGAATGGCACGGGCGCGCCAAACCCAGCGCGAGCGTGCCTAACATTGGGGTCGAAAATATTGGAGGCAGAATGTAGGCGCAATTTGGGCGCGGCTTAGGCGCGGGCGCTCCTAAGATAGGCGCGGGCGCTCCTAAGATAGGTGCGGGCGCTCAAGGGCCTGAACTCCAAAACTAACCTTTGTTCACTCTTTTAGCCATAACTTTTGATCTACAAATTGGATTGAGGTGATTCAAGTTGCATTGGAAACTAGACTTCAAGAGATTTCCAACAGTAGGTTGCACGCCCACAGAAGCCTCCTAGAACAGAAGTTATGGCCGTTTGAAAATGAATGTCGCTGCCAGGCCAATCCCAGTGCGCGGGCGCGCAGGCAAATATCGCGGGCGCGCACGAGCAGCTACTGGTCTTTTAAACGCTTCTTCCTCTCCTCTTTTTGGAATTTTTGATGGTGGGTTTTCTTTGGGGTTTTCTCTCTCCTCTTTGAGGGGTTAAACCCTAACATCTCTCCATCAATCTTCACATATATTAGGCTTAGATTTAGTTTTAATCTTTGTTTTTATACTTTGTAATGTAGATTAAGAGTAATTTAGGGTATTTTAGAGAGAGAAAGTGAAGAGCTTCAATGGTGGATTGAAGAAGATGAAGATGCAAAGTGACATTGTTTTGGATTCCTTTTCAATACTTCAATGAGCATTCTAAACTCTATCTCATTTATTGTTCTTTCTTAATTTCTTGCTTGATTAGAGTAGTTGTTTAGTTTAATTGCTTCTCTTTGTTCTTCTTGTTGGGTTTTGTGTTAGTTGTTCATGATTAGTGAGTAATTCCCTTTACTAAGGGATTGGTGATAGCATGTGGTGAATCTTGAATGTATTAGGCTAGACAAATGTTGGTTATATGTGATTAAATATACCTTGTAACCATGTTTTACTAATTACTCCATGTGAATGGCCAATCATGTGTTGTAATTGGGTGGATTGAACTAAGTTATGACGATATTGTAACTTAGGGATATCCATTAGGTGATCGATTCTATGCAAAAACCTTAACTTTCAAAGCTTATGACGATAGTATGAGCATGTGTTAAGTTGGGAAAGCCTTTGACCCCGATAGGTGGTTAGATGGTATTGTTGGTATTGCCTTATATGAGATATTTGGTTTGCATGTAAACTCATTTCCATTGCCTAACTTTATTGAAGATCATTGTCATGTTTGACCCTCTCCCTTGGTGTTAGTTTAACTTAATATTAATCTCATTTTGTTTATTGTTCTATCCATCCTATCTCTTTGACCTAGCTTAATTATCCTTCACCACGACTCTCCAAGAAGCATTGATTGAAGCTGAAGCCTATAAAAAGGCGACTGATCTCTGTAAAACTGGAAAACAGTCGGACAGAAGGAGGTCTGATAAAAAAGAAAGCCGACCAAAGCAGTCGACAAATAAAGATGAGAAAAAGAGAAAAAAAGTCTAGGCGGCCGACTCCTCTTGACAGCCGGCCCAGAAAAAGAAGAAAGAATTCAAACTATACTCTCCCAAGTATGCGTTCAACAAGGATAGCCAAGCTATCCTCAAAGAAATCAAGGGCCGGATCTTAATTGAGAAGCCGACCCCCATGAAGGGTTCTGCGAGCAATCGGAACCAAGATAAGTTCTGTCATTTTCATGGAGATATTGGTCATGAAACCAATTAATGTATTAGCCTCATGCGCTACCTGGACCGCCTAGCTGAAAAAGGCGACCTTGACTCCTATGTCAAGAAGTCCAAGGGGAATGCTCCCCCAAAGAACAAGCAGTCGGCCAAGAAGAATCATCAGCCGGCCGACAGTTCTGATACTGATGACGCTGTCGTCTACACTATAGCCGGCGGCTTCTCAGGAGGCGACCCCACTATTAGGGGCAACAAAGACAATATCAGGCGGTTAGATGTTAATTCCATTCACCAAGGACGGAACGCCAAGAGTTCATTCCCAAAAATTGTTATCACAGAAGAGGATCTGGGAGGTGTTAAGGGCCGCATGATGACCCCATTGTCATTGAATGTAAGGTGGCCAACCAAAGAGTTGGCCGGATCCTCATAGATACCGGCAGTTCCTCTGATCTAATTAGCAACAAGTGCTTGGCAAAGCTCAAGTACAAAACTGACTGCATGCATCCGATATCTCACCCTTTCGTAGGGTTTGGAGGAAGTGTCGTACACCCAGTGGGACGAGTGGATCTGCCCATCCGCCTGGTGAGAAAGGGGAGAGCCGTCACATGGTGGTTCGGTTCTTAGTGGTTGAGGAACTATCGGCCTACAACATGATCTTGGGACAACCCACCCTGAACAACTCTAAAGCTGTCATTATACCTTCTCTTATGCTGCTCAAATTTGAGAAGGATGACGGAACAGTCGGCTCCCTAAGGGGAGATCAAAAGATGGAACGAGAGTGTTATCTCTCGGATATCAAGCCCACTGTGGCGGCTGCTGGCCCAAGTGTTGAAAGAATTGACCTTGAACTCATCAAGGAGGATGCGCCTGCTCAAGTGGCAGGCGGCAAGAAAAGAAAGGCTACCCAATTGGGGGCCGAGAGAAAAGAAAAAAGATAGAAATCACTGGCTGAGGAGCGGTCGGATGAATTTCGCCCTCTGCCGGCTGGCGAACACACTGATGTTGTCCTAGATGACTCATGGCCTGACCGAACAGTCAAGGTTGGGACGACTGGTCTTGAACTTTTGGGTGAAGATTTTCACCAACTTTTGAAGGAGTTCAAAGATATCTTTGCATTCGAAGTTCATGAAATGCCAAGCATCAGTCCTGACCTGGCTGTAGATAAACTAGCTGTGGATCCGAAATAGACGCCTGCTCTGACTCACAATTGATATTGAGTCAATATAATGGCGAATACGAAGCAACCCATCCGGCCATGATTAAATATTTACAGGCGGTACGACAAGCAGTCGGTACACTTGAGGAGTTTCATCTAACTCAAGTGCCAAGGTCTGAAAATAACCAGGCGGATGCTCTTTCCAAGCTGGCATCCTCGGCCTCCTGTGATACTCCAAGAACCGTCTTCTAGGAAGTTATGGAGACGAGAAGTATTGAAGAAAATCCTATTGGAATTCTAGATCGAAGTTTAACCTGGATGGACCCAATCATTGCATACTTAACAGACGGCACCTTGCCGGATGATCACTATCAGGCGGCTTTATTGAAAAAGCGAGCGTCCAGTTTTGAGATGCGAAAGGGGGAACACTTCAAGAAAGGGTACCTTCAACCCCTCTTGAAATGTGTTACCCCAGAAAAAGGACGAGAGGTCTTAGAAGATCTGCACTCTGGATACTGCGCCTCTCATGTAGGCGGCAGGTCGCTTGCTCAACGAACAAGGCGGCAGGGTTACTTTTGGCCTACCTTAGAAGCAGACGCCATGGAGATGGTGAAAAAATGTGACAAGTGTCAAAGGTTTGGTACATTAATTCACCGTCCGGCTACTGATCTCACTGCCATCCATAGCCCACTACCGTTTGCTAAGTGGGGCATGGATATCCTAGGTCCCTATACGCCTGCTACAGGTGGCATGAAGTACATACTTGTTGCAGTCGATTACTTCACCAAATGGGTTGAGGCTGAGGCTGTTAAGGGAATCAAGACAAAGGATGTGATTTCATTCATTTGGAAAAATATCATCACTCGGTTTAGGGTGCCCATGTCTATGGTATTTGATAATGGTCCTCAATTTGAGACGTCTGTTCTCAAAAATTGGTTGGGAGACCAAGGCATCTCACACTGCTTTGCATCAATCGGCCGTCCTCAACCAAACGGCCAAGTAGAAGCTTTCAATAAGATCATCTCAGACATTCTTAAGAAGAAGATTGAACGAGCAGGCGGCCTATGGGCAGACGAACTACCACATGTTCTCTGGGCCATTAGGACGACTGAAAAAGGTTGACTAGAGAAGCTCCATTCCTCTTAACCTATGGTGCAGAAGCTGTTCTTCCAATTGAACACTATGAGCCGACTCTTCGAATAATGTTGTATGATGAAGAGGCGAACTGGGAGTCCATGCGCCTGGCATTGGACTCACTTCCAGAACGAAGGGGCAATGCAGCCCTGCGCCATGAAATCTACCGCCTGAGAATGATAAGGTCATATAACAAAAGAGTGCACAGGCGTCCGCTCAAAGTGGGGGACTTTTTCCAAAGAAAGATGGAAGCAGTCGGTAGGGCAAATGAGTCAGGCAAATTAACTCCCAACTGGGAAGGACCCTATCGAATCTATAAAGAGGTTCGGGACGGCACCTACCGCCTGGAAACACCAGACGGCCAACCTTTGCCTCGGACCTGGAATGTAGATAATCTAAAGAAGTATTACTTTTGAATGATGTAAATAGCCAAGAGCTACTAATAAAAAGTTTTCTATTTTGCTTCATCTATTTTGTACTATGAGGGGCATGCCGCCTGCTCCATTAGTAGTCGGCTACTCTCCATCTTCTTATCAATTGAGGGGCATGCCAACTGGTAGAACAGTCGGCTACTCTCCATTTCACTCAAATATGCATTCAATTAAGAGGGGCACGCCGGCTTTAGATATACAGTCGGATACTCTACTATACTTAGTTCGCCATGAACTACTTAAGGCCTATGGCCAAATGATTAGACCAAGCACCCAGCCAACTGATCCAATCTTAAAACTAATACGACCTGTCCCAACATCACAGCAGGCGTCCGCGGCATCCATTCAGATGAAATTTGTCGCAGAGAGCAGCTCCCTTTTGGGTGGAACATTGTTTTATAAAATAATTACACGGCACCCAAACGACTGTCCCCAAGGACAACCACGTAGTCGTTTTTGAGACAAGGATAACTCTAACGCTAAACCAAATAAGTGGTAGCAGTTAACATCCGATTCGGATAACCGTCTGTATTTCTTGGGATAAGTACAACCGGTACCTCTTGAGTAAATAGCCAACAAAAATTGGTGAATCAAGGGGACCAGCCAGTGTCTTTACAACTCAAGCATAAAATATGATGAGTGGGTAACCTCAAAGATTACCCATAAGTCACTCTCTCATACTTGGTCAGGATTCAAAAGGTATGACGAGTCCGCCTGTTTAAAGGCGAACCAGAGCTCTCGTATCCCGACCCTGCTAAGACGATTTCTTTTCAAACCAAACACGTTTGAAAATCTGGTTCGAAGGTCGACTACCTTTTTGGCAAGCAAGGACTCAAGAACTATTCCTATCTTAACAAACAGGCGGGCTAGTTATACGCGGCCTGTTCCTTTCTAACTTGAAAAAGTTAAACAAACCTAACGTATTGCCTAAAATATGTTGGGGTCCGACTGGGAAAATGGCCGACTGATCGCCTTACATGGAACCAAGACAACCAATCATCCAGGGGCATAGGCAGTCGTTACTTTGTACCTGTTCGCAATCTTTGGCATAAAAATTTTAAATAAATGGCTAGCTGAAACAGTCGGCATGACATGCAAGCGGATACCAAAGATCCTCTACACTTAGCAAAAAATAAAAAGCATGAAGCAAAATCCAATGAGCAAAGTCGACCAAAAAATGGTCGTTAAATTCATATAAACAGCCGGCCATAAAGACCGGTAAAATATTCAATACCCCGGCCCCCTGGCCGGGTAACATGATACAAGAGCAAACGACGCGCAGGCCGAAGAAAAAGTAAAGACATAAAAGCTTTAAGATTGAGGCAGGGTTTCAGTATTGACTGCCGCCTGATAAGCAAGGGACGCCTGGTTCTGGGAGGCATCCTTCTTACTTGTCTCGGCATCAGGAGCAGCTTCTTTAGACGCATCCACCTCAATCGGCCGTAGGGCCACCTCCTCCTCTTCCTCTTCTGAGCTGGACTCGGCCACCTTGTCATCCTCAGCCGCCTGCCTCGTGATTTGTTGGTTGTACTGTTCAGTACAAGCGTGGAACTTTTTCTCCCATGCGGCATAGTGAGCTTTTGGGAAGAGGGCTGTCCAAGTCATCTTCATGATTTGAGCAGAGTCGTCCATCATGGCTTGGACTAACTCCATCTTTTCCTTTTCAGCCTTGGCCAAGAGCTCATCAGTGAGGCTTTTCTCCTACTTTTGAAGGCGGTCTTTGACAGCAGCCAAGGATTTCTCCATGGCCTCAAAATGAGTCATCTTTTTCCTAAGCGGCTTCAGCTCATCTCGGAGACCCTTGACAGTCGCCTCCAGCTCGTTGTTCTTTTTCTTGGCAGCCTCCAACTTAGCGCGAATAGTGGAAGTGGCCTGCGCCTGATAATAAAGAATATTAGTTGTCAAAATTTCATTTTGGGCAATTTGAAACATTGTCTTATCAACGTCACAGGCGGCCATAGCTTTAGCAGCCTTACCTCTTTGTTCTTGGCGCTGATTGGCCTTCGAAGGCCGTGTACTCTCAACATGGTCTGGAAAAAGGAAAAACACGCGTCAAATTTGAGAATAGCTGGCGGCATGCAAAGTAACCACTTTAAAAATATTCCAAGTCTACCTCAGAAAGGAGACCAATGATGTCGTCTAGGTCAAGGGTGCCGACTCCCTTGACCGTATCCCTCTCCTCTTGAGGGACGATCTTAATCATAGACTTGGCCATTTGGACCAAGTCCGGTTCTTGAGGGCCGCCTGCATAAAAAACAAAGAGAAACATCAGAAACGTGAAGAAAGTAATGAAAAAATAAGTTAAGTCAAGAAGAGCAGTCTATACCTCTTGGGTGCCGATTGAGAACTATTGGTGGGTTCCCCACACTTTGTGGGGTGACTGACTGCTTGTTAGCCGACTGTTTCCTGGCAGATCCAGGCGTACTCCCACCAGTCGTCTTCCGAACCTTCGAGTCCGATTGTTGGGAGGAGGAGGGTTTGGAAGTGCCAGCCTGCGAAAAAGATGAATGGTCAATACTGACATAACCAGTTTTTCAGACAAGTTCTAAGGCTTGAAACTCACTATGGGCGTCTCCTTGGCAGGAGAATAAGAAGAGGTCCGCTTCTGTTGCATGATAGAGGCTCGCAGCAAGGCGGCCGCCTTCTTAGATGCAGAAATTTGGTCCATAGGGTCAACTACAAAAAAGAACCACAAAGAGTTAGAAAAAACTTAAAAACAAACCAAAAGAAGTGTATATATATAAGAGGCCGGCTACCTCTAGAGGACTAACAGCTAAGGCTGCAAGTGGGGCACTTGAAACTCGTCATAGAGCCATTGAAACTCTGGGACGCAGTTTAGGGGCACTTGCTCTCGTACCCCAGTAGTAGAGTTTGCCCTAATCTCTACTTTGAAGAGTCCTCGGTCAAGGATCACTTCCCGAGCCTTGCGGGGGACAGGCGGCATGCTGCGACCGCCTGCTAGAAGAGGTTGATCCTTGTTCCACCTATTGTAGCGCTTGTTCAGCAGGCGGTCAGGGCTGGCAATGATGAGGAAGGTGTTTCTCCAATCCTTCCATTTATTTTCTTTGCCCCTGGTCATTAGGTAACCCCTGTGGCTCATTATTTGGTACCAGCCGGTACTGCTTGCCTTCGGGGTCCGGCTGAGATAGTTCATATGGGTGAATGCCTCAAAATTTGGCTCCACCCCGTGCATTTCACATCCGGCTACATAGCTAAGGATGTTGAACCAGGAATTCGGGGTTAACTGCCAAAGCCCCACCTCGTATCCATCGAGGATTTGTTGAACGACTGGGTGAAGGGGAAATCGTAGCCCAGCCTTAATGGCCGCCTCATAGCAGCCAAAACAGGCGTTCCCGTAGCTGGATCCCGCGGGCCAGACGACTGTATCCTCGCCATCCGGCACAAATACTTGATAATCCGGACCCATCGTATGGTTCGAAAGAAAAGTGTCAATTCGTTCTTTTATGGCCTTGATCCGACCCTTTAGAACATGACAGTAATAATGAGTTTTCAACTCCCTATGAGAGGCGGATGGTTCTAACCAGCCGTCCCCCTTTTCAGCTGCATGAGAAGTTCTCGCCTCATGCAAGCGAGCATGCCTTTCTTCTGAGCTTATAGAGAGGCGACTTGAAGAGATAGAGTCAGACTCACAATCAGAAGAGTCCGACTCCTCCCCTCTCCCTGAGGGGGCCGACCCTTCTTCTTCTTCAGGGGCCGTCTGCTGACTGGCTAGGTCAACAGTGAAGTGGGAAGGGGCTACCTTAGCTCCCTCCTTAGAGCTCTCGGCAGAAGGGCCGCCTTGGGTCCCTGCGGCATCAGGCGGCTGGTCCGACGTTTCACTAATCGGAACCCGGAAAGAGGAGCCATCAGAGTTTTCTATTCTCTTGGTCTTTTTTGTTCTTGCCATACTGTCCTGCATAAATACAAAGACAGTTAGATTCCGGGACTTGCGCAAAGTTTGAAGTACCGCAGGGCAGTCGGCACCCCTAGTCCTAGACTCAGCCGTCCCCGGTGACCGGCTGATTGCTAACCTAGGCCGTGCCGGATGCTTTTGAGGTCTTATTTTCAAAAAAGAAAGAAAAAGTGCAAAAGCGAAAAGAATAAAGAAACAGACGGTTACCTGAAACTTAAGTTCTGAAGCTTGATCGAGTAGGCGCCTAGGAAAACAGTCGTATCAGGTGTCAGGTGATGATAAGTCCATCATGGACCAGTTAAGTCACGCCATGTGGCATCCGTATGCCAAATAAGCCGAACTGCCACCTAGGCCCAATTTCCAAGGGAAGCCCAGTGAGCCCTAAGTTAACCTAAACCTAGTGCTTGGCACATTTCCCAAGGTTATAAATACACTAATTAATCCTCATTAAGGGGATTCAGAAATTAATTACTCTCGCCTAGAGAACTTAAACACATTGATCACCCCTCCCCTTGAGGAACCAGATCTCCTAACCTTTGTTTTTCTCCATTTATAACTCCACAAACAAGTACTAACTTGACCGTCGGAGGCGGAACTCCCACCACAAGGAGTCTCCATTGTTTTGCAGGTACAGGCGCATGGATCCAGTCCCGGAATTGTAACTCTCCCGCAGGACATCAGAAACCCCGAAACATGATCCCACATTGATCATGAAATGGGATTCAAGTCCCCATTCTCTATAAATACCCCTTGGTTGGGATTTTGAGAATACACAACTTGAGTAGAACTCAAAGGTATCTCCATTGTTGAGAAAGCCTTAAGTTCGTAAAACTCCCTTTTTATTTGATCGGGTCCCGACTAACCTTCGGGACTTGGATCACTCGGGTCGGGGTTCGTGGGTACGAGCCGTCGAAGACCTTGCGATTGCGAGGTTCAAGTAAGAGCTCTTTTGGTGAGAGAAGCACGCGTCTAGGGTATAATTCTTTATCCCTTTTTCTCTTAATTATGTATTAATTATGTTTTGCATGCTTTAATTGCTTTAGTTATCGGGGCGGGTCTTGGTGGGTTTCTTTCCGTGTTTTGCCGTGCTCCTTTTAATTATTGCAATTATTTATTAATTAAGGTGTTTTAAAGTAGATTTAAATTCTGGTTTTGTTTTTTTCTAATTAGATTAGAAGTACGTTTTTAAAATAGTTTTAATCTCGTATTTTTTCGGTTTTTTGGTCTGGGAACTCGGATTTTGGCTCAAAAAAATAGTGTTTTTTGGGTGGAATCGACGTTCTAAATCAGTTTCATTCCTTTAGAGGTCTATCCAGAAGCCAAATTCAAACCAGAAACCCATTTTTTGAGGGTTTTGTTCATTTTCAACGAAAATTTTAAATCTTTTATGCCTTGATTAATGCAAGCATGTCAAGGGTAGATTAAATGCATTATTGCATCCCTAATCTACTGCAATTTAAATATCTAATAAGCATGACTATGGAGTTATAATATGTGCTTAATTAAGTTGATATGTTCTTTTTCACATAAACTTGTTTTTCACATTTATGCAAATAAATTGCATTAATGAGTGAATGTTTATTGTGAATGTGTAATAATGTTAAAGTTCCTAGCATGTCAAAGATCCAATCTTTAAATGTTTAAATGGTTGGAATCTTGACTCTAAATTCCATGTTGAACTAACTTTGGATTTTTTCATATTTGGTTGATTAAAATCCTTAAAGTTCAAATGCTTGTGATTTTTTGTGATTAATCTTCATATTGGAAGATGTAATCTTGTTATTTTACACAAGTATAAAAGTTGGAAAATTTTTCATTGGATGATTAGTTTATTTTTTTAACTCCCTATTTGTCAAAATCCATTATTAATTTGCATATTGGTTAAATTAATTATGGACATCGCTCTTTCAATTTTAAGCATTAAGAAAGACCTAAAATATTCCAAGGTAATTTTGGAATTTAGGCTTATGCACCACTAAAATTGAATTCGATTAAGTTGGACTTATTTTATTTTCAATTTGCCCTAAATTAATTCTAAAATAAATTTAGATTAATTTTACGTACCACGTAAATCGGGAATAAAAGCTCGAGGAAAATGCACGCAAATTGAGGCAAAAACCCCAAGCGTCACCAAGGCTAGCCATGCTGCGCACGCAACCCGCATGTGGCTACCTATGGTGCGCACAGGGCTGTGCCTTGATGTTGCGCTGCTATGTGGCGAGGGATGCAAGGGGGCTGATGCGTGGGCAGTAGGCCAAGGCTACTGGAGCGCTTGGGCACATTGCAAGGCAGCATGGCAGCAAGCCCCAGCCAGCCCGCCACTTGCTGGAAGGCGCCAGCATGCGCAGCATGCAAGGCAGGCTGCTGGTGCTAGTATTATAGCATGCTACGCTAGGCGCTGCATGCTAGCACCACGCACCAAGCACACCCCATGGGCTGCCTAGCAGCCATGGTGCGCAACCCACAAGGATACGAGTGGGCTCTTTTTTCTTAATTTCGGGCTATGTGTTTTGCGAAAATTTCGCCGTTTTAAAATATTTATGTAATTATTTTAACGAGGTTGGACCTCGATTTTTCCGGCCGTTGCAAAATTTCTGATTTTGACAAATTTGGGTTAACCGGCTTAATTAATTGGATTGATTAAGTTGGATGCGGAATTTAGTGGGAGCTTAGCTAATTACGTGAACAAATTGCACCTTAGTAATACATAATTTATTAAACAACTTTGACTAGTTTTAATTAGGCGCGTTAATCGGATAACCACCTAAATTAGTTACTAGTTTTGCGTGTTTACTTGTTTTATCTCGTAAAATGCATGGGCCATTCACAAATAGTGAATGGGTGAATGAAAGATTGTTTCAAAACAGGTATTGAGAAGATGGCAACTAGTGGGACCCGACTAGGATAGAAAATACGGACTGCGTTCCGTTACGTATTTTTGTAAATCTAAATACGGTCTGCGTACTGTTAAGTATTTTTGTACTTTAGATTAATCTTAGTTGTAGTAGCTAGTAATCTTATTTTGGCAAAGATGTCTCAAGACGGCGTTTCGATGAAGACAAGCCAAGATGAAGACCCTTGAAGATTTGAAGATTTCAAGGGGTCATGCTAGTTGCCAAATGCATCAAATTTATGCCTTATATATATTGTTGTTATGTTCATATATATATATATATATATTGAATGATAGATGCATGTTTAGGATTTCGATATGTTGTGGTGATTAGTTAAGTTCACTTAAATCAACCAACTAGAAACCCTAGGTCCCTTAAAATATTGAGCTAAAAATTACCGTTCCAAGAACAACACTTACTGAACTAATGCGCGTACGTGATGGGCTACGCCAAAGCGAGGCAACACTACTTCCCTAGGAACGTAAGGTATACTAGGTATCCGAGTTGGTCTTGGTTAAACTCAACGATATCAATAAGGAGTCCTTAGATGTCATGGAAAAAGTGATAAAATGTTAGGAATGCATTAGATGCGACATTTTATCAAACCGAGAGTAGCTTAGAGCTATTAGAAATTGGATTGCTTACCTTCAGATATTTAATGTTAAGACAGGCCAAAGCATGCTTAACCATTTCTTGATCTTTAGAATCTCGAAATCATTTTATTCTCGCCTAAAAGGGACAAAATTATTAATGCGTGGATAAAATGCTCAATAAGATTGAAAATTTGCATGAACGCTTTTAAATTTCAAACTTATCGATTTTATGAATGGTTTTTCATTTCAAATTCTTTCAATTGTAGAACAATGTCTGCAAGTAACTCAAACAAAAACCCTATGTGCCCGGATCTCCCTGATAAGTTGGTTATCAAGCTTAACTTGACAAACTTTGAAGAATGGGAAGAGGAACTCAAGAAAACTCTCCGGAGTTGTTCCAAGGAGTATGTTCTGGATACTTCCCTCCCAACCCTCTTCACCAAGAAAGACTTGGGTGACGAAACTTATTGTGCATGGTCCAACGATTGCAAAATAGTGTCACAACTCATGGCTAACTCCATCCCGGAAGAATGGAAAGAAAAAACTTCCATTCTCTTTTCCGGACTTATTCCTTGGAGGACTAAGGGATGTTGTCGGTGTGAGATTCTTTAAGAGTTTCAACGACAACAATGATGGACTCTTGTTTGAGGTGAATAGGTCACTTACAAACATGAATGTGAAGCCATCAGATCAAGGTTGTCTTGCTAAAGAGAGGTACCATCTTTGGTCTACAGTTTGCAACACCAAGTTGAGACCGGGTATGCCCCTCCGACCCCATGTGGCAAGAATGACTAGGCTCTTCAAGCACATGAAACTCCTCGGAATTCCATTAGAGGATGGAATGGCTGGTCATATTATGCTCACTTCACTCCACTCAGGATATGATGCACTAAGGGCATATAATTCTGAAGGAAAGGAGGCACATTCTTTGAAGAGTGTGGTGGAGCTACTTCACCGAGCCAATTCATTTAGGGCAACCAAAAGACCATCAAGGAGGAGGGATTTCAAGAACAAGGCAAATATGTGATGCTTCTATTGTGGTGGGCAAGGCCACTACAAGAGAGAATGCAAGCTCTTCCGGGAGGAGGAGGAGAGGAATGTAGCATTTGCCTCAGGTATCTTCCTTAAACACTTGTGAATTAAGCTTATCATAGGTATTATATACCAAGTATGACTCACTTTATGTTGCCTTTTTAGGGACCAAGTGAGAAGCTTATCAAGTGTACGTGCAAGGACAAGTAGACGACGGAGATGGTTTTTCGGTCGTGCTTGCATGCACTATTTTGTCTATGACATGTAATTAAACTAATCTTAGTTTCATCATGCTTTTGAACATATTATGATCTATGGTGTTGGACACCTAGTTATTTTGAATGTAAGACTTTGACAATGGTTGTTTCAAAATTGTCTTGCAAATATATGTTCAATGAAAATTGCATGATTTTGACATATGATTAGACAAAAGTTGATACCACTACTTAAACTAAGAACCCTAAGAATTCACCTTCGTTAACAAACATTAGTAGATATGGCTATGTCTACCTAATGTCGAATAAATCTTAATCTTTTGAGAAATTCAAAGAATTTAAGAGAGAAGTTGAGAATCAACTTGTGAAGAAGATAAAAGCACTTCGATCGGATCGAGGTAGCAAATATTTGGGCCATGAATTCAACGATCACTTGAAAGAAAATGGTATTCTTTTAGAGCTGACACCTCCCGGAACTCCTCAATGGAACGGAGTGTCCGAATGGAGGAATCGAACCTTGTTAGACATGGTTCGATCAATGATGGGTCTCAGTGAACTTCTTATCTCTTTCTGGGGACATGCGCTACAAACCGCGGCACTAACACTGAACCGAGCTCCGTCAAAAGCTGTTGAAAAGACTCCATATGAATTATGGACCAAGAAACCTCCTAGGTTATCTTTTCTCAAGATTTGGGGATGCGAAGCATATGTCAAACGATTAATTTGGGACAAACATCACCCCAAATCAGACAAGTGTTTCTTTTTTGGATACCCAAAAGAAACCAAAGGGTATTACTTCTACAATAAATCCGAGAACAAAGTGTTTGTTGTTCGTGATGGTGTCTTTTTGGAGAAGGAACAACTTTCCAAAATGACAAGTGGGAGGAAAATCAAACTCGATGAAGTTCGAGAGGACGAGCAACAATGTCAACCTGATAAAACTGACAATCTAAGTGCTTTGGAAGCAGTTGAGAAGATTGGTCAGAATCAAACAGACAATGCAAAATCTCAACCCATTACCCTTCGTAGGCCGCAACGACCAAGATCTCAACCAGACAGATACCTTGGTATCGTCTTAACCGATGATTAGGACATCCTAGTCATGCATGGTGAGAGCCAGCGACATACAAACAAGCTATAACGAGCCCCGACTCTGCTAAATGGCAAGAGGCCATGAAATCCGAGATGGACTCCATGTCTGAAAATCAAGTCTAGGACTTGGTGAATTTGCCCGAGGGTTACACACCCATCGGTTGCAAATGGATCTTCAAGCTGAAGACAGACAAAGATGGAAATGTATCAATATACAAAGCTAGACTGGTGGCAAAAGGTTATAGACAAATCCACGGGATTAAATATGATGAAACCTTTTCACCAGTTACAATGCTAAAGTCTGTCCGGATTATCCTAGCGATTGCTGCATATTACGATTATGAAATATGGCAGATGGATGTCAAAACTGCCTTCCTGAATGGGATTTTGGAATAAAATGTGTATATGACACAGCCAGAAGGTTTTGTTGATCCAAGCAACGCTGGAAAGGTATGCAAGCTTAAGAAGTCCATTTATGGACTGAAGCAGGCAAGCAAAAGTTGGAATCTGCGATTTGATGAAGCCATCAGCAAGTTTGGTTTTATCAAGAATCCAGATGAGTCTTGTGTCTACAAGAAGGTTAGTGGGAGTGACATCGCATTCCTAGTCCTATTTGTCGATGACATACTGCTCATTGGAAACAACATTAAATTACTAGAATCCATAAAGGGCTGGTCGGGAAAGTGCTTTTCAATGATGGACTTAAGTGAGGCACAGTACATATTGGGCATCAAGATCTACAGGGATAGATCTAAGAGGATGATTGGATTGAGCCAGAGTACTTACATTGATAAAGTACTAGCACGATTCAACATGGAAAATGCGAAAAGAGGGCACCTACCCATGTCCCATGGCGTGACTCTCAGCAAGAAATAGTGTCCACAGACACCTGTTGAGCGAGAGAGAATGAATAAGATTCCATATGCTTCACTAATTGTGTCGATCATGTATGCCATGATATGTACCAGGCCAAATGTATCGTATGCTTTAAGCGCTACGAGCCGATACCAATCAAACCTAGGAGAGGCGCATTGGACTGCGACCAAGAATATCCTGAAGTACCTGAAAAGGAACAAGGATAAATTCCTGGTCTATGGTGGGCACAAAGATTTAGTTGTTAAAGGTTACACCGACGCTAGCTTCCAGACTGACTGAGACGACTTCAAGTCACAGTCAGGGTACATATTTTTCCTAAATGGAGTAGCGTTTAGCTGGAAGAGTACCAAACAAAGCACCACTGCAGATTCTACAACTGAAGCCGAATACTTGGCAGCTTCAAAAGCCGCTAAGGAGGCTGTTTGGATTTGCAAGTTCATTAGTGAACTTGGTGCTATACCCTCCATCAAGGGTCCGATAGATCTCTATTGTGACAACAATGGAGCTATCGCTCAGGCTAGAGAGCCAAGAGAGCACCAGAAGGTCAAACATGTCCAGAGGCGATTTCACATGATAAGGGAATGAAAATCCGAAGCTGAAATCAGAATTTGCAAGATCGGAACGGATGATAATGTGGCCGATCCTTTGACTAAACCACTGCCTCAAGTGAAGCATAACAAGCACATTGAGGCAATGGGAATCAAGCACGTTGGAGATTGGCTTTGAAAATCCTTGTACATGTGTTTTAATTAAACTAGACGTTTTAATGTAAGACACTGTGTTGAAACCATTCATTTATGGAGTAATGAATTTTATATTTAATATTCACTCCATTGCTATTTAATTGTGCTTTAGAATTAAATAATGAGTCCATTCGATTTATGAAAATATTCAAAACAGGGTATTAAGACCATGTCTTGGATAAAGAAACACCTGTTAAGTGAACATTGAATATTTAAATAAAAAATTATCCCTAATCGAGGTCATCTAACAGATGGACGATTGATGACCACCAGAGATTAGTGTGTAGTATGATTTACAGCACCGTTTCTTGTGCTGCAAGGACGTAATGGTCATAAATCATTTGCATAGGTGCTAGTTTAGAACTGCACTGGATAGACTTATGAGAGTACTTTGAGATTCAAAATTGTCATAAGTACATTTCTCATTATAGCTATCGGAACTTGTTTCTTCAACCATGAGTATTGTGAAGTTTTCTTGTTTAAGTACTAGTCTCTTTGATGTTGCCTAAGGTCTGCCGTAACTAAGGATCATAACGGGAACACTTGGGAGATTAGGTCCTCTTAGTAAGAGAAACTTACAGTACAAGACTGGGAATGTCCCCCTATTAACAATAGGGAACATGTCTTTGTTGTTTACAAGGCGCTCGAAGAGCGAGACTGTGAAAATGCATGGCCGTGCTCAGATGGATTTTAGAAATCATCTGCTAATTGACAGTCGAACTTGGAGATCGAGAAACACTTCTGAACGTAATAAGGATGACGATGAATCTTACCTTATAGTTCACGAAGAGACATTAAGCGACATAGGAAATGGGCTATACACTGTATGCACACTTGTCCGGAAGGACAAGTTGGAGATTAAAAGGAATGTTGTCCTTCCAACAAGTGTATTATTCTAATAGAGGGTTCAGAATTATTACATAGTTAATTCTTCAGTAAGGTCAAGTGATCGGAATGCCTAGGTGGAGGCCGCTTCCGATCAGTAATATTAAGGTACAATTAATATTACAACTTAATCTTAACTGAACCCTTAGGGTCGAACCCAATCGAACAACCGATCCGAGACGACGAACCAATCTGAAGGATTCGATGAGTCGTCGGAGTTTTACGAACACAGACGTCGGATATCGAGCCTAAGGCGTCAAAACCGAGCGTCGGATATCGAGCCTAGGGCTTCAAAACCGTGCGTATGCCTAGGCCTATCGCCACGCACCAGCCGTCAAGCATATGTGTTGTGCGCATATGCGAGTGCCAGGGCCAGCAGCTTGCGGGGCAATGCCCAGCATGCGTGGCTCGCTAGCAGCACGCATGCTGGCTATGCGTGTGTGTGTGCGAGAGGCTAGGCAGCAGCACTAAGCACCAGCCAGCAAGGCTGTGCGTGTGTGTGTGCGTTGGCCAAGCAGTAACACCACGATAACAGTGCCCAGCGCCCAGCAACCCAACAGCACGCCGCACGCACATGCTGGGCGTGCTGGGGCCAGTGCGTGCTGGCACCACTAGCTGTGCTGGCGTGTTAGCTGGCTGCCAGCCCAGCTGCCTTTGTGAAGAGGCGTTTTAGGAGAAGTGGGGACCAAGGCCTCAAGGCTTCCCTTGGGGAGCAAGGCAATGGTCCCCCCCTATGGGATATGGTCCTCACCTAAACCATTCACTCCTCTTGCCACTTTGTGCCATGTGATTGCATTTGCTTTATAATTTATTTTAGAATTAAATAAATTAGTGCATTTGCACATGATCCCACATTGGTCATGAAATGGGATTCAAGTCCCCATTCTCTATAAATACCCCTTGGTTGGGATTTTGAGAATACACAACTTGAGTAGCACTCAAAGGTATCTCCATTGTTGAGAAAGCCTTAAGTTCGTAAAACTCCCTTTTTATTTGATCGGGTCCCGACTAACCTTCGGGACTTGGATCACTCGGGTCGGGGTTCGTGGGTACGAGCCGTCAAAGACCTTGCGATTGCAGGGTTCAAGTAAGAGCTCTTTTAGTGAGCGAACCACGCGTCTAGGGTATATTCTTTATCCCTTTTTCTATTAATTATTTATTAATTATGTTTTTCATGCTTTAATTGCTTTAGTTATTGGGGCGGGTCTTGGTGGGTTTCTTTTCGCGTAGAGTGGATCTCTACGAAACCCTACAGCCAAACCATCGTTGGGCGATGCCATTCAATGTTGCCGGAAAGCATCTACACCAAGTGGCATCATCCAACCCCTATAAGTACATGAGGTTGGTGTATGCCATCAGGTGGTCTTCCGGGTTGGTGGTACCATCATAGGCACCCACCAACACATTCTTAACCGTAGCAGGCTGTGTTGCTTCGGTTATCTCCTTGGAGATCGCAGATGGTTGTTCCCCAAGATTGAGCAGCCTAAGCTGCCAGTCAATTAGCTAGACGTTTTGAGCCGCCTGACCTCCAAAAAAGGTCGGCTGCATGCAAGGCGATCAATACGGCATGTGTGGCTGTTAGGGCACACACAGAACTGGTTGGATAATCTGAGGGCCATTACGTGCGGACAGGCCGCGTGACTGGCTCTCTCGGTTCGTTTCCGAACACTGCAAGGTGATCCATACCTCATTGAGGTCGACGTTGAAGCCGACTTAGACAATTGTTCACTTCTCTTCTCTTGGATAAACATCCGGGCATCTGAGAATGTCTTCTTTGAACCATCTGGCTGGACATTTCGAATGGTCGTCCTCTTCCCCGATTCAGGGAATCGAATCTTGGTTAAGTCGCCAAAGGGCCGGTTCCCCTCCTTCGGCTTGGGATGGGGAGTAGGGACACGTTCCTGAACTGGCTTCCTCTTCCCCATTGGAGAAGGCTTTTTAGCTGTCTGACCCCTGCCTGAGCCACTAGTCCTCTTGTTTAAGAGGTCCGTGATATCCCCCTTGAAACTCGTCATGAATTTCATGAGCTCGTCTCGGGTGACGGGAGTGTCACCCTCCACCGCATGGGGTTGTCCAGCAAGTACACCGGCTGGGTTACTTGGGCCAGCCTTGTCTTTGCCCTGTACCCTAGTTTCTTTGGAACGGGTGCGTCTTGTCCTGAATGACCCGTCTGAGGCCACGTAGGTGTCGACCTCAAGGTCGTCACCACTATCTTGGTCCGTGTAGACCTCGGTTTCGACTTTAGCCCTCTTGCCTTCGGCAAGTGGTACAAACTCTTTGGATGCCATCTTAGTAGTACTCTCCCCACAGACAGCGCCAAATGTTTCGAGGTATTCTGTGTCCTTCGGGAGAGTTACAACACCAAGACTGGAATCCGGACTTCTGTACCTACAAAACAACGGAGACTCCGGATGGGGGAGTTCAGCCTCCAGCGATCAAGTTAGAACCGGAATGGAGTCTGTAATAAATGCGGAAGTAAATGATCTCGAATTACGAGATGGGGAGTAAAGGATCTACACTTAGTGTGCTCAGTTGGTTTGTATTAATTGTGAATGGTTTCCAATAGGGAAACATCCTCCTATTTATAGGATCTGAAAGTATGTGCCACGTGTCCAGAGGAGATTGGTCCTTATGAACCACTCTGAAGATGCCAAGTGTCACCCCCTGATTGGGCCACGTGGCATAGGGTATTTTTACTCTAATCAACATCTATTCATATCCATCTTCGATCTAGATGGTGTTATTCTAAATATTAAATAATTTTTTGGTCACCCTTATAAAATAAATCACTTACACTAAAGCTAATATGTGTACCAAACTGACCATCAATGTATCTTATTATTCACGTGCAAGGATTACATAAAATAATGAAATAATTACTCCCCCTAATCCTCGCATGTGGGGTTATGGAATCAATCCAACAATCTTTAAAATCCCTTGCACCTTTTAAGTCATAAATAATTTTTGCAATATGTATCAAGTAAAGTAAAATTATTCTTATATAAAACTCTTACTTGTTCCGTTGAAAATTTTATGAAATATGGACATAATAAATACATTTTTCAAGTAAATTGCTCAAAATAGCAAATTTATTTTCTTCAACTTATTACACTATTTCTTGCTCAAATAGATGGTTTTATGAACTTTTCATAAGTTATATATAATTAAGAAAACATCAAGCAAATATACTTGTTATTTCTTCAATAATCATTAGATGTCTCATTCATTTTCGAGAATAACCTAGTAAGTCTCGTTAGCTATAAATCACCAATTCTCACCCAGTATTTGGTATAAAAAATATCCATTCAAAATCTTCGTATATTTCTCACATGACATATATATATATATATATATATATATATATATATATATATATATATATATATATATATATATATATATATATATATATATATATATATATAAACACATTAGTTTTTTAAGAGGAGAATAATCTAGTCAACACACTTTAAAAACTATTAGACATTTCTAGATTGTTCTAGAAAGTTTCTAACCCATTATGAATTTAAGGAACTCAGGTCCATATGTCCGAGAGTTCTATGTTCAATTTACACATCATTCCTATAATCCATCTTCATGTATTATTATGTCTACTAAACAATTATTCCTTACTAAACAAGTATTTACAAATATGAAACCTTCACTTTAAATAAATTAAAGTAACTTAATTCAAATAAATTAATCATCCATCTACACATTTCTGAAGTAAAAGGTAATAACAAGACATGACTTAATTAATTTAAGTTATAATCAATACATACCTTAGTTATGATTAAAAAAAAATAAAATAAAAAATTAAACATACCTTAGTTGATATACTCAACTACACTGGCAAAACAAAGCTTAGGAAACAAAAGAAGCCACATGAACACATAAGATTAACATGTCATATGTCAATGAAAAACTAAAGATATGCTTATCTAGCAAATGTACACATTTTAAGTTCAATAAAACTATTAAGTTAAATTAACAAGAATTAATACAAATACTGTTTCTTCCTTTTAGACTCAAGCTAATAGGAATACTAACAAAAACTTAGCACATTCTCCATATTCAACCAAACAGTTGCTTAGGCCTCTAGATCAAGGAAAATATTTGACACATTGAAACATTCAAAACCAAACAAACCCTTTGTAATCAAAATGATAAATAATAAATTTATAGTCAAACCTGATTTAACAATAAACACAAAAGATATAAGCCGAATGTAATGTACCTGTAATTTGCTAAGTTTGTCATAGATATATTCTCATGGAGTTTTCTTTCCCCAATATACTTACCAAGGTGAGTTAAGTTAATTTACTAGTTAGTCTTAAATTCTAAATTAAGTCACCCACATTGCTAGGCAACACTTCATAATATACATGCATAATAAAGGGCACTTTCGAAATTATTAATTAACAACAACAAAATTTGAGAAGGAACTTTCCTACACCCACTAAACATCAAAGGGAACAAGGCACATATCTTTAATTCAATATGAACTTGTAGGCACGAAATCAGTGACACAGAGGGAAAAAAAACTCAGCTTTATGATTATATCAAAGTATTTGCATCATCACATTAAATCCTGTTACACATATCTAACAATCAAGCTCTAGTGCTTAATTCAAGAAGGATTAGATTAACTTCTTATGTATATCGTAGGAATTTACCTAAATCCAAAAAAATAAATTTACGGCTATTATAACAAATCCTATGGAATACATATAGTTGAACACTCAAGTATGACGGTTAATTAAAGACAATTAAAAGCAACATGTATATATTTGATCATCATGACCAAGAATTTAAAAATTCCAAAAGGGGTCAGGCCAGCGTTTACATTTATAATTAACATTATTGAATATTTAGTTCAAAATAAATAGACTATGATGATCTTCATACTGTAACAGAGATTGATAATGAAACCACCAAACTGATTTCATTCCCCAAAAGTATAAATATTCAAATGAGACAAATTAGCCAAAACAAATCGAATAGTCCATATCCCATATTCATTAGACTTCATACTTCACTTCAATACCCAAATTATATCACTGAACATGTTAATTGATCAAATAAAACAAATCTAAGACCTTATAATTAATTTACCTCAAGAGGACAATAACAATTTGACAATATCAATAAAAATAACGTGAAAAAATTATAGGGATACATGAAGGAATGTATGATAAGGATAATCTGATGGAGGGGAGGAGTATATTTAGGAATACTCGTGAAGTTATAGTTAACTAATTTGTTCATCTCCTTATCCAATTATGGCTGATTTTTTTTGCTCATTCGATTAGGGCTGGTGCTGATAACGTGTTGTGAAATAAGGGGAAACATGAGAGATTGAGAGAGAATTAATATGTGTGTATTTATTCCATATACAGATACAATGCTGGGTTTGCTTTGAGAGGACAAGAGTATAATAGACATCCACAAATATTTCATAACATTTTTGACTTTTTTTTTGTTATTTTAAAAGAATATATTTCATCACAGTTCCGTGGTATTTTATTGTACTAATAAAATGCAATTTACATATAATATGTTTTGATTTTTTTTTAAATAAAAAACTAAGAACAATCCAAATACATAATACAACAATTTTTTCATTAAAAAAATATATATTTGTAAAAAATTTATCAATGCATCACGCGGGCTAAATGCTAGTTTATAAATACAACCCTCAAATAATTCAACTAGACAAGAGCAAATAGAAATTACCCTAAGAATTCCTAAAATTGGAGTATTATTAACACTTGACTTTGTGGTTCCCTTCCTGTTCTCTTAATTCTTTAACCTTTTATTATTAATTCGTTCCTAATCGCTAGAAATCATTTGGAGTAGAAGGAGTCCGTAGATGCATAATGAAGATCTAGAAAAGGAGAAGTTAAACGTTCCCTACGCAATTAGATTACCAAATTGCATGTTTAAATAATAAAAATAATGTTTAATGTTAAATTACTTGGTCATATTTTAATCACATTATTTAATTCACTTTGAATTGTTGATTGTTAATTAATCGAAAATTGACTATTCACTAAACGAGCGAAGAAAGAATGCTATGAGTTGCGTGCAACATCTCCGCACGATTTATTGATAGGCTAAAGTCTTATCAGCTAGTTAACCAAAAATAATCATAAAGTCCACTAACTTAAATAGATAGGGAAGTAGGGTCGAATCCACAAAGAGAAATATTTATTTTGCAATTGTCAATTAAGAGGATCTAGACTATGTTAAAAGGCCTTAGTTTAAGAGTTGATCAATCTAAAACAAACTACACCAAGTGACAAGGAAAAAAAAAAAACACCCTAAGACATAGGTTCACTATGAACAAATATTATGAATTATTCTAGCATCACATAAAAATGAATTTGGTTGTACTATCTAGGTCAATAAGCTCTCTCGAATCATCATTTTCCATAGAATATCATCCATCTAGTAGGCTCTCGCAATTTACTAGATTCACGCTCTACCTATTATCGCAAGTCTAACACATTGTTTCTACCTCTCGATGCTTAACTCGGTGTTTATTGTTATAAAATTAGGGTTTCAAAAGCTACCAATATAATGAATAATGTGCGTGTTTGTTTGATCAAAGGAAGATGGTGTGGCGTGACATTTCGTCACAGACTTTGAAAACGAACTCCGGCACAACCAAGGTGCACGTTGTATCATTGGTATGTTCTCTAAGGTTACACACCACTCTCACTTAAAGACACATTTGGGTGAGAGGAGGAGCCATATAAACTGATGCCCAAAAGAAGAAGAACTGTGTTTAGCCCATTGTATTTTGTGTATGATGTACATCAAAGATGAAGAATAACCAAGTCAATTTTATAAGCAAGGATGGAGTTTTAAGAGGATGAATCTAGAAATCATAGGGGTGATTAAGTCAGAATACTGAAGTTGATTAAATCACCGTAATCATCTACTTTAATGGAGGGTTGCAAGAGAATACATGATATAGAGGAAGGATGCCAAAAGAATGAAGGTAGACATGAAAAAGTCTACTTCACAACCCACTTGTGAGTAATCGTTGTTGGTCACAACCTACTTGTGGAGTAGACTGATTTTCTTATAAAATAGTCATGAAAAGTCTACTCTACAACCCACATATGGGCAAACGTTGTAGGCCACAATCTCCTTGTGGAGTAAACTGATCAACTTCAAAAAAGTATGGTTTTTACTCTCTTTAATCCAACATTTACAAGCATAATCAATCAATCATGGCCATTGTTTAATCGATTAATCAATACTAACAAATAATAGGAAGATAGCAATAAACCAATTCAAATTCAATTAAAAATACATTAATTCTATCCAAACATACATAGATCCCTTTAGCCCTGGTATGGAACTACTTACACATAATTATATAAACCAAAACAACTAAAACTAAGGAAAACATGATTACTAGTAATAAAGATTAAACTTGAAAGCAAATAATAAAAGAGGAACAAAGATTATAAATAATACCCCTACGATTATTATTGAAATAAACTTCAATCCAAAGTCTAATTGAATGCTTAAGAGATAACAAACTTCAATCCGACGCATGTTTAATTTAATTAAAAAATATTATGTATCTTGCACTTGGATGTACTTAGCTTATTTTATTGTCTCGTACTTCCTATATTGTTTTGGATCGTTCTATTTATAAACCAAATTTGGTATGCAGTCGTGATTTTAAGTGAGTATTCTATATGCGCATCAAAAACTTGGGTTGATCACATATAGTTTATTTTTCTATAAAGTTTAACCAGTTTTGTTTGATTACTCAAGAACAATGGTTTGGTATTGGTTTTAATTAATAAAAAAGTCAGTTTAATTATGTTGCCAATTTTAGTAAGTTTAATAGTTTTATAGAAAGCCTTACTGACGAAGGAAAAATTAGCTAGGTCAAAGACTAGTCCTCCTAAGGTCAAACAAATTTTATAATCACTGATCAACTACCCTAATACAAGTATAGGGGTAGCGGGTAAGTCAAGGGTCGAACTACTAGGAACGATAATACTATATTATTTTCAATCAATACCTAAGTTAGGTCAAAGTCAAATGGGAAAGTGGGAACTAAAACTAACCAGTCTTACACTACACATAATATGAAATAACGTATACTAAGTCTAAGATCCACATTGCATCAATTAATAAGCAAAAGGGAATCAAATTGACGATTAATCATGCAAAGAAAAAATTAAGATAGAAAGTGATCACATTAAGAGGAGTTTCTCAAACAACCTAAGCCTAGATCCCTCTACAAGTTTATTTTTTAATTTTTTTAACACTCTTCTTCAAGCTTGAGTATCCCTCCGTGCTCCTTCCATGGCCATCACCACACCAGCCCCCTTCCATGGCCACCACCACACCAGCTTCTTTCATGGCCACCTTGAAACCCCCTAACCCCTAAATCCGACCACCCCTTACCCAAATACTCCCTAACCCCTAAACCCGACCACCCCTTACCCGAAACCCGACCATTGCAGCCACACCCAAATACTTAAATCCGGCCACCGTACCCATGAAATCCTTAAACTTGACCACGCACGAAACCCCTAAAACCCCCACGAAACCCCTTGATATGAGCCCTTTTAATCATTTTTTTTCCTTTGATTTTTTTTTATTAATTAATCTGATGCTTTTAACTTGATTCAACTCTTCATAATGCTTGTTTTTTTTGTTATTTTGGAGATGTTGATCAACAGAAGGACACTTCAGCATTTGGTGCCAATTGTTCGAGACTTGGAAGATGGAGGATGCATTAAATTTGAACATTAATAAAAAAAAATAATTCATTTTGTAAGAATTGAATTTGATGAGTATGAATAAGATTATTTCATCCTAGGTTTAATTTGGTTTGTGATTATCAAACTCAATATTGAATTTCATGTTTTAGTATAGTGTTCTGATCAAATATTTCAATGTAGTTGCAATGTTCAACAAAAGAAATTCACCAAAAATATGCGCTTGCAATTTCACAAGGTCCTCTCTTCGCCGGGCAGGGGGCTTCTGTTTGACGAGGATGGGGCTGGTGTTCGCTTATAGGGGTGGGTGATGTTGGGTAGTTGGGTCAGGAAGAAGGAGGCTGATTCTTGTAAAAGAAATCTTATTTTTTTAATTATAAAAATTAAAATTAGGCCAATTAGAAGGTGACACGTGGCAAGTCACCTTCTAAAACAAGTTACCAATTTCAAAAACCGGTAAAATACCTGTTTTGAGAATATGGAGATTAAATGTGAGATTTTTTTCAGATTTTGAAAAGGTGGGATTGTTTTGAGTAGAAATGAAAAAGGTGGGATTAATAGTTTCCATTTTTCCTTTTTTTTTTTGAAGAAAACAAGAGCCAATATTATTAACTCAAAGCAAGCTTATCCATCATTACATAGGTCGAGATTTTGGGGGGGCTATGGTTTTCCTAGATTTGTTCAACAGCAAAGGGGAACAATTTAGCTAAGTGATGAGCAACCATGTTACCATCCCTTTTTACATGACTAAAAGTGATTGAATTAAAGCTAAAGCTTAAGGCTAATACATCTTCTAGAATAGAGTCTAACTCAGTACAGAAGATCATTGATTTTTGCAACCTATTCACAATTACTTCACAGTCTGATTCCACCCCTACATCCCTCAAACCATTCCTCTTTCTAAGACGAAGAGCCATCACAATACCTTTTGATTTTCTAATGACTGCCACCAAGTTATTGAACGACGTATTGCAGCAAAAAGCACATCACCACCTTCTTTGCTTGCCACAACACCCAGCCCCACAACACCATCTGTATTTAGGCAAGCATTGGCATTTATTTTGACAACACTAGACGAAGGTGCACACCAAGAGTGCTGTTGTTGCACCCTTGTATTACCAGACCTATGGTAAATACCTTTTGCGTATTTACCTTGCTCATCCTCTAGCCTTTCCACCCTATCAATGATCACTGAATTAGGT
This sequence comes from Chenopodium quinoa, assembly GCF_001683475.1. NCBI lineage: Eukaryota > Viridiplantae > Streptophyta > Magnoliopsida > Caryophyllales > Amaranthaceae > Chenopodium > Chenopodium quinoa. Next base: position 751,299 of record NW_018744949.1, on the reverse strand, counting down.
GTAAACTTGTTATCATCCACCTTCTTATTCCTCTCAACCCACACACACCATGCTAGAATAGCACCCTTGCGCACAATCTTATCATCAATGTTGAACCAACTTGCAATAATGTCGCACATTGTCTTATTTTCGCCATCTCTCATCATAATTGAGCACAAAGTGTCATCCCACAAAGGCTTGACTCTACTGCAGTTGTACAAAGCATGCCATGAACTCTCAATCTCGCCATTACACCACGGACAAGCAACATTATCAAGCATATGGCGGCGCACCAATTCAGACTTGGTGGGAAATGTGTTCGTGCACAATCTCCACAAGAAGTGTTGGACCTTAGGAGAGACATCAAGGCCCCAAATTTTAACCTACGCGTGATGAAAATTATCGAGGTTATACCCCTTTCCCAACATGTATGAAGATTTTACATTATATGTGCCTTCTTTGGAGAAAGCCCAGACCATCTCATTTTTCGGGGCTCTAAGACTGATTGGGATAACAAGTATGCACTTTTGATCCCTCTCACTAATGTGCTTTGAAATCAAATCCAATCTCCAATCATGCCTAATCGGATCAATAATATCACTTACTTGTTGCAGCTCTCTAGGAACATCCGAACATCACTCGAAATAAATCTCCCACCCTCATTAACTAACCATGGATCCATCCGAATACTCACATTGTATCCATTACCAATTCTCCACAGCAAACCTTCTTTCATGAGAGATTTTGCACTCTAAATGCTCTTCCAAGAGTAACTACATGAGTACCCCAAAGCTTCTTCAAGAATGGAGCAATTAGGGAAGTATTTTGCCTTCATCACTTTACAAAGTAGCGTATCTTCCCATTTCATTAGCCTCCACACCTGTCTACCAAGCAAAGAATCATTAAAAATTGTTAGGTCTTTGAAACCCATACCCCCTAAACACTTCGGCTCACACAAATTCTTCCAACTCCTCCAATGAAGTCTTTTCCTATCATCGCTACCACAACAAAAAACCTGGCCATAACCGCTTCTATTACATGGATGATAGAAACAGGGAACTTGTAAACACCCATGAGGTACGTCGGAATGACTTGTATGACCGCTTTGAGAAGAATTTCCTTTCCCGCCTTCGATAACAATTTTTCATTCCATTCCTGTAGCTTTTTCCAAACTCTATTAATCAAAGCCCCAAAAGTCGCTTTTTTTGATCTCTCATAAATGGCAGGAATACCCAAATATTTTTCATGCTTCTCGACCTCTTTCATTCTCAAGATATCAATCAACTCCTTTTTACGATCAGTATTAACCCCTCTACTAAATGAAGCCTCCGACTGGTCATAGTTAATTTTCTGACCAGTTGTCGCTTCATATTTGTTGATAATATCAACTATTTCTTGGCACTCTTGTCGGTTGGCTCTAGTAAAAGAAGATGTGAAACTTTGGAACCACTTCGGCTTGCTTTTGCACCATGGATACATTTGCTAGCCACCTTTGCACGAATCATATTAGAGAAGGCATCCGCAACCTTAATAAACAAATAGGGTGACAATGATCCCCTTGTCTTAACCCTCTATTTGGAGTTAAAGAACCCCAACCCTCCCATTTATCACAGAAGAGTACTTCATCATCGTCACACATTCCATTACTAAATTCACCCATCGGCCATCCAAACCCATCGTCAACATCAATTTCCTCAAGAAGCCCCACTAAACTTTGTCGTAAGCTTTACTCATATCAAGTTTCATAGCTATTGTGCCTCTTCCACTTCTTGAACGTTTTTTCATGGAGTGAAAAACTTCGAGAGCAATAAGAGCATTATTAGTAATTAATCGACCCGGGACAAACGCACTTTGAAATTCAGAATTCACATCAGGGAGGATACTCGATCTTTAGCCTAAGGACCAAGACCTTAGAGACCAATTTATAAAGCACATTGCAAAGACTAATCGGCCTAAACTCCGAAGGTAGAGTAAGGGAATTGACCTTTGGAATTAAGGCAACATTAGTATTATTGAAGGAGCCAGGAAATGCCATACCATTAAGAAAATTGCACTCAAATAATCTCGCCACATCGTCCCCCACCACATGCCAGAACCTTTGATAGAAGATTGCATGTAACCCGTCTGGCCCCCGGGGCTTTGGTTGGGTGCATGTGATTAAGTGCATAAATTTTTTTTTGCTTAAAGTACGACCTCATTAGCTTGGCATTTTGTTCAACTGATATAACTTCCTGAATGTGGTTCAGAACACTATTAGTATCATCATCAGTTGGGCAAGAAGAAGAAAAAAGCGCCCCATAATAATCTTCAATAATTATGTGAATATCCGCCACTTTAGTGCGCCAAATTGTGTTGCCATCAAAGAGACCCTTTATCGTATATTTTAAATTTCACAGCCTTGATTTATGGTGGAAGTACTTTTTGTTTTGATCCTCATCTCGTACTTCCGACACCCTAGAACGCAAAAGCCAATATGCCTCCTGTTTAAAGTGTAAGTCATCTAGTTTTGCTTCCAGTTAAGAACACCGAGCACAATTCTGGTCAGTTAAAGGGTCATGTTGTACTTGATGGAGCTCTATGGAGCTTGATTTGGGTAAAAATACCTAGGCCACGTGGGCCAATAAGAAGCTTACACGTGTCATCCCAGGAGAGGTCTAAACAGGACCAATCACCATCTGACACGTGGCCTTCCTAATCAGTGGAGAAAAGGCGACCTTTAGGGCCCAATTTCCGAGAAAGCCGTAAAGCGGCGCAGCCCACCAAATCTAGGTCAAAATGACCTAGATAGGGACACATTTTCCAATGACCCTATAAATAGGGAGATTTACCCCATTTTGGGGACACGCTCATTTATTACGCACAATAAATTCTCTCGAAAACAAAGAAATCACCTGATCTCGGAATCCGAGAAGATCTACTTTTACTTTCCGCACTTCTTACATCACTCTAAACACTTTCTAACTTGATCGTCAGAGGTGGAACTCCGAACACTCGGAGCTTCCGTTATCTTATGGGTATAGCCGGCGGGAAATTAGTCTTGGTTATGTAACTCTCCCGAGGAACACAAAAAACCCCAAAACATTTGGCGCCGTCTGTGGGGAGACACATATGTAATGGCACTAAACGGTAGTGGATCACTAACTCAAGAGGGAAAGCCTCATTTCTTGATAGAAATCCATACTTGGTTAAACAAAATAATCCATGTATGAGACACGGTCGACATTAACTCATCAGCCCGGTGCGAAAGAGTTAGACGACCAAGTTCAACAGGGGTCATGAGGCCAAATGTCAAGTACAACAGGCATCATGAGGTCAAATGTCAAGTAGTACAAGCATCATGAGGCCATATATCAAGTACAACAGGCATCATGAGGTCAAATGTCAATAGTTAGACGGTCAAGAAAATTATCTAACCCGTCATCAAACTAAGTCATGCATTTTATTATTGTCACAAAGGAAGGTTGGACGGCAAAAAACGTCGTTTGATCCTCCTAAGATGGGCAATGATAATATATAAGGTAAGCCAGCCAAATTGGCCAAATCCAATTATAGACCCTTGAGTCAGCCACATACGACTACTTCCACACTACAAAGTTACTCACATCTTAATGCAATTGCCAAGTGGTTTGCTTTGTCTAATGAGCTAGCCCACCCTATAACTTGCATGAGAACAACTTGGTGATAAAAGTTAGGCGGCAACCCACTATCGAGATGGAGATCAGCTACTCCACTATTATTATACTCCCTCTATTTCTTAATTTTTGCCCCATTTGACTTTTTACGGTCTTCAAGACACGTCGTCAAACGCATATATCTCCATTTCTATACGCGTAAAAATTATAAAAATTTGATATTAATAAACTATACAATGAGATAATTCTAACAAGATCCCACATGAATATATTATCACTTATAGATCAACGAGAATTCATGGTCAAAGTTTTAAAAGTTTGACCCATATTTTTGCAATGGGGAAAAAATTAAAAGACAGATGGAGTAATAAGATTCTCCTTTGTTATTCTCATAGATGAGAATAAGTAGGAGGGTCTCAACAGAAAGCTTGTTGAGTTCTCAAGTATGAAATTAACATAGGCGGCAAAGCTCAAGAATATTTGACGCCTCTTGGAAGATAAAGAGTTTGACGGTCAGCAAGGTTGACCAACGGTTAGAGCTTGTGTGTGCGAGCAGGAGGCTGCTCGACACCTCTAAAAGCCGTTCAACAATGGCCTGAAAGCGCACAAGCGTTAGTCATTTGCTTGAGTATAAGTGGGGCGACAACCATATGTAATAAGACAGGCAGCAGCCGTATGTAATAAGCCAGACGGCAGCCATGAAATTGCCATGGCCGAACAACATGAACGCGCACTTCAAAGCCGCTCAAATAGTGCCAACTCAAGCCTAATTGGTTACATGAGTTTGCTATGGTACGAGAGATACGGCCAAGCTTGTAAGCTACTCTTATTATCATATCATTATTATGATTGTATAAATGAGGATATAATTTTGATACCAAAAAAAAGAAAATTGAAAAAAAAAAAATATATTTATATAGTGAGTCGGCCAAATGGGCCAACTACACTAATCTTGTAGGGAGCCGGCCACACATGGCTACTCACATACTCCTTAGTCCTTGATAACTAGCTTACTTGTAATATATGATGCCGATCACAAGAATTAGCTAGAAAAATAGCCTCTCGATACAAAGGAGCAAAAAGCTAAGGCATAAAATGCCCAACTGGAGTGTGTCTACTTTGGTGAGCTGCTTTATTCACGAAGCACTATATTCAATGATATAAATGAAATCTGTATAGCAATAAAATTATGGGGCATGCCCAGAGTACCTTCTACATTCGGCAAACTCACAAAGTATTGTCTTTGGCTACCCAACTATGCTAATTCTACTTGACCTGAATGCATACAACCGGTCAAATATGCTACACAAGCGGCTCTAATGCCGAGTCGAATGTGTTCATGTGCATGAGTAGGGGCTTCTTGCTACCCATTGTCGTACAAGAGCTGTCTTGTAAGCATAAGACACAAGCGGCAACTATGTGCCGGGGTCGATATGAAGAATTGAAGCCCCAACTCCGCAAATACAGGCGGTAAATATGCCGACTCAAGTTCAGCTCAAGAGCCTATTCACTCAATTATTGCGGTGGGTCGGCATAATGAGAGTGGTGGATTAATAAATATATGTAAGTCATAATACATAAGCGGCAACCACTTGTTTGCATAAGCTCAATAAAGTAAGGCGGCAATCGTATCTAAGAATAGCCATGAAATTGGAAGTTATTACTAAGCGGTTCGGCATCCAAAGAGTTTGAGTTGAACACTCAAGCGTCACTTCCAAGTATTACAATATACTATACATATAATGTAATATATATGTATAAATACCCACATGAGGAGCAGCAAGCTTCCTTAACATCATCATTGCCACAATCAAGAGAAGCCGTTGTGTGGGGCAAGCTATACAAGCGGCACTATACTATCTAAGAGCTGCTAATTAAGTGGTTCGTGTTTTAAGCCGACCATCGATCATTATAATGATTTTAAGTTTAGTTGGACCGCCTCGAAAGCCGACCAACATCCAAGAGCTTTTTACCATTACTGAGTTGGGTCAGCCGGCACTTGATGGCCAGATGACCATGAAGGATGAGCAAGCTAACTAACTGTGTGAGAGTAGCGGCGTGGCATACCAGGACGTAGTTTGTACAAACGGCATAAAGAGCCGTCTGTGTAATCCGAGAGCAAATTCATTTCTCGAGCTCATTTACTCGGCATCTCATGGCCGCTTATCACCATTTGAAGAGCTCATTCCAATGAATCAAGCTAGGGGACCGTCCAACATCAAAGCTTGAAATTAAGCTGCTTTGCGGGAGAGGCCGTCAAATGAATACTCCCTCACATAAGCAGGGGGCATCTCTACGCCGTCCAACACAAGCCGCCTATTAATGCGTGAGTAGATTAGACAACTGAGCATGGTGTCTTTGATGGCAGCCGAGTTTGTGATGGCATGTCAGGCTTAAAAAGACAGTGTCAAAGTGCCGAACTTCTATTGAGATGATACCATCATATAAATCATTATCATCAATCATTATTACTATCATTATTTACAACATAATATCGCATGTTGACTTGTATGTGTTAGTGTGTTTTATAATCATTTTATATGATGAAAATAAATAAATAAATATTATGGGTATGTATAAATTATATACATACCATGAGCCTATGTACGAAAAACATAAAAGTCACTTGCATGTGACCATTTAATTTGAGTGGGAAGTATCCCAAACGGCAAGAAGCTTGAAAGGAATGGTGTCCTTCTAACAAGTGTATTATTTCGATAGAGAGTTCAGAATTAATTTGAAAGCTAATTCTTCAGTGAGGTCAAGTGATCGGAATGCCTAGGTGGAGGCCGCTTCCGATCAATAATATTAATGTGTAATTAATATTACAGCTTAATCTTGCCTGAACCTTTCGGGTCGCACCCCAATCGAATAACTGATCCGAGACGACGAATCAATCCGAAGGATTAGATGAGTCATTAGAGTATTACGAACAAAGACGTCGGAAATCGAGCTTAGAGTGTCGAGACCGAGCGTCGGAAGTCGAGTCGAATTTAGAATTCGACTAGACGTAGAATCAAGCAAGAGACAAGTACGAGCCAAGCCGTAGCCTCGCATTGGCCTAGCCATGCGAGTGCTAGGCTAGGCGAGGTCACCAACCCATGCGTGCCATGCGTGTGTGTGCTATGGCTATGCGTGCATGGCTGTGCGTGCTTGCTAGCATAGCAGCACCAGCCATCGCAGCATGCTGGGCATAACACAACACAACCCGCTGCATCGCAAGGCCAGCAGCATGCAAGTGCTTGTCGGGCCTCGTTAGCACGAGCATCGCAGCAGCGTGCTATGCGTGCTGGGCTACGCGTGCGTGCTAGTGTAGCAACATCAAGCAGCACACGCATCGCATCGCAGTAGTGTGCTGTGTGTGCGTGTGCTATGTGTGCTTGCTAGCGTAGCAGCACCAAGCAGTAGCTCCTGGCCACGCCTCTCGCTCAGCAGCACGCACCAAGCAGCAACAGCTCGTAACGCATGCGTGGCCTTCTTAATGCACGCATGCGTGCGCTAGCTGGCTGGGTAGCCCAGCCTTGGTGCTAAGCGCCAGCTGGCAGTGAAGGTAGGCAACCAGCTAGCCATGTAGCGTGGTCAACCCGGTCAAGGGAGGGGACCATTTGCTTGGTCTTTGGCTTGGGGAGCAAGGTGTTTTGGTCCCCACCTTTGGTGGTCCTCACCTACGCATGCTTTCCATATGACACTTGGAGCTTGTTGATTGTTTTGCATTTTAATTTGTTTTTGATTAAAATAAATTAGTGAAAAAATGCAATTCTCCCACATTATGGGAGAAGGAAGATCAAGGCTCCCTTCCCTATAAATACCCAAGTTTTGGGTATGGGAAAAATCACTTGAGTTGAACTCAATAATGCATCTCATCATTAGTGAGAAAACCTTTAAGTTCGTAATACTCTAGTTTTATTTGGTCAAGTCCCCACTAACCTTCGGGATTAAGACCGCTCGGGTCAGGTCGAGGGTGCGAGCCGTAGGAGGCCTTCGCACTTGCGAGGTTAAGATTTCAAGTAAAAGCTCGTGATCGAGGGAAGCACGCTTTGAGGGTAAGAACGTCTTTTCTCTTTCTCTCTTTTGTTGTTTAATTATGTGATTGCATGTTTAGTTGCTTTAGTTAGTGGACGGGTCTTGGGCGGGTTTCTCTTTCGCGTAGTGTTGGACACTACGAAACCCAACAAAGCTCAGTCACTTGATCCTAAGAGACGACACTTCAATCCCATTCAAACAACAACTATTTTGCCTGAGCAAATTGCACCCCAAGCCGTCCACATTAAAGGTTCAAGCTCGGAAATCAAGCCCAAACAGGGTAACTTTTTATTATTGTTATTATTATTATTATTGATTCATTAATTGAATTTCACTAAATTCTGATGGCCTAAAAAGACTTTTCAAACTCCCATTGAGAAGTTCTAAAATAAACTTAAGAAAAGTTAGACAGTCTAAAAATGACCGCTCAACTTATTTAATTTCTTGAATCATTTAATATTGGATTAAGTCTCCCTCAAGGGCAGCATAATGATCGGAAAAGGTCTAAAGAGTATGTTGAACTGGCTTTTTTACATCCAATAAATGATAAATATTTCTCTAGATGGGAGAAGCATCGCCTGTGCAATGTGCAGTTGGTAAAATCTAAACCAACCGTCCACTTTGATAGGGTGAGATATCCGGCGACGCCCATCCTGATGAATTTGTCGCAGAGAGCATCTCCTATTCGGGTGGTACATTGCTCTATAAACCCAAAAACAAACGGCACAACCGACTATCTTAATTAGGATCAAGTCGTAGTCGCTTGTGATTGCAAAATCTATCATGGGACTATAATGGCTTAACTAACCATCTGTCCTATATATATCAGACAACCTCCTACCACTTGGCTGCTTTAAATTCAAAATTAGCCAACTAAGTAAGGTCTCAAAATAGCTGAACCAACTAAGTCAACCAGCTCAAGCTGTCAATAATTGTAGAAATGCAATGTAACACAGGCGGCAAAATAAGCTGCCTACCCTATGGGATATTGGGCGACCATTGCCACCTGGCCTATGGGATATTAGGCGGCCCTTTTCACCTGCCCTATGGGATATCAGGCGGCCATTGCCACCTGCCCTATGGGATATCAGGCGGCCATTTTCACCTGCCTTATGGGATATCGGGCGGCCATTTGCCACCTGCCTATGGGATATAAGGATGTCATTTGCCCTCTGTCTTTGGGATATCATGTGCCATTTTCCACCTGCCACCTGCCTTAAAATTAAAACTTGGTTAAGTTTCATAATTGAGTAAACTAACTAAGTCTAGTCAAACAGCTCCAAGCCGTCTGTGTTTGCTAAAATGCAACACAAATGGTAAAGGAGGCCGCCTGCCCTATAGGATATCAGACGGCCCCCGACTGCGAGTCTTTAAGATCAAATTGAATCTTAATTTGAACGTACATACGTTCCATTAAATTATGCAAATACACCTAAAAAGGTTCAATTATTTGCAGAAATCTTAATAGCCAAGAAAATGTCTCAAGAATATTCTATGCCGCTCAAAGATCATATGATCGCCATAGTGCGGCTAAAAGAAATGAGAGTCGACATCTGTCTAGTTCAGCGGCAATCATTATTATGATTGATTAACTTAAAAAATGTCATACCATTCAAGGTATCAAAATTTTCCAAGTTAATCAAATATCTGTTTTATTGAACTAGATAAATGTCGACCAAAGAGACTTTGAACGACAGCAAATAAAGCCTTAATTTCGAAAGGAACAATCCCTCTTAAAAGAGAAATTACTCTTTCTGAGGAGCTAATGTTTAGGGTAAAAGTACCCCTGACCTGTGGACCAAGGCCACTGCGACACGTGTCCTTAAGCTCAGCGCCCAACCAGCTAATTAGAGCATGACACGTGTCACTCAATGATAGAAGAGGAAAAACGGGCTTCAAGCCCATAACCTTAGAAACCATAAAATGGTGGGAAGCCTATCTACTTAGGTTAAATAACCTAATAGGCACATGTCCCAAGGCACTATATATACTGATCATTTACATCAGTTGAGATACAATCAATATCCTCAAAGTGCAATGACTTCCAAAAATACTCTCCCTTCTCTTTACTTTCTCTCTCTAAAATACCTTTTTCCGGTCACTAACTTGATCGTCGGAGGCGAACCTCCGGCACACCGGAGGTTCGTTGTTTTGCAGGTGACCAAGCCGTTGGAGTGTTGCATTGCAAATCCGTCTCCCGCGTGAAGTACACACCGCCCCCCCCCCTCTCGGGTATGTACAAAGGGAAGTATTGAAGAAGATCCCATTGGAGTTCTGGACCGAAGCTCAACTTGCATGGATGACATCCGAGCCTATCTGCTAGACGGCACTCTGCCGAATACATATCCAGAAATGGCTGCAATGAAAAAGCGTGCGGCCAACAATGAGATTCACAAAGGAGAACTTTTTAAGAAGAGCTTTTTGCAGCCACTCTTGAAATGTATTACCCCAAAGAAGGGGAAGGAAATTCTGGAAGATCTACACTCGGGCTACTGTGCCTCAAACATAGGCGGCAAAGCTCTAGTAGAAAGGGCCTGGTGGCAAGGGTACTTTTGGCCCACTCTTGAGGCTGACACCATGGAAATGGTGAAGAAGTGTGACAAGTCTCAAAGATTTGGCAAGCTCATCCACCGTCCGACCACTTATCTGACGGCCATTCATAGCCCAATACCATTCGCCAAATGGGGAATGGACATTCTGGGACCGTAGATTCCTGCGCCAGGCATACGACGGTATATTCTAGTTGCTGTTGACTACTTTACTAAGTGGGTATGAGCTGAGGCGGTCAAAAGCATTAAGACAAAGGATGTTATTTCCTTCATCTAGAAGAACATCATCACCCGGTTCGGGGTACCTATGTCTATGGTCTTTGAAAATGACCATCAATTTGAGATGCCTACCCTCAAGAGCTGGCTGGGAGACCAAGGGATCTCTCACAGTTTTGCATCAGTCGGCCGTCCCCAAGCAAACGACCAGGTTGAAGCCTTCAACAAGCTAATCTCAGACGGCATAAAAAAGAAAATTAAAATGGCCGACGGTCTATGGGTAGAATAGTTAACTCATGTCCTATGGCCCATGAAAACAACAGCAAAAGGGGCAACCAGAAAAACCCCATTTCTCAAGGTGTATGGTGCTGAAGCCGTCTTGCCTATTGAGCATTATGAGCCTACTCTTCAGTCATGTTATATGATGAAGAGACAAACTAGGAGGCCATGCGGATGGCATTGGACTCACTTCCAGAACGCAGGGGTAATGCCGCCTTGCGTCATGAGATATACCGTCTGAGAATGGCAAGAGCCTACAACAAAATAGTACACAAACGACCCTTGAAAGTAGGGGACTTTGTATTACGGAAAATGGAGGCAACCGGTAGGGCCAATGAGCAAGGCAAATTGATGCCCAATTGGGAAGCTCCCTATCGAATCTATGAAGAAGTAAGAGGCGGCACCTACCACCTGGAAACTCCAGACGACAGGAAGCTAGCCAGAACTTGGGATGTAGACAATCTAAAGATGTACTACTTCTAAGACTTGTAAATTTTTTGTAAATAAGAAGCTTATCAATGAAAAGTTGGTTTTCATTTTCAAATTTGATTATTTTGCTATATTACATATGTCTCCCAATGGGAACACCGCCTGTGCAATGTGCAGGCGGTAAAATCTAAACCAACCGTCTGCTCCTACAAGAGTATGTTATCTGGCGATGCCCATCCAGGTGAATTCGTCGTAGAGAGCATATCCCATTTGGGTGGTACATTGCTCTATAAACTCAAACACAAACGACCCAATTGACTAACTCAATAAGGGTTAGCTCATATCCGTTTGACCTATATAATCTAAAATGAAACCTAAATGGCATAAGTACCCATATGTCTTAAGGACACCAGCCAGTAACCGGTCGTTATTTCAACTTAGATTAAAATCTTATAAAAAATTTATAACTCAAGAAATCCTCCCATTGGGGGAAAAGGACGTTTGTGTATCATGGATAAAATAGTCCAACAGATGACCCAGACGGTGAACAACATTTCTCCTAGTTCAATGGATAAGGCAATTCTGAGAACTGCCCGGGTGTTCAAGTTTATACCGCCTAAATGTTAGATGGTTGTGTACTTGGTTTGGGGCAATCATGGTAATGATTGATTGACCAAGGAACCCCTCTCATACTCCTTAATGTATCAAAAGTTTCTCAATCAATCAATCAATTTGAAACCAACCACACAGCCGCCTAGGGGCAAGATGCAGTCGGTTTGTTAGGTGCCGCATGCAGCTAACAAGATAGGCAAAATCAAAGCATATAAAACAAATCAAAAATTGCAAAATTGAAATTTTTTGCAAAACCAACTCAGTAGGCTACTACATAAATAAAACCCGACCTTAAGGCGGGGAGAGTGATTGTCAAACCGGATTCACATCCGGGAGTATAAAAATTGTTATGAGATACAACACAAATACTCAGCACGCAGGCCGGAAATACAGACGGCTCAAGGCCAAAAGAGAAATAAAGCTAATTCTGTTGAGGCGGGGGCACAGACTAGCCCTGGCCGGAGGGAAGCACACCTTCTGCCTGCCTTGGTTGAACTAGGTTAGGGTCAACCGACACTTGATCTTGCTGCTTATTAGGCTCCTCCTCGCCCTCTTCCTGCTCCTCATTAGACGGCTCAATGTTGGCCCATTCATTAAACGGAGGCGACGCTTCATGTCCTAAGGCATGGGCATCAAACACCTCTCTTGCTTACTTATACCTCAGGCCAAAGAAGTCCCAATCGTAGTCCGGATGGACGAGGTGCCATGCAATTTTTATGCGCTCCTCACAGTCCTTCTCGTTCTCCGTTATCAGCCGCTCCTGCTCAGCCTCCAGTTTATCTTGAATTTACCCAGCATCAGGACCATCTTATCCTTTACAGTCTCAAAACCATGCATGAAAGGATGCAAATTCATTTCAAACTCATTTCTCTCCCAACAAGCATTATCAATAAACTCACTCAAAAGGTTATGAGTTTTCGTTACTCCTTCAATGAGCACACTAGTCATAACCTCAAATGAGTCCAAATACTCATGGATCGAAGGGTCACAAACATGCAAGTTAGATTCATCAAGATGGGGAAGGGGGTTGGAATCCACAAAATCAACAATTTCTTCATTCTCAACTCCTCCACCATCATCCAAGGGACTTTCAATCTCTCTTGGTTGCTCAAATTCATCTTCATCCTCCTCATTAAATCCCTCATCCAATATTGAAGATGGCTCACTCACATTTTCACCAAGGGTAGCTCTCAAAGGGAGTGAATAAGGGGAAGGAAGGTGCTGAAGCTCAAAAGGGGAATGAAAAGGATCAAAATCCTCAAAAATCCTCTCATCACAAGAAAATCTCCCCTCACCTTTACACCCTTGGCCCAAATCATCCTCAAAATCACTCTCACACTCCAAGTGAGGTGCTTCGCATCCATTTCCAACAACCCTAGCACTCATCACTTAGGCAAGTCTCATCTCTCTCACTTTTTGTTCCTCTTGAACCTCGTGGACTTGTTAGGTGAGATATTGCATTTGGGCAAGAATTTGGGCATCAATGTTATTGGGTTGAGGTTCACAATCACCATTAACATGCATATCATCAACATTAGAACACACCTCATCACAATGAGCATAAGAGAGAAAGTGGTTAACATGCATATTTGGATCATCACAAGGAATATTAGAAGCATCAGGAGAATTCATGCAAAAATTAAAAGAGTATTGACATTGAGAATCAAAACAAGAAACATGACATTCTCTATCATAAGAATTTGTAGCAAGCCATGTGAAGAAATTCCAAGCATCATGCATAGGTAAAAGATGGAATCTACCATTATACATATTCTCAACCATTCCCCTAGTATACTCATTCATGCCCTAATAAGCTATACCAAAAGCATCACTAAGAGAACAACCATGGAAATTAAGGAAACCATTAAGTCTTTCAAAGTAAGCATAGAAGGGTTCATCTTCAAATTAAGGAAAAGATAAGCATGCCATTATTTTACACAAAGCTAAGAAAAGCAAACCAAAATCAAAACTATACACAAGAACCTAGCTAATCTAATCAACACAAACTAATGAAAGCCTTAGCCCCCGACAACGGCGCTAAAAATTTGATCACCGGATAATAGGTCGTGGTCTATTATCCTAGATCAAATTTACAATTTATATTCCTAATCTTACTCTACTAAGTTCACACTAGATAGTGGCAAGCTAGGGTCGTACCACAAGGACTAAGTGTATTAATTTGAGCTAATTAAACTAGTAGGAAGGTTGTCAGATAAAGAAAGAAACAACTAAAACACTACTTAAAGCAATTAACAAGATACTAGGGAAAGAGGAATCCAATTACATAATGAATTCAATAACAAGTCGCAATTAGATGATCATTATCTCAATTAGGAACGATTAACACACTTAACTTACTCCCGCGCAATTAAGCATGCTAATTATCGTACTAAGCTAATTCACTCTTGCGCAACTAGCCTAGCAAAGGTATGGAAGAATCTAGACTCTCAATCAACTCACTTCCGCACAATTGATTGAAAACACAATTAAGAACCTAGAATCAATTAGCTAAAATGATTCTAATCAATATAAGCATCATCCAAACACAATAACCAAGAATCAATTCCATACTAATCACAATCAATAACTCAATTCATTAACATAATCTTCATCCATTTCCCTAGAACAAAATCTAAGCAAACATAATGAAGAAAAACATGGAAAACAAGGTTAAACAAGAATTAAAGCAAGAATCAATCAAGTAAACTAATTATCTACTCTAATCAACAAAGAATTAAGCAAAAAAAAGAATTAATCAAAGCAATAAAGGTGAGTGAAAGTTAGAAAAGCTCATTGATTGGATGAGAAGAGAATCCACAAAATTGCTTCTTCAAGCTCTCAAATCTCCATTAAACGTCCAAGCTTTCTCTCTCTAAAACTACTCCTAAGCTAGAGAGAGAAACTCCTAATCTAAGCCTAATCCTCATTGGAGGAGAGCGAAAATGTAAAAAACCTTTTTTTTAGGAAGTCTAAGAAGTCCTCTATTTATATTATAAGAAGAGAAAGAAAGAAATCCGGAATTTTAGACCCTCTTCGCCGCGCCCTCTCCCTTATTTTCCGCACCCGCAGCCTGGCCTAGAGAGGCCTCTCCGCGCCTTCTCCAAGGCATCTCCAGATTTTGCAAAGGCTGGGAAAAAAAGAGGGTCGCGCCCGCGGTTGCTGGGGTCGCGCAGCCTAGCAGTGTCTTGTAGATTCAAACGGCCATAACTTCTATTCTAGGAGGCCGCTTGGAGCGTCCGACCTACCGTTGGAAAGCTCTTTAAGTCTAGTTTATAAAGAAATTTTAATCGCCTTAATCCAATGTGTAGATCAAAAGTTAAAACTGAAAGAGTGAACAAGACTCGGTTTAAGGCCTTCTACGAGCTTCAAGCTTTCTTGCCTCAAGCTTCTTAGTTTCTTTCTTAGCTTCAATCTTCTTCTATTAAACATCCTTGCCTTCTCTTGGCTCATAACCATCGAAGAAGCACCAACCACCTACACAAATAGACCAAGATAGAGAGAAAAGAGTAAAAGAACACATAGGAAAACACGTAAATCAAGCTAGAAACTGAGCAAAAAGCATATTAATCACAACTAAGGACAAAAACTATAAAATAAGACAAAGATTACTAAAACAATACTAAACATACTAAAAATAACAAAGATACACCGAAATAGACCTAAAACTAAGGGTGAAAAATTCCCTAAATTGTGTCATGAATGACACTTATCACAAGGCGCTGCCTAGCAGCCCTAGGGCTTGCGGCAGGTTGGGTGATGCTTAGCCACCCGCACAACCACTCCTAGCCTTTGCACCATACGCTCGCACACAACCCCCCCTCCCCCCCACACACACCCACGCCAACAAGTCAACGTGGTTGCACAAGCAGCCCTGCTTGCTGAGGCTAGCATCAAGGCTTTATGCCTCGATTTAGGGGCATGCACCAATTTTTTATTATTTTTTTGTGACTATTAGTTAAATTCTAAATTAATTTTAGAATCAACATTTGAACATTTTTGAACTAAAACAAGTCTAACCTAATTAATTCAATTTAGGTGCATAAACCAAAATTAATTCAAGAACTATTCTTTTAATATTTTTGGCTCAACTTTTATGCAAATAAAATTGAAGGCTTGTCTCAAAATTAATTTGACCAAAATTAAAATTAATAATGATATTTGACAAAAAAATAGTTGAATAAACAATCAATCATCCAATGAAATAATTTATCCAATACTTACTTATGCGTATTTGAATATTATATTATTACCTTCCAATATGATGGATAACAATTCAAGCACAAGTATGAATATTTAAGATTTTAATCAACTTCCAACATGATAAAAGCTCAAAATTTGTTCATTATGGATTTTAGCATGTTAAGATTCAACCATTTAAACCATTAATGATTAATAACTATTTTAAGCGTTTCAAAAATCATTTTCAACACAAACTTTCACATTACAATTAATTTATTTGCAAGAATGAGAAATTCCAAGTTTACGTGAAATTAAGAGCTATCCAAATTAAGCAACCAATTTACATTATAAACATGCTCAATAAGGAACAAAATTGCAGTAAATTAATGGTATAATCAAACACATAATCCAACAGTTGCATGTCAGAATTAATCAAGATTTAAATATTTAAAAATGTTCGTTCCAAACGAAAAACCCTTCGAAAAACCACTTTTTAGGTGGATTTTGGCTTGTAGAAGGCCATTTTTAATCACTTTGGGGATAAAGAATGATTTAGAACATCGATTCCACCCAAAATAAAAACATTAGCAATAATACGATTTTAATCCAATTAAAAACGAGGTCCTAATCTAATTAGGTTGCTAATCCAGAAATTTAAATCTATTTTAAATCACCTTAATTAATATTTTTGTTGTAAAAATTTAATACAAGAGGCTCTTATACCACTGTTGGGTTTTGTGGTGTTTGACTCCGCGCGAAACAAAACCCGCAAAAGGATCGCATGCATAATAATTACAACTAAACAACATAACATGCAATTAATGAAAGCATAAACACATAATGGAAAGAGAGAGAAAATTAGGATAAGACTTGTTCACCCTTAACGCGTGCTTCTCACGAACCCTGAGCACGAACACGGAAAACCTCTAGACAAGCAAGTGCAAGTCCTCCTCCGTCTTACACCCTCGCGCCCGAATCAGCCCCTACCTCGTAGCTTAGACGAGGCTAGACCAAAATAAACTAGAGTATTATGAACTTAAAGACTTTCTCACTTTTGGAAGAGACCTTATTGAGTTCAACTCAAATGAGAAATCTCATTACCCAAGGTGGGTATTTATAGGAATATGCTCCCAAAAACATCCAATAACTTTCCATGTGGGAGAGTTATTGAAATGAGAAAGTGAGTAATCAATTTAATTCTAAATTAAATTAAAATCACAAATCAATTAGCAAACAACAAGTGGCAATAAGAGAAAGGAGGGTAGGTGAGGACCACAAGAGGAGGACCACTCCTCCCTTGCTCCCAAGCCAACCCTTTTTACAAACCGGCCACAATAGTATGGCACTAGTTGGCGGCCTGCCTAGGGCACTAAGGCTGCCTTGCTAGTGCCTGGTCCCTCGGCTGGGCTTGCCAGCCAGCCCACGAAGCAGCACTATCCCGCGCTAGTATGCTTAGCTAGCATATGTAGGCTGCTAGTGTTGGGCGCTGCTTTCGCTAACGAGGCCCAACGAGCCTTGCTAGCTACTGACCTTGCTAGCGAGGGCTTGTTGCTAGCCCGCAAGCACCTGCTTGGCAGCACACGCCCAGCCAAGCCATACGATGTTTTTTGGGCTTGCGGTAAATCATATGCCATGCAGCAGCAGCCCGACTAGGCTTCCTAGCCTGCCTAGCCCTTGCATGGCTTAGACTTTTGTGCGCGCTGACTTGTTGTTTTACTAATTTCTTGTCCCATCGAAAGCATAAATTGACTCGAAGTCGACGCTCGGCTTCGATAGTCTAACCTCGAAATCCGACGTCTAAGTTCGTAAAATCTCTATCGACTTATTTAATCCTTCGGATTAATTCGTCGCCTTTGTTTGGTTACATGATTGGGTGTGACCCGAAGGGTATAGTCAAAAGCAAGCTGTAATATTAATTACACATTAATATTACTGATCGAAAGCGGCCTCCAGCTAGGCATTCCGATCACTTGACCTCACTGAATAATTAGCTTTCCTAATTAATTCCTAACCCTCTATCGGAATAATACACTTGTTCGAAGGACACTATTCCTTTCATTCACCAACTGAACCAAGTTCCTTATAACCAAATTTCTCTATAGCTATGAAGGAACATATTAAGGATCATTAGTCACCTTTTCCTTTCCTCCATTAGTAGCCATAGCAGACTTTGTCCATCGAGGAATCATATAGCAATCACGAATTTTTTCGATAAAATGAATAAAAAAAGATCCTCATCGAATGCACACATAGTATACCCGACTCACTATACCCCTTGCAAGTGTAATCAACTTTAACCTCCTTACAGTTGAAGGTAACAACATGGATAATATGATCTTTGGCTTCAATAAAGATAGAATATCTGACATCCTAAATCATCTGTTTATATGCATTTGTAGTTATGTAATTTTCCTCAAACAACAAACCAATTTCCCTTGTGTATATCTCCTTAGAATGCAAAAGCAATCTAACCTCAACAAATGCAAGATATCGATTACCATTCAAAGTTTGAAAATCATCCCCATTTTCATCGTTCCTCCACCCAACAACAACATCATTCAAATGTCTATAAAAATCACACAAACCATCTATTTTTGATACCTTGTGCGAAACTGACTTGATAGTTGTCTTACTCCTTTGGGAGGATAAAATACTACCTAAAAAATACTCTTTGGAATAAGCTGGACACCATTTTTTTTTTCAAATCATATATCCCTTGAAGCCATTTATTATTCCAACAATTATACTTCTCCATCATTCTAAAAAATGAGAGTAACACAACATATAATCATTATGTAACATAAAGTTTCCTACAAAATTGTTTATGGTAAAAATACCCTATGCCACGTGGCCTAATGAGGGCCTGACACGTGTCACCCTCATATAGGCCCAAGGGGATCTAATCAGAGGATGCCACGTTGCATTGAACCCCCAATTGGGGAGCAGATTCTCATCTGCTATAAATAGAGGAATCATCCTCATTTATTGGCATTTATAAATACATACAAAAATCCCGAGCAATATTAATTGCGGAATCTCCCTGAATCAGATAGAAACTCCCATTTTACTTTTCGCACGCTTACTCATCCGGAATCATACTAACTTGATCTTCGGAGGCGGAACTCCACCCAACCGAAATTTCGTGGTTTTGCAGGTACAGAAGTTAGGCGCTCATACCCAGTATTGTAACTCTCCCGAGGGACTAAAAACACCCGAAACATTTGGCGCCATCTGTAGGGAGAGTACTACTGAGATGGAATTTGATGCTGTACCGAATGCTGAGGGCAGCCGGCCTACGGCTAACCCTGAGGTCCATATGGACCATGAAAGTGGCAGTGGTGACGACTACCACGTCGAAACCTATATGGCCCCAGACGGGTCATTTCGATCTAGGTGCACCCGTTCTAAGGAAACTAGGGAACAGGGCCACGATAAAGTTGGTCCCAGCAACCCAGGCGGCAAGCCTGTTGGAAAACCCCAGGCGGCGGAGGGTGCTGCCCCGGTCACTAGAGACGAGCTCATGAAGTTCATGACAAGTTTCAAAGGGGAAATAAAGGACATCATCAAGAAGTCAGCTAGCTCAAACAAGGGTCAGTCGGCGAAGAAACCTTCTCCCTCCGGGCAGAAGAAAATCAAAGACCGGGTGCCTACTCCTCACCCCAAACCTAAGGGAACGGATGGGCCCCTGATCAACCTCTCCAAACTTCGTTTCCCTGAATCAGGGCAAAGGAAGGCCATCCGGCATACACAACCGGATGGGTCGAAGAAGACTTTCTCTGACGCCCGGATGTTCATCCAGAAGAAGAGAAGTCAGAGCATGTCTCAGTCGGCCTCTACGTCGACCTACTCAGTTTCCAAAATGCTTCAATAAAGCATTCGGAGACTCAACAAGGGAGTCAGTCACGCGGCGTGTCCGCACGTACTGGCCCTCACGTGATCCAGCAAGCTCCGTATGTGCCCCAACAACAATACGCCCCATATGGATCTCCATTCATGCAATCGGCTTCCTTCGGGGGTTAGGCGGAATACCAGGTCCAGCCTATGGACTGGCAGCTTCGGGTGCTAAACCTTGGGAAACAGCCTTCGGCTTTCTCTCGAGAAATAACTGAGGCGGCACAGCCGGCCAAGGTTAAAAATGTGTTGGTCGGTACCTATGACGAGACCACTAACCTGGAAGACCACCTTATGGCATACACCAACCTAATGTACCTATAGGGATTGGATGACGTCGCCTGGTGCAGATGCTTCCCGACTACATTAAAGGGCATAGCCCAACGATAGTTTGGCAACTTGCCGGCTGGATGCATCAATAACTTTAAGACGCTTGCATACCTGTTTACGTCCAACTTCTCAATGAACATCCCTGCCAAAAAGACTAGTCTCAACCTAGGGGCTATCCAGTAGGTTGACAAGGAGGGACTATGGTCCTATGTCAGGCGGTTCAATCTGATGAGAATTTAGATTCAAGGGATGTCTAACGAAGTTGCATATACAGACTTCTTTAAGGGTCTGAAGGATGGGTCAACTTTCAAATTAGACCTGGTCCGTAAGAGGGTAGCTACCCTCTAGGAGGCGCTGATGGAGGCTGAGGCCTATATACAGGCAACTGAACTCTGCGCCATCAAGCACCCGTCAGAACCTAAGCGGTCCGACAAGAGAGACACCAGCCTACTCAGCTGGCAAAAAAGGAAGAAAAGAAAAGAAAAAAAGTCTAGGCAGCAAACCGCGTTGGTTTTCCGTCCCAGAAGAAACAAAGAAAGTTGGAACCGTACGTCCTCAAGTACGAGTTCAACAAAGACTGCTCTTCCATTCTCATGGGGATAAAATATTGGTTGACAATTGAGAAACCGATTGTATGAAGAGCTATGTCAAGAACAGAGATAAAAGTAAATACTGTCAGTTCCATGAGGACGTTGACCACGACACCAATGGTTGCTATAGCCTCAGGCGGCTATTGGACCGTCTGGCCAACGAGGGGGATTTGAAATCCTACCTGGTGAAGTCCAAGTGCAACCCCAAATCAGGCGGGGGACAACCGTTCAAGATGTCGGCTGCTAGCCCTGAAACTGATGAAGAGCACATCTTCACTATAGCAGGCGGCTTCGCAGGCGGAGGTCCTACCATCCGGGGCACCAAGGATAATATTAGGAAGCTGTCTAACCCAGAGGATGAGGGCCAGGCGTCGAAAGACACCTTCCCCGAGGTCTTCATCTTTGAGAAGGACAAGGGTATGGTCAGGCGGCCTCATGATGACCCCATTGTCATCGAATGAAAAGTTGCCAATCAACGAGTTGGCCGGATCTTAATTGATACCGGGAGCTCGTCTGACCTGATTAGCTACCAGTGCTTGACAAAGCTCAAGTACAAGACTAGCAGTATGCACAAGGCTCCTCACCCACTAGTCGGCTTTGGGGGAGGAGTGGTGCATTCTGTGGGAAGGATAGACCTACCCATCCGGCTAGGAGAGAAGGGGGAAGGGCGGCACATGTTCGTCAAATTTTTGGTGGTCGAGGAATTGACCGCCTACAATCTCATATTGGGCCGTCCTACCCTTAACGAGTCCAAGTCCGTCATCATCCCATCCCTCATGATGATTAAGTTTGAGAGGGATGACGGGTCAGTCGGTGCCCTGCGCGGGGACCAAATGACGGCTGGAGAGTGATACTTCTCAGACGTCAGGCCGACTGCTACGGCAGCCGGTCATAACGAGGAACCCGCTGACCTCGATGACAAGGATGTCGCGCCTGCTCCCAAGTTAGCCGGTAAAAAGCGAAAGGCGGACCAATTGGCCCCCGCTAGACAAACAAAATAGCAATCACTAGCCGGTGAAAGGCCGGATGATTCCCGACCCCAGCCGGCTGGTGAGAGCATTGACGTCGTCCTGGACGATAGCCGCCCTGACAGAACAATCATGGTTGGGGGCAGACCTGCTCCAACTTCTGAGAGAGTTCAAATACATTTTTTCCTTTGAATTGGAGGAGATGTTAGGCGTTAGCCCGGATCTTGCCGTCCACAAGTTAGCCGTTGATCCCAAAATAAAGCCGGTTAGGCAAAAGAAGAAGGATCATGGCGTGGAGAGGTCTCAGGCGGCAGCCGCCGAGGTCAAAAAGCTCCTGGATGCTGGGTTCATTCATAAATGCTACTACCTGGATTGGGTAGCAAATGTTGTTCTTGTCAAGAAGTCGAATGGTACCTGGCGGATGTGTGTAGATTACACAGATCAGAACAAGGCATGTCCGAAGGATAGCTACCCACTTCCTAAGATCGACAGCCTGCTCGACTCTACAGCCGGCCATGCCTTGATGAGCTTTATGGACGCGTACTTAGGCTTCCATTAGATCTCCCCTATGGAAGAAGGATCAGGAGAAGACGACCTTCGTCACTGATCCGGGGTTGTACTGCTACACGGTGATGCCGTTTGGGTTGAAGAATGCGCCTGCTACCTTCGAACGAATGATCAACACCGTTTTTATCAATCAAATTGGAAGGAACGTAGAGGCGTATATTGATGACATGATAGTCAAATCCAAGATACAGGCGGATCACCTAGCTGACCTCCAAGAAATCTTCACCACTCTTAGGCGGCACAAGGTCATGCTTAATCCCAAGAAGTGTGTGTTTGGTGTTGAGTCTGGAAAGTTCCTCGGATTTCTGATTGATCAAAGAGGCATAGAGGCCATTTCGGAAAAGGTATAGGCGGTGATTGACTTGAAGTCACCCTGCACTGTCAAGGAGGCCCAGAAGCTAACCTGTTGCCTGGCGGCATTGGGAAGATTCCTTAGTCGGTCAGGTGACAAGTGCCTTTACTTCTTCCAAACAATCAGGAAGAGGTTTAGATTTGAATGGGGAGAAGAGGCTGAGGCGGCATTTCAGAGGTTAAAGCAACACTTGCATTCTTTGCCAAGGTTAGTGAGCCCCGTGCCTATGCAGGTTCTCTACATGTACCTAGCCATCTTAGATCACTCCCTTAGTGTTGTTCTCCTTGCTGAGAGCGACGACAAACAGCTCCCGGTGTATTTCATCAGCCATATACTTAGAAATGTTGAACTCTAGTACCAAATGATTGAAAATTTTGGGCTCGCTCTTTATAAAGCAGTTAAGCGGTTGAAGCCCTACTTCTTGGCTCATCCGGTGATTGTCTATACTGACCAGTCACTCAAGCGTCCAATGACTACTATAGTGTCATCCGGTAGAATGATCAAGTGGGCTGTTGAAATGCAAAGCCTGGAGATAACTTTTGAACCTAGGCGGGCAGTGAAAGGCCAGGCGTTTGCCGACTTCATTGTTGAAATGACTAGGCCGGAACAGCCGAAAAATTCCGATCAGGTTTGGAAGTTAATCGTAGACGAAAGCTTTACCTTGAACGGCTGTGGTGCAGGCATAATTTGCAAATCTCCAGAAGGGGATACGTATGAATATGCACTACGATTCAAGTTTCAAGCTTCAAACAATGAAGCTGAATATGAAGCCTTGTTAGCCGGTATACGCATGTGTAAGGCGGCAAGGGCAAGAAAAGTTAACGCCTGTTCTGATTCTCAATTGATTGTTAGCCAATTCAATGGTGACTATGAGGCAATCCATCCGGCAATGATCAAAGACCTTCAGGCGGTCAAAGATGAGGCGGGGACACTTGATGAATTCCATATAAGTCAGGTGCCTCGGTCAGAAAATAATCAGGCGGATGCTTTGTCCAAATTGGCCTCATCCGCCACTTGTGATACGCCTAGGTCAGTCTTCTGGGAGGTCATGGAAAAAAGAAGTATTGAACATGACCCCATTGGAATTCTTGACCGAAGCTCTACCTGGATGCACCCCATCCGAGATTATTTGGTACACAACACTTTGCCGGATGCCTCTTTAGAAGCGGCTGCACTTAAAAAACGAGCTTTGAGCTTTGAAATGTACAAGGGGGAACTCTTCAGAAAGGGTTACCTCCAGCCGTTGCTGAAGTATGTTACCCCAAAAAGGGGAAAAGAGGTGCTACAGGACCTACATGCGGGCTTCTTTACGTCACATATAGGCGGTAGGACTCTAGCAAAGAGGGTCAGGCGGCAAGGTTACTTTTGGCCCACCCTTGAAGCAGACGCCATGGAATTGGTGAAGGAATGTGACAAGTGGCAGTGGTTTGGCCGGCTCATACACCGTCCGGCAACAGACCTGACGGCTATCTACAACCCGGTTCCATTTGCAAAATGGGGCATGGACATCTTAGGTCCTTATACGCCTGCCACAGGCGGCAGAAGATATATTCTGGTGGCTGTGGATTGCTTCACCAAATGGGTCGAGGCAGAGGCGGTCAAAGGCATCAAGACAAAGGATGTCATCTCCTTCATTTGGAGGAACATCATCACCCGGTTTAGGGTTCCTATGTCTATGGTGTTTGACAACGGTCCTCAGTTTGAAACGCCTACCCTCAAGGATTGGTTGGGAGATCAGGGGATCTCGCATTGCTTCGCGTCTGTTGGCCAACCCCAGGCAAAAGGTCAAGGTGAAGCCTTTAACAAGCTCATATCAGACGGCATAAAAAAGAAGATTTAAAGAGCTGGTGGTCTTTGGGCGGATGAGTTACCTCACGTCCTTTGGGCCATCAGGACAACAGAAAAGGGGGCAACCGCTGAAACCCCGTTTCTCATGACATGCGGCATTGAAGCCGTCCTGCCAATCGAACTTTATGAGCCAACACTCCGAGTCATGCTCTATGACGAAGAGGGAAATTGGAAGGACATGCGTCTAGCATTGGATTCACTCTCGGAGCGTAGGGGCAACGCCGCCTTGCGTCATAAGATATATTGTCTGAGAATGACGAGGGCTTACAACAAAAGAGTACACAAGCGGCCCCTCAAAGTGGGGGACTTTGTGTTACGAAAAATGGAGATAACCGGTAGGGCAAATGAACAAGGAAAGCTAACCCCCAATTGGGAAGGCCCTACCGGATTTTTGAACAAGTAAGAGGCGCCAACTACCGCCTGGAAACACCAGATGGCAGGCAGTTAGCCAGAACCTTGAATGTAGATAACTTGAAAAAGTACTACTTCTAAGGAGATTGTAAATATTTTTGTAAATAGAGCATATGAATGAAAAGAATACTTTATTTCAGTTCTATTTTTGTATAAAGTCCCATGTGCAATGCACAACCGGGAATTGTCTAAGTCCCATGTGCAATGCACAAACGGGCACCGTCTAAGTCCCATGTGCAATGCACAATCGGGCACCTTCTAAGTCCTATGTGCAATGCACAACCAGGCACCTTCTATGTCCCTTGTGCAAAGCGCAACCGGGCAATAGGGTTAAGTACCTAACTTAGCTAATTAAAGGCCCAAGGCCTGTATATTTTAACTTGCCTGCTCTAACCATGTGCAGGCATCCGGTGACGCCCATCCGGGTGAATTCGTCAAAGAGAACATCTCCCTTCCGGGTGGTACATTGTTCTATGCGTCAAAAACTCAAACGGCTTTAACCGGTTAGGTTAAAAATAACCCATGCGCGTTTGAATGACCTATCGTAAGCAAGATACATTTGGCTATTGCCCCAAGGCAATATAGACGGTGAATTAAATCTTGTTAAGCAGGCGACTTTGCATAAAAGCACTATAGCCGGACCTCGCTTCTATCTAAAGTTCAACCCTAATTAACTTCGAAATAATATCTTAAAAATTGTAACCGGCTATTCCCCCAAGGCAATACAACCGGTAAATTTTGTCATATACTGCAACCGGCTATCGCACCAGGGTAATACACCCGGCCGTTGACAAAAAGCTATACAGCTATATTTCTGTACCTGGTTATTGCTCAAAGGCAGTACAGCCGGTAAACTATTGTACAGGCGAGTGAGCGTTAGATTAATTCAGCCGGCGCAGCCGGCAGATTCAACTTTAATCAATCGTGTTATAACGGTCAAGGATCGCCTAATCGTTCATTCGGATGCTTATGGACGGCTGCCTTCTTAGAGTTGGTAAGTATAAGCAAACAACCATCCAAGGGCAAGCAGAGCCAGTGCATCCGGCATATCACATGATTTTATGCAAAGCAAAGTGCAAAAATTGAAAAGAATTGAAAATATGCAAAGCAAACCGACACAATCGGTATATATATATATATTGAAATTTTAAATTCAAATGTTAACTGGACCACCGTCCGGGAAAGTGATACAGAAATTCACGGCTCGCAGGCCGGTAAAAAGAAAGAATTTTAAAGATCCTATTGCTGCTGTTGCTGAGGTTGCTGTTGCTACTGCTCCAGCTTCTGGCCATGACCGGTATTAGGGGCGTCCTAGGTCTGTTGGGGTTGAGTTTCCTCACCCTGCACTTCTCCCTTTGCCTGCTCATCCCCAATGCCGGCCAACTCCTCGAAGGGCGTCGGCTGCTTAAGCCCGAGTACTTGAGCATCAAATACTTCTGTTGCGTATTTGTACCTCAAGTCGTAGAAGGCATAGTCGGTGTCCGGGTGGATCATGGACCATGCCATCTTCATGCGCGCTTCACAGACGCGCTCATTCTCGGTGACCAGCCGGGTCTGCTCAGCTGACAGCTAGTCCAAAGCTTCTTTCTTGGACTTAACCACCTCGTTCTTGGTTTTGTCCAGCACCTCTCTCAGCCGAGTGACCTCATTCTTCAACCCGGCTCTCTCCTTCTCCGCATCCTTTAGAGCCTGGATGTCGGTTTTAAGTTGGTCAATTTGCAGTTGCCGATCGGTAGTCGTCTTGTTAGCTGTATCGGTAGCAGCCGTCAACTGCTGGATGAGTTCCTCCTGTTTTATCTCCCGGGCTTTAGTTTGGATTTCAAGCATTAGGGAGTTGTATTGACAGACATCAATTAATTCGGCTGCCCGTTTCTGGGCATCCCTTACCTCCTCTTGCTTCTTCCGCAAGGGGGTTTTTAACCCATCCACCCTTAGCAACGCCTGCATGGTCTGCCGAAAAGAAGTTAGTTTCATTCATAAACGGACTGACAACTAGAAATCTTGCACAAAAGAACCCCATTCGGTAACTTACCTCAGCCAGCAGCGAGGTGATCCGGTCAAGGTTGACCTGGTTGATACCCGGCACAGCCTCCCTCTCGGACCGGGTGAGGGTCCTCAGCATTCTCTTGGCATAGTTTGCATTTCTGGCCAACGAGAAGTAGTATCTGCGTCATGAGATATATTGGTTAAGTGTTGGGCATAAGAGGCTCCTATATTCAACCGGTCGCCGGAAGAATCTCCTGATTGAAATGCATGAGACTTGACTCAAACTGGCCCAAGCGGCTAGGGGGGGTCAAAAGGGAAGTCCATACCTTGGTTATCAGGCTGAGGGGTGCCACCACCCCTTGCCGCATTTGAACCGGATGCAATAGCAGGCACCCGGCTAGAAGGAACCCTAGGCTCCCTAGATGATACCCCAACCGGGCTTAAGCTTAAGCCCAGGCTCTACAGACTCTTGCCCGCCGTTGTGGGTCTATCTGGAGCCGGCACTGCACCGGATGAGGTTAGCGTAGGGCCGCCCGAGACCCTTCGCCTTTGAGAGAAGCAGGTTGAGTGAGCTCCTCTCCCGGTCTCCTCACCATATGACGAAGGGAGCGAGGGATGTTTTGGCTCCCTGTCTATAAAAGGCAGCAAAACAAGTCAGTATCAAAGTAATTTGAAAGATATACAGAAGGCATAAGGTTAGCCGGAGCTTACCCCGCTCGTTCGAGCCGCAAGTTGGGCCCGTTTTTGTTCAAGCTGCTCTTTCCTTAGCTTGGCAGCCGACTTAGCCGGGGTCTTTTCTCTGAAAAATAACAAAAGAAAAAATGTAAGAGCATTCAAGAATCATACAGGCGGCATAATTAGCCGGTAAAGCAGTAAACCTTTGTCCCAAAAGGTGCTGAGACCGTAGGCAGAAAGGAACGCCTCGTCTTTGAACCAGTCCGGATGAGGGATCCTGACTTTGGGGACAATGATTTGTGTCCCATCATCCAGTGGCTGAGTGGTTTTCTTAAATAGTCCCTGCTCCATGATAGCATCCCAAGCCTCAGCCGGCACCCTTGGAAGGGCACACTTCTTTCCTAGTAGAGTCGGGTTCTTATTGTAACAGCGCATTTGGTGATTAGCAGTCGTTGATGGGGAAGAGACGAAATAGAACTTGCTCTTCTATCTCGTTCATTTAGAGGGTTTCTCCAAGGTCATCATATATTCCGGATGCGTGGTGAGCGTGTACCACGCATTCCAGCCGCCTGGGGCACGGCTCAAGTAGTGCATACGCACGAACACCTCCCAGCTAGGCGTCACGTCCTGCATCTCGCAGGCGGCAATGTATCTAATAATATTCACCCAAGAGTTGGGTGTGAGCTGCCAGATACCCAGGTCATAACCCCGAAAAATGGCCTTAATTGTTCAATGGAGTGGGAAACGGAGGCCGGCTTTGAATGCCGCCTCATAGCAGCTGAAATAGTTGTCGGCATGCTCCAGGTCGTCCTCCCAGACGACAATTGCGGTAGCAGGCGGGACGCCAACCTCCCATCCGGCTCCAACCGATCGCTTTTCCAAAAACGCAGGGAGTGTTGCGTTTAGCGTCACAACATCCCGGGCGCTCATGTGCGCCTCCAATGGATTATTTACTGAAGGCCAGTTGTATGTCTCCTCATTGTCTTGGGGTGCATCCGGTGTCATGGTAGACTCGGTAGATCCGGCCTCCTAATCGGTTCTCTCACCGCTTGAGCTCCCGGATTCTTCAAGAATCTCATCACCAGGCGTACTCGGGACGCCCGGTTGGTCAAAAGGAATATCTTCAACCGGAGTTCCTGCTAAATCATATGATTAGTACTCGGGGTCTACAACCGTTTTTCTTGTCCGAGCCATTCTGTCCTGCACATGAACAGAGATGGTCGGATTCGTAGCAGAGTAAGGGTGGTCCACACACCACTAGACAACATCTCCAGTCCTAGATTCAGCCGTGTCCGGTGATCGGTTGTCAACTACCCTAGGTCGTGCCGTGTGTGTATTGGGAGAGTCCATTATTCTCTAACCTATACAACCAGTAAACTCAAAATGTTACAAGGGGGCAAAGGTGATACCTTGAATTTGTGAAGACTTGGCTGAAATTCCAAAATGTGGTCTGAAGAGGCCACAGGCGGAGCAATTCGTTTGCGAGTTGAAGTCTGAATCACAAGGACAAACAGTCAGGCATTTTAGAGGAAAATCACCCAAAGATACCCCAAACGGTATCATAAAAATTTGCTCAAAGATACCCCAGACGGTATCAAAAGAATTTGCTCAAAGATACCACAGGCGGTATCTAGTAACGGTTACTCAAAGACCCCCCAGACGGCATAAGAACCGGCATAAGAGCAGATCACGAGCAAGCTATGAAGAAAATTGCTCGAGCATACCCCAAACGACATATGTCCAACTGAGGTTATGATGGATCCAAGTTTGAAAAGCAAATTTCTTGAAGATACCACAGACGGCCCACAACCGTCTGTGGGTCTAGGGTTTAGAAGCAATTGTTTGAAGATACCCCAGGCGGTCCATTACCGCCTGAGGGTCTGTTTTGAAGGCCATGGTTTGAAGAAACCCCAGACGGTCCTCACCGTTTGTGGGTCTATCAAATGCAGAGACATTAAAGAGAGGGCTTGAGGCGCCCCAGATGGTCTAAGACCGTCTGTAGTTCTGCTCGAATCAGAAAGAAATCAAGAGTCAAACGGTACTAGGGCGAGTTGATTGAAGAAGCACTCAACCGGTATCCGGATGCGTTTGAAAGAAGAAGCTGGTTGCACAATTACGCAGTCGGTATCAGAGCTCTAAAATTTTTTTGCGAAATTTGTAAAGTGAAGAGGAGAGAGGGGGTGCATCTCTATTTATAGACAAACCCGGAAGGCGAATTGTCATCTTCTGCCTCAAGCATTTTGATTCGAACTTAAAGAAAAAGGGCGGGAAGCAAACGAACCGTCGCCTCCCCACCGTTTGACACCTGTCACAGGTGACACGTGGCTAAGCCACGTCACACCTGTGAGGGGCAAATGTTTAGGGTAAAAATACCCCCATATGCCACGTGGCTTAATGAGGGTCTGACATGTGTCACCCTCATACAGGCCCAATGGGATCCAATCAGAGGATGCCACGTGGCATTGAACCCCCAATGGGGGAGCAGATTCTCGTCTGCTATAAATAGAGGAATTATCCTCATTTATTGACATTCATAAATACATACAAAAATCCCGAGCAATATTAATTGCGGAATCTCCCTGAATCAGAGAGAAACTCCCATTTTACTTTCCGCACGCTTACTCATCCGGAATCATACTAACTTGATCTTCGGAGGTGGAACTCCACCCAACCAGAGTTTCGTGGTTTTGCAGGTACAGAAGTCAGGCGCTCATTCCCAGTATTGTAACTCTCCCGAGGGACTAAAAACACCCGAAACAATAATAACGTAAATTGTTCTACATAATAACATAAAGCCATAAATGCAGTAACATTATACTTTGTATAAAATAAAATTGCACATGAAGCTTTCAAAAAAATAACATTAAAAAGTTTCAATATAACATGAAAAGTTCATGCATTTAAAATAACTTGCCCACATAAAATAATATGTAATTGTACATGGAATAACATATTTTGAAAGTTAAATAATATGAAACACCTATCAAAATAACATTAACTAAATAATACTAAAAATAACTACGTTGCCTAGTAATGATCAACTCCTCTTATGTATCAGTATACTTTAAGACATAAGTGAAGATACTATTAAATCCTTTCAAAGATTTCAAGTGAGGAATATTCTTTGTCGCATTTTTACCAATATGCCAAGTACAAAGACAATGACAAGAATTAAGAAAAGAAATAGAAATAACTTTGGCCATTGATTGACATTGATCAGTTATGATAGTTATAGGTTGAATCTGTCCCACAGATCTTAGAAATGTATTGTATAGCCAAATAAAAGATTCATGCCTTTCATTTAAAAGAAACCCAATGGCAAACATAACATTTTTATTGTGGTGATTCATTCCCACAAAAGCAGCACAAATCATGGCATATTTGTTGGTACGATAAGTTGTATCAAACATTAACAAATCTAAATGTTTCATAATCTTATTTCATAATCCCATCCCTCTAAAAGAAACAAATGATGTGCCCTTTCTTATCAAGCTCCAAATCATAGTAAAAATCTGTCTCCTTAGCTTGCCTCTCGGCAAGAATCTTTAAAAACTGCTTAGTGTCACAACCTTTAATCTTCTTTCCCTTCTCCTTTCCCACTGCATTATAAACATCCTTAACAACACAACCAATAGATTGAAAACCACCACTCTCTTTCCTCACAAATTGATATGCATCACTTACACCCATACCACTGTCTTTCCAGGAAGTGAATATATCCAATTAATCCTTACTTATATTTCTTCGAGATCTTAACCAATATCTTTTATTAACATCAACCAACTTGTGGTTGTGCTCCATGACATGTCTTTTGCAATGATGGACACCTGATTTATCAAAAGCAAGCACTATATAAGATTTGTATCCAGTCCTAAAATCTGTCTTAGTATAACTATCATGACTGATCAATGTCAATCAATAGCCAAAGTTATTAAATTCATGGTCGTCCGCTTGATCAATTTGATTCACCTACTAGTGATGAATCAAATTCATGGTCGTTCGCTTGTCTTAAAGTGTAATGATGAGATCTATGGACGACTATATATGATTTGCATCAGTACACTTCTTTTGAACAAAGAAACTCCCTTGCACATATAGTCCCATCATTTCGAGACTTTGTCTTCCCCTTGTGAACACTAATTCCAATCATATAAGCATAATTGTGATACAAATTGTATGCTTCATTAGCATCTATGACTTCAACATCAAGCAACTCAGATGTGTCTGCTTCTGCCTAAACGCATTGATCAACTGTAAAAACACATGTTATTTCTAATTAACGTTATGTTATTTAGATTAAACAACGAAATATATGCTACTTTTCAAAAAGAATCATCGATATTCTAGAATAACAAAAACTTCATTAAGAATTTTCAAATGACATATATTTCATTTAAAATAACATTTAATTTATTAATTAATCCAACAATACTATATATAAAAATAAAAAATAAAAAATAAAATAAAAAGAATAACATCAATTTCTTAAAAAACGGCATAAGTTATTTTCAAAATGACATCCACTTCATGCAATTTAGAATTTAAGAATAACATATACTTCATTAAAAGTGACAGTTACTTTATTAATTAATTCAACATTACAGAAAAAAGAGAATAACATCAATTTCTGTAAAAAATAACATACTTACAAAAAATAATATCCAATTTATGCAATTTACGATCAATTGATTTATATAAAATTTAAAAGCTTCACCTACTAGTGATGAATCAAATTCATGGTCGTCCACTTGATCTGTAATGATTATTGCATCAAAATCAACAAGAGCAGCTTCAATAGCACTACAATGAGCATCATCGGCCTCGTTACACAGCAAATTTCACAAAATCATCTTCAATTTAGAAAAGTAATTGATGAAAAGAGGAAAAAGAGTGATGGCTTGGATTGAGAAATCAAAACCAAAAAATGGAGAAAAGAGGATTAAATTCATAGAGATTGAAAGAAAATAGAGGGAAACAAAGTAAAAGGGAGGGGAGGGGGGGGGGGAGGAGTTGGTGACTGAGTAATTTTTCCCTTATAATTTTCCTAGGAATTATGCTAAATTGTTTGGTGAACAATGTAGGAAATTGCATTTCTTGGGGAATTCATCTCGGAGGGGAGGGGGGGAGGAGTTGGTGACTGAGTGATGCTACACATACAATGGATGTATGTGGGCCAAATATACAATACCACTTAAAAACTACCAACTAACCATAAGCAAAAAAAATGAGGGAAAATAAGGGGGGGGGGGGGGGTTTGGGAGTTTGGCGCTAATGTAGTACAAGTAGACGGGATTTTTTGCTGGGAAATTTTATTGGCGCCATACTACCACATTACTAAAAATTATGTTACGTTATGGTCGGTAGCAAACATATATATTATGTTACCAATAAATAAAAATTTCTCACTAGAGATAATGACGTACTAGTTAACGTCATTAATGAAAACAAATGTTTTTTTTTAATAAAAATTGATCAATATATCATTTGACGATATTTCATAATTACTAATAAAAAATTTATCATAACCAAACCAATAAAATTCTTTTTTTTTTGCTTTTTCTATAGACATCCATATCGATATACTTTCAAACATGTTATATAGGTGGACAATTTTAACCTTAATATAGTTTATTGTTTTTTTCTTTATTTTCATCCCATAGTAAAAAAAATTAATAATAATTAAAAAAATTAAAAATTGGAGGGCTATAATAAAATATTGAAGGGTTATAATACAATAATTAAACGACATAAATTCATCATCTTTATTAAAAAATTGTAGATGTGGTTTTAAATTATGTTATCGGGATTTTTGAAGTTTAGTTACTAAAGTTTATTTAAGCGTTGCCAAATAAAGGAGAAAAAACACATGAAAAATAAAATAATAAGGTATGTTACTTGAAAATTGTCAACTAGTTGTGGAAAAAAATTTATATTAAGGAAAGAGAAAAAATGTGGGAAAAATATGGCAACATCACTAGTGGAAACCAGATTTGAACTCGACACCAAAGAAAACATGAAGTCTTTTGTACACCATTTGTAAACATGATTAAGGGATTTTCACCATGTCATCCTTTGGACAAAATATATAAATAATAATCTAGGTCACTAAGGGTTTAAATCAAAGAGCAGTGAGATACACACAAGTATTAGTAGCACATATTACACACAATGAAACAGGGAAAGTTAAAATCAATATAATCTCGTGTATTTACAACTTATTTCCTCATTCGATGATTGGGTTAGTACGAAAACTTAAAATTTTGAAATTAAATTCGACACAAATATAAGGTATAGTTTAAGATACCGTTGTTTATTCTTTCCTTACCATTTAAGCTATATAGCATCATCATTATTTTGTAATTTAATTAATAGATTCATATATAAATTAAACAAATGTTTTCTTTTTCTGTTTAGTTGTTATATCTCTTTATTTCTCTCTCCATTTAACACTTATTAACAAATTTTGTCTACGATTCCATGTTAAGGTTTTGTTTCCACATAATACAAAAC
This sequence comes from Chenopodium quinoa, assembly GCF_001683475.1. Classification (NCBI taxonomy): domain Eukaryota; kingdom Viridiplantae; phylum Streptophyta; class Magnoliopsida; order Caryophyllales; family Amaranthaceae; genus Chenopodium; species Chenopodium quinoa. Next base: position 717,273 of record NW_018744949.1, on the reverse strand, counting down.
GAAGGTAGTAAAATAAAAACCATATGATATCACCCACTACATGATTACATTTAAGATGGACTTTTAATATATAAAATTTGACCAGTTACTTTAATATTTTTCTTAGCATTAAATTATTACGAACACACGGAATCAAGGCCATTGTAAGTACTAAAGATCAAAGATACTTTGTCAATTCAATTCTAAATATCAAAATTGAAATATATTGAATTACAATAAAGTTTTTACAAAGTATTGGTTGAGGCATACCTCATCTAACCATTGGTGAGATGGGTTTGTAATTTTCACTCTATTAACAAACTACAACTTCTAGCTCAAACATTTGTTGGGTTTTGTAGTGTCCGACACTACGCGGAATGAAACCCTCCCAAAATCGGCACACAAATTAAAGTAACTAAACATGCATATTAATTAATTAACAATCACATAATTAATTAACAAAGAGGGAGAAAAAAGAAAAGACGATCATACCCTTGATGTGTGTTTCGCTCTTTCTAAGAGCTTGTACTTGAAAGCTTAGAGCTTTGCAAATGCGCAAGTCTCCAACGGCTTCTACCCTTGAGACCCGACCCGAACGGTCCCTACCCTGAAACTTAGTCGGGGCTAGACCAAAAGAACTTAGAGTATTAGAACGAAAGTGTTCTTGCTTATGGAGATCCTTTCAAGTTCACAACTCAAGTGCCCTTTCCCAATGCCAAATGATTGGTATTTATAGGGAAAGGAGCCCTTGAAATCTCATTTCCCATCAATGTGGGAGAGTTGGTAAAAAGTCATTTATTCAATTTAATTTAATTCTAAAATCAAATTAAAATGCAAATGAATCAAAAAACAACAAGTGTCAAGTGGAGAGCAAGGGGATAGGTGAGTACCACAAAGGGGGACCACCCTCCCCTTACTCCCTAAGAAAAACCTCACAAAACCGGCTCCCACACTCAGCTAATGCGCGCACGCTAGCTGGTGCTGCCCTTGGGCGCCAAGGCTGCCTCGTTGGCGGCCTAGCCCCTTGGCTAGGCCTCCTAGCTGGACGTTGTGTGTGCATGCAGCCGAGCACGCCAGCACGCAAAGGCCACAGCCCATGCACGCATTGTGTTTTGCTGCTGCTACGATGCTTGAACTAGGCGTAGCCCATCACGATGCTACCTTGCGCAGAAGGCCTTCGCTCTAGCCCGCAAAAGCAAGCCTCAGAGATGCGGGCTGCTATGCATGGCTGTGCGCTGCTATTGTTAGCGAGCTTGTACACTAGCTGCGACCATGTGCGAGGCACAACAAGCACTTGCGTGCTGCTGGCCTTGCGATGATGCGGCTGGTGCTGCTAGCTCGCCTAGCATATGCGGCCAGCGTGCGATGTTCCAGCAAGTTGTGCTTGCTTGCGGGCTGCTGTGTACGAGGCACTAGCATGCTAGCACGCCTAGCGCGCCAGCATTGCTGGCCATGCCGCACCAACAAGCTAGCCAACGATGCTAGCTTGCGATGCTAGCAAGCTCGACATGGTGCGGCTGCCTTGGCTAGCTATATTGCCCTTGGCCCTCGAATTGCTCGGAGCATTCTGAGGCTAGGGGTATATTTGTAACTTGTTGTTTGCTTGATTTCTCATCTCGTCGATTACTAAATTCGACTCGACTTACGATGCTCGGTTTCGACGCTCTAAGCTCGGAATTTGACATCTATGTTTGTAATACTCTTAATGACTGATTTAATCCTTCGGATTAATTCGTCGTTTTGGTTCGATTACTCGATTGGGTGTGACTCGAAGGGTTGAGTCAAAATTAAGCTGTAATATTAATTATGCATTAATATTACTGATTAGAAGCAACCTCCAACTAGGCATTTCGATCACTTGACTTCACTAAATAATAAGCTTTCTAATAATTCTGAACCCTTTATCCGAATAATACACTGGTTTGAAGGACACCATTCCTTTCAATCTCCTACTTGCCCTTCCGAACAAGTGCGCTGTTAGTGTATCGCCTATTTCCTATGTCACTTAATGTCTCTTCATGAACTATAAGGTAAGATTATTCGTCATTCTTATTACGTCCAGAAGTGTTTCTCGATTTCCGAGTTCGACTGTCAATAAGTAGATGATTTCTAAAATCCATCTGAGCACGGCCATGCATTTTCACAGTCTTGCTCTTCGAGAGGCCTTGTAAACAAGACATGTTCCCTATTGTTAGTAGGGGGACATTCCCAGTCTTGTATTGTTAGTTTCCCTTACTAAGAGGACCTAGTCGCCCGAGTGTTACCGTTATAATCCCCTTTTACGGCACACGTTTGACAACATCAAAATGGACTAGTACTCAAACAAGAGAACTTACAATACTCATGGTCGAGGAAAAAGGTTCCGATAGCTATAATGAGAAATATACTTAAGACAATTTTAAATCTCTTAAAGTGTTCTTATAGGTCGATCCGGTATAGTTCTAAACCAATATCTGTGCAAATGATTTATGACAATCATGTCCTCGTAGCTCAAGAAACGGTGCTATAAATCATACTACACACTAATCTCAAGTGGTCATTAATCATCCACCATTTAAATTACCTTGATTAGGGATAATTTTCAATTGAATTATTCAATGTTCACTTAACATGTGTTTGTTTATCCAAGACATGGTCTTGATACCCTGCTTTGAATATTCTCGAAAATCAAATGGACTCATTATTTAATTATAAACCGCAATTAAATAGAAATGGAGTAATAATAAACTTGCAGAAAATTTAATTGCTCGAAAACCGAATGGTTCAACATAGTGTTTTACATTCAAATCTCAAATTTAATTAAAACACATAACAGGGAAATCAAAGCAAATCTCCAATGTGCCTGATTCCCATTGCCTCAACGTGCTTATTGTGCTTCACTTGAGGCAAAGGTTTAATGAGTGGACGGCTACATTGTCGTCGGTTCTAATATTACAAATTCTGATTTCACCCTTGGACTTCCATTCGCTTATCATGTGAAATCTCCTCTTGACATGTTTGACCTTCTAATGTTCCCTTGGCTCCCTGGCCTGAGCAATAGCTCTATTTTTATCACAATAGAGGTCTATCGGACCCTTGATGGAGGGTACAACATCAAGTTCACTAATGAACTTACGAATCCAAACTGCCTCCTTAGCTACTTTAGAAGCTACCATATACTCGGCTTCAGTTGTAGAATTTGCATTGATGCTTAGCTTAGCACTCTTCCAACTAAACGCTCCTCTATTTAGGCAGAATATGTACCCTGATTGCGACTTGGAGTTGTCTCTATCAGTCTGGATGCTCACGTCGGTATGACCTTCAAAATAAAATCATTGGTACCACCATAGACCAAAAATTTATCCTTGTTCCTTTTAAGGTACTTTAGGATGTTCATGGTCGCAGTCCAATGCGCCTCTCCTTGGTCTTGTTGGTATCGGCTTGTAGCACTCAAGGCATACGATACATTCGGCCTATTACATATCATTGCATACATGATCGAGTCAATAAGCAAAGCATATGTAATCCGACTCATCCTCTCTCGCTCATCAGGTGTCTATGGACACTGCTTCTTGCTTTCATGAAGAAGTTTCTTGATGCGTTTGATGTTACTGTGGCCAAGACGACAATGCCATATGTAGGTTTGATCCGACTCAATGGTCTTAGCTCTTTTTGTTGTATCATCTATGTTATAAACTTGTTTGTCTAGAGAAAGCACATAAAGACCATTTTCTGAATATGCCTTACCATATAAAACATTATCGAAATAAAATGAACAACTATTGTCCTTTATTCGAAATTCATATCCTTTGGCATCCAACGCTGAAATTGAAATAATGTTTTTGGTAACTCTTGGAACATGATAACAATTGTCAAGTTCTAAAACAAACCCAGAGGGAAAAGACAAACTGAGAGTACCAACGGATACGGCAGACATCCTGGCTCCATTGCCGACCTAAAGCTCGACCTCTCCCTTCTCTAGCCTCCTATTTATCCTTAGTCCTTGAGCATTGGAACAAAGGTGTGAGCCACATCCGGTATCTAATACCCATGATGTTTTGCTAGCGAAATTCAAGTCTATAACAAAAATACCTGATACAGAAGCAACGGTGCCGTTCTTCTTATCTTCCTTGAATTTGAGGCAATCTCGCTTCCAATGTCCTTTCTTCTTGTAGTAGAAACATACAAAATCGGATTTAGAAGAGGCTACCTTCTTGTCCTTGCCGCTCTTAGAAGCACTTGACTTAGGTAGAAAATTCTTCTTCTTTTTCCCTTTAAAGCTTTTCTTCTTACCCGAGCGCTTGAAAGGCTTGCCCTTTTTTATCATGAGCTTGTCATGCTTCCCTCATCCTTGAGCGTTTGCTCAAGTTGCTTCAACATCCCATGAAGCTCGGTGAGGGTTTTCTCCATGTTGTGCATATTATAGTTCATCTTGAACTGATCATAGCCTTTGTGCAGCGAATGGAGAATGATGTCAATTACCGTCTTGGTTGAATACCCAGCGTCAAGCTTTTCCATGTTCTCAAATAATCCGATCATTTAAAGTACATGTGGGCTGATTGGCTCTCCTTTCTTGAGCTTTCTCTCAAGGATCTACCTATGGGTTTCGAACCTTTCAGTTCGGGCCTACTCTTTTCAGTTCGGAACATGTTCTGAAGTTCGAAAATGATCTCAAAAGCCGTCTCCTTTTCAAAGAAAGTCTTTTGGAGGTCTGGAGACATTGTGGCCAACATGATGCATTTGACATCCCGTTTGACAGTTTGCCATCGGTTTAGGGCAGCCTGAGTGACCTCCTCACTGGAAGCGTCGGTCATTTCCTTATCAAGGACGTATTCCTTTTGCACTTGCATGAGAACAATACGCAAGTTCCTTTGCCAAATAAGAAAATTTGGCCCATTCAACTTCTCCTTGTCGAGAATTGAGAGTAATGAGAATTGGTTGTTTGAGTTATTTGCAGACATGTTTCTACAATTGAAAGAATTTGAAATGAAAAACCATTCATAAAACCAATAAGTTTGAAATTTAAAGCATACATGCAAATTTTCAAACTTATTGAGCGTTTTATCCACGCATTAATATTAGTCCCTTTTAGCGAGAATAAAACGATTCCAAGATCCCAAAAATCAAAAAGTGATTAAGCATGCTTTGGTTTGTCTTAACACTTAATATTTTAGGGTAAGAATCTAATTGCTAATAGCTCTAAGCTACTGTTGGTTCGATAAAACGTCGCATCTAATGCTTTCTTGACATTTTATCTCATTACCACGACATCTAAGGACTCCTTACTGATAACTTTTAGCTTAACCAAGACCAACTTGTATACCTAGTATACCCTATGTTCCTAGGGAAGTAGTGATGTCTCGCTTTGGCGTAGCCCATCACTACGCACATTAGTTCGGTAAGCGTTGTTCTTGGAAAGACAAATTTAGCTCAATATTATAGGGACCAAGGGTTTCTATGTTGGTTGATTTAAGTGAACTTAATTACTCATCGCAACATTTGAAATCCTAAACATGCATCTAACATATCATTCATATACATAAGCATAATTATATATAGAAAACATAAGTAAAAGATGCATTTGGCAACTAGCATGACCCCTTGAGTCTTCGAGTCTTCATGGGTCTTTGATGCAACTTCTTAGCTTATCTTCTTAGAAACGCCGCCTTCGAGACATCTCCACCAAATATGCAACTACTAGTTACTATGACTAGGATAAATCTAAATATTAAGGTACAAAAATACGCAACGGTACGCAAACCGTATTTAGATTAACAAAAATACATAATGGATCGCAGTCCGTATTTACTATCCTAGTCAGGCCCCACTGGTTGCCATTTTCATAAAACCTGTGATACAATATACATTCCATTCATCAATTCACTATGTGTGAATGGCCCATGCGCAAACTAGTAAGTGACTTAGGTGGTTAATTCGATTAACGCGCCTAATTAAAACTAGTCAAAGTTGTTAACCAATTATGTGATTAAAACGCAATAAATTTGCTCAAGTAATTAACGAAGCTCCCACTAAATTCCGCATCCAACTTAATTAATCCAATTAATTAACCTGGTTAACCCATATTTTGCCAAATTATTTTGCAAGTGCCGGAGGAACCGAGGCCTAGCCTCGTTAAAATAATTAAATAAAAAATTAAAACGGCCCAAATAATGCAAAGTTATAGCCCACCAAATGGCCGAGTGCCTAGCATCAAAGCCATGGGGCTTGGCTTGCTAGGCAACAAGGCCTTTGGCTATGCGTGCCTAAGGTGCTGGCCTGCCCAGCCAGCAACGCACTCCACGCCTGCTGGCACCAGCAACCTCGCATCATGTTACGCATGCTTGCATGTTGCTGGCGCTGGCAGCTTGTGGGTGGCCTGCTAGCATTGCTGGCTTGCTGCCCCTTGTGCCGCACCAAAACCACAGCAAATGCACACATACCGCAGCACCAAGTGTGCACTTACTTGCACACACAACACATTAGCGCATCAAGGGGGCAAGGCAGCCCACACATGCACCTTGGTAGCCACCTGTGCGTTGCGTGAGCAGCTCGGCTAGCCCAAGGGTATGGTTTTTAGCGGTCCTTGCCTCGATCTACGTGCACTTGTTTCGGGATTTTAATCCCGATATGTGTGTGGCATAAAATTGATTCTAAATTTATTTTAGAACCAACATTTAGCAAGAATCAAAATATAACAAGTCTAAGTTAAATAAATTCAATTTTATAGTGCACAAACAAAAATTATTCAAGAACCATTCTTTAAATCAATTTTAGGTTCATCATGATGTTACAAAAATGAAGGGCTATACTCACAATTAATTTAACCATACATAAGTTAATAATGAGATTTGACAAAATTAAAGAGGTTGGAAAAATAAACTCATTCATCTAATCAAAAATTTCCAACACTAACTTGTGTATAATTGAAAAATTATATCTTACAATATGAAGATTAATTAAATTTCAATCACAAGTTTTGAACTTTTAGGACTTTAATCATCTCAAAAATGATTAAATCCAAAAACTAGTTCAACATGAAATATAGAAATCAAAGTTCCAAACAAATAAGCAATTAAAGATTGGATCTTTAACATATTAGGGACTTCAAAATTACACATTCACCATAAACATTCACACTTGAAGCAATCGATTTGCAAAAATGTGAAACTACAAGTTTATGTGAAAATTAAGCTCACTAAATTCAATACCAAATATGAATTCATAAACATGCTTAATAAGATTTATTATTGCAGTAGATTAGTGATGCAACCATACATTTAATCTACCTTTGACACGCCATATTAATCAAGGTTTAAAGATTTAAAATTTTTCGTCCAAAACAAAACCCCCTCGAAAACATGTTTCTTGGTGGATTTTGGCTTTTGGACCACCCTTCAAAGGATCAAAAACGATTTAGAACATCGATCCCACCTAACATTCACTATTTTTGGGTCAAAACCTGGGTTCGTTGGCCAAAATTAGTATAAATACGAGATTAAAACTAATTAAAACAAGCTTCTAATCTAATTAGAAAGCAATACAAGAAATTTAAATCCATTTTAAATCACCTCAATTAATTATTAGTTACAATAATTAAAATGAGCGCGGCTCCGATACCGGTGCTGGGTTTCGTAGCGTCCAACTCTACGCGGAATGAAACCCGCCCAAGACCCGCACACTAATTAAGGTAACTAAACATGCAATCACATAATTAAATAACAAAGAGAGAGAGAGAAAAGACATTCTTACACTCGACGCGTGCTTCGCTCGCTTACGAGCTCTTACTTGAAAGCTCTAGCCTCGCAAGTGAATAGGCCTCCGACGGCTCGCACCCTGGACCCGACCCGAGCGGTCTCTACCCAAAGGTTAGTCGGGGCTAGACCAAAGAAAAACTAGAGTATTACGAACTTAAAGGTTTTCTCACTTTCAAGAAGATGCCTTATTGAGTTCAACTCAAGTGCTTTTTCCCAAATCCAAAACTTGGGTATTTATATGGAAGGGAGCCTTGATTTCCCATTCCCCATCAATGTGGGAGAATTGCATTTTCCCAATTTATTTTAATCTAAAAAAAAATTTAAATGCAAAAATGAATCAACAAGCGCCAAGTGGCAAATGGTGAGCAAGAGTAGCTGAGGACCATTTAGGGGGAGGGGGACCAAAATCCCCTTACTCCCCAAGCAATCCCCAAAACCGGTCCCCTCTACAAACCGTACAGTTGTCCCCCATGCTTGGCTGGCTGGCAGCCTGCCTTGGCTGCCAAGGCTGCCTAGGTGGCGCTTAACACCAAGGATGGGCTTATTGGCCAGCCTGCCTTCGCATGCGCACAACAACCAAGCCGCGCATGCATTGCAGGCTGTTGCTGCTGCGATGCGTTGCGGGTGTGCCAGCGATTTGCGAGGCCCAACTCCTGTTGCTTGGTGCTTCTATGCTAGCAAGCACTCACAACCATGCACGCATAGCCATAGCAAAAACACGCACCGCACGCAGCTTGCGATGCTCGTGATGTGCGATGTGCAAGTGCTGGGCAATGCTTAGCACGCTAGCACGCATGTGGTTTGGGACCTCCCCTAGCCTAGCACTCGCATGGCTAGGCGAATGCGATGCTACGGCTTGGCTCGTACTTGTCGCTTGTTTAATTCTACGTCTCGTTGAATTCTAAATTCGACTTGACTTGTGACGCTCGGTTTCGACTCACTAAGCTCGATATCCGACGTCTTTGTTTGTAATACTCTAATGACTCATCTAATCCTTCAGATTGATTGTCGTCTCAGATCGGTTACTCTATTGGGGTGCGACCCGAAGGGTACAGCAAAGATTAAGCCGTAACATTAATATTACTGATCGAAAGCAACCTCTACCTAGGCATTCCGATCACTTGACCTCACTGAAGAATTATCTTTCTAATAATTCCGAACCCTCTATCGGAATAGTACACTTTTTGGAAGGACACCATTCCTTTCAAAATGATCTTCCCAAGAGACGAACGGATGTTATAGTCCGTCCCATTCAACCGAAACGCTTAAGAAGCCTAATCACTCGAATGTGTTCGGACGAGTGAATATCAGAGGAGGCGGCCAGTATGGTACAAGCCACCCCCTCTAAGGGGCAAATGTCTAGGGTGAAAAAATACCGCAACACGTGGTCCAATCCCATAGCGACACGTGGCCCAATAAAAGGGCAACACGTGTCCCTATAGGAAGACGACACGTGTCAAACAAAAGAGTAACCTAATGAGAGAAGGACCTCCTTACATTAGGAGGCCCAAATCCCGAGAAAGCCGCAAAACGGCGTCCCAAAGGGACACGTGCCTTCACCAGATTGCGCCACCAATTAGAGCACACCATCCTAGGTCACCAAACCCTAGAGGGCACACTTTCCCTTTTATTTATGATGGGAGGGGTGGATTAAGACATATCATTTAAGAGCACTAAAAGCTCCAACTTCTCTCTACTTTCTCTCTGTACAATTATCTTGTTTCCCGGTCACTAACTTAATCATCGAAGGTGAATATTCCGTTAACCAGAATATTCGTTATTCTGCAAGTATCCGCGACCATCCGGCTATATTCAAGACCAGTATCCCAAAGGATTCCAAAAAACCTCGAAACACTACTCATCAATGAATGATAAATAGGACAAGCCAAAATAAAGAGAAGTACGGGTTAGCAAAAGTGCTTAGTACATACCAATGCTAGATATATAAAAATTAATTTAGTTAGTTCAACATGCTTTCGTAAGATTTAGAATTTATAAATAATAATTATTCAAACCTTCCCTAAATTGAAATTTGACATTTAGAAACGTTTAAAAACATTCCAAAAATCATCAACATTTTAAAACCAACGACTTTCCAAAAATAGATTCGAATAGAAATGGAAGATCAACCTTTTCGTAAATCATTTTCCCAACCTAAGTGTGCACACCCCCCAAGCTAGTGACTCCTTCCATAGTGCTATACTTGGGGAAAAGACTAGATCATACATAGTTTATAGCCTTATCATTTATCTCCGCAGAGTGGGAGTCATAAAAATCCGATAAATACCTTTGATAAATCAACCTTTCGATTCCCATGTATGGGATTTCAATAACATTTGTTCTTTAAAAATGAATTTGAATTCAAGTATGTGCATAAACAACTTTTTAGAACATTGAAATTATTCCAAAGATCAAACAATAAAATATTTCATAAACATTCAAACATAGTTCATCTTTTAAAACATAAAACGCATTTGTATAACGTCACATATTTAATGATCTAGCCACGAATACGTATCTTGATCTTTACAACTATTCCACCTAGATTTACAACCACGAACTATCTCCTAAGTAAACATTACATGGTGTATTTTAAATAAAAATAAAATATGAAACCTTATACAAACCGTAAACTAAAAATAGATATTAGTTTTAGAAGACTAACCGCAAAACATTCTAAAGTAGCAAAGCTCACGGGAAGTTTCGCGTTGGAAAGAATGAGGCAGATCTTGCAGAGGTCATATCTCATAGTATATAACTCTGAATTGGGTGATTCATGAGCCTAACCTGAAGAAATTTGCGAGAGGAACAACTTTATTTCTAACTGCAAAAGGCTAAAAATGATAAAAAGTGGCAGAAAAATGGCTTGGAACATATATAGGCTGAACTAATACGAATATGAGAGGCATAAGAAAGAAAGAAGAAAAGAAGGATGGAGCTTTGAGAGCAAGATGAGAGATTTGGCTTAAAATGGTTGAAGTTTATGTGTTATTTATAGAGTTTGAGAAACTCCCTTGACATCATGTATGATGTCAAAAACATGGTGGTCAAGTATGATGTCAAAATTTGGTGACCAAGTTCACTTTGGTCAAAGTCAAAGAAAAGAAACAGACTTTCATGCTTATAGAAAAATTATTGACTTTGGTCGTTATGTGGACTTGGAGAAAGATGCACACAAAGTAGGAAAAACTTTATATCATCCATAAGTTGGGGTTCTGGTTTTAAGGCTTGCCTCACCAACAGCTTCTCTAAAACTTTATAAGGTTTAATTAATACATTTGAGTGTAAAAGTGCACTAATTGATAATTTAAATCAAATAAATTGGGCTACACACACTCAAATTGATTTGGGTAAAAATACCCAGGCCACGTGGCCCAATAAGAAGGTGACACGTGTCACCCCAAGAGAGTTCCTAAGAGGACCAATCATCAGCTGACACGTGGCATCGCCTATCTTTAGGGAAAATGGTGGCCTTTAAAGGACAAAATCCGGAGGCGCCGTAAAAACGCGCAGCCCATTTACCAAGGTTGATAACCTAGGAAAGGGACGCTGATTCCCAACGCCCTATAAATAAGAATATTTGCCCCTTTTTGGGGACACGTTCATTAAGTACATCAAATACAATTCTCTTGCAACAGAGAAAACACCTAATCGCGGGATCCGAGAAGATCTACATTACTTTCCGCACATTTACTCTACTTCGACATACTAACTTGATCGTTGGTGTTGGATTTCGTAGAGTCCGACTCTATGCGGAAGAGAAACCCGCCAAAGACTCGCCCACTAATTAAGGTAACTAAGCATGTAATCACATAATCAAACATTAAACAAGAGAAAGAGAAAATACATTCTTACCCTTAACACGTGCTTCACTCGAACCCGGGCTCTTACTTGAGAAGATAAACCTCGCAACCAAGACGGTCTCCAATGGCTCGTACCCATGAACCCGACCCGAACGGTCCTAGTTCCGAAGGTTAGTCGGGAATTGACTAATAAAAACTAGAATATTACGAACTTAAGGTTTTCTCACTTTTCTAAGGAGAAGCCTTTTTAGCTCCACTCAGTGTTCTTCCCATATCCCAAAACTTGGGTATTTATGTGGAAATGAACCTTGATTTCCCATTCTCAATCAATGTGGGAGATTTGCAATTTCCCTATTTTATTTTAATAAAAAACAAAATAAAAATGCTAAATTAATCAACAAGTTACAAGTGGTAATGGGAGGAGAGGGAGAAGGTGAGGACCACCAAGGAAGGGGACCAATCCACCTTGCTCCCCAAGGCAAACACAACCACTGGTCCCCACACAAAAATCGGACCACTCCTTCATATGGCTGGCAGGCTGCCAAGGCTGCCAGCTGGCGCCTAGCACCAAGTCTAGGCAGCCAGCCAGCCAACTAGCACATCGCTAGCCAGCCCGCAATGCATGCGCGGCCAGCCAGCACACAGCCAGCCAGCACGCATGCCTAGCTGCTGCTTGGTGCGTGCTGCTAGGCGCTACTACGTGAGGCTACTGCTTGCTATGCGCCAGGCCCTAGCACGCTAGCAAGCACGCAAGGCACCATGCCTGCGTTGCTTGCGATAGCAAGGCCCAGCAAGCCTAGCATGCTGCTGGCCTTGCGATGCTTACGAGCTAGCGTTAGGCCTGGTGCGTGGCCCTAACATGATGCGATGGCTTGGGCTGCTATGCTAGGACGCCCAGCCATGCATAGCCATACCACACGCATGCACGCATCTTGCGATGCTTTTGCCATGCAATGTGAGTGTGCTAGGGGATGCTAGGCACGCATAGCTTGGGACCTTGCCTATCCTAGCACTCACATGGCTAGGCCAATGCGAGGCTACGACTAGGCTCAAACCTGTTGCTTGTTTTATTTCACGTCTCGTCGAATTTTAAATTCGACTCGACTTGCGATGCTCGGTCACGACGCTCTAAGCTCGATATCCGACGTCTTTGTTCATAATACTCTAATGACTTATCTAATCCTTCGGATTAATTCGTCGTCTCGGATCGGTTGTTCGATTGGGTTCGACCCAAAGGGTTCAGCCAAGATTAAGCTGTAACATTAATTGTACATTAATATTACTGATCGGAAGCAGCCTCCATCTAGGCATTCCGATCACTTGACCTCACTGAAGAATTAGCTTTTGAATAATTTTAAACCCTCTATCTGAATAATACACTTGTTGAAAGGACACCATTCCTTTCAGTTGGAGGTGGAACTCTGAACACCCGGAGCTTCCATTTACTTACACGTACAGCCAAAGAGGAACCAGTCTTTGTGAAGCAACTCTCCCGTAGGACAACTCGCAAAAAAACCACGAAACATTTGGTGCTGTATGGGGGAGAGTACCTCTATGATGGTTACTCAAGAGACTATACCGTCTCCTGAGGAAAAAACGTTTGTCAATAGATGTCTATTAGGACCAAGATATAGAATCAGATCTAGAGGTCGAAATTCACGCGACCAAAGATGAATCCCGCATCTCTAGATGCATCCGCTCCAAAGATAACAGGGAATGGGGTAAAAACCAGGCGGGTCCGAGCAAGTCAACCGGCAAGCCCCACGCTAAAGGGCAGACTGTTCCCATCACCCGTGAAGAGTTCGTCAAGTTTATGACGAACTTCGAAGGTGAGATGAGATACCTCATTAAGACCTAGACGACTAGTTCAAGCAAAGGACAGTTGGCCAACAAACCTTCTCACTTTGGGAAGACAAAGACGGTAAAAAACAGGCAACCCACTCCACATCCCAAGCAAAAGGAGGGGGATCGGCCCTTATCGACTAGACTAAATTCCGTCTCCCGGAGGAGAACCAAAGGAAGCCTATCCGGCATGTACAGCCGGATGGCAGCAAAAAGACATACACTGATGCTCAGCAAATCATCGAGCACAAGAGGAATACCAGTTGTTTGACACGGCATCAACGACAATAATGCAAGACAGCTTCAGGAATACATCGATGAGGTATTCCCAATCTGCACAGGAGCACCTGTCAGGCGGCTACTCCGTCCACACATGTCCTCATGTGATAGGCTCGACACCGTATGTGCCCTAGCAATCATACGGGTCGTTTTCCCAACCTTATCAGCAACCTACTCTCTTCGGAGGATAGGCGGCATATCAAGTCTAGAACCTGGACTGGCAGCTCTGGCTGCTCAAGCTTGGAGAACAACCAACTGCGTTCTCCAAGGAAATTACCAAGGCGGCACAGCCGACCAAGGTTAAGAATGTCTTGGTTGGTGCTTATGATGGCACCACCGACCCAGAAGACCACCTGATGGCTTACACCAACCTCATGCACTTGTAGGGGTTGGATGATGCCAATTAGTGTAGATGCTTCCCAGCTACACTAAAGGGTATTGCCTAACAGTGGTTCGGCAACCTGCCGTCCGGGTTCATGAATAATTTCAGGACACTTGCGTTCCTATTTGCCTCAAACTTCTCCATGAACATACCCGCAAGAAGACAAGAATCGACTTGAGCGCGGTAGAACAAGGAGACAGGGAGGGGCTCCGCTCATACGTCAGACGATTCAATCTGGTGAGAATTCAGATTTAAGGGCTGTCTGACGATGTTTCTTTTACAAACTTCTTCAAAGGTCTGAAAGACAGTCGACTTTTATGTTTAACCTCGTCCGGAAGAGAATCTTTACTCTTCAAGAGGCCCTGATGGAGGCGGAAGCTTATGGACAGGCGACTGAGCTCTGCTCCACCAGCAAGCAGTCATCCGTCCAAAGAAGTCTGACAAACAAAAAGGGAGTCGGCAAGATTAGCCGGCTCAAAAGGTAGAGGAGAGCAAAAAGAGAAAAGAAGCTTGGGCAGTTAACGCACTGATCAACCGCCCAAAAAGAAAAAAAAGAGTTTAAGCCGTACATCCATAGGTACGAGTTTAACAAAGACTGCTACACCATCCTCATGGAAATCAAAGGCCGGGTTGTGCTTGAGAAGCCCTCAGCCAAGAAAGGTCTTGCCAATAACTAGAACAAGGACTGATCTCCGGATAATAGGTCGTGGTCTACTATCCTAGATCAAATTTACAATTTATATTCCTAATCTTACTCTACTTAGTTCACACTAGATAGTGGCAAGCTAGGGTCGAACCACTAGGACTAAGTGTATTAATTTGAGCTAATTAAACTAGTAGGAAGGTTGTGAGATAGAGAGAGAAACAACTAAAACACTACTTAAAGCAATTAACAAGATACTAGGGAAAAGGGAATCCAATTACATTAATGAATTCAATAACAAGTCGCAATTAGATGATCATGATCTCAATTAGGAACGATTAACACACTCAACTCACTCCGACGCAATTAGGCATGCTTATTATCTTACTAATCTAATTCACTCCTGCGCTACTAGCCTAGAAAAGGTGTGGAAGAATCTAGACTCTTAATCAACTCACTTTCGCACAATTGATTGAAAGGACAATTAAGAACCTAGAATCAATTAGCAAAAAAGATATTAATCAATATAAGCATCATCCAAACACAATAACTAAGAATCAATTGCATACTAATCACAATCAATCACTCAATTCATCAACATAACCTTCATCTATTTCCCTAGAATAAAATCTAAGCAAACATAATGATGAAAAACATGGAAAACAAGGTTAAACAAGAATTAAAGCAAGAAGCAATCAAGTAAACTAATTATCTACTCTAATCAACAAAGAATTAAGCAAAAACAATAATTAATCAAAGTAATAAAGGTGAGAGAAAGTTAGAAAAGCTCATTGAATGGATGAGAAGAGAATCCACAAAACTACTTCTTCAAGCTGTCAAATCTCCATTGAAATCACAAGCTTTCTGTCTCTAAAACTATTCCTAAACTAGAGGGAAACTCCTAATCTAATCTTAATCCTACTTAGAGGAGAGAGAAAATGTAAAAATGTACTTAAATGAAGTCTAAGAAATCGTTCTATATATATTACAAGAAGAGAAAGAAGGAAATCCGGAAATTAAGATCGAAAAACACCCAGAAACTCGCGCCCGCGGCAGAAGCTTCTCCGAGGCATCTCCAGGAAGTTGTAAAGGCTGGGAAAAGCAAAGTTCGCGCACGTGTCAGCAGAAGACGCGCCCACAATGGCCTTGGATGCGCCCGCGCTGGCTACAGCTGCGCCCGCGGCGGCCTAGGCTACCGAGCTGCTGGCTGTGCTGCTGCTTGGCTATCAACTTCAGCTGCTTGAGGTGATGCTCAAGGTGCTCGGAGGGTTCTTGCCTTAAGTGCTACAATTGGTCGTCATCTCTAAAAAGGACCGGGGCGACATCTTTCGGCCGCATGACGACCCCATAGTCATTATTAAGGTAGCTAACCGACGGGTTGGTCGGATCCTTATTAATACCGAGAGTTCGTCTGATATCATCAGTTGGCGATGTTTGTCCAAGCTGAAGTACAACCTATGCAGCATGCACAAGGTCACTCACCCATTAGTTGGTTTTAGGGGTGGAGTTGTGCACCTAGTCAGCCACATTGATTTACCCATTTGGCTTGGAGAGAAGGGAGAGGGGCGCCACATGGTTGTTCGGTGTTTGGTCGTGGAAGAGCTTACTACCTACAATCTTATCTTGGGCCATCCGACTGTAAACGAATCCAAGGCCATCATTATTCCCTTCCTCATGCTGTTGAAATTTGAGAAGGATGATGGTTCTGTTAGCTCCCAAAATGAAGATCAGAAGACGGCTCGAGAGTTCTACCTCTCAGACGTCAAGCCCACGACAGTTGGCCGGGACATGGAGCTAATAGACCTTGACAATGTCAAGGATCCTGAGTCTGCCCCACCAACAGGCGACAAGAAGAGAAAGGTCGACCAGCCGGTGACTGTCAAGAAAGAAAAACAATAGCAATTACTGACCAGGGAACGGTCAGATGAACTCCGTCCGCAGCCGGCTGGTGAGCACATTGACATCGCTCTGGATGACACATGTCCGGAATGAATTGTTAACGTGGGGACAGTAGCCTTTGAAACATTGGAGGAAGACTTGCACAACATGTTGATGGAAATCAAGGATATCTTTGCTTTTGAAGTGAAGGAGATGCCAGAAATCTGCCCGGATCTAGCCGTGCACAAACTCGTTGTTGACCGAAAGAAAAAGGTTGTAAGGCAAAAGAAAAGGAATCACGGCAAGGAGAAAAATTAGGCGGCAGCCGCCGAGGAAGAGAAGCTGTTAAACACCACGTTCATTCGGCAATGTTGCTACCCAGATTGGGTAGCGAATGTTGTTCTTGTGAATAAGCCAAATGGGACCTGGCGCATGTGTGTAGATTTCACAAAACTAAACAAGGCATCTCCGAAGGACAGTTATCCATTTCCAAATATCGACAGTTTGGTTGACTATACAGCCGGACATGCCATGATGAGCTTTATAGACTCCTACTCTGACGTTTCCACCAGATACCCTTGTGGAAAAAAGATCAAGAGAAGACGACATTCGTCACTAATCAGGGGTTATTATGTTACACTGTGATGCCATTTGGCTTGAAGAATGCGCCTGCTACTATCCAACGAATGATTAATACAGTCTTCATTAATCGGATTGGAAGGAATGTAGAGGCGTACATCGGTGATATGATAGTAAAATCCAAGCTACAGACGGATCAACTTGCTGACCTCCGAGAAACCTTCACTACACTCAAGTGAAAGATACAGGAAGTCTGGGAAGTTTCTCAAATTTTTGATTGATTAAAGGGTGATAAAAGCAAACCTAGAAAAGATACAGGAAGTCATTGATGTGAAGTCACCTCGCACTGTTAGAGAAGTTCATAAGTTAACCGGTTGCCTGGCGGCATTGGGGAGATTCCTTAGCCGGTCAGGTGACAAGTGAAAGAAATGGTGTCCTTCAAACAAGTATATTATTTCGATAGAGGGTTCAAAATTAATTAGGAAAGCTAATTATTAAGTGAAGTCAAGTGATCGGAATGCCTAGCTGGAGGCCGCTCCCGTCAGTAATGTTAATGTATAATTAATATTATAGCTTACTCTTAACTAAACCCTTCGGGTCACACCCAATCGTGTAATCGAACCAAAGCGACAAATTAATCAGAAGCATTAAATAAGTCGATAGAGATTTTACGAACTAGGACGTTGGATTCGAGCTTAGAGCATCGAAATTCGAGTCGAATTTAATAACCGACGAGACGGGAAAATCAGTCAAACAATAAGTCAACGCGCGTGAAAATACTAGCCTCATAATGGCCTAGCCATGCGAGGGCTATTTGGGCTAGCATGGCTAGCCAAATCCTTTGTTGCAAGGCAAGGCTTGGCCACAAGCCCAGCATGCATGGTTGGGCGTGCTGGCCAAGCAAGCCTTGCAGGCAAGGCAAGGCCACCAGGCCAAGCGCACGATCATGGTGCGCCAGCAAAGCTCGCTGGGCCTCACTAGCAGATGCCATGCCTAGTGCAGCAGCCTGCAATGCCATGCGAGGCATGCTCGCTAGGCTGACGAGGGTTAAATCGGTCGCTACAATTTAACTCTCAATCAAACAATACTTATACGAACACCCTATAACCAAGTATAATGGCAAATAAAGGTTCGGTCCACGAGGAACGAGAGTAATTGCAAATCAATCTTAAACCTAAGCTAGTTCGAAATCAATGGAAAATGGTGTTCTAAAATACTACTAATAAGATGGAATAAACCAATAAACTAAGACACTAGGGAGAACGGGAATCCGCCTAACCATTGGTAACTAAGCAACAAGGAATCACAGAGACAAACGGGATATGCAAAGACTATAAGTCTGTTCAATATCATGTGATAGGAAGACAACGGGCAATACTAAGCTTGGATTTCTCATGCACTTAACATTACTCGATACATAATCAAACCACATTCAATAATGAAATACTCAATTCACAATCTCTTGTTCAAATCAAGAATATCATGCAATCAAATTCAAGATTCTAGGTTAGCTACTCCTATTATAATGAATTAACATGCAATCGCATATAATCAATTTAATCACAATCCGTTTATCAAAATCAATTCTCAATTACATAGGTTACCTAGGCCGGGTTTCATCCCGAAACCCTAGCTAGGAGACTACTCACACATATTCATAATCAAAGCAATAATGAATTCCAAAAGCATAATAGATATAAACATGAATTCTGATTAAGGAATAATAAAGCTTGATTAATAAACAAGAATGAATAATACCAATTGTATTGATGCGAATCAATGGAAAGGTTCAGAACTTTGATATCCGTCGTCAATGAAATAACACAAAGAATCTTCACAAGTCTTGCTTCAAATCAATCCAAGAAAACTAAAATCGCTAGAATAATCTTTAAGAAAACTAATGAATCTCTAATACTAAGAACGTTCTCCAATAACTCTCTACAAAGGCTCTCAAAAACTATCTCTAAAACTGTCTCTCAAAACCTCTTAAAGTCGGGCCTTATATACGTCTTCTAATTCAGAGAAGTCAAGCGCGCAGTTAACCCTGGATCAGCACGACCGTGCTGTATTTGGCACGGTCGTGCTAGCTTGTCAGTAGGTAAACAGGATTTCTTCTTCAATTTGGCACGACCGTGCTATATATGGCACGGCTGTGCAGCTTCCTGGCACGGCCGTGCTAAAAATGACACGGCCGTGCTGAATATGCTCTAGCACGGGGCTCATACTGAAGCTGACACGGGCACGGGCAACATCTGGCACGGCCGTGCTAATGGCCTGCACGGCCGTGCTGGTGCGTGGATACTGACATGGCCGTGCTGCCTTGCCTGGGGTTGCTTGCTTATAGGACAACACGGGTGTGCCTATGGTAACACGACCATGCTGCCTGTGCTATGTAATCAATGCACGGCACTTGAACTCCTTAACTCCTCGGACTTCGGTCAAGGCTAGCTCGGTTACGCATCAAGGGCTCGGGATCCGATTAAACTCTGTTGATATTACCTGAAAACACATCAAAAACAAACCGAAAACCCGTGAAGCACGTAATATGGGGAACGTAAGCATAATAAGGTAATAATCGGCCAAAACGGCCCCAAATACATCCAAAATCACCCTAAAATATGCTCTAAAGCGCGCCCTAAAGTGCGCTTGTCAAAACCCCCCAAGCTACACTTTTGCTAGTCCTCGAGCAAAAACCAAGGGAAACACACACAAGATCAAATAAACTATGCCATTGCGAACAAATCAAATTAAGCACGGAATGAAATCAATGGATCCTACTTAGAAAAACCATGCACGGAATGAAAACTCACTCAAACAAGCAACGAGACACACAATCCAAGATATCGTTGATCAAATGCGAACAAGACCTAAACCAAGCATAGAGAACAAAGAAATCATGCTTCCCTCTAAACCCAACCAAACCGGCCACGTCCTCCCCTTTTGCTTCAAATCACCACCCTAATTGGCCCCTCGTGATTCCTCGAAGGAACCGGAAAAAGTGATGTTTTGAGGAATTAACAAAGGTATCCTGACATCTCGATTACGCATAATCTTTCCATAAGGTTGAAAGGTATCTCCCTCCACCGTTTGTGAACCGAACACCTCTAAAGTCTAAGGGTCTTAAAGGGTTGTAATGTATTGGCAATGGGTAAGGTAGGTGAAAACAATTTAAAAAATTGGGGTTAATTCCTAAATGAAGCGCAAGAATCACAATTCTCAAAAACAATAATTCAAAAGATGTAATTCACTTTCCACAATCTCATTGATTCACATTCTTACTCATCCCAAATTATCCATATAATACACACTCAAATGACCTCTTTCAAACTTCAAAACTTTATTTATGTGTCCTTGCCTTTTTCACAATTCGGACGGCTTTTCTCTTCTTCTTTTTTTTCCTTTTAAATTCTTTTTTTCTCTTTTTTTTTTCTCTTTTTTTTATTGATGGCAAAATGACTTTCGCATTACATATTTACAATTAGGCTCACTTTCACACCTGCTCAAACCAACTATCAAACTTTATTTCTTGATTAGTAAACAATAAGCTCAACAAACCTATCTAGGTAAACGCTTCACAACTAAGGGTTGGTAAAACATTGGCCATCGGGTTTGTAACACGGTTAACCAAGAATGGAATTAAAGCTCAACATGGTTAGCAAGTAAGATGATGTAAAAAGAAAATCAATTTGTAACAAAACAAAAGGAACAAAATAAGAAAAATGAAAAAGGTGCCCTCTTCCTCCCTTAAAAGTGTCAAGTCGGTCTCGGGAGCTACTAGTCAACACAAAGATCGAAAAATGCGTAATCAAGGATCCAAATATGCCACTCAACAAGAATGATGAAGGCTAGAACAAATAAACCTCACGGGATCTAACAAATAAAGCAACTACCAATCAAGGGGGTCAAATCCACAACCGGGAAGCGACTCCATCTTACCACAGCCCAAAGGCATAGAGTTCTATTTCTATTTCTACCCTTCGCCTAGACTCGTCTACATTGATCAACAATAGACTCGAACTGTGTATTCATCACTGGCTTAAGTGGAAATAGACATTCCATACACATTCATTCACATTTTGAATCCAACATGAACAATATTCCAAAATTTTGCAATTAGACAAGTTTATTATGATCCAAAAACATAGGAAAAGACTACGAGGCATATCATATAAGCTAAACCACACATCCTCATAGCAGAAGCTTTTCCTATCTAACACAAACATACGTACAACTAAGCCAACTGAATAAGTTGAAAGGCACATAACGAGGCATAAAGATCACATAAAATCCCAATCGACAAACAAGTGATCGAATGATATCAACATCAACGATCCCAGGTTCCTTAGAACCGATCAAACATCCTCGAACCATTCAACTTCGTCCTAAACTAAACTATCCTAAGCACACAAAAAAAGGAAAAGATCTCACCAAATTTGCTTCCCGGGAGCTCCAATTAACGGCCATAGCATCGTTCTTCAAACTCATGCCGCGTCTCGAATGTTCCCAATCTGCAAAAAGGAAAGACATACTAGCAAACAAGTTAAGGTTAGTCTAGGAAAGCAATAAATCTTTTTTTTTTTTTTTTTTTTTGAATAATACCAAAAGAAAAAAATCCAAATCCCTAAATACAAGTAAGACCCCCCCCCCCCCAAGCTAGAATCAAACATTGTCCTCAATGTTTATACATCAAGGACTTACAATAGTAAGGAGAGGGAGGTAACTAAAGGGAAAGGGAAAGGGATCACGAGCTAGGCCCGCCCGGGCCATAAGGGAAACGGGAGGCCATATCATCAACACTCCTCTTCAGGTCTCTGAAGGCGGAGGTCATATCCTCGTTCGACCGGCGCAAATCCGCTACCTCGAGCTTCAAATCTTCCATTCCTTGGCGGAGCCAGGCGAAGTCTTGCGCCGGGATCTGCTGGGCCGCATCCGAGCCACCCTCCTCGTCATCATCATCATCATCAGCATCGTCACCTCCTTGGTCCCCGTGGGCCTGCTCATCCCCCTGGTGAGGCTGGGGACTGTGGTCTACATACTCCGTGCTCCCGTCCTCGTGCCAGGCGAAGTCGGGGTCGAAGATCCAGTTGTCCTTGTTGTAAAGCACCGTCCTCTCCGGATCGGGCAAGTAGGCGTATGGCTTGCCTGCGACAAGCCACAAATAGCAATCCGGCTGGGATGTCCCTTCAAGCCACTGCATGGCTCTCATGGTGCGCATATCAAGCCTCGTAGTGCCTGGGATAGCCTGCAAGTCAGAAAAATCAATCCCATTATATTGCGCAAGAATGGTGATCATGCCACCGATAGTAATATCACCCCTACCCCGGGCTACACCATCGAGGTGGTCTACTAACCACGCTCCCATCTCTAGACGCCCGTCCCCACGGGTGAGGTGCCAAATAAACTGTAACTCCCTAATGGAGACTACACCCGAACTATCTCCTCTAGAAAAGATAGTAGCGGAGAAGGTCCTGTGGGACAACCGAAAGGCGGGATTGACGATGGAAGTCGCCTTATCCCTACGGGGATCTCTATCCATCTTCCCCGTGATTTACCGCCAAAACAACCCGGAGTTGTAGTGTTTTGAGTGGCCATCCTTAGGACCATATTTCAGGTCGGATTTCTACCCAAAGGCGGCATTAACTTGGGCCACCGACATTTGAATGTTGCCCGAGTTCATTAGTTGAAAGGATAAGTACCGGGGTGAGTTATGCTCATCCCGATGCACGTACAAAGAAGACAAAAATTCGAGGGTAAGCCTCTTGTAAGTGAGAGCATGCATGGTAAGGAAAGAATCAAAGTTGGTAAATGAAAATAGTTGAACCATGTCGCTTTCGATCCCTAGAGCCCTAGCGGCTAAAGGGTCGTAGAACTTGGTAGGCCGGATCGGTCGGTGGGATAATCCTACAAATTTGTCCAAAAAGGACGGGTTATTAAAAACAATACCCATGGTGTCCACCGTGGGTGGAACCATGGATGAGGATGCATCGTCCCGACCCGGCCTCCTAGTCGATGTCTTTGTTCTAGGCATGTTTGATTCAAGAAATTAAGCACAATATACCAATTAACAAGCAAGAAACTATCCTAGCATGCGATGTACTACCCTAACACTACTAGTTCACCCAAACTTGCAACAATAAAGCACAATTCAACAACAAATATTCAATAAAACTAATGAAATTGGACAAAAATTGTGAAAATCAATGAGTTTAAGAACGAATTCACCAAGGACTCCACGAAGTGGAGTTGTGGCGAGCTCAAAGAGGGCCGAATTTTGCCTCCAATCACTTGAAAAATGCTCCAATGCAAGGAGGGTGTCGAGATCTTGAAAGAAGAATATGGGGAATTAGGGTTTGATTTGAGGAATTGGGGGAGGAGGTTGGGGGTTTGGGTTAGTTTAGAGAGAAAAAGGGTAGGAAAGAGTGTTAGAGAGTTGGGTAATAATGAGAGAGTTTGAGTGAAATTGTGTTTAAAAACACGAAATATTATCCGGAACCCGCGCTGCACGGTCGTCTTATAATTGGCACGGCCGTGCTGAGGACTGGCACGGCCGTGCAAAAAGCCTGCCGTGCTAGAATTAGCACGGCCGTGCTATTACTTGACACGGCCGTGCTGAAAATGGCACGGCCGTGCTAGAATGTCAGTGGGCTTTTGAGGTTTGGCACGGCCGTGCAGATTTTGGCACGGCCGTCCTGTCTGATGGCACGGCCGTGCTGTCTGCTGCAGTCTGCAGGTTTTCTTTTCCTTCAAGGCACGCATCACTCTCTTCATTTCGACTTCTAACCAATCTTCTACCTGCATAAAAACACACAAGAGCACACAAAACTCACACAAATCAGGAGCTAAACCAACTACAAAACAAAAGAAACTACTCTAGTAAAAGCAAGAAAATCGGGTTGCCTCCCGGAAGCGCTAAGTTTAACGTCGATAGCTTGACGTGGTCACATTCAACTCTTGTGACCGCATTTGAACACATCTATCACACCAACATGGGCTCCCTCATAGTATGTCTTCAACCTTTGCCCATTAACCACGAAGGATTGCAACCCACTAGAATCATAAAGCTCAACCGCACCGGAAGGGAAAACATCTTTGACAGTGAATGGACCCCTCCATCTTGACATCAACTTACCGGGGAAGAGCTTCATCCTAGAGTTATATAAGAGGACTTTGTCACCAACATTGAACACCTTCCGCTCTATCTTCCGGTCATGGAACTCCTTAGATCGGGACTTGTATAGGTTCGCACTATCATATGCGTCCATCCAAAGCTCCTCCAATTCATGAAGGTCCAACATCCGTTGCTCTCCCGCGCTTGCTAGATCAAAATTTATCTTCTTGATAGCCCATTGAGCGCGGTGCTCTAGTTTGACCGGGAGGTGACATGCTTTCCCGTAGACCAAGCGGTATGGGGTGGTGCCTATTGGGGTCTTGAAAGCGGTCCGGTATGCCCAAAGTGCATCATCAAGCTTATCGAACCAATCTTTCCTATTCTTCGCCACTGTCTTCTCAAGGATGGACTTTATCTGTCGATTGGAGACTTCCGCTTGCCCACTAGATTGAGGGTGATAGGTTGTCCCGAACCTTTGATGTACTCCATTCTTTCGAAGCATCCTTTGAAAGGCCCTATGCACAAAGTGTGACCCGTTTTCACTTATAACCGCCCTAGGAACCCCGAACCTTGGAAATATAATCTTCTTGAAGAGTTTCACCACCACCTTGTGATCATTTGTAGGGGAGGCAACTTAGACACGTAATCCACAGCCACAAGTATGTATTGGTTCCCACGGGAGGAAGGGATGGGTCCCATGAAGTCAATGCCCCACACATCAAAGATCTCAAGTTCACGTATGGGTTTTTGAGGCATTTCATTCTTCTTGGAAATGTTTCCGCTTCCTTGGCAAGCATCGCAAGTCTTCACAAATGCCCACGCGTCCCTAAAGATATGGGGCCACCATAGCCCACATTGCAAAACCTTTTGGGCTGTTTTATTAGCCCCCATGTGACCTCCGCAAGGGTCGGAGTGGCACATTTTCAGCACACTATGAACTTCTTCCTCCGGAACGCACCTTCTTAGGAGACCATCTACACCTCTCTTGAACAAAATTAGATCATCCCATATGTAATGCCTTGCATCTCTCCTAATCTTCTTCCGTTATTTCTTGGAGTAATCGGGGGGAAACTCCTCACAAGCCAAGTAGTTTACCATATCCGCAAACCATGGTAGAATCTTCTCCTTGAGGAGATATAAAACATCATCCTTCAACTCATCACAAATGGGCAGCCCATCATCTTCTTGTTGCTCCCTCTCCATGCGCGAAAGGTGATCCGCAATCACATTCTCGGCTCCCTTCTTGTCCCGGATCTCCACATGAAATTGTTGTAAAGAGAGGACCCATCGGAGGAGGCGTGGTTTGGATTCCTTCTTCGAAATTAGGTACTTGATGGCTGCATGGTCGGTATAAACAATCGTTTTGGAACCAATGAGGTAGTCCCAAAATTTCTCAAATGCATGAACAATGGCTAGGAACTCTTTCTCTGTAGTGGTGTAGTTCCTTTGTGCTTCATTTAAGGTCTTGGACATGTAATAGATCACGTGAAGCCTCTTCTCAACTAGTTTCCCAAGAACACCTCCAATAGCCGTATCACTAGCATCGCACATCAACTCAAAAGGTAGATCCCACCGTGGTCCTTGCACAATCGGTGCCGAAATCAAAGCTTTCTTAAGTGTGTTAAAAGCTTGTAGGCACTCTTTGTCAAACTTGAAGTCGACTTCCTTTTGCAATAAGGCATTCAAAGGCTTGGCTATAAGAGAGAAATCTTTTATGAATCGCCGGTAGAATCCCGCATGCCCTAGGAATTGTCTTACCCCTTTTGCATTGACCGGTGGTGGTAGCTTTGCTATAACTTCAACCTTTGCTTTGTCCACCTCTATGCCTGCATTTGAGATCTTGTGACCAAGGACAATACCTTCTTCAACCATGAAGTGACACTTCTCCCAGTTCAGGACTAAATTCACTCTCTCACACCGTTGAAGGCACTTCCCCAAGTTCACTAGGCAATCATCAAAGGAGGCTCCTCCAACAGAAAAATCGTCCATGAAAACCTCCATCTTGGCCTCCAACATGTCCCCAAAAATGCTCATCATACACCGTTGAAAGGTGCCCGGTGCATTGCAAAGTCCAAAAGGCATTCTCCTGTAGGCAAAAGTACCATATGGACAAGTAAAAGTCGTCTTCTCTTGGTCATCCGGGTTTATAGGTATTTGGAAAAACCCCAAAAAACCGTCAAGAAAGCAATAATACTTGTGCCTAGTTAGTCTTTCGAGCATTTGATCAATAAAAGGGAGGGGAAAATGGTCCTTTTTGGTAGATGCGTTTAGACGTCTATAGTCTATGCACATCCGCCAACCGGTCACCGTTCTAGTTGAGATGAGCTCACCATTCTCATTCTCAACTACAGTCATTCCCCCCTTCTTAGGGACAACATGCACAGGGGAAACCCATCTAGAGCTCGAAATGGGGAAGATGATACCTGCATCAAGGAGTTTGGTAATCTCTTTCTTCACCACCTCCCCCATTTGAGGATTGAGTTTCCTCTGCCTCTCAATAGAAGGCCTCGCACCATCCTCGAGAGTTATGTGATGCATACATATAGCAGTGCTAATACCCTTGAGGTTATCAATGGCATAGCCTATGGCACTTTGATGCTCTCTCAATACATCACACAACTTCCGAGTTTGATCCGCATCTAAAGAAGAACTCACAATGACAGGATAAGTTGAATCAGGGCCAAGAAATTCGTACCTTAGATGTGATGGTAGAGGTTTCAATTCTACCTTAGGAGCCTTGTTTACCTCTTTTGTGGTGGACATAGCAAGTGCATACATGGGTGTAATTTCCTTGAAACCGTTATCACCGTCATCTTCCTCTAGCATTTGCTCCTCTATGTACTTGCTCTCATCGGTATCACTTAGCTCAAGATCATGGTTAGTAGAAAGAAACAGTGTATGCATACTAGAGACAATCGAATCAATAGTGTCAATCATCATGCAGTTTTCGGAAGTAGACAAAGGATATTGCATGCTTTTGTTCAGATCAAATTCAAGGACCTCCTCTCCTACCTTTAAAGAAATCTTGGCACTCTTCACATCAATGAGAGCACCAAAGGTAGCTAAGAAAGGTCGCCCAAGAATAATAAGTATATGATTATCTTCATCCATTTCCAAAACTACAAAATCCACAAGTATCACAAATTTCCCAACTCGTAGGGGAACATCTTCTACCTTACCCTTAGGAAATTTGATCGAACGATCAGCTAACTGTAGGGTAATGTTGGTAGGAAGAAGTTCTCCTACCCCTAATCTTTGATATACAGAATATGGCATAAGACTAACACTAGCCCCAAGATCACATAATGCATTATCAATTTTCATTTTATTAATAGCACAAGGGATTGAGAAATTACCTGGGTCTCCCAATTTGGGAGGCATCTTGTTCATGATGATTGCACTACAATTCGCGGTGAGGTTAACAGTTTCCACCCCATCACAATTCCTCCTGCCACTCAAAATATCTTTCAAAAACCTAGCATAGTTAGGCATTTGTTTTATAGCGTCGCTGAATGGTATGGAAAGGTGAATTTGCTTCAAAGTCGCTAAAAACTTACCGAATTGAACATCCAACTTATGTCTCACAAACTTATGGGGGTAAGGAAGTTTTTGCAGTAGATTGGGTTCTTTGACTTGTGTTACTTCCTTTTCATTTAGGACCTCAATAGTTTTATCATTCTCTCCGGTCCTCTCCTCCTCACTCTCTATAACAGTATCAGTGGTAGGTGTAGTCACAGATTGACTGCAAGGGGGTACTACTTCATCGCTCCCCCTCAATGTCTTTCCACTTCTAGTGGTGATAGCATTTACAGAGTTTTTAGGGTCAATACCTTGAGGTGGGAGTTTTGACACTCCAACCCCATCCTTTATAGCACTAGCCAACTGAGAAATTTGGGTTTCAAGCATTTTATTATGTGTCGTCACTTCATTAAACTTTTTGTCACTGGTGGCCATGAAAGTGTTGAACATTTTGGTCTGTGCTTCCATCATCTCCTCCAAACTAGTCCTTTGCGATGGTCCTTGAGCATTGTAGTTGTCATTAGAGGCTCGGGAGCCACGCGCATTAGACTGTTGGGGATTTTGATTTTGGAAGTTGTTCCTGTTACCATTGTTATTCCAATTTCCCCTGTTATTGGCATTCATGTTCTGATTGTATTGCCCTTGATTACCTTGATTACCTGCATTTTGTTGGTAATTATTCTGATTACCAAAATTACCATGTTGATTATAGGACCCTTGGGTATTTTGGTCCCTTTGGTTCCTGTTTCCCCACTGGTTTTGTTGTTGGTAGTCAGAATAATTACCCTGTTGATTATAATTGTTCCCTCTTTGATTAGGTGGTAAATATCTGTTATTGTCATTCCTAGGTCTATTATCATAAGACAAGGCATTGACTTGTTCATTATCACACTTATTACCATCATTATAGTTGGATTGAAATTGGGAATCTACGTTGCAGGCAGAGGTATCATGGTCATAAGACACATAGTTTTCACAGAATATACATCTAGCAGGCATATTATTAGAGTTAGAGTGCATACCTGCTCCCTTAGAATGGGATGGAAGATTTTAATGCGGTGGAGCGTTGAGCTTCTCTTTGATAATTGACATTTCCTTACCTAGATTTACAATTTGCGATGTCAAATTCCCGATTGCATTAAGATGGTCTACCGAATAGACCGCTCCTCCACTCTTGCTCGTGGCCTCTCGCTCTCCATCTTGCCAATCCATGTGGTGTCGTACCACATCTTTTATGATATCAATGACTTCTTCTTCGGTTTTGTTCATAATGGGGCCACCTGATCCCGCATCCAAACTGGTCTTCCCTTGAGGACTCAATCCTCCATAGAAAATCTGTAAAACTTGATATGTTGGGATTCCGTGGTGTGGGCACTCTCTTTGGTACTCCTTGTACCTTTCCCATGCTTCGTAGATTGACTCCCAACTCCTTTTCCAAAATCCCTGGATCAAAGCTCTAGCATCGGCAACGGCGCCATTTTGACGAGGGTTAAATTGGTCGTCTTCTTTTGGGAATAAAATCTTCCCAAGAATGCTGTCGTGACATCATCCCAAGTGTGTAGAGAGTTCGGCTTCACCTCCTTCTCTAACCATTCGAGAGCTCTCCCAATAAGTGAAAAGGGGAAAAGCTTCAATCTCACGAACTCTTGATTCACCCCATTAACCTTGATGGTATTGCAGTACTTCTCAAATTCGTTCAAATGAGCCAAAGGGCTCTCATGCTTGGCACCACTAAAATGCCTTCTCTCGATGAGGGTGATCATAGCTGGCTGGATCTCGAAATCATTGGCCTCAGTAGTGGGTGGAGCAATCCCACTTGAAGCTCTATACGCCTCAGGAGTTCCCAACTCCTTAAGGGGTCGTGGTGCTGGCCGATTAGGTTGGCGCGGTATGTCTGCCATTTGAACCTGTTGTGTGTTGTGTTCCTTTCCTTGAGAGTTTGATAACGTCAATAGAGATTTACGATTGCTCTTCAAAGTTCTTTCGATTTCCGGATCGAAGGGTATTAATTCTCTCTGTTTAGACCTGCGCATACACACTAACCAAACCAATTAAATAGCAGGGCTACAAGTGTAGCCAAAAGGGAAAAATCTTTTTGTGCTTTTTTTATGATGAACTAGACTCAAGAAATCAAAAAGAAATTAACAAACACCGCTCCCCGGCAACGGCGCCATTTTGACGAGGGTTAAATCGATCGCTACAATCTAACTCTCAATCAAACAATACTTATACGAACACCCTATAACCAAGTACAATGGCAAATAAAGGTTCGGTCCACGAGGAACGAGAGTAATTGCAAATCAATCTTAAACCTAAGCTAGTTCGAAATCAATGGAAAATGGTGTTCTAAAATAAAACTAATAAGATGGAATAAACCAATAAACTAAGACACTAGGGAGAACGGGAATCCGCATAACCATTGGTAACTAAGAAACAAGGAATCACAGAGACAAACGGGATATGCAAAGACTATAAGTCTGATCAATATCATGTGATAGGAAGACAACGGGAAATACTAAGCTTGGATTTCTCATGCACTTAACATTACTCGATACATAATCAAACCACATTCAATAATGAAATACTCAATTCACAATCTCTTGTTCAAACCAAGAATATCATGCAATCAAATTCAAGATTCTAGGTTAGCTACTCCTATTATAATGAATTAACATGCAATCGCATATAATCAATTTAATCACAATCCGTTTATCAAAATCAATTCTCAATTACATAGGTTACCTAGGCCGGGTTTCATCCCGAAACCCTAGCTAGGAGACTACTCACACATATTCATAATCAAAGCAATAATGAATTCCAAAAGCATAATAGATATAAACATGAATTCTGATTAAGGAATAATAAAGCTTGATTAATAAACAAGAATGAATAATACCAATTGTATTGATGCGAATCAATGGAAAGGTTCAGAACTTTGATATCCGTCGTCAATGAAATAACACAAAGAATCTTCACAAGTCTTGCTTCAAATCAATCCAAGAAAACTAAAATCGCTAGAATAATCTTTAAGAAAACTAATGAATCTCTAATACTAAGAACGTTCTCCAATAACTCTCTACAAAGGCTCTCAAAAACTATCTCTAAAACTGTCTCTCAAACCCTCTTAAAGTCGGACCTTATGTACGTCTTCTAATTCGGAGAAGTCAAGCGCGCAGTTAACCCTGGATCAGCACGGCCGTGCTGTATTTGGCACGGCCGTGCTAGCTTGTCAGTAGGTAAACAGGATTTCTTCTTCAATTTGGCACGACCGTGCTATATATGGCACGGCTGTGCAGCTTCCTGGCACGGCCGTGCTAAAAATGACACGGCCGTGCTGAATATGCTCTAGCACGGGGCTCATACTGAAGCTGACACGGGCACGGGCAACATCTGGCACGGCCGTGCTAATGGCCTGCACGGCCGTGCTGGTGCGTGGATACTGACATGGCCGTGCTATCGGCTTGCACGGCCGTGCTGCCTTGCCTGGGGTTGCTTGCTTATAGGACAACACGGGTGTGCCTATGGTAACACGGCCGTGCTGCCTGTGCTATGTAATCAATGCACGGCACTTGAACTTCCTTAACTCCTCGGACTTCGGTCAAGGCTAGCTCGGTTACGCATCAAGGGCTCGGGATCCGATTAAACTCGGTTGATATTACCTGAAAACACATAAAAAACAAACCGAAAACCCGTGAAGCACGTAATATGGGGAACGTAAGCATAACAAGGTAATAATCAGCTAAAACAGCCCTAACTACATCCAAAATCACCCTAAAATATGCTCTAAAGCGCGCCCTAAAGTGTGCTTGTCATAGGCTGCGCACGTGTGCGGGCTGGCTGACGCGCTGTGAAAGGACCCGGTGGTTTGCTAGGGGAGCAAGGGGAAGGTGGTCCTTCATTTGTGGTCCTCACTTACACCCTTGCTCTCCTTGTGACACTTGTTGTTTGATGATTGTTTTGCCTTTTTAATTTATTTTGGAATTAAATTAATTCATTCTTTTGGCATTTTAACAACTATCCTACATTGAAAGATGATGAGAAACCTTGGGAACAATTCCCTATAAATACCAATCATTGGGTATTTAGAATTTCACTTGAATTGGTGAACTCTAAGGGATATCCCAAAGTGTGAGAAAACCTTAGTTCGTAAACTATAAATAGTTTTGGTGTAGCCCCGTCTAAGCTACGGGGTAGGGTCCGGTTCGGTGATTGAGGTTGTGAGACGTTGGAGGTCTTGCATTTGTGGGGCTTGAAGTTTTCCAAGTCCGAGCTCGATAAGTGAGCGAAGCACGCATCAAAGGGTGAGCTTCTTTCTTTCTCTTCTCTTTATGTGTTATGTTTTATTTATTTGCATGCTTTTTGTTATGTTGTAATTATTATGCATGCGATCCGGTTTTCGGGTTTTGTTTCCACGCGGTGTCGGACATCGCAAAACCCAACAGTGGTATAAGAGCCACTTACATTTAATTTTTACAGCTAAAAATTAATTAAGGTGATTTAAATGGATTTCAATTTCTTGTTTAGCATCCTAATTAGATTAGGACTTCGTTTTTAATTAGATTAAAATCGTAATCATGCTGATTTTGGCCTGAGAACCCCGATTTTGACCCGAAAATAGTGAATTTTTGGTGGAATCGACGTTCTAAATCATTCTTTGGGTACAAAGTGTTTAAAAATGACTTTAAAGAAGATAAAATCTACCCATAAAGTGGTTTTTCAAGGAGTTTTTCATTCTTAAAGAAAAATTTTAAATCTTTAAACCTTGATTAATTATGGCATGCAATTGTTGGATTATGTATTTGATTATACCATTAATCTTTTGCAATATTACCCCTTATTAAGCATGTTTATGAAGTCATATTGGTGCTAATTTGGTGAGCTCTTAATTTCACATAAACTCTAAATTTTACATTCTTGAAAATAAATTGCTTGTAGTGTGAAAGTTTATGGTGAATATGATTTTTGAAGCCCTTAAAATGTTAAGGATTCAATCTTTAATGGTTGAAATGGTTCAATCTTAACTCGCTAAAATCCATGATGAACAAATTTTTCGTTTTAATCATTTTGGAAGTTGTTTAAAATCTTAAATATTTATACTTGTGCCTGAAATATTATTGTTTTTCATATTGGAAGGTTACAATATTCAAATGTGCAAAAGTAAGTGTTGGATAAATTATGTCATTGGATGTTTGATTATTTATTCAACTATTTTTGTCAAATCTCATTGTTAATTTATGTTGGTTAAATTAATTGTGAGACTAACCCTCAATTTTTGTTGCATCAAGTTGGGCCAAAAATAATTTAAAGAATGGTTCTTGAATTAATTTTGGTTTGTGCACTATAATTGAATTTAATTAAGTTGGCTTGTTTTATTTTCAATATTGCTCAATATTAGTTTTAAAATCAATTTAGAATTAATTTTTATGTCACACAAAAATTCGGAAGTATAACAAGCACAAAAATCGAAGCCAATGCTTCGAGCACCTAGGCTCGGCTAGAAGGGCTGCTTGCGGCAGCCCACATGTTGTTGTGTAGCCAAGGGTTGTGCGAGTGTGTGCAAGTGTGTGCGAGCATGTGTGCGAATGGGGCGCGTTGCGTGGGCTGTGACTGCTAGGCAACGCCCAGCCCGCATGGCAGGGTTGCGTAGCAGCGCCTGCAGCGAGCACCCGTATGTGCACCAACGTGTTGCTAGCACCAGTGACACGCAAGCACGCTAGGCGTGCTGCGAGGCTGCCAGTGCTGGCAGGCGCATGGTTTGCTGTTGTGCATGTGCAACCAGCACCCGCAAGCACGGTTTCTTGGCTAGGGTGCCTAGCAACCCTAGCCCTTTGGCTTTGATGCTAGGCACTCGGCCTGTGGGGGTTATTATTTTGAGATTTTGCGGTTTTATGTTTTAATTAAAACGAGGCTAGGCCTCGGTATTTCCCCACACTTGCCAAATTATTTGACAAAATTTTAGGTCAACCGGCTTAATTAATTTTTGCATTAATTTTAATTAAGTTGGATGTGGAATTTAGTAGGAGCTTCATTAATCGTTTGAGCTTAAATTAGCCTTGTTTGTGCTATTATTATTATTATTGCATTAATTCACATAATCTAATAATTACTTTGACAAGCTTTAATTAGGCGCATTAATTGAATTAACCACCTAAGTTAGTTACTAGCTTGTGCTCGTTTTGCATTGTTGCTTGATTTATTTTGTGAAATGCGTAAGCCATTCACTTTTGTGAATGGATGAATGGAATAGATATTCTAATGCAGGTTTTACAAAATGACAACTAGTGGGGCCCGACTAGGATAGTAAATACCGATTGCGTTCCGTTTTGTATTTTTGTAAATTTAAATCCAGACTACGTGTCGTTAAGTATTTTTGTACTTTAATTATTTAGATTAGTCCTAGTAGTCGCATAAATGGTAGTTGTATAGGGTAGCTCCCGCTGAGCTGCTCCATGCTCAAGCACCTCTTAGGAGGTGCGCACTCAAGACAGTCTAGTCCAAGGTCAGGGAAAACCTCCCAGGGGCTCAGCCTCGTGGTTGGCCTCAGCAGGCTCCATCTAGGAGTCATAGACAGTCTCCTAGGGGCTCAGCTTTGCGGTTAACCTTAGCAGGCCTCAGCCTGCAGCACCAAGAATGGAATAACTATAAATAGTAACCTAAATGCAACAAGAAAGAGGGTAGACACATACATTTCACGCCTTATCCATTATTGTTCATAAAATAGCCTTACTAACTTAACCAATGGAGGGGGGTTCCTCGAAGCTACCCCCGAGCGAATAACCACTGTTTTTGGGCAGGTGACTTTCGACCGACGCTCAGGCCAGACACCCAGCCAGGCTCCGGAGCTGCCCCGAAACAATTGGCGCTAGAAGGAGGGGGTAGTTCCAGCACCTTAGCTCAACCTGTGAAGCTTGTTTGAGGTCGAATAAGCCGCCATGACGGGGGGGAAAACTAGATCCGACGACCAAAACACCATTGACCGATAATGCTCAAACACCACAAAATAAACCCGAACATGCAAAAACAACTGCAAAATCAATCCCGATCAGTACCCATAATCCAAATCAGGCTGGAAGCTCCTCCGGCATCACCAAAAACATAAGTGGAGCCTATAAACCAATCAGACCAGTCCAAACAGTACGATTCGGGATGCCTCTCACAAACCAAAACAACGAGGTGATTAGTCAAACACCGACAGGAAAGCTTCAAACGGTGCACATACCAGAAGTATTGCAAAACTTGTCCCAGTGCAGTAAGGATCAGCTGGCTGCTATGACAGTTGTGCTGAACTCATTTGGAAAGGGGTCGAGTTCTTCGTTCGCAGGCATCTGCTAGGCAGACCCCAGTCAGGTCACCCGCGCGGAGTCAGACCCCAGAGCAGAAGGATTTGCCAGCCCTGAGGAAGAAGGTGAAAGAGTTGGAGGCTAAAAACTTGAACAACGAGTCGAGTTCGGAGGAATCAGGAGTGGTCCCTGCTGGGAATCAGCGCAAACAGATCCCCAATCCATAGTCAGTCTCTGAGCCCACCGCGTTCCAAGAAGGTGAAGATCATGGTGATCCCTGAGGACTCACCCTTCTACAAGGAGATATTGGAGGAGTCAATGGAAAATATCAAGATGCGTTCGTGCAAATACAACGGAACAACGAATCCTAAGAACCATTTGTCTGCCTTTGAGAGTCACATGGTCTTATACACCAGAACCGACTCAATTTCGTGTAAAGCATTTCCTCCAACCCTGGAGGGACTGGCGGCAGAATGAATCGCTCACTTGAGAAAGGGTCAGTCTATTCATATAACAGCCTGAGGAGGTTATTCATGGATCATTTTGTCATATTAGTGGATTGCACTAGAATGACAACAAAGTTGATGTCACTAGAGCAGGGATAGACTAAGTCACACAGAGACTTCATTACTCGATTCAATAAAGAGGCAACATCAATTCCCAACATGAGCCAAGAAGTTGCGTTGCTTGCAATGCAGAGCGGCTTACTCCCAGGGTCAATATTCAGGGAATATATGAGCAGAAAGAACCTGAAAACCCTGGTAGAAGGATTAGGCAAAGCCCATGATTTCACCAAGGGGGATGAGACAGACAGAGCTATGTTAGCCAAAAAGTCTGCCTCTGCCAGGCCGAGGAGATGAGCAAAGCTCAGTCGATTAGAAGCAACAAGCAAGCCAGAGCTTAACCCTACCGGATACGGCAGGACAGTCCAACAAAGAAGGGACAATGAAAGGTCTTCTGGCCAGAGGAGGCAGGGTAGAGGTAAGTTGCAGGGCAGGTACGAACAATATACCCCGCTGACCCATAGCCGATCTCACATCTTCAATGTGAATAAGTATGATGATAAGTGGCAAAGACAACCAAGGATGACCACAAATAACCTAGGCCCAAAGAAGTGGTGTGACTTTCACAGAGATAAAGGACATCCGATAGAGAAATGCATCCAGCTCAAAGACAATATCGAAGACCTCATAAGAAGGGGGTATCTTGAATCAGTTTAAGCAAAACGCTGGGCAGGATAGGAGTTGAGGTAATGACAGATCCAAAAATGACCGATGGAGGGTAACGAGTTTGATAAGAACAAGCAGGAGGAGAAAGACAAAGACTAGAGAGAGCTAGGAGAAGTGCTATGATTAGTGGGGGGGCCTGTGGATGGAGGAACAGTCAGCAGAGCCAAGGCTGACCTCAGCGACATGGTTCATCAAGTGAACTATAATGAACGCAGAAAATGGCCACCGCCACCTCCTCAGCCAAAGGTAGTGTTTGATGAGCAGGATCAGCACGGAGTCATATACCCACATGATGATCCCCTAGTAGTTTCCATAACAATTGCGAATTGGAAAGTCAGGAGAGTCTTGGTAGACGGAGGTAGTTCAGCCAACATCATGGTCATAGACGCCTTCCACAAAATCCATCGGAACAGCAGGGACCTAGAGGGGTGAACTATCATGTCATACGGTTTGATGGCTCAAGAATGATACCAGATGGGATAATAGAATTGTCAGTTCAAGTGGGAGAAGGAACTCAGGCCAGGAACGTGAGGGCAGAATTCCTAGTTATAAACTCTCAATCCCCTTACAATGTAATTATGGGCAGACCTCTCATTTGTAAAATAAGCGGAGTAGTATCCAGGCTGCACTTGGCGCTAGCTTATGCTAACAACAGAGGCTGCTTAGCAACATTCTAACAGGAGAAGGAAGAGGTAGCCCGTCCAACCCCCGAGGGGGAGCATGAGGTAGTTACACTAGTCGAAGGAGACGAGTCTAGAACAGTGAAGATTGGGAAAGACATTGCGCCTGGTGTCAGGGTGAACCTGATAGCGCTGCTAAGAATGAACGCGGAGGTGTTTGCATTCTCCGGACAAAATGCTGGGCATTGATCAAAAAATCATTGAACACCATCTAAATTTCAGGAAAGACTCGAGACTAGTAAAGCAAAAGTTAAGAAATTTCTCTGCGGAGAAAAATAAGGCTATCTAGGAAGAGGTAAACAAGCTCTTGGCTGCGAAGTTCATAGAACCTTGTGACTACCCAGAATGGCAAGCAAACTTAGTCATGGTCAAAAAAGCCAACAGACAATGGAGAATGTGTGTAGACTTCAAAGACCTGAATCGAGCCTGCCCAAAAGACTACTATCCTCTGCCCAGAATAGATCAGAAGGTGGACTCGACGAGTGGGCGTGCACTTCTGAGTTTTATGGATGCCTTCTCGGGTTACCACCAGATCAGCTTGTATGAGCCACATAGAAAAAAAGTTGCCTTCATCATAGAAGGAGGAGTATTTATCTATGTCGCAATGCCTTTTGGCCTGAAGAATGGAGGGGCTACATTCCAGAAAACCATGGACAAGGTCTTTTCTTGCTAGAAGGGGAGGAATGTAGAAGTATACGTAGGCAATTCCATAGTAAAGAGCCTGACATCACACGATCATATCTTTGACTTGGAAGAAACGTTCAACACGCTGAACAAGTATCACATAAAGTTAAGCCTAAAGAAGTGCGTATTTGGGGTAACAACAGGAAAGTTTTTAGGCTTCTTGGTGAGTGAAAGGGGAATCGATGCAAACCCATAAAAAATACAAGTTGTTCTGAGTATCCTAGAGCCTAAGTGTGTCAAGGATGTTATGAGGTTGACAGGAAGAATGTAAGCCCTTACCAGGTTCATCAGTAAGTCAGCAGATAAGGCTTTACCGTTTTTTCAGCTCCTGAAGGGAAATCATATGTTCAAGTGGGAACAAGCAGAAAAGAAGGAGTTTGCCAAAGTAAAAGAACACTTGGTTAGCTTGCCAACGATGACAAGCCCAGGGGTAGGAGAGAAGCTGCAATTATATGTGTCTGCGTTGCAGCAAATAATAGGGTCAGCCTTGCAGGTTGAAAGAGGAAAAAACTCACCACCCAGTTTATTTCGTCTGCCAGGTCCTGACTTGGGCAGAACAGAGATACGCGCTAGTAGAAAAAATGGCCCTGGCCGTTGTCACTACTGGAAGAAAGCTGAAACCATACTTTGATGCTCATGTGATACAAATATTAACAAATTACCCGCTGGAAAAAGTTTTTCGAAGAACGGATGCCTCAGGTAGGTTACTAAAATGGGCAATGAATTGACTGAATACGAGCTAGAAATCAGGCCTAGAATAGTAATAAAAGCTCAAGCTTTGGCAGACTTTATAGTAGAGGCAAAGTATGAGGAGATAGAGGAAGAGGTTGGGACGTGGATGGTAGCTATTGACGGTTCGGCTGCCACCATAGGCAGCAGGGTTGGAGTAATCATGGTATCACCGGAAGGCAACATTTTCAAATATGCAATAAAATTCAAATTTCAAGCCTCCAATAATGAAGCTGAGTACGAGGCCACGCTGGCAGGATTGAGGATGAGTTTGGCAGCTGGTGCTAAAAGTGTAAAACTTAAGACTGACTTGCAACTAGTAGCAAGCCAGCTCAGGGGAGAGTATGAGGCCAGAGAGCCACTGATGCAGAAATATGTGTCAGCTGTGAAAGAATTGACAGCCCAATTAGTTAGCTTTGATATTAAGTTAGTCTTAGGGCTGAGAATGCTCAAGCAGATGCACTCCCTAAGCTAGCAAGTTCAACGTTGCAGAGTTTGAGCAGAACCGTGATGGTAGAAGTCTTAGAAGGGAAAACTGTTGAGAAGTAGAAGCAAGTAAATTGCGCTGGCAAGAGAAGGGCATGGTACTCAGAGACATATTAGCATACAAGCTACACGAAACGCTACTTGAAGATGAAGAATGAGCAAAAGCAGTAAGAAAAGAAGCATATAGATACGTAGTATTGTATGGGGAGTTGTGAAGAAAAGGATACTCAAAGCCTCTCTTCAAATTTATCCCAAAGTGGGAACAACGAAAAGTCATGAAAGAAGCCATTGAAGGGATCTGCGCAAACCACATAGGGGGAAAAGCCCTGGCAGTAGAAATCATCAGACGAGGAGCATACTGGCCAACCCTAACCCAGGACGCCCTGAATTATGTCAAGAACTGTGAGCAGTGATAGAAGTACTCCCTAGTGATAAATCAGCCTGCTAACGATCTCACTCCGATTCTCAACCCTATTCCTTTTTCCCAGTGGCGAATGGACATCTTAGGGCCATTCACTACTGGCTCGGGGTCAGGAAGTTTCTGATCGTTGTTGTGGACTATTTCACAAAATGGATAGAGGCAGAGCTTACGAAGTACATTAAAGCCTCGCAGGTTAGAACGTTCATATGGAAAACTCTCATCACCAGATTCGGAATTCCACAATGTATATTGTTCGATCATGGCTGCCAGTTTGATTATGACACCATCAGAGATTACCTCGAAGAGATGGGAACGAAGTATGCCAGCGCTTCTGTCTGTCACCCGTAGAGTAACGGGCAGGCACAGGCAGCCAATAAGCATATATTGTACGCCTTTCAGAGGAAATAAGAGGAGCATAAAGGTTTGTGGGCTGATTTAGTCCCAGAGGTGTTATGCGCCAACAAAACCACAGAAAGAGAAGCAACAGGGAAGAGTCCTTCTTCTCTGGCTTACGGAGCTGAGGCAGTAGTCCCTATCGAGTTACAGCTCTCAATTTTAAGGGTACAACATTATGACAGCCAGAAAAACGAAGATAGACTGAGAGAAGAGTTGGATCTCCTGCCATAGGTTAGGCTGAAAGCTGCCCTGAGGTTAGCTGCTCAAAAGAGCGTAATGGCTAAGGTCTACAATAGAAAGGTAAAGCATAGAGAACTCAGTGAAGGGGATTTAGTTCTTAGAAGAACATGCGCTATTGGTAGAGGAAAGATGCATGGGAAGCTGAGTGCAAACTGGGAAGGCCCCTTCATAATACACAAATAGGTAAGGCAAGGGGCCTACCTGCTCTCTGATCAAGATGGTTGCATCCTAAGAAACAACTTCAACGCTGACGTCTTAAAGAGGTTCTCCATGTAGTTCAATGTTTTAATTTCAATTGCCTATTTAATTCTAAGTAATGAAAAGCATGAACCTTTATTTTAGCTAAGTTGTATCTTTAATGAAGTGGAACATTAACCTCAGCGTGAGTCGTTTCACATTTTTCAATGGAATATTTAACCTCTGCTTGAGGCCTTTCCTTGAATGTAATATTTTATTGCATTACTTACTTGTGTATTTGCAAGATATCACACTTTTATGCCAATGCAAGCAGGGAGAAGCAGGGACTGCTGCAACAAAAGCAAAGCCAAGCATAAGTTATGAAAAATGAAACATAACACTTTCATCTCACTAAAGCCTCGCTATAACAAAGCAGAGGTACAAACCCTGTTCATAGAAACAGTGGCATAACAATCAAAACCGCGCAAAAATAAAGTAGTTGCATAAAAACCCAAAACCCCGCCCTAGAGGCAGAAGACGGGCATGAAAACGCAAAAGAAAGGGGTCACAATCCCACACTGAAAGTGTTTTAAGCCCTGGAAGAAAATTGTTATGACGGGGACGCCTGAAGTAATAATTTGCCTAAGTAAACCAGAGTAGCCAACAACTCGGCCAAAAGGGCAGCAGTGTCAGCTAGGAAAAGGGAGAACTCCAAAATGGCAAAAATAGGAGTACCCTCTTCCCCTGACAACTGAACCCAGAACACATCAAATAGAAATGCGCAACAAAGAACGTATAGTCATAGGAAAAGAAGAAAGCTGAAGACCAAAATAAACTGCAAAGCTTATGCCAGACAACCCCTAGCACTAGGTGAAAACCAAAAGTGCAAGTTCGAGAAACATGAGAGTATTGTTCTAGAAAAAACAGGAGAAGAACAAGCAGTTTTGGCAGTAAGCCAAGACAATCACAGACCTCAAAAACAACACAACTATTGGCGGCGGAAGAAAGCAAAAGCTAATAAACACTAGCTTACTACGGAACGGGGAGAAGGGTACTCAGACGAGCCGCTGGAGGAAGAGGGAGTTGGTCACCAAAGCTTTTACTGGTTGGCAAGAAGAGCATCCACCCCAATAGCAGCAGCAAGGTCCGGGGACTCAGCAGGAACCTTGTTAAGAATAGCGTGGTTTGGAATACCACAGGCAGCAATGCGAGGGTGGTCAGTGGGATACGTATAAACATCTTGGTTCCCAGCCTAATCAACCCTACTCCAAAACTACTCAAACTTCACTTGTTGCCCCTCATCTGTACCAAATACATAATTAGCACACCTACGAACAGCCTCCTAACCTCTATCATGTCTATCTGTGAGAAAGTCTGCAAAAGTCTGAGAGGAGGGAAACTTTGCAAAGGAATCCCTACGAGCTGCATTAAGCTCCGCAGTGCGGTCTCCCTCCAAACGAGCAACAATCGCCTCCAAAGTTGCACTTGGGCCTGAGCCCTCTTCAGCTCGTCATCACGTTCTGCCAGCTTCTACGCAGCCGGGAGGTACTCGGTTAATTGTAGTTGAGCGGCACGCAACGCATCATCCTTCTCCTTCAACCCACGCTCCAACTCTGCTTTCTCGTTCTAAGCCCGCTCCAAGTCCACCTCTTCTCATTCAAACTTGAACTCTGGGACTGAACCCCTTCTCAACAGTGAGCAAAGCATTAGCCAGATCACCAACAGAGCAAGTGAGCTAGGCATCCGACAAAGAAGAAAACAAGATTCGTAAGAGTTGAAAGACAAATCGAAAAAAATAAACAAGTACGCACTTCGATTGCAACAGCAGCGGGAAGCCGAATGCCCTGAGTCAGCTTATACTCTAATGTACCTCCTTGAAGAGGATCATCCTAAAAAATAGATTCGTTGGCCCTAACATTTAGAGCAGGGCAGAAAGGCTCGTTAGCCACCCTAGAAGGACATGGCGCAGGCCTTAGAGCTGCGTCAATGTGAAATTTAGAAACCTCCAAGGCACCAACTGGCCTTAGAACCCCGCCTGCGGATTTTGAAGAAACAGAGAAGGGATGAGTGTAAGTCTCCCCAGAATATTGACTCACATAAAGATTAAGTTCGCTAGAGGCAGGAGCAGCCCTACCTTGAGAATTCAGCGTCGTGACTGGCTCAGAGTGGCAAGAGGCTGAAGCAAGCAGCTCGTCCACGGTAGGGACTCTAGCTCTCTTAGAAGAAGGCTCACGTGGAGGAGAAACAGGCTCCAAATCAAAAATAGGAGTACGGCCTCCCCTACCTGAAGTACTAGGTGCAAGCCTACCACGGCAACGACAGAAATAGAGGATGGGAGAACATACCCAGCAGAAAAAGAGGATGGGAGAGGTCGACTCTCATAAAGAGGAGGCAGACCTTCATTGGCGGAGGGAAGAACATGCCCAATAGATATGGAACCCTAGGGCTCCTACCCAGGGGGTACATCTACTTGCATAGGCTTAGAGGCCCCACTAGTGATTGGAGCATTGAAAGAGGCAACATCAAACAAGGAATCCGCAAACTCATCGTTACTGTGACCTGTGCGGTCAGAAGTTTCATTAACATCAGGGATTTTACCAGTGTAGACCTCATCCTTATCCTCATCGATAGTTTGGGTTGTCCACCGACCGGAGGCCGCAGCGGAAGCATTCGGCAGCACTAACGACCTAGACTTTTGGGGAGAATCAGCAACCCCCTTAACTTGTTCACAACCTACAGTAGAAGCTTCAGGCTCAACCTATGCTCGAACAGTGGGAGAAGAACGAGAAAAAGTTCTAGTAATAGCAGCACTATGCCTAAACTCCGCAGGGAGAGGACGCGTCTCATCCAAACGGGCAGCAGCGTAAACTTGTGACACTTCAAGAGGCAAGGGAGGATACCCTAGAGTCTTGACTAGAGGCTTCCAGGTATCATCCACGCCCAACAACATTTTGTCTAACTTATCGTAACCTGCAAATAAGAAGAATGCAAGTCAATCGCAGTATTACAAAGAGCAAAAAAGAAAACAAAACAAAGATAATGACAAGGCAAAAAGGAAAATTTTACCTTACTCATGCGTCGGGCATAGGCGCATGGCAGAGAGCTGAGCATTCCCTATAACATATATTCCATTAGGAAGCCACGTCTTAGGGGCATAAGACTCACCCTCAAAGTGATCAAAGGCCCGAGCTTCTTTGGCAACATCAGCCGCCTGTAGAGTAACACCCCCCATATTTGACCTGACGCAGCAAAAAGAGCGGGGATAACCAAAATCGGCAGGAACGCGTAGCCAAAAGAACTTCCCTTGCCAGTCCTTGAAGCGACCCGGCTTAGGGTAAGATAAAACTCTTTTAGGCTTAGGCGCAAGATAAAACCAGACAAAGTCAACACCAGAAGAACTTCGTTTAAAGAAAAACAGTTGATGAAATAAAGAGAGAGACTCTAGAAAACGTTTGAAGC
Source organism: Chenopodium quinoa (assembly GCF_001683475.1). Classification (NCBI taxonomy): domain Eukaryota; kingdom Viridiplantae; phylum Streptophyta; class Magnoliopsida; order Caryophyllales; family Amaranthaceae; genus Chenopodium; species Chenopodium quinoa. The sequence continues at coordinate 673,747 of NW_018744949.1, read as the reverse complement.
GCACTGTCCAGAGAAGGCATATCAAAGTGTGCAAAGACGTAGGCAAAATCAGATAGAGAAGAATATTGAAGGCACGCAACAACTTGTCCAAGGTTAGGTCTAAGGAAAACCTCAGCCCGACATCCAGCTGAGATGCAATGACAGCAATATGACCCGCTGGAGGATTAGCACGGCCGAACCTAGCTTTGTACAGCACCAACTCATAGCCCTCCCCTAGCCCATAGAATGTTTTACTGCATTCCGCCAACTTTAGACGGGCAGTGAGCATCCGCCAGTCAGAGCTTAGGGTGCCAATACGAGGATCATCAACTTTATCATCCAAATAAAAGGTTGAGTCACGTGGAGGGACCACCTCGTTCACGTACCAAGGCTGGAAGGCATTCAGAGCAGCATCACTAGGAGAAGAAGGCTAGGGAGCAGCCATTGGAATATCGGTAGGAGAGTAGCTATGCTCTACATAATGATCAAAACGATGTACATCAGATATATCATCCAGCCCGTTGCTTTTAAATAACTTCAGCGGGAGTAACCAAAGCTCCTCGCTCAGCCTCAGCCCGTCGCTTTGAAATAACTTCAACAGGAGTAATCAAAGCTCCTCGCTCAGCCTTAGCCCGTCGCTTTGAAGTAAATTTAGAGGGAGTAACCAAAGCTCCTCGCTCAGCCTCAGCCCGTCGCTTTGAAGTAACTTCAGCGGGAGTAATCAAAGCTCCTCGCTCAGCCTCAGCCCGTCGCTTTGAAGTAACTTCAGCGCGAGTAATCAAAGCTCCTCCCTCAGCCTCAGCTCGTCGCTTTGAAGTAACTTAAGCGGGAGTAATCAAAGCTCTTCGCTCAGCCTCAGCTCGTCGCTTTGAAATAACTACAGCGGGAGTAATCAAAGCTCCTCGCTCAACCTCAGCTCGTCTCTTTGAGATAACTACAGCGGGAGCAATCAAAGCTCCTCGCTTAGCCTCAGCTCGTCGCCTTGAAATAACTTCAACGGGAGTAATCAAAGCTCCTCACTCAGCCTCAGCTCGTCACTTTGAAATAACTTCAGCGGAGTAATCAAAGCTCCTCGCTCAGCCTCAGCTTGCCGCTTTGAAATAACTTCAGCGCGAGTAATTGAATCTCAATAAATGGACAACCAAGCACAACGAATCTCACTAACAAAACTCTCTGAGCCCCAAATAAGCTGAGTGCAGATGTGAGACTCGGGGAGGCTAAGCTAGTTGTATGAGGAAGATTTTGAAAGGAAAGGTGTCCTTCCAACAAGTGTATTCTTTCGATAGAGGGTTCAGAATTATTACAGAGTTAATTCTTCAGTAAGATCAAGTGATCGGAATGCCTAGGTGGAGGCCGCTTCCGATCAGTAATATCAAGGTACAATTGATATCACAGCTTAATCTTAACTGAACCCTTCGGGTCGAACCCAATCGAATCACCGATCCTAGACGACGAATTATTCCGACTGGATTTAATGAGTCGACAGAGTTTTACGAATACAGACGTCGGAAATTGAGCCTAGGGCGTCAAGACCGAGCGTCGTAAAATCACAAGCGACAAGTACGAGCGTAGCCATAGCACCACAATGGTCTAACCATGTGGATGCTAGGCTAGTTCGAGCTAGCATGCACCTAGCATGGCTAGGCGCAAGCCTAAGCACACTAGGTGTGCTAGGCGCACCATCGCAGCCCATCGCACCATCACAGCACAAGCACAGCACCATCGCATGGCTAGGCAGTGCGTGTGTGCGTGTGCTTGTGGCTTAGCCTATTGCATCATCACAGGAGCATGCCTGCACACATGCGTGCCTTCGCATGGCACAGCATCGCAGCATGTGTGCCTGGGTGCTAGGCACCATCGCAGGCCCCTCGCACAAGCACAACACCATGGTAGGCCTTGTGTGCGTGTGCGTGTGCGTGGAAGGCATCGCAGCAGCAGCAGCATGCGAATGTATGCAAGGAAGAGCTAGCAAGCAGCACCAAGCCCAGCATGCATGGCTCGCTAGCAGCACGCATGCTAGGCCTTGCGTGCATGAGGGGCTGGCTGGTATGGCTGCGCATAATATGCGAGTGTGTGTGCGAGGCAGTGCGTGGGAGTGCTAGGGCCAGCGCCAGCATAACGTACTAGCAGTGCCTAACACCAGCACGCACCAGCGCCAAGTATCGCCCAGCACCAAGCACGCACTGCCTGGCTGGGGATGCAAGGCTGCTGGCTGGTGCTAGCTGGCAGCGCTAGCTGGCACGGTAGCTGGCACGCTAGCTAGCAGCCAGCCAGCCCTCCTTGAGCCGGTTTTGTGCTTGCTTGTGGGGACTAATCAAGGGGCCTTGGGGAGCAAGGCAAATGGTCCCCCCACCTAGCCTTGGCCATCACTCATTAGCATGTGATTGTGCCACTTGTCGCAATGTGATTAAGTTGATTATTTATTTAATTTGAAACTAAATAAATTGTTGATTTTACCAACTCTCCCACATTAATGGGAGATTGGAAATCAAGGGTGCTCTTCCCTACAAATACCAAAGGCATGGATATTGGGAAGAGACAACCTTTAGTGGAATTAAAATGGCAACTCTTATAATTAGAGTAAACCTTTGATTAGTAAAACTCATAGTTTTGTTTGTCTGGGTCTTGACTAACCTTCAAGACTTGGGACGCTCGGGTCGGGTCGAGGGTACGATCCGTCGGAGATCTCGTAGTTTCAAGATTTTTAAGTAAGAGCTCTTCGGGAGCGAAGCACGCAAAGAAGAACGCAAGCTTAAGAAGTCCATTTATGGATTAAAGCAGGCTAGAAGAAGTTGGAATCTGCGATTCGATGAAGCCATTAGCAAGTTTGGTTTTATCAAGAATCTAAATGAGTCTTGTGTTTACAAGAAGGTCAGTGCGAGTGACATCGCATTCCTTGTCCTATATGTGATGACGTATTACTCATTGAAAACAGCATTTCAATGTTAGATTCTATAAAGACTTGGCTTTGAAAGTGTTTTTCAATGAAGGACTTAGGAGAGGCTCAATACATATTGGGAATCAAGATCTATAGGGATAGATCTGAGAAGATGGTTGGATTGAGCCAAAGTACTTATATCGATAAGGTACTTGCACGATTCAATATGGAGGAAGCAAGGAGAGGTCACCTACCCATGTCTCATGGCATAACTCTCAGCAAGAAACAATGTTTGCAGACACTTGATAAGCGAGAGAGGATGAGTCAAATTCCCTATGCTTCGCTTATTGGATCGATCATGTATGCCATGATATGTACCAGGCCAGATGTATTGTATGCCTTAAGTGCTACGAGCCGATACCAATCAGACCCAGGAGAGGCGCATTCGACTGCGGCCAAAAATACCCTAAAGTACCTGAAAAGGAACAAGGATAAATTTCTTATGTATGGTGGAAGTAAGGATTTGGTTGTTGAAGGTTATACCGACGAGTGCTTCCAAACTGATAGAGACGACTTCAAGTCGCAATCAGGATATGTGTTCTATCTAAATGGAGGAGCGTTTAGTTAGAAGAGTGTCAAGCAAAGCACGACTATAGATTCTATAACTGAAGTTGAATACTTGGCAGCTTCTGAAGCAGCTAAGGAGGCATTTTGGATATGTAAGTTCGTTGGTGAACTTGGTGTTGTCCCCTCAATAAAAGGACCAATAGACCTCTATTGTGATAATAGTGGGGCTATTACTCAGGCCAGAGAGCCAAGGGAGCATCATAAAGTCAAACATGTCATGAGGCGATTTCACATAATAAGGGAATGCAAGTCCGAGGGTGAAATAAAAATTTGCAAGATAGGAACAGACGACAATGTAGCCAATCCACTCACTAAACCTTTTCCTCAAGTGAAACACAACAAGCAAGTTGAGGCAATGGGAATAAGGCATATTGGAGATTGGCTTTGATTTCCCTGTTTATGTGTTTTAATTAAGTTTTGAAAACTTTAATGTAAAACACTAAGTTGAACCATTCATTTATGGACTAATTTCCGCAAATTATTATTATTCCATTTCTATTTAATGTAAAACACTAAGTTGAACTATTCGGGTCGCACCCAATCGAGTAACCGAACTAAAGCGATGAATGAATCCGAAGGATTAAATGAGTCGATAGAGATTTTACGAACTATTGATGTAAAACACTAAGTTGAACCATTCGGGTCACACCTAATTGTGTAACTGAACCAAAGCGGCGAATTAATCCGAAGGATTAAATGAGTCGATAGAGATTTTACGAACTAAGACGTCGGATTCCGAGCTTAGATCGTCGAAAGTCGAGTCGAATTTAGGAATCGACGAGACAGGAAAATAAGTTAAACAACAAGTCAACGCACGTGAAACTCCTAGCCCCGCAATGGCCTAGCCATGCGAGGGCTAGATGGGCTAGCATGGGTAGCCGAAGCCCTTGCCGCAAGGCAAGGCATGGCCACAAGCCCTGCATGGCTTGGCGTGCTGGCTAAGCAAGCCTTGGGGCAAGGCAAGGCCAGCAAGCCAAGTGCACGAGCATGGCGCGCCAACAAGGCTCGCTGGGCCTTGTTGGCGGATGCCACACCCAGCGCAGCAGCCCACAATAGCATGCGAGGCATGCTCACTAGGTCGCGCGCGTGTGCGGGCTGGCTAGAAGGCCCAGCTGAGCACCAGGCCGCCAGCAAGGGGAAGGTGGTCCTTCCTTTTATGGTCCTCACCTTGTCCCTTGCTCTCCTTCTGACACTTGTTATTTTATGATTGTTTTTCCTTTTTAGTTTAATTTGGAATTAAATTAATGCATTCTTTAAGCATTTTACCAACTATCTCACGTTGAAAGATGATGGGAAATCTTGGGAACAATTCCCTATAAATACCAATCATTGGGTATTGGGAATTTCACTAGAGTTGGTGAACTCTAAGGGATCTCCCAAAATGTGAGAAACCCTAGTTCGTAAACTCTAAGTAATTTTGGTCTAGCCCCGTCTAAGCTACGGGGTAGGAGTCAGTTCGGTGATCGAGGGTGTGAGACGTTGGAGGTCTTGCATTTGCGGGGCTTGCAGTTTTCCAAGTCCGAGCTTAATAAGTGAGCAAAGCACTCGTCAAGGGTGAGATTCTTTCTCTCTCTTCTCTTTATATCTTTATGGTTTATTTATTTTCATGCTTTTTATTATGTTGTAATTATTATGCATATGATCCGGTTTTCGGGTTTTGTTTCCGCGTGGTGTCGGACACCGCAAACCCAACAACAAGTGCCTCTATTTTTTCCAAGCAATCAAAAAGAAGACCATGTTTGAATGGGGAGGTGATGCTGAGGCAAAATTTCAAAAATTAAAAGAACACTTGCACTCCTTTCCAAGGCTTGTAAGCCCTTTGCCCAAGGAGACGTTTTACATGTACCTCGCCGTCTCAGATCATGCTCTTAGTGTTGTTCTCCTTGCTGAGAGAGACGACAATCAGCTCTCGGTCTATTTTGTTAGCCATATTCTTCGAAATGCAGAACTCCGGTACTCAATGGTTGAGAAATTTACGTTGCTCTTTTCATGGCAGTCAAGAAGTTGAAGCCATACTTCTTGGAATATCCGTTTGTCGTCTACACAAAAGTGTTTGTTCGGAGCGATGATGCCATGATCATTGATGCCGGGTGGAGGTGGAAAATTTGACGATGAAGATTCACCCGTCCTCTTCCTCTTGGACTTGCTTTTGCCAAAAAGATGCATTGTGAATCTACAAAAATCGCCAAGAATTAACATTAGGAAGATTCAAGCCAAAAGGAGACACAAGAAGCTCGCCGAGATAAAAAGTGTGTGCAATGAGAGTAAAAGCCATGAGTTGTGAAATAGATGTAGACGGTAACAACAATACAATTCAAGGCAAATAGACACTTATAAACCAAGGCATGAGCTAAAAATCCTATGGCAATCGAATGCAGATCCTAAGAAAACCTAGGCAAAATTGGGCATGATGTCCCCTAAAATTCATGAAATCCACTCAAAACTCATCAAAATCAAACCAAGAACAATGAGTAATAGTCAAAAAATTCCATCCAACTCAAGAATTTCTCAATCAAAATGTAGCATGAACAACCTAGTGAAAGATTAACACATTCAAGCAAACAAATTGAAATCATGAAAAACCAAGTCATACATGCATATTCATCGTGAAATAAGTTCTACTAACAACAACCAACCAATTACAACAAGGAAATCCCAATAACCACTTAAATCAAACAAGCCATGACTAACAATTTCAATTATACCACAAATCATACTTGACCATGTAAAACATGGTAAAACTAAGAGAAATTGAAGAAATTAACTTGAAAAAGCTAGAATAACCATACCACAATTGATTGGAAGTAAGTAGAAATCAAGAAGTTTCAAGTCACTCAAACCCTAGAAATTGGGGAAAAATTGAGGAGATTGTAGGAATTGAGTAATGGATGTTAATGAAGTGAGGAAGGAAAAAGATTGGAGTGTTTTTTATGGAGATTTGAGGTTGAAGGAGGGGTGACAATGGAGTATTAGGGTGAGAAGGAGAAGAGAAGAGAGAGAGAGAGATCCGAATGTATGAAGTAAAAGTGAGAAAGCAGCGGCTCAAGCCTATTAATTCTGGGCAAGCTCGAAAAAGGTTCGGTCGAACCATCATAAGTTCGACCAAACTTTTGAAAAGTTCGGTCGAACTTTCGGATTTTCCAGAAACTGCAAGAATTCAGCCTAATTTGATTTCCAGAACAGGAGCGGCCGAACTTTCTAGGGGTTCGGTCGGACCAGCATAGGTTCAACCAAACTTTTAAAAAGTTTGGTCGAACTTCCTGATTTTCCAGAATCCGACAGTTTTTAGCCCATTTTGAGTTCTAGGGGAGGAGCGGCCGAACTCTTGGGTGGTTCGGTCAAACTTTTGCAAAGTTCGACCGAACCTTTTTGCAGTTTGGTCGAACACCCTCAAATCTTTCTATCTGAAAATTTGCACAAAACTTCCCCTCAAGACACACTAAAATACAACACAATCATGCCTAAGGTATATGGAAAATGCATTCCTTTTTAAGGCAAGACCAACAAGAATACCAACACAAACCAAATACACACAAAACCATCAATCCAAAGTTGTGAAAGAAGAAAAGAAAACATCAGGCAATTAGAATAGAGGAGGGTTAGAAACTCGGGTTGCCTCCCGGAAGCGCTTCTTTAACGTCACTAGCTTGACGTACTTCACACCCTCAAAAGATGAGATTGCATTGCATTGACTCAATCAAACCAACATGAGCACCCTCATAATAAAGCTTGAGGCGATGCCCATTGACCTTGAATGACCTCGATCCATCTAAATCATTGAGTTCAACGGCTCCATGGGGAAAAACCTTTTTTATGGTGAAGGGTCCACTCCATCTAGACATGAGTTTACCGGGAAATAGTTTCATCCTTGAATTGTAAAGCAACACCTTATCACCAACATTGAAGCTCTTCTTGGCATCATGGATGAAGTAGTTCCGGCTCGCACAAAACTTTGGTTGGGGCGAGTTCATTGACCTCCACGCTCACACCTATGAGCGCGTCACATTGGAATTCCTTGCTTCCCTCCGCAAGGAAGTCATTGAAGAAGATGATGAAGGGAATGAATCTCAAATTAGTCTTCACTTTCGTATGTTCAACGAAGATCATTCCTTAACCGAGAGTGAGCTCAATGAGATCTTCCATTGGCAAGCAACCGAGTTGCATCGACCCTCTGATATGACCTCAATGTGTCGCATCCCTTATAATGAACAAGAATGGTGGCGGAGCATCTCCACCAAGCCCGTCTTTCGCACTAACACCGCAAAGGTTAACAACATTATCCATATTGCTTTGAGATACTTTGCCCGGCTCCTTCAATATGCCGTATTCTTCAAGGAAAACCTCGGCTCTATGGTGAAAGATGAGGTAGCTTGCCTTTACTTGGCCGACAATCCTCAGCGTTTAAAGTTCAAATTCTCCACCACTTTTATCTCAAGATTGTTGGACACTAGAGATGGGCGGCTTGGTGATGAGATACACATGGGGGGCATGATCACCCTCATTTGCCCCCCCATGTGCTCCAAAACAAAGAAGAAGAGGTCGTCGGCTACCCTCCTTATGCTCTTTCTATTGTTGCTCTCCGCAACCAACGCTTCATCAACTACACCACCCAGAATCGCAAATTTATCCTCTTGGTTGATAATGGAGAAGAATGGTGTGTCCTCCCGGATCCCCCTCACACTTCGGTAGACCCTTCCAACCCGCTAAGGTGGAAGATTGCGCGAAAATTAATCCCCGATGAATTAAGGAAAAATCAAGTCCGCGGTGCAATCCCTCACCCTCAACCGGTCTACCAAGTGGAGCATCCCTTTCCCCCCCCCCTAGTGGGGGAGGTGAGACATCTTCTTCTTCCTCTTCTCCTTTTGATATGAGTGCCCTGTGTAGTACCCTCGATGGTATTCGTTATGATAATCAGGCTTCTATTGAACAATGGGGGTACTACGCAAGGATGAACTATGATAGTCTTGTGCAAGCGGGCGTTGAAACGCCCTATGTTAACTATCCCTACCACCCGCCTCAAGAGGGTCCGGTTCCACATTGGGACCCCTATGACCCTAACAACCCCTCCCCCAACACCTATGCTTATTGGGAAGGTCCTATCAACCCATCCCAACGTGTTGGTACCCCACCATACAACCCTTATCGGCCAGGTGGGTGTGACTACGCCTATGATCCGGCAAGTCCATCAACCCCGAATCCTTTTGATGGTGGTTGGGGTACACAAGGGTGTCCCTATGAGCACTTTAACCAACTTTTCCATCCATTTATGGATCGCCCCGGGTTTGATTTTATGAACCCTCCTAAGGAATAGGAGGATAGAAACCCCCAATGAGGGTTCTCTCCTTCCCTTTTCCCCCCGGATTTTCATGCCTTTTCCTTTTGCTCGAGACGTGCAAAAGACTAGCGTGGGGGAGGATGTTCCTTTTGGTTGAAGTGTACATAGGAGGGTAGTGTGGTAGGACGGTAGCTTGTGCATATGGAGAACCATCAAGGATAATGAATTTATTGTAGTTAGTGATGATTTTTGGTTGGTCATATTCTTATGATGATGATGTTATGAAGCTTCATTTTAGTAAAAAAATAAAAAAAATAAAAAAATAAAAAAAAATTAAATATTAAAAAAAAATAAAAAATAAAAAATTGAAGTTGTTTTTCCCTCTTCTCTCTTGATCCCATAATCCAAATCCCAAAATCCAAATCCCTTAATCCAAATTTTGTAGATAGCTTTTTGTCAATCATTTTCTTTTGTTTATAATTCTAGTCTTTTCCTTTTGTTCACTAACTTTTCTTTGTATAGTTGTAGTGTTTCTTTTCTTTTGGCTCACTTTCCTTGTAGCTTGAAAACGGAAGCACAAAATGATGGAATAAGGAGCAACTCAAGCTCCGGAAACCTTGGTGAGATCGCAATATTTGCCTTGTGTTCTATTTCAAGCAGCATTTGGTGAGATCTTTCCCTACTTTCCTTTATTTTTCTTTGTGTGCATAGTTAGTTTAGACTAGGATGGAGTTGATTGTTCGAGGTTGTTTGCATTTGATTCCACGGAATCTGGTGATCGTTGGTATTGATGCCGAACGATCTTTGTTTGTCGATTGGGAATTATATGTTTACTAGCCTCTTATCTCTCTTGTACTCCTTGTCTTAAAAAAAAAAAAAAAAAAAATCGAAAAATGTGAAAAATGAAAAAGATTTTCTTTTTTGTTCATGGCAAACCACGAAAAGCTTAGTTGTTTCATTTTCATTTCGAGCATAATAATGTTGACTCGTGTGTTTGAATGCTTTGCTTCTTAAGTGTTATAAGTGTGCATGCTTCGGGATTGCCATTATGGTTGACTCTAGGACATGTTCATGCTAAGGTAGTTGTTCTAGAACTCGTAAGGCCCATCGAACCCAAATTCACTTGTTTGTGGTAAGAAGGTGTTGCTCTCATTAGGGGATTTGAAGCCCTAGAGATGGTTTTTGTAACCCGATGTGAGCTTTATTGTTCAAGCCTCCAACATTACTTGTATGAGTGGCATAGGATCCTCACCAAGGCATGCTTAGATCTAGAACTTGGCGTCTGGCTCCCGAGATCGAGACCGAACTAACCTACGAATGACAAAGGCATTTTTCATTCAGTGACTATTTTTGTTTTCTAGTATTTGTTTTTTTTATCTTTTGTATTTTTGGGTTGCATTTGCCCTTACCATGTTGAGTCTTCCCCTCCTTGATTATAGCACATTGCAAGCCCATGCCCCTTTTGTTTTACTTTCACCCTTAGAATCGTGAAGCTCAAGCCATGAGAGCTTATTGTAGTTTTGATTTGAAATTTGGAAGGGAATGGTTCTACTTGGAAAGTGAAGTAGTGTTTTTGTGAATATGTGTTCAAGAAAAGCAAATGTAAATCCTAGAAAAAGCCTTCGATACTAAAAAAAAAAAAAAAAAAAAAAAAAAGAATGTGGCAAACGAAGAGTTGATGAATGAAGATGTAAGAGGAAAGCGAAAGCTCAAAAGTGTTTGTCATTATAGTTCAAGATTGTGGCAACGTAGTTTGAAAATTGGTTGATGATTGATTTTGAAAAAGAGGCTTGATCACCCTTTACTTCACGGTTAGGCTAAGCACCAATTTCCAAATTTCTCCACACCCTTACCCCCTAGCCAACGTTACAACCCTTTCAATGCCCTATTGACCTAGGTTGGTTGAGTCACTAGTTGGTGGAGGGAGCTGGATCTCAAGCATATGGAGAAGGCATGACTTGGTGAGATGTCGGGTTCCTCTATTTTGCAGTGTTTTATCTTTGTTCCGGCTCCTTCGAGGAGTCAGTTGATGCTATCTCCAAGGGCGGATTTGAATCTAGATGAGGGAACGCGGTAAGATTGTATGGAATGTGGGGGGAGTGGTGCATGTTTGAGTTCTCTATGCTTAGCATGACTTATCCATCAATCAACCTTCGGCATCCCCTTGCATGCTCACTTCTACTACTCAGAAAGTTTGGCATTCATTCATGTTTGTTATCTCCAAAAGCTCGATTTGGCTATGATTTGTGTTGGATTTGTAGTTTCTCTTTCCCTTGTTTTTGGTTTGTCTTGAACACAATTTTGTAAGAGTTGTGGGGTATGCTCTTTGGAAACCCTCACGAGATCACAACTCGTCCTCATCGGCGACCTTGGGGTTTAAATGGCTTGTTGCTTTTGCTAAAAGCAATTTCGGTTTTTCTTTTGTTCCTTGCTTGTTTCAATAACTAATTCCTTCTCCCTTGTTCATTTTCCTTTGCTTTGCTCAAGGGCGAGCAAAGGCTTAGCGTGGGGGAGTATGATGAGTGACATTTATGTCACTCTTAGGGGTAGTATTTAGGTCTTTTTCCTCTTATTTTTCTTAGGTTTTTCTACCTCATTTATCTTCTTATGGCTTCTTTATGTGTTGATGAAAAGTAATGCTTATTTGCGCTTATTTTGATAATCTTTATGCATTATTTTATCATCCCCATGCTCTCGTTAACTTTGGTATCTTTTGCAGGTTCCATGACGGTCCTATGCACAGTGGGAGGCCCCTTGGCCAAGTATGGAAGCCATGGAAAAAGGCAAGAGGAGAAAAAGGGAAGGAGAGGAAGCAAGAAAAGGAAGTGCAAGAGGAGGTGTGGCCGAACCTCTGAAAGGTTCGGTTGGACCTAGGTGTGGTCAAACTTTTGAAAAGTTTGACCGAACCTCCATGGTGCAATGAAGGCAGCGTCAAATCTGTTTTCAGCAATTTTGCAGGAGAGGTCGAACCTCAAAAGTTCGACCAAACAAGGATCAGGGAGGTTCGACCGAACCTACCCAGAGTTCGGTCAGACCTTTTCGCGATTTCAGCCAATTTTGTACGGACTATTTAAGGTCCTTTTGAGATCGTTTTTGAAAAAAAAAAGAAGAAAAAAACAGTAGAATAGTTTTCAGCAAAAACTCTCTTAGTTAGTACCTTAGTTCATTAAATTAGTTGATTTAGTTTTAGAAATTCTAAAATCTAATCATTGTAGAAGCAAATTTCAAGATTTATCTTCAGAATTTCAGCAATTATCCAACATTTTTGAAGCTTCAATAGTAACTTCTTCCATTTGTCCTTCATTATTTTCTGATTTTATTTTTGTTTTGTAAGCCACTTGATTTTCTCTCAATTTTGATATATTGTTGTTGCATGTTAGCTTTGTCCATAGATAATCACTTTTCCCCAAATTCTAGAATCACTTATAATCCAAACTTGGAATTTGCATGTACTCACAATGAATTGTGAGTAGTCCTCTTGGCTAGGGGTTGGGTGAAACTCAACCTATTGGTGATTATGTGAGTTTGGGAGTGATTTTGATGATGGATTGCGATTAAATTTGATTATATGGGATTGCTTGTTAGTTCTTCATGATAGGAGTAATTAACCTAGATTATTGAACTTGATGGCATGAAATGTTTGGTTCGACATGGAAATGTGAGTTGAATGTTTCATTACCTATTGCAATATGATTATGTATCTTTTGTTGCTAAGTTAATGAGGGATCTAAGCTTAGTAATTTGAGTTGTTTTCATATCGTTTGATGTTGGTCTTGCATGTGGTCTTTGCTATTCCATTATCCTTATTCCTCCCTATTTGCCTAATTGCTATTGGTTGAGTGAATCCCATTCCCCTAGTGTTTTTGATCCTTCGAATTCAACCTTTAGTTGTAGTTTGTTAGTTAATAACCACTTATACCTTGATTTCGATTTAGCTTGAGCATTATGATTATTTAGCAATTGATTCCCGTTCTCCGTGGACCGAACCCTTGCTTGCCATTGTATTTGTTTGAGTGAGGTGTTTGTTAAAAATGTGTTTGAATGAGCCTAAATTGTGCGACCGATTTAGCGCTTGTCAAATATCCTATTATTGTCAATGCTTCCCTTGATGGTCTTGATTTGGAAAAATTGATTGTTGTTTTGAGAAAATATAGAAATGTGATAGGGTATATCATTGATGATATCAAGGGTATTAGCCCTTCTTTATGCATGCATCGTATTCACCTTGAGGATGATCAATCCACCTATATTGAGCCTCAAAGGAGGTTGAACCCCAACCTCCAAGAGGTTGTCAAGAAAAAAATTTTGAAATTGCGTGAAGCGGGTATAATCTATGCTATCTATGATAGCAAGTGGGTTAGCCCGGTTCACGTGGTCCCAAAAAAGGGTGGCATGACAATTGTCAAGGGAGATGGAGGAGAGGAAATCTCCACCCGGACGGTGACCGGGTGGAGGATGTGCATTGATTATAGGAAGTTGAACAAAAACACTAAGAAAGATCATTTTCCTGTCCCCTTCATGGACCAAATGTTGGAGAGACTCTGCCATCATGCTTTCTTTTGCTTCTTGGATGGATATTCCGACTTTTTCCAAATCCCTATCCATCCAAGTGATCAAGAGAAAACTACTTTTACGTGTCCATATGGGACATTTGCATACCGAAGAATGTCATTTGGGTTATGCAATTCTCCCTCAACTTTCCAACGATGCATGACCTCCATTTTTTCTGAAATGCTTGAGAATGAGATTGAAGTTTTTATGGATGATTTTAGTGTTGGTGGCTCGTCTTTTGACACATGTCTTATTAACCTTGAAAAAGTTTTGAAAAGGTGTCAAGAGACGAGTTTAGTGTTGAATTGGGAAAAATGCCATTTTATGGTCGAGGAAGGTATTGTCCTAGGCCATAAAGTATCAAAAAAGGGCATTGAAGTTGACTCGGCTAAGGTTTCGATGATTGCTAAGTTGCCCCCTCCTACCTCCGTTACGGGAGTGAGAGCTTTTCTAGGGCATGCCGGTTTTTACCGGAGGTTTATCAAATAAATTTCATCAATCGCCAAGCCCTTAACCGAGTTACTCAAAAAGGATGTTGTGTTCAATTTTGATGAGGCTTGCCTTGAGGAATTTCGAAAACTCAAGGAAGCTCTCATCTCCTCTCCTGTTGTGCAAGCTCCGGATTGGAGCTTGCCCTTTGAACTAATGTGCGATGCTAGTGATCTTGCAGTAGGTGTCGTACTTGGATAAAAGAAAGAAGGAAGATCTTGTGTCATCTACTATGCAAGTAGAACACTCGACGAAGCTCAAAGGATTTATACCACAACGGAGAAGGAAATGCTAACGGTTATCTTTGCCATGGATAAGTTTAGATCCTACCTTATATGCTCCAAAGTGATCGTGTACACGGATCACGTAGCGGTTCGTTATCTCATGACCAAAAAGGAAGCAAAACCGTGTCTTATCCGTTGGGTTCTTTCGCTACAAGATTTTGATATTGAGATGAGGGATAAAAAAGGAGCGGAGAACTATGTGGCGGATCACTTGTCTAGGCTTCCTTTTGAGAATAAGGAAGATGTTCCTTTCAACGAAGACGTGGGATTTGAAACCCTCATGGTTATGGCTTCAACATCTAGCCCTTGGTACACGGATATAGCCAACTACCTAGAATGTGGAGTCATTCCCCCGGAATTCTCCTCTCAACAAAAGAAGAGATTTTTTCAAGGAAGTGAGGAGGTATTTTTGGAATGACCCTAATTTATTTAAGCAATGTGGAGATGGCCTCTTTCGGAAATGTGTTCCGGATCATGAGACAGAAGGAGTTCTTGAACATTGCAACTCATTGCCATGTGGAGGGCATGGAGGAGTTGAAAAGACCGTGGCAAAGATCTCCCAATCTCTTCTTTGGTGGCCAACAATGCACAAGGATGCCCACAAATTCGTTTCACGATGTGACAAATGCCAAAGAAGTGGTGGCATAACCAAAATGGATGAAATGCCTCAACAAAACATTTTGGAGGTTGAGCCATTCGATGTTTGGGGTGTCGACTTCATGGGGCCTTTTGTCTCTTCTTGCGGAAATCTTTATATCTTGGTGGCGGTGGACTATGTGACCAAGTGGATTGAAGCTATACCATCCCCCACCAATGACCATAAAGTGGTGCTCAAGCTTCTCAAAAAAGTCATATTTCCACGGTTTGGGGTTCCTAGAGTGCTAATCAGCGATGGTGTTTCTCATTTTGCAAGAAACAATTCGAAGCTCTTCTCAAAAGATATAGGGTTCATCACAAGGTTGGTCTCCCTTACCACCCTCAAACTCAAGGGCAAGTGGAAGTGTCCAATAGAGAGATCAAAAACCTTCTTGAGAGGATAGTGAACAAGTCTAGAAAAGATTGGTCTCTCAAGCTCGATGACACACTTTGGGCTCTAAGGACGGCATATAAAACCCCCATTGGCACGACCCCCTACCGGTTGGTCTCGAAGGCTTTCCATTTGCCGGTTGAGTTGGAATATAAGGCTTGGTGGGCGATCAAAGAGCTTAACATGGACATGTCCTTGGCGGGTGAGAAAAGATTGCTTAAGCTCAATGAACTTGAGGAGCTCTGGTATGATGCATATGAGAACTCGAGGCTCTACAAGGAGAGGACTAAGAGATGGCACGACCGACATATAAGGAACAAGAGCTTCAAGGTTGGAGACAAGGTGTTATTGTTCAACTCCAGTCTTCGGTTGTTTCCCGGAAAACTAAAATCCAAGTGGTCGGGGTCTTTCACAATTTTGAGGACTACTCCTTACGGGTCTTGTGAGTTAGAAGCGGAGGGGAACAAGTTCATGGTTAACGGCCACCGTTTGAAGCTCTACCATTGCAATGATCAAGTTGGCATGATTGAGTGCATGAGGCTTGATCCACCGGATCCCAAGCCGCTTATTTGATGATGATGTGTTATGGTCAAGCTAATGACCTTATAAAGAAGCGCTTCTCGGGAGGCAACCCGAGTTCTCAACTCTTTTGGTTTTGTGTTTTTTGTGTTTGATTAATTTTGGATGATTTTTCTTTAGTTTCTTATTGTGTGTGTTTTGTTTTTCTTATAGTTACTTGGATCTTTTGGAATTTGGTCTACTAAGTTGAGTTTTGGAGAGGTTAAGGAGAATGGAAGAATTGAAAGTGGAAATGCAAGGAGAAACACGAGAGAGGGCGCGCACAGTCTATCCCGCAGGCGCGGCCTATAGGCCCCCGGGCGCGGAGAGAGGGTCCTCAGAATTTCAAGAAAAGTGGAGATGCCTAGGAGATGGCTGAGAGAGGGCGCGGCACATACCCCCGCGGGCGCAGACAGTCACCTCCGCGAGCGCGCATATCAGACCCGCGGGCGCGGCAGGCAACAGATCAGAACATCAGAAACTTGAGATTTTAGATCCGCGCGCGCGGCGTTAAAACCCGCGGGCGCGGCCCTGCAGGTCTACGAATTTTGCTCTAATTCTCCGCCATTTTCCAGAAAAAAATTACATCCCCAAACTGATTTTTTCCCTCTTTCTCTCTCTACTCCTCACTCCATTCCAAACCCTAACCCATTCTACCTCAATTTCTCACCCCAAATCATAAAAATCCATCAAATTTCAATAATTTCCCTCATTTTTCTTCATTTTTTCTCAACAAAATCTGATTTTTCACCCTCAAAAACCCCAAATTCTCGGTACTTTTTCTTGTGTGGGATTTGCTTCCACTATCAAAGGGTTCTTGGAGGTGGAGTTCATTGCTTCTTCGAAGGCTAGTAAGAGTACTTGTTTGAACTCATTGTTGGTATAAATTTCTCCCTTACTCTATATTTCCTTTGAATTTGAAGTACATTGTTGTTTGAGAAAATTTCATGTTTGTGATTTTTCATGTTGGAATTGTTGATGTTTGGACTCCTATTTTGTATTCATCTACTATCTTGATCATTATTGATTTTTGAGTTGTTGTTTGTGATAGTTGTCTCTTGGTATAAATGGCTTTGTTGTAGGTTGTTCTTGGTGTCTCTTGGAAGTGTTCTTTTTGGTGATTGCTTGGTTTTGGAAGTTTATTGTGGGTGTCTATTGTTGTGATTTGTTGGGAGTATTTCTTGGTGATTGTAATTCGTGTGAATAATCATGGTGTTTGGTTCAAAGAAGGGAAAGAGTGGGAAGGAACTTAAAGGTTCGTCGTCCTCAAACCCCCAACAAAATGAACAAACACAAACCGCTCCACCACCTCTACCACCCCTCAAATTCCACAATAAAAGCCATAAACCCATCTATGACAACCTCCAAAACAGGAAATTGAGACCAACCAAACACTACCACCAACCCACCACCACCAAGCTTGGCATCGACGAGGATTGTTGGTTCTTGTTCAACAATCTCGGGCTAGGCTCTTTTGTGACTAGTGCCTATCGAACCTACAAAGAGCCTACCCTTGAGTTTCTTGCCTCATTCGAATGCCATGCCGCAGGGGATAATGATCTCTCCATATCCTTCCAACTCTTTAACAAAAAAGAAACCTTCACCCTCCGCCAGTTCAACCAATTACTAGACCTAAATCCAGATGCCGATATGTTCTTTCCCGAGCATGTAGGCCTCCATGCTTACAAGCCCCTTCATTGGTGGAAGGTCATCTCGAGGATGGACGCCTTCAACTCCAAGTATTCCTTGGCCAGCCAAATCATGCACCCAACCATCAGACTTCTGCATCGAATTCTAGGGTACATGGTCTTTAATAAGCAAGACTTGGGGAAGATCACTACTGACGAGATCCGAATTCTATGGCTTGCTACGCAGCCGGAGATTGGGCATAGAATGAACTTCGGGTTTCTATTCACTAAGTGCATTGAAGGTGTCCTCTCGGGCACAAGGAAGGGGGAAATCCATTTTGGAGGGATGATCACTCGGATAGCCGAGAAGTTAGGGCATTTGGATAAACTGGAATCTTGCACCACTATGGGGAAGAGTGATGGGAGCGATATTTGGCTCGACCTCGATCAGCTAAACAATATGAAATTCATCTCAGATACTGAGGATCGAGGGAGGACTTGGAGCTTGCTTGTCTCCCATGAGCATCATTGCTTCCTCCCCAAGCCGGAGTTCACTTCCTTCACGAGGGAGGGAGTAAATTACCCGTGGTGGGTAAAGAAGGATTCGGGTGTCCTTCCTAGTGCAAGAATGGTTGTGGGTGAAGGGTCCGGTCAAAGCCATGAGAGTGTGGAGGATGAGTTAACCCAACAACAACAACAACAGCAAGGAAGAAGGCAACAACAACATCATCAACAACAAATGGAGGTAATGAGAGCCCAAATGGAAAGCATGCAACTTGGCATGCAAGGTATGTTTGCTTCCCACCAACACCTTTCTTTCCAAACTAACACCTTATATGATGCTAATGTACATAGAGGGGATGTCACTCCCCCAGTTAACTACCCTTATGTGCCGGCCCAACAAGGGCCCGTGCCATCTTGGGGGGTTGACAACCAACCTATGTACCCCTATTGGTAGGGTCCCTCGGACCCCAATGTGCCTAGGCGCGATTTCCCCGATGAGTTCGGTCAATATGACTACCGGGTATCGGGTGGGAGTGATTATCGGGGTGATCCGAACTACCCCTACGTTGATCCCTCTCACCCCTCACCTCTTGTCCAACCCGAGCCTTTTGACCAGTTATCCGCATCCCAACTCGACCTCTTCAAGGGTCATTATGGGTGGTCTCTCGGTTACACCGGAGTTTGGGACCCATATGGCCCCCCCTCGGGTTTCTCCTACGACAGTTGGAGTGCGGACGACAGTGGTGCCGGCCCTAGTGGCAGCTAGTTTCTCCCCTTGGTCTTTTTGTTCCCTCCCTTGGTTGTCCCTCCCCTTTATTTCTTGTCCTTGTGACGCATCGAGGACGATGCTTTACTCTAGTGTGGGGGGGTGTTTGAGTCAAAGGAGAGTGTTAGGGAATGCTTCAGGTAAATGTGGGGGAAGGCACCTAGGACTCAAGGGACTATTTAGGGGTTTTGGGTGTAGGTGTTGTTGGTAGAGTTGTTGTTGTTGTTGTTGTTGTTTGGTGTCTTTATGGTCCATTTCTATGATGATGATGATGTGATTATAATGTTATGATGATGATGATTTCATGATGACGGTATGTTTGGGTAGTAGGTCATACCCAAAGAATTGAGTTCATGGATTTTCTTTCTCTCTCTAGTACTAATTTTTTTCTTTTCTTTGTAGTGCTTGCCTTGTTTTTCTTTGTTTTTCTCTCTCTTGTAGCTTGGAAGAAATTGGAAGCGACATGTGGAGGCACGGTAAATTGCATGGTTGCTTTATTCTTTCTTCAGGAGACATGGGTGAGATCTTTCCTTCACTTTTTTTTTCTCGTGTTGTGTTTAGATTAGGATATAGCATAGGAAGGAGTTGAATGGTTCGAGGATGTTTGCATGCGGTTCCAAGGAACCTGGGATCGTTGGTATTGAGACCGAACGATCACTTGTATGTCGATTGGGATTTATTTGAATCTTTAAGCCTCCTATATGAACCCTCTTGATTCCTTCTTTCTTTTATTGTACTTTCTTTTGTGTGATAAGCGTAATTATGGCATGATGATATGGTTGTATTTTGGAACTTGCTGGCTACATTTGGACTCTATCTCCGTGATGATGCATCCTAGAATGTTTGTCCTTTTTCTTAACTTTGTGATGAGATGCACATTTCGAGATTGTTGTTGATTGAATTAGACGAGCCTTAGCTAAGATAGGAAGGGCAAGAACTAGTGAAGGCGTCTAAACCCTTAGTTCACGGTATGTGGTAAGATGGAGTTGCCCCTCATAGTGGATTTGAAACCCCTTAGTTGGTAATTGCTTACTTTTCTCATCCCTTGTGAGGTTCAGTTTGTTCAAGCCTTCATCAATTTATTGAGCGGCAATTTTAGGATCCTTAACTATGCATGCTTGCATCCTTGTGTTGATTACTAGCTCCCGAGATCGTGACCTAGGACTTTGAGGGGAGGAAAAGGGCACTATTTCTCATTTTTGTTTATATTTTCTTTTATTTAGTTACAAATTTGTTTTTCCCTTTTTGCATCAACCTTCTTTCCAACCAATTTGAGCCTAATGTTTTCCCATTCTTGTCTCAACCTCATTACAAGCCTAACGACCTATGTTTACCAACCCTTTTAGTTAGTGAAGCAATGGGTTTGTGAGGCTAGTGTGAAGAGCGTCATGAATATGAGAATGAATCATTTGTGGAAATGGTTTGTAAGCCCAAAGTTGAGCATGCAAGGAAGATTTGAAGAAAAAAAAATGTGTGCCGTTTAAGAATGAGAAAACTTACCTATGTTGTAGATAATTGAATAAGGTTGACAATGCGATGAAATTGAAATTATGGGTATTCATTTGAGTTGTGGTTGTGACTTGAGTTTCGTCTATGAGAATTTTCAATTCTTGTGCTTCACTTAGGACTTGCCACCACTATTTCAAATGTTCTCCCTACCTCTACCTTGATCCGTGTCATTACAACCCATGTGAAGCCCCTTTGACTTTAAGAGTACGTGGTCAACAACCGGTAAAGGGAGATGGTTTTCAACCCTGTGGAAAGAGCGTGCATAGTTGAGATGTCGGGATGATCTTTTACCTCCTCAAAATAATTCTTTTTCCGGTTCCTTCGTGGAACCATGAGGAGCCACCTAGGGGGATGATTTGAGACTAGTGGGGGGAACGCGGACCGTTTTAGAGGGACTAGGGTGGAGGACGACTCACCAGTTCTCTATGCTTGGTTGAGGCTTGACTCTTGCAATCTTTAGCTTCTTGAGGAGTGCATGCATCATATAATTGAGAATAGCTAATATTCTTTGATGTTTTTAACATGGTTGAGTCCGAACAAAGCATTTGTCCATTTTGAAATCTAATGTTGTTTTTCCAAAGCCATGCCATATTATGTTTGTCTTTGTGGTGTTTGTTTTATCTTTCTCTTTTTGGTCTTGCTTGAGGACAAGCAAGAGGCAAGTGTGGGGGATTTTGATGTGTGGCATTTATGCCACCATTTTACCCTCTTTCATTAGAGATTTCCCCCGGATTTGTCACTCGTTTATGCCTCTTTTCACCCCTTTTATCTCGATTTTAGTCATTTTGGCTCCTTCTCATGTTTTCCCTTCCCCTTTCGTCTTCTCTTTTAGTTTTTACCTCCTTTTTGTGTGTTTTGATAGCTCCTCGCACTCGTAGGCGAATCATGGATTACTAGCTCGAGTAGAGATGCTAAGGGAGCTTGCCAAGGAAGTGGAGATGCCAAAATGGAGAGGACGCGCTGATAAGCATAGCCGCGGGCGCGGGCTTGATAGCCGCGGGCGCGGACAGGGAGGCCCTGATGCCAACAAGAGAAAGTGGAGATGGCGAGCCGCGGGCGCGGAGCAAAGGGTCGCGGGCACGGCAGAGAAGACCCGCGGGCGCGGCATTTTCCCCCACGGGCGCGGCACCTGGGTCTGGCGAACTTCATACCCAGCTTGGAGAGGGCGCGGAGCCTGTTCGGAGATTAGCCTTCAAGAATCAATCTTTGTAATCAAATATTCAAGCTTTCCTCTAGATTATTGCCACTACTTTGATGATTTGGTAATCTTTCAACTTTATAATATTAATCTTTACTTTTGTTTCTCTAGTTTTTGATTTACTTGGTTTTATTGTTCTTACTTGAGTTTTCCTTCATAAATATTCAAGCTTTATTAGTTTCTTTGATTTTCTCCTTGACTTAGAATCATGCTAGGTTGTATTAGGATTGAATACTTGTTTAGCTTGGTTGTCATGGCTATTTTCCTTTCTCTAGCTTAGATTTTTAGCTAGGGAAAGGGGTGAAAATCATGTTTATTTAAGTTTCTATTGATTATTGATTGGAAAATACCTTAAGTTGATGATTTGTGCTTAATATTCTTGGAGTTATTGTGTGCACCTATAACCCCAATGTTTTAGTCCTAGATTAGATGCATGAGAATGATCTAGTTTAGGGTTGATTGATTTCATCAACTTGCTTTGAGTAGTTGCATGAGAATGAATTGCTTTGAGTAGAGTTTGAACTCCTTGGTATGTTTCCTTATTGATTCTCATTAGTATCTTGTCGGTCATGATCGGAACCCCCTCTCCCTAGTGCTTTTGCCATTGTTATCTCTATAATCTAGTCATTTTACTTGCATTTAAGAGTGTTTAATCTATCCCCTTTGTTTTTAGTTTTTTTTCTAGACTCAATAGTAGATGATTTGCCCCTAGGATCCTTCAAACTCAAATCCCAATACCACTTTTTGTTACTAGCAATTTATCCTAGGTATCGTATTAATTGTGCTAAACCCCCGTTTCCTTGGGAATCGACCCTACCTTACCACTATCTAAAGTAAAATTGATAGAGTTAGGATAGGAGATATAAATTGTAATTTTGATCTAGGATAGTAAGCTAATGACCTATTGTCCACCGATCAACCGTGCTGGTAGCTTTGTACCCCTCCCTTCCTATCGACCCCACCCCCTCTTATCGGACCTGAGGCTCTGGGCCTACTACTACCAGACGTAGTGTTATCGGATAGGTGCTAATTCCTCTCTACCGGCATAGTTCTACTAATCGTTTTCAATTGCTCTTCCCCTTTAATGTAATCATGAGCCTTGTTAAAGGCTGCTGCTAATGTCGGGAGACTTTTCCGCATTAAGTATCGTTTGAATTAACAATTGTTAAAGCCATTCATCAATGCCATAATTACAATTTCTTGTTGCAACTTTGGGATTGTATTTTCTTCATTATTGAATCTCCTGATATAATCCCATAGAGACTCATCCGATCTCTACTATGCTGCCATCAACTATCCTGATGTCCTTTGTGGACACTGTTACTGATGTACTGGCCAACAAACATCTCTGTCAACCTTTCAAAGCTATCAATTGTTCCATTTCCCAGATTGGAAAACCAATCTGAAGCCGCCCTATACTAGTCAAGGTAGTTGGGAATACCTTGCACCAGACGGCATTAGAATTTGTATAGAGAATCATGTGCCCCTCATAGGAGGTTATATATCTATTCGTATCACCCCTACCGTCATACCTGCACATCGGCATCTTAATCTTTTCCATCGGCAGATCTAGGATATCCTGCGTAAATGGTGAGGCCCTTAGCTTCACAACTATCTATGCTGCACCTTATCCAGCACTTTGTGAAGTTCTCTACCTTTGGGTCCTGCTATTGGCAACGTCACTAGAGGATTGTACCTCCGTCTCCTGATTGGTCATATGTGTCCTTACCAGCGACGCCTCCCAGGATGAACATCTTGGCAAACCAGCCGCATTTTGAAACTGGCCGTCGAGATTTATTATCGGTATTTCTCCTCCAATCCGCTCATTGTCGGCCCCTACCTCCTTTCTCTTTCTACTCATTGCACACATTACTCTGGCCGTTAACTCCAGCTCCTCCGGAGTAAACTCGGGCAAAGGGTCTGATATGGAATCATTCTACCGTTCTGGTGTTACCGGCATATTGAATTGATTTCCTTCCAAGGTGTGGGTCTCATCCTCTATTCCAACTTCCGGGATACCCGTACCATTTCCAGTTGCCATATTCAGTTTACAGTTTTTCTCATTCCGTTATCATTTTTAGGTGTTTCTTTATTTTCGGTCATTATTTACTGTGTTAGATTCTTAGGCGGTAGAATTAATCACTATCCCCTCCTTCTAGCGCCAAATTGTTCCGAGGATAACCCGACAACCCATATCCAAGATCCGTGAAGACCCAATCGCCCCGCTAAGCACCTACACAGAAAACAAGGATTAGCTAACCCCGGGGTGAATTCGAATGGCAAAGTAAGAAAGTGTTTAAGAAGAAGAAGAAGAAGGGAAGGTATTAAGAGAGAATAGAGAGAGAGAGAGAGAGAGAGAGAGAGAGAGAGAGAGAGAGAGAGAGAGAGAGAGAGAGAGAGAGAGAGAGAGTAATAAATGTTACCTTTCAATGAAGGATTAACTTGCCTATTTATAGTGGATCCAACTGCCAGGTGGCTGCATGCCATGCAAGTGACATACATGCCAGGTGTTGGTCGCCTGATGCCACTTGTTGTTCGCAAGACGATCGTTGCCTATGTCGTTATGAGTGTATACCGATATGGTCATTATGATCCGTAGAAGGAATTCGTGCATTGTGTAAAAGGGTTGATATCGGCACTATTTTACCCGTTATTGGTATCTCCCCATACAACTCTTAAATGAATTAAAGGAATTATAAAAATTGTTAAGATTATCTCAGCTTGACCTTCTTTCAATAAAAATTAATAAAAGTTTTTCTTATACAAGATTTATTGTAGTACGCACAATTTTATTGATCATTCATTGGAGGTGTCTAACTTGCATTCTATTGCCTTTAACTTTTACGGAGTATCAATGTACACCTTTCCATATTCGTCTTATCCCACTTGACGCATACAAAATTCCCCAACACATAACGAGAAGGCTACGGTTGAGACTTTTCAAAAGGGAGAATACAATAATATGGACATTCAAGACTTTTCAAAAAGGGTGATTACAATTTAAACATTCAAAATCACATAAGAATGTCCCAACTATTTCATCAAAGAAAATAAAATTAAAAAAAGAATGTCCCAACTGCATACAAGACGGTTGTGCCACTTGGGGAGTGTATTTGTGCGAGAGGAGAAACACAATAAAAGTGAGGGTGATGAATGATGTTGTTAAGACTCAATCTTTATCTTATTCTACTAGATATCCTCTACAATGCCGATAAGCTTAAGCATGTACCCTGTACTCGTAAAATTTAGCTATGTACCTAGACATCCTAGAAGCCCTAATGGTCCTCGTTATTATTATTGTCAAGGCCATTGTGAAAATAAAAATAAAAATAAAATACGGTTAATATTTCTTTTGTTGATTATTGTATTATATTTACCGATAGTTTAGTCATTGGTAAATTTTTAATTCCTTTTCTTTATTAATGTATTATATTTACCGATAGTTTAGTCGTTGGTAAATTTTTAAGGTCATTGGTAATGTTAAAATCCGCCCGTAGAAGCTCGTTTTTTTTTAATAGTGGTTATAGAGTAATCTAATCTATTACAAAGCATCACAATCCATGCAATACGAATTCATTATATCCGTCTTTTATTTAAAATTTTGTCTTATTTTTTTTGTTAAATATTAGTACTTTATATAGGTCCAATAATTAGCCACATTGGTATGAAAATTAACACCTTTGCGACATATTGATAAAAAGGTTAACAAAATGTGACAAATTGATATAAGCATCAAGAATCCATATCCGTCTTTAATTTAAAATTTTGTTCTATTTTTTGGTTAAAATATTTACTTCATAGTACTTTATACATAAAGAAATTACCTCATATTTTAATGATCTACGGATATGAATTAATAGTATCCAATTGAC
Organism: Chenopodium quinoa; assembly: GCF_001683475.1. NCBI lineage: Eukaryota > Viridiplantae > Streptophyta > Magnoliopsida > Caryophyllales > Amaranthaceae > Chenopodium > Chenopodium quinoa. The sequence continues at coordinate 648,602 of NW_018744949.1, read as the reverse complement.
AACCGAAGGAGTAATAGATAAACAAATTGTACAAGTACGATCAACAATCAAATCTCTTACTAAGATTCTATACACTTGTAGGGAATCCCAGCCCAAAGCAAGCTCCCACTCCACAAATATCAGCATTACTTTCGTTTTCGTTGGGAAGGAATGGATTAGGCGTACGAATAAAGGGATCAATATGGACGGAGGAGGAGTGATCAATGTGACTTGATTGACTTGCCATCCTTTTCACTTTTCAACACCCCCACTACAACTGGTTGTCATTCATTACTTCACATGATTCAATCATGCGCTTAGTTACACTTAGCTGAGATATTTTGGTGTAGGGCCCGAGTTCATTGACAAAAATTTTGTTAGTTTTATGCTACGAACCTTATATTTTAATTAAAGTTACAATTTACAATGCATGCACCTATTATTGTTCATTACTCGTATTCAAGAGGAGGACTATTTTGTTTGCCTCGTTTTTTCTACGCTACTATACAATCATATACTCCTGTTTGGCAAAGGATATACAGTCATGTCATCAAGTCTTATTAAAGACTTTTTAAATCTTTGTTTATTAATTTGATGAAGAGAATTATTATTAGAGCAAAGCAAAAAAAAAACCAAATCTATCTATAACTATTAATATTCCCTCCGTCCCTTATCTACATGCCTATTTCCCATTTTTTACGGAAATTAAGGAATTTAGATATTCCTTAAAACCCATGATTGGAAAGTACAAATGTCCATGTGGGGTTAGAGAGAGATACAGAGAAAGAAAAGGTAGTTGGTAATTATTGAAGAAAAAGTGTTGAAAAATGATGTCAAAAATATAGAAAAAATAAAAGATTATTGATGACAACTCATCAAAAAGAGGGAATATAGTAAAAAAAAAATACATTCTTCAAATAGAAATAGGCATGTAGTTTTGAAGCCCTAAAAAGAAAAGTAAGCACGTAGATAAGGGATGAAGAAAGTAACTTATTTATAACTCTAATTAATACGAAGTACAATACTCCGTACTTGTTACTACGAATAAACAAGATGTTGCTAACATCATTAATAAAACATGTGTCTACTTCAACTACCTAAACTCACGCAACTACACATTTTCAATCTATATAAAGTGGTGATTATTTTGTTGATTAGCTATCTAAATTGGGTAGTGAATTTTGTAACTCAAACGTTTTAACTTTTTACACTACATAAATTCCACTTTAACTAATGTTAATGATTTATACATCGTACATAAGAAAAATTATATTCTCGTAGATACTTGCCTCAACTTGCCTCAATAAGTAGTTTACTAATATTCACTAATTATTATTGGTCAAACTTTTAGAATTTACATTGTCATATGTGTCCGTAAAAAAACGCTTCACTTGTAAAATTATACTTGTAAAAAATATACTTGTAAAAAGAGCAAAGTATATAGTTTGATTATTTAATAACACGTTTTTTTAGGTAATTTGTTTATCAAATTAAAATTTTACAAATAATACATAGGTTGAATATTGTCATTTTAGTATTCTCATATGGTACATAATAATCCCTCTATTTTTTTTATTGATCATCCTTATTAATCTGCTTCATATATTAAAATTTTGTACCTCGGTTACTAATCACGAGAGATATTTATGTAAAAATTTTCAAATATGTGAATTGCAAAATGCGAAAAATAAGAATGATACAGATGAAGCAGAGTGTATTGTGTATTTTAAAAGATGGAGACCATTGCAATCACAAAGTAATCTCAAACACAATATCATTAATTAGTGTATTAGTACAAGCTCTTGCCATTTTAAATAATAATGGAAGTAAAGGAACTATAGGATTGCAGATTTGAAAGATATGAAGACCAACCAAAATCACAGTGTTATAAAACAAACACAATATTATAATTAGTCCAACTGGTAAAAAGTCTCCAAAATCACAAAGTGTTCTGAAACAAACACAATATTATAATTAGTCCAACTAGTGAAAAGTAAACATCACATACAACACGATATCATATCATATCATATGGCTGTTATAATACGATTATTCTAAGCAATAAACCCTAATTAGGAGTTTGGCTTATACACCACAACAATAGTCCCAGAAACATAGAACACTTCTTAACACAACATTAGTTTAAATATTTCATCATCTTGATTAATTAAGATGGTATTCATTTGCCACAGTTGCATGGGTCGCATTGGCAGTTGGCACCGCACTTGCAGCCATTATCGGCAGCTACTCCGTTCTCTGCTCCTTCAGCGTACCTGTATTCATTCATTCCCAAGTTAACCAACGAATTTCTGTATAATTTCCATGAAACAAATAACCATAGTTAACCTATAAACTCTCACTAAATTGTTTATCAATTCACTATTAATTTCATAAACCTCACCGTCTAATTTTGTTATTACATTAGACACATGAGCCATTCATTTAGTGTTTGATGATTTCAATTTTCAAATTCATCGTATATTCATATGATCTGATTTCAAAAAAAAAAAAAAAAAAGAAAAAAAAAAACTCACGAGATCTTGGGGGCAACACCGGAGACGAGAACGGTGGGGTTAGAGCTGTTCTCGACGAAGTCAGGGAACATCTTGCATCTGAATAAACAAAATTTGATAAATCAAGTGATTTTGATTAAAATTACATTAATCAAAATTGATAAGAAAATAAAACCCTTTGTAAAAAAAACAGGGTAAAGTTTCAAAACAACAAATTATTTCCTCCATTTTTATTTACTTATACAACACAAATCTTTGACACACATTTTATACAACACAAATCTTTGACACGTATTTTAAAGAAGATATTAAAACAGGTAAACCAATAAATTAATTTACGAAATTTTACCACCAATAAGAAGAAAGGGATAAGTTACTACAGTTTAAATTTCATAGCTTAATATTTATTTACCTAATCTAATCACCTTCTTAAAATCGTGATAAAAAGTATGGTGTGATTATTAAAAAACAGAGGAAATATATAACAATCATCGTTCCACCACGGTAATTATTTCAATAAACTATTCAAATCCAATAGAGCAAACGTCAACGAAACCGGGGCCGACTAACATAAATCGTCAAGAGAAACCATTCGTAAAAATAACAATTAAAAAAAGGATGATAATTACCCTCCGCAGCCGCTGCCGCAACCGCAGTTAGATCCACAACCACAATTACCACCACAGCAAGACATATTTCAAAGAGTAACCGAAAAAGTTAGCAAAAGTAATTGAGAGTTGATGATGAAGATGATACTATCAAAAGAGAGTGGAGCGGATAGAGATAAGAAAGAGAGTGAAGGGGGTTTTACATATAATAGTGTGGTGAGGAGAGAGAGTGAAATGATTAACCGCACACTTGTCGTCATCGTATAAGACGACGATGATTTTGATGCTGTTGACCATCTAATGTTAGCATCGGAAGTGAGGGAAGCTCTATCCTCCACTTAATTTGGAATTTTGTTGGGATTTACTAGTATGTTCTCGATGTGTATCCTTTTAACTTGTGATCGATTCGTGTGATGTTGCTCCATTTTAACTTGTGATCGATTCCTGACAAAAGCTGACACGACTTGAAAATCTGACCCGAATCCAACCCGAAAATAATAGGTTTGGGTTGAGATTTTTAACCCGAAAACTTAAATGAGTCGATACCCGACTTAATAATTAAATAGGTTAGGTTAAGGTTGATATTTTTAACCCGAAAAATGACCCATCTAACCCGCAAATATTTTTGGATCAAATCAGGTCGGATTAACCCGAACCTGACCTGAAAACCTGAACGTAATATACTTATATTATAAAAATAAAAAATAAAAAAATAAAAATAAAATATAAACATACCTAAATAAACGGAAATCTAAGCCCAAGCCTAAAGAAAGCTAATCCACCATATAAAAAGAAAAACCCAAAAATCCTCACATTCTCTTTCTCAAATCTTAACAGTCGTTTCTCAGCTTTCTCTTTCTCTCTCATAATCTCCTCAGCCATTTCTCAAATCTCCTTCTTTCCTTCAGTCCACCACGAGACGCGTTCTTATAATCCTCTCCTTCATCAATCAGTGTATTTTGCATTTTTTTTTTTTGAAAGAAGGTATTTTGCTTCTTAGTTTATTTTCGTTTTTTTTTTCCAGATTTTTTTCGTTTTGTTTGATGTTGTTAAATTGTATTGTTGTTTATTTTTTGTTTTGTTTATTTAAATTTTATGGTTTTGCTAAATTATGTAGTCAAGTTCATATAATTTTTTATTTAATTTCTTTCATACAGTCTTGCATGTCAGTTGTTGCTGTCTTGTTCATATAATTTGGATTTATGTTGTTGGGTTAGATAAAGGTTGTTGGGTTAGATGTTTTTAAACTCGTTTAATTAGAATTTGAGAATATTGTTATTCAGTTTGTTAGCATGTTTTTTTGTTTAGATTGTGCATTTTTGGCTTGTTTTATATTGTTTTTACCCCTTTTTGGGTTTTCTATGCTAATCAAAGCCTAATTTTAATGTTGTTTGTTGTTTTAATTGTTATTCAAACAATATTTTATACAATATTGTATTTTTATTGCTTTAATTGTTGTTTGTTATATTTTTGTATTGTAGGGATTGAGTCCTTTTTTTTTTTTAATTGATGTTTGCTTTCATTCTTTTTTGGATTTGGATCCTTACACGCCACATATAACCTTTGCTCGTCCTCGAGGAAAGCAATAAACTAAACTATCAAAACAAAATAAAACTAACCTATAAAGCAATAAATCCTAATACTCACTATCGTAGGAATCACGATTACACTTAGCATGTGCAACAAGCCCTTACAACCTCTAGGCTACCTGTTTCGGGGTTTTTGGAGTCCCTCGGGAGAGTTACAATTCCAAGAATTCGCGTCGACCGTCTGTACCTGCAAAACCACGGAAACTCCGGTTGGGTGGAGTTCTGCCTTCGACGATCAAGTTAGAACGTGTCCGGATATATAAAAGTGCGGAATGTAAATGTTGTTCTCTTAGATTCCGAGAGAATTATGCAATTAATATTGCTCGGGTTTTTTGTGTGTATTTATGAATCTATAATGAATGAGGTTTTTCCTCTATTTATAGTGAGAGGGGATCAGTTCCCCTTTCATAGGTTAAAGTGTCACGTGTCCCAGATGATTGGTTCTCTCAGATCCCCTCTGATGCTAACACGTGTCAGCACACGATTGGTCCACGTGGACAGGGGTATTTTTACCCTAAACATTTGCCCCTCACAGGTGCCACGTGGCTTGCCACGTCACACCTGTGACAGATGTCATGCTCTGAGAAGGTGACGTTTCGTCTCCTTCTATCTCTCTCTGTTTTTTTTTTATTTTGAATTTGAGTTTGAATTGGGAAGGTGACGGTTCGTCTCCTTCTGGGGTTCTCTATAAGTAGAGATGGCCGCCTCCCCCTCATTTTCAACACTTTGCCATTTTTTGAGAAATTTTTCTGAGAAAGAGAGAAAGCTCTAATACCGGATGCTATTTTTCTTGCACAACCGTCTTTCTTTTCTTCACTCAACCGGCTTCCGTTTGTGTGCTCATCACCCAAAACACATTAAAACCGCTTGGGGGATCCTTTGATTGATTCCAATTGCTTTCAATACACCCACAACAGGTCAACCGTCTGGGGTATTTTCAAGCAAAGCTTTTGAGGAACGGCTTGGTTGTTAAACAATCTTCAATTGCTCTTCAAGAGGGTACATCCGGGCAACCGTCTTTTCTCCAATTTTCAGTTGCGCTTCAAGAGGATACATCCGGGCTACTGTCTAGGTATCTAGCAAGCAACAAAAAAGATTTTCGGCTGCTGATCCAGATAGCCAACTTCCCCACTCGAAGTATCTTCAAGGTATTGTCTCTACTCCTTGCAACGTTTTTGAGTTTTTCCGGTTGTATAGCTTGTATAGAATAATGGACTCACCCAACACACACACGGCACGACCTAGGACAGTTGTCAGCCGGTCACCGGATATGGCTGAGTCTAGGACTGGGGATGCCGTCTGGGGGTGTTTGCACCACCCTTACTCTTCTGCGAATCCGACCGTCTCTGTTCATGTGCAGGACAGAATGGCTCGGACGAGACAGACAGCTGTAGATCCCGAATACCAATCAGACGGCTCAGCCGAAGCTCTAGCTGACATTGTACATTATGACCATCCGGTTGTACCTAGCACGCCTAGTGATGATATCTTGGAAGAGTCCGAGGATATAGGCGGTGAAGAGACCGTCCAACAATCAGACTCTTCAGAGTCTACTATGGAACCGGATACCCCCCAAGGGGATGAGGAGCGTATAAATGGCTCTCAATCAATAACCCAACAAAAGCGCACATGACCGCCAGGGATGTGGTCACTTTAAATTCCACCTTACCCAGATTTTAACAGAAGCGCTCGGTTGGGGTAGGATGGGAAATTGTTGTGCCGCCTGTTGAGGCAATCGTCGTCTGGGATGACGAACTTGTTCATGCCGACAACTATTTCGGCTATTGTGAGGCGGCATTTAAATCCGGCCTCCAGTTCCCCCTCCATAATACAATAAAAACCATTCTAAGAGGCTACGACCTTGGCGTTTGGCAGTTAACACCCAATTCTTGGGTGAATATATTAGGATACATTGCCGCCTGTGAGATGTAGGACATAACGCCTAGCTGGGAGGCATTTGCACATATGTACTACCTCAGCCGTGCACCAGGCGGCTAGAATGCGTGGTATACATTGACCACGCATCCGGAATACATGATGATGCTTGACAAGCAGTCAAAATAGAGCAGCTGGAAGAGAAAGTTTTACTTGGTTTCTTCCCCATCGTTGCGTCTAAACCACCGGCTGCGTTACTACAATAAGCACCGGCTCTCCTTGGAAAGAAATGCGCCCAACCTAGAGTACCGGAGGAGGATTGGGCGCAAATAATGGAGACGGGCCTCTTCAAGAAGACCTCCCTGCCTTTGGATGATGGGACTGAAGTCATTGTCCCCAAGAACTGGATCCCTCATCCGGGCTGGCTAAAGGACGAGGCATTCCTTTTCGCCTGTGGCCTTAGAACATTGTTTATAGCAGACATATGTTGACTGATAACCGGCACTTTATGCCGTCTGTATCATACTTGAATGGATTTTGACTTTTTGATTTTCTTCTTGGTAGAGAAAGGATTAGAGTTGGTGCCTCCAGTGAAGACACCCACTAAATCGGCTACTCAAATCCGGAAGGATCAGTTAGAGAAGAAGAGGGCTCAACTGGCGGCCAAAGATAATGGAGTAAGCTCCGGCTGATATTACTGTCTGTATAGTTTGAAGTCAATTATGATATTAACCGGCTGTTTTGTTTTGTTTTCTTTTTTAGACGGGGAGTAAGAATGTTCCTCGCTCCCTAACCAAGATGCTGAAAAGACCGGGCGAGGAGCCCTCCCAGCCTCCTTCCAAGTCTAGGAGGACTCTAGCTGCCCCTACCTTTTCCGACAGGCCGCTTGTGCCTGAGAGGCCCACCTCAGCAGGAAAGAGCCTTAAAGATCTTGGCCTAAACACAGGGTCGGCTAAGGCTGAGACGAGGGAGCCTGAAACTCCCTCAAGTTGGCTGCTTGCTGTAGCGACCGGTTCCAATGCGGCTGGGGTGAGATGACCCCTCAGCCTGAAAATGAAGGTATGGCTCTCACCGTTGACCCCCCCCCCCAGGCCGCTTGGGCCTATGCGAGTCATGTCCCAAGCTATCCAATCAGGGGATTCTTCAGGCAGTCGGCAGAATGTAGGTGCCGCCTATGCTCAATACTTAACATATAAATCTGTAGTTGCATATGCCTTTTCTTGTTGGCCTGACCTCCAGCAGTATGCTAAGAGGATGCTGAGGACCCTCACCAGGTCAACATTGACCGCATCAACTCGCTACTTGTTGAGGTGATTGGCCGGTTGGGGTGCTTTTGTACATTCTACTTTTTTGCCGGTTGTACCATAAATGAGTGACTAACCTTTTTTTCGGCCGACTTTGTAGTTACTGAGTGCGAGCCATGCATGAAAATGGCCTGGACCCTCATCCACCCGGAACACCGAATGGGAGTTTTTCGACCTGAGGTACAAGTACGCCACCGAGGTGTACAACGCTCAAACCCTTGGGCTTGAGAAGCCAGCTCCCTTCGAGGAATGGGCTGGCATTGTCGAGGAAGAAGAGGAGGAGCAGGCGGAAGAACAAGCGCCGGGTGAGGATTATGAAGCTCAACCCCAGCAAACTCAAGACATCTCAGCCTTTCCAGCTGTTGTGACCTGATTGTTTCTTTTTCTATCTCCGGCCTGCGAGCCGAGTATTTTTGTACTTCTTTTCCCCGGACGTAGTTCCAGCTGACAATGATTTGAATAATATAATTTGCCGACTGAGTCGGTTTTGCCTTTGATATAATTCGCTTCAATTTTTGCCATTTTTCTAGTAAACTCGTTCTTGCAATTTTTCTTTTTGCAATTTGATCCAGCACATGCGGTATGCCAGATGCATTGGCTTTACGTGCCCTTAAACGACTGTTTGCTTAATATTGCCCAACCCTAAGTAGGCAGCCGTCCAAACAAGCATCCGAACGGATAGACAGGCGGTCATTGGCCGTATTTAAAGAAGAATTATTCCAAGTTGGATTAGTAGACAGTGCCGACTAGGGCCAAACTATATTACTCGTTTAACTGGCCACGAGTTACCCATTGGGTAACCTGCCATCGCCGTTTGTTAGGATGCAGGCGGCCATTGGCCGGGCGTATGCATCATAACCAGGTTATGAATTAATTGCCAAGGTTTTGACCTTGCATAATTTGGGTTTATAACCGGCTGTAGTGCCTTTGGGCAAAGACTGGTTATATTTGACCAAAATATCAGTTACCGTTTGTGTTGCTCTGAAGCAACGACCGGTTGTATCTAGGTTTCAATTGATTATTCAAATGGTCGTGTGTTATCTTTAACCTAGACAGTCGGTTAAAGCAGCTTGAGTTATGATTTATCCAAGGTTGTGTATTGCACAGACAGGACTTTGTACAAGAAACAATGAAAATAAAGTAGTACTTTTTCAAGTTATCTACATTCCAAGTTCTGGCTAGCTGCCTACCGTCTAGAGTTTCCAGGCGGTAGGTGATGCCTCTAACTTCTTCAAAAATCCGGTAGGGGCCTTCCCAATTAGGGGTTAACTTTCCTTGTTCATTGGCCCTACCGGTTGCCTCCATTTTTCGTAACACAAAGTCCCCCACCTTTAAGGGTCATTTTTGCACTCTTCTGTTATAGGCTCTAGTCAATCTCAGACGGTATATCTCATAACGCAAGGCAGCATTGCCCCTGCGCTCCGGGAGTGAATCCAATGGTAGACGCATGGCCTCCCAATTAGCCTTTTCATCATAGAGCATGATTCGAAGTGTTGGCTCGTAATGTTTAATAGGCAGAACGACTTTAGTGCCGTATGTCATGAGATACAGGGTTTCATCGGTTTCCCCTTTTTCAGTTGTTCTGATGGCCCATAGGACTTGAGGCAACTCATCTGCCCATAGACCACCAGCTCTTTTAATTTTCTTTTTTAATGCCGTTTGAGATGAGCTTGTTGAAGGCTTCAACTTGGCCGTTTGCTTGGGGACGGCCGACTGATGCAAAACAATGCGAGATCCCTTGATCTCCAAACTAGCTCTTGAGGGTAGGTGTTTTAAACTGAGGGCCATTGTCAAAGACCATAGACATAGGTACCCCAAACCGGGTGATTATGTTTCTCCAAATAAAGGAGATGACATCCTTTGTCTTAATGACCTTCATCGCCTCTGCCTCAACCCATTTGGTGAAGTAATCTACAGCAACCATGATGTACCTTCGTCTGCTTGTAGCAGGCGTATGTGGACCCAGGATGTCCATGCCCATTTCGCAAATGGAACCGGGCTGTAGATAGCCGTAAAATCAGTGGCCGGACGGTGTATGAGTTTGCCAAATCTTTGACACTTATCACACTTCTTCACCATTTCCATGGCGTCTAGCTCAAGAGTGGGCTAGAAGTAGCCATGTCGCTTGGCCCTTTTTGCTAGAGTTCTGTCGCCTATATGTGATGCACAAAAGCCCGAGTGCAGATCCTCTAGAACTTCCTTCCCCCTTTCTAAGGTAACACATTTCAGCAGCGGCTGGAGGTAACCCTTCCTGAAGAGTTCTCCATTAAGAATCTCAAAACTTGCGGCTCGCTTCTTCAATGCAGCCGCATCTGAAGGTGCATCCGGAAGAGTGACGTCTGCCAGATAAACCCGGATGGCATCCATCCAGGTCAAGCTTCGGTCAAGAACTCCAATGGGATCATGTTCAATCCTTCTTTTTTCCATAACTTCCCAAAAGACTGACCTAGGCTTATCACAAGAGGCGGATGATGCCAACTTAGATAGTGCATCCGCCTGATTATTTTCTGACCTGGGCACCTGACTTAGATGAAATTTGTCAAGTGTCCCGGCCTCGTCTTTGACTGCCTGCGGGTATATGATCATAGTCGGATGGGTGGCCTCGTAATCACCATGGTATTGGCTAACGATTAATAGAGAATTAGAGCAGGCGTCAACTTTCCTTGCCCCTACCGCCTTACACATGCGGATACCGGCTAGCAGGGCCTCATACTCCGCCTCATTATTTGAGGCTTGGAACTTGAACCGTAGTGCATATTCATATTTTTCCCCTTCCGGATATTTGCAAATTACGCCTGCACCACAGCCGTTCAAAGTAGAGCTCCCATCTACATATAAATTCCAAACCTGATTAACATTTTCCGGCTGAGTTGGCCTTGTCATTTCGACAATGAAGTCGGCGAACGCCTGACCTTTCACTGCCTTACTTAGTTCGAAAGCTATTTCCAAACTTTGCATTTCGATAGCCCATTTGAGAATTTTGCCAGATGACTCCAAGGTTGTCATTGGCCGCTTAAGGGGTTGGTTTGTGTAGACCACCACCGGATGTGCTAAGAAGTATGGTTTCAACTTCTTGATTGCCATGAATAGAGCAAGGCCAAAATTTTCAACCAAGGGGTATCGCAGCTCAGCATTTCGAAGAACATGGCCAATGAAATAGAGCGGGAGCTGAATGCCGTCTCTCTCAGCTAGGAGAACGGCACTGAGAGCATGATCTAAGATGGCCAAATACATATAGAGAACCTCTCCTACTAGAGGGCTAACCAACCGTGGCAATGAGTGGAGGTGCTCTTTCAATTTCTGGAATGCTGTCTCAGCATTTTCCCCCCATTTGAATCTAGTCTTCTTTTTGATTGCCTGGAAGAAGTAGAGGCACTTGTCACCTGATTGGCTGAGGAATCTCCCCAATGCTGCAAGACAACCGGTAAGTTTTTGGACTTCCTTGACAGTGCGGGTGACTTAATGTCAATTACCGCCTGTACCATTTCCGAGTTGGCCTCTATAAAAAATCCGAGAAACCTCTCAAACTCAACACCAAAGACACACTTCTTGGGATTAAGCATGACCTTATGCCGCCTGAGGGTGGTGAACGTTTCTTGGAGGTCAGCAAAGTGATCCGTCTATAGCTTAGATTTGACTATCATGTCATCAATGTACACCTCCACATTTCTCCCAATTTGATTGATGAAGACTGTATTAATCATTTGTTGGAAGGTAGCAGGCGCATTCTTCAGCCCAAACGGCATCACCGTATAATAGAATAACCCTTGATCAGTGACGTATGTCGTCTTCTCTTGATTTTTTTTCCACATGGGTATCTGATGGAAGCCTGAATAGGTTTCCATAAAGCTCATCAAGGCATGACCGGGTGTAGATTTGACTAGATTGTCGATCTTTGGAAGTGGACAGCTATCCTTCGGACATGCCTTGTTCAAATCTGTGTAATCAACACACATCTTCTAGGTACCCTTCTCTTATTTTACGGCCACCAGGTGGTCTGCCTTTCTCTTTTTGCCGGTTGCTTTGGGAGAAAGTGCGGCTTCCTTGAAGTCATCAAGGTCAACAGGTTCCTCGCCTTGGCCGGCTACGGCTACAGTAGGCTTGACGTCTAAGAGATAGCACTCCCTTACCGTCTTTTGATCCCATTCAAGGAACCCGCTGACCCATCATCCCTCTCAAATTTGATCAGCATGAGGGATGGGATGATGACTGCCTTGGACTCGTTGGGGGTTGCACGGCCCAAAATCAGATTATAGGCGGTCAATTCCTTGACCACCAAAAACTTGACGACCATGTGTCGTTCCTCCCCCTTTTCTCCTAACCGGATGGGTAGGTCAATCCTTCCCGCCGGATGCACTTCCCCCCCCCCCCAAAGCCAACTAAGGAGTGAGAGACTTTATGCATGCTGCTAGGCTTGTACTTGAGCTTTGCCAAGCACCGATAGCTGATAAGGTCAAACGAGCTCCCGATATCAATAAGGATCCGGCCCACTCGTTGGTTGGAAACCTTGCATTCGATGACTATGGGGTCATCTTAGAGATGATGACCTCAGGGAAGGTGTCTTTCGATGCCTGGCCCTCATCCACTGAATAGACCTCTTGCTTTCTAATGTTGTCCTTGGTGCCCTGTATGGTTAGACCCCCTCCCGCGAAACCGCCTGCTATAGTAAAGATTTTCTCTTCATCAGTGTCGGAGCTTATAGCAAGGTTGTTAGGCTTCTTGGATGGCTATCCACTGTTTGTTCGGGGGTTACCCTTGGACTTCAGAATATAGGGCTTCAAAGCCCCCCCTCACCAGCCAGACGGTCTAGTAACCGCCTGAGGCTATAGCAGCCATTGGTGTCATGGCCTTTATCCTCATGGAAGTGACAGTGCTTGCTCTTGTCCCGGCTTTTGATGGGACTTTTCACTACAGTCGGTTTCTCAATGGTCAACCAGTGTTTAATCTCCTTGAGGATGGAAGAACAGTCCTTGTTGAATTCGTACTTGGGAACGTACGACTTCAACTCTTTCTTTTTCTTCTTGGACGGTTGACCAGAATGATCCGCCACCCATACTTATTTTCTTTTCTTGCTCTCTTCTTTTTTGGCTGGTTGAGCTAACCGGCTCTCTTTTTTATCAGACTTTTTAGGGTCTGACGACTGCTTGATGGCACAAAGCTCCATCACCTGTATATAGGCTTCGGCTTCCATCAGAGCTTCTTGGAGGGTAGCCACCCTATTTCTAACTAAGTCGAATTTGAAAGTCGACCCGTCTTTCAGACCCTTGAAGAAGTCTGTGTAGTCAACTTCGTAAGACAGCCCTTGAATCTGAATTTTCATCAGATTAAACAGCTTTACATAGGACCTTAGCCTTTCTCTATCTCCCTGCCGAGTAGTTCCCAAGTCAAGACTTGTCTTTTTGGCTTGGATGTTCATAGAGAAGTTGGACGCGAACAAGTATGCAAGCGTCTTAAAGTTATTGATGCAACCAATTGGCAGATTAACAAACCATCGTTGGGCTATACCCTTCAATGTCATCGGGAAGTGTCGGCACCAGGCGACGTCATCCAACCCCAGTAAGTACATGAGGTTGGTATAAGCCATTAGGTGGTCTTCCGGGTTGGTGATACCATCATAGGTACCAATCAAAACGTTCTTAACCTTGGCCGGCTGAGTTGCCTCGGTTATCTCCCTGGAGAACGCCAATGGTTGTTCCCCAAGGTTTAGCAGCCAAAGCTGCCAGTCCATGAGCTGGACATTTTTTGCCGCCTGATCCCCAAAGAGAGCCGTCTATTTGTATAGTGATCCATTTGGCATGTATGGCTGTTGGTGCACATACGGAGCCGGCTGGATAATCCGAGGACCAGTACGTGCGGACATGCCACGTGACTGACTCTCTCGGTTTGTTTCCGAATACTTCTTTGAAGTACTCTGGAAACTGTCTAGGTAAGTTGACGTTGAGGCCGACTCAGACAATTGTTGACTTCTCTTCTGTTGGATTAACATCTGGGCATCTAAGTAAGTCCTTTTTGATCCATCTGGCTGAACTTGCCGGATGGCCTTCCTTTTCCCTGATTCAGGGAAACGGAGCTTTGAAAGGTCGATCATGGGCCTATCCGCCCCCTTTGCTTTAGGGTGAGGAGTAGGCACACGATCCTTAACGTGCTGCTTCCCTGAGGGAGAAGGTTTCTTGGCCGACTAACCCTTATTGGTGCTAGTTGACTTGTTTATCAGGTCCTTGATCTCCCCTTTGAAACTCGTCATGAATTTGATGAGTTCGTCTCTAGTAACGAGAGCAGCACCCTCCGCCGCTTAGGGTAGCCCAGCCGGCTTGACGGTTAGATTGCTAGGACCAACTTTGTCTTCACCCCGTTCCCTTGTTTCCTTGGAACGGGTGCGTCTTGTTCTGAATGACCCATCTAAGGCCACATAGGTGTCGACCTCAAGATAGTCACCACTATTTTGGTCCGTGTGGACCTCAGCTTCAGCCGTAGGCTGTTTACCTTCAGCAGGCGGTACAGACTCTGATGTCATCTCAAAAGTACTCTCCCCACAGACGGCGCCAAATGTTTCAGGTTTTTTGGAGTCCCTCGGGAGAGTTACAATTCCAAGAATGCGCGTCGACCGTCTGTACCTGCAAAACCACAGAAACTCCGGTTGGGTGGAGTTCCGCCTCCAACGATCAAGTTAGAACGTGTCCGGATGTATAAAAGTGCGGAATGTAAAGGTTTTTCTCTCAGATTCTGAGAGAATTCTATAATTAATATTGCTCGGTTTTTTGGTGTGTATTTATGAATCTATAATAAATGAGGTTTTTCCTCTATTTATAGTGAGAGGGGATCAGTTCCCCTTTCACAGGTTAGAGTGCCACGTGTCCCCAGAGGATTGGTTCTCTTAGAACCCCTCTGATGCTGACACGTGTCAGCACACGATTGGTACACGTGGACAGGGGTATTTTTACCCTAAACACTACCCTAGTGGACGAGTATGGTCTCGTGAAGGTTTTCAGAAGGCATACCTACAAAGCCAAATTAAGAACTTCCAAACCAAATTGCTTAACTAAGTGATTAATTTGAAAACCAAAATCATTTTAATCCAAGACTCAATTATGTATCACAAATCAATGGCATGGATGAAATGACAAATTATAGCACCCTTCAATAACCAACCAATCTTACCGCTTCCTTTCCTCATGTTTGAACCTTCCCTAAGGATGTTCAACCATATTAGCTCATACCTCACTTCGATTTGATGACCTTCGTCAAGACTTGCACAAAATCTTGCCCTCCACTGGTAGAAGGACCAAAGGTGAGAGATATGTAAATTTGGGAATGTGGTGCTTAAATAAATCAATCCAACAAAAACTTATAAATAACACCTTTAAATTTGATATGCACGAAATCAAGAAATATTAACCATGAGAATACATACACCAAATTGCGAACAATGAACGCATTGCTCTTTCTTATCAACTCCAATGATTCAATAATAACATTCCCCCTTATTTATTTCTCATCATTTTTTTCGATACATGATCTTTTCTTCTTTTTTTTTCTTTTTTTTTTTCTTTTTTTCTCTTTTTTTTATAAATCACAACTTTATTCAATTTTTTTTTCATAACACTACCTTCCTTCACTAGAGCTCATCATTACAAATCATTATGCAGCAAAATATTCTTCTTATCCAAACAACGGATCACAAAAACCATAAGCTTGTAACACAAGGGTTATCAAGAAAGAAATAAGGCTCAAAGTGGCTATCAAGAGAAGGTAGTAAAAATATAAAGAAAAATTCCTAAAGATGAATCTGAAAGCTCTAAATAACAAAAGAAAATGCCTCAATCATATTATCCAAGCATTTCGATAATCGATCTTAGGAAGCTAAAATGCAAGTCTCAATTGGGGCGATCAAGAAGGAGGGTATTCGATTTGAGTCTTACAAGGTTCGTGGCCCTCCAATAGGTACTTATCGCACAAGAGGAAAGCGAAACCGTCTTACCACAAATAACTGTCATCAAAAGGATTTACGCTACTTATCGAATTACTCAAGCTAATGCCAATCAATTCATGAAAAAAATAGAAAATGTTTTTTTTTTCCTTTTCGAAAATCTTTTATTTCACATTTTGGAATAGAAATTCAAAATGACACTAAAACATCTAACTATAAACTACCAAAGCCTAATATATACAATGAATAATACCCTCCCCCACACTTGAATATTGTAGTGTCCACGGTGTAATTAAAGTAAAGCATAAATAAATAAAGAGGGAGGATACTCACAAAGTTTTATTGAGGAGAACCCTTGATGTTGGGACCGTGGATGTAATGAACCAATATGAAGTAATAAATATAATAGTGCATCGAAACGAATTCGCGCCAAATTCTCAATTCAAAATTTACTCCCATAAGTACCAAATAAAGTATGATGTAATCTAGCTCTCAAACCACACCTCCAAGTTGAATATAAATCAATGGAACAATGGCTGACTTGCCTCTACAATTAAACCCAAAAGGCCATCCAATCATATGCACTCTCCCATAAGTCCATAACCATGACAATGTTGCTATACACTAGTACCCACTACCCACAAAAATTTTTATATGAGTTTGCTGCCAAGAAAATCATAGATAAACCTTTGTTTAATTTTCAATCCAAGAGCAATTCAACAATGAGCGATGTTCACAGCAAATTTAGTCACAATTACCCATAAATTTTCCCCCAAATTGCCGGCAAATTCAAGAGAAAAAATTCGAGATATATGCGATCAAAACAGAGAATAAAGTTCTATGTACTTGTAGTGATTATTACGAGGGCGCCCCCATTACTCACAGTGAGTAACAGGTTATGTTACTCACAGGGGTATTGGCGACATTTCACCTACTATAAGTCACTTGGTGGATGGGTGATGTGGCCTCATTTTGCCGACGTGTTTTACTTGGTTTGCCAATTGTAATCATGTTGGGTTTCTCACAATTGACGCCGTTAACATTGGACGCTTATGGAGTTTCATGAAAACTCTGAAGCCCTAGTCGAAGAAAGGCACGAATTCTGGGTTTTCAATTCGACTTCGTTGAAGCTCAACTGGAATTCAGGGCGGAACCGAACCCGAAGAGGCTCGAAGAGGTCCAACTCAAATTCTGGGCGGAACTCAAGTCGAGGAGGTCCCAACTCAAATTGTTGGTGTTTCCAGGTTCTTTCTGATTTAATTTAATTTCGAATTGGCTTTTTGTTTTTCGGTTTTTCGAATGTTTTATGGTTGGGGTTCGATGTTTAGTACATCGATTGTTTCTGTTGATATAATTAATTTGATGCTAGGGTTGCAGTTCCAGTTCGGATCTGTTAAAGCAAAAGTAAAAATGGTAATAGTTTCACTTTAATTGTTAATTTGTGGAATTAGAGGAATATAAGTGGAAATAAAAAATGGAATTGTTGCGATTATGTTTGTTAATTGGATATAAATTGAATAAATTAATGGAATTTGTGGAATTTGCGGAATATAATGGGATTGTTTTAATTACGAGTGCAATTATGCTGCTCATTCCATTATTAAATTTGATGGAATGAGGTGAATTATGCATTCATTGGTGGTCATTATTCGTTTGTTCTATGTGATATTGTGTTATGGTGTGAAATCGTGTCAAGGTTTGATTTGTTTTGATTGGTTATTGTGGGTATTCTTATGTGACAGATTACAAAAATGTCAGCGGGGAATGGTAAGCGAAAACGTACAATGGTGAGGGTTTTTTTTTTTAAAAAAATATTCTTTAGGCTGGGGATGTGATGATGTTTTGAATTGTGGTTTTATGGGGATGTGCTTATGTTTTGAATTATGGTTTAATGTTTTGGTATGTTGTGGTTATGAAGGTTGGGGCTGAAGATGAAAAGGGGTATGGGGGGTATGGGCTCAGTAACAAGGGTAATGTATGTGAGCAGAAGACCATGCCTTTGTATCCAGAATTGTTTAAGGTACTAGATTACGAAATTCTGCGTGTTTGAAATTGCTTTATTTTCACGATTATGGTTTATGCATGAATTTAGTTGCTAGTGTGCTTAGGATGACGGATTAAGTTATGGAGGGGCCGTCAAAGGTAGGGCGGAGGTGATGGCTGAACATTCAAAGGCCAGAAGTCGGGTAAGTTTGCTTGTTGATTCAGTTGTCAGTGGGAGTGGGATAGGAACATTAACTTAATTACTGTAATTTCATTGCCAGCCTCCTAACATGAGTTGCCACGTCGAGTCATTTGGGCGCATATGCCAGAAATTTGATGACAGGCGAAGACGTTGGGTTTGTGAGATGGGATTTGGCAGTTTTTTACATCTTGCTTTAGATATGCATTTACCAAGGCAATTGTCATATTGGGTCATGACACGGATGGATCCAATCAGTAAAATGCTTAGAAGTCCCAACGGACTTGAGTTTCGGTTTTCAAAGAATCAGGTTCGGTGGGTACTAGGGATACCAATGGGTTCTAGGACTGTTCCTAGTACTAAAACCATGACCCAACATGATCGTTTGAAGGTTCAGATATTTATTCTCAAGTATGGTAAATCGTGGGAGTCCAAATCTGGTAGACAATCTGGTCAGGTCTACACGTCTGTAGGCATACCATTAAGTTCAGATATGATGAATCGGCTGGAGGGGTACTTTGATGTTGGAGAGGAAGAGGAATTCAAGACGTTGTTCTTGATAATTGCTTTAAAGATGGTGTTGTGTCCCACGCAGTCACCTCGGCTTACGTCTGACCTACTACCTGCAGTAAGCTGTGTTATGGAGGCAATTGAGTACGATTGGTGTTCTTTAGTGTTGTCGAAGTTGCTAGAGAGCGTATAAAACTTTGCTTGACGTTATATGCTAATGGGTTTGCCAGTGGATGCGGCGGGTGTGCAATATTTGCCGTAGTATGTTTTTCAGTGTATTGTTGCCTGTTTTTTTTTTTTTTTTTTTTTTTTTTATCTTCTGCTTTTGTGGTTTAGTAATTGCTTGTTTTGCCTTTATTATTTGGCAGATATTTTACTTGAATTGGTTGGATAGGGATCCTATTCAGTGGGATGTTTTTCCAAGAATTAAAGTGTGGACAATGCAACAGATTGGGAAGGCAGCAAAATCAGAAAAATTGCTGTCCGGCGACTACGGGAAACTAGGGGTAAGCACTTTTGTATTTGTATTATATTGCATAGTATGCATAGTGTTCTGCTTCAATCAAATAAGGTTTAGAGTAACCTTTTTCCATTTGTATTTGGTTGTGTGGTTGAAGCTATTGGATGTTGCTTACGGTGAACAACACCCAAGGGATGCAAGGGATAGTGTAAGACCCCTACAAGCTGGAGCGAATAATGTGAGGTTTGATCTTAAAGTAGTTGTTTCACCTGTGTACTTTGAATTTGAATCTGAAGTAACTTTGTTTGGATGTAGATGCATGAATTATCAGTGCCTGGGGTTAACTTCAAGGCTAGGCAAAGGAGGGGCCGAATTCCTGAGCTGACAGATCTATGAGCTCAGTTACTTGTATTTCGATTTGTATTTTTTCCCACTGTGGAATGTTCTGAATAATCTTACAGGATTTGGATATTGTTAATTCATTTCAGTTTGGAATGTGTAATATGGGTTCTAGGATATGGTTATTATTTTCAGTTTTGTTTAATACTCAAAAAGTTTGTCAATTGACGAAATATTATTACTATTGTTTGTTGTATTAATAATACTCCCTCCGTTAATTTTTATTTGCAACTTTGGGGGATTTTGCGGTTCATGAGGCAAAATTTAAGGGGAAAACATTAGTGGGAGTAAATGAAAGTGATTAAAGTGTTTGGAGAGAGAAAGTTGGCCCACCCACTAGTAAAATTATTAAAATCAGAATTTTTAATTAAGGGTAAATTTGTAATTTTCAGGGCTTTTGTGTACTAAAAATAGAAATAAAATAGAAAGTTGCACATAATTGTTAGCGGACTAAAATGGCAAATTTTAATTTGCAAATAAAAATTAACGGAGGGAGTATAAAATATTATTCCAATTGTCAATTGTTTGTTGTATTAATAATACAGGGTTAAGGTCTTGAGATCATTTTCAAGGCTGTGTAAAATAATTCGTAGAGTGTCTTCAAAACTAATGTTTGAATGAATCAGTTTTGTACTACAGTGGCCTTAAAGAAAAAGAAATCAATGAGCTCAGTTATTTGTATTTCTATTTGTATTTCATTTAAGGGTTAAGGTTAAGGCCTTGAGATAAGTGAATATTTAATCCAAATTTGTCTTTTGAAAATAAAGCCGATTATAACTTAGAAAACAAAATTTGAAAATATCGGACTTGAAAAATACAACCTGCATATTAGCAATGGCTTTGACTTCCATCAAACATACAAAAAAAGCGTACATCCCACTCCCAAGTCAAAATCACAACTGATATAAGCTTGTTGAATTCCGGCAAGGATGAAGGGTCAATAGGGTGATGGAATTATAACAAGTATACTCTAGAAGTGGGGGTTGAATAGAGTATGGCCAATTGTCGCAAGTTTTAAATTTCAAGGTCTTGCCGAACGCAGTTTCAATGCGTACCTGATTTAACTATTCAGTGTCAAGGCTTTGAGATTTACTTCTAGGCTTAAAAACAAGTTGCGTAAATAAAATTGAAGTAAAAGTAGTAAAAGAGACAGATATTATTACGAAGTTCGGCAAAAAATGCCTACGTCTCCGCCTAAGGTTGTTCAAAGGCGTAATAAACTGATTTAACTATTCAATGTCAAGGCTTTGAGATTTACTTCAAGGATGAAAACAAGTTGTGTAAATCAAACAGAAGTAAAAGCAGTAAAATAAAGCAAAAAAGCAGTAAAAGAGACAGATATTATTACGAAGTTCGGCAAAAAATGCCTACGTCTCCGCCTAGGGGTTGTTCAACCCGTAGGTTTTTAAACTTTTTTTTTTATTTCTTCCTTTAGAGCCCTAAAGAACTTACAAGATCACCTCTCATCTACCCGTAATCACCCGATTACACTTTAGAAACATTTAGTAAAAGAATTCAAAATAGGAATAAAAAAAATGCCATGGAGGAACAATGATAATATGCGTGACTGGTACTTCTGTTGTTTGGATTGGTGTTCCGTTAAAAGTTCTCATGACACTCATCTAAACTTTTCAATACATCAGGCTATTCGGGTGAGAAGTTACAGGTCTGATTCTCGTTGTAACAGAGAGAATGATGACACCGACTTCCATCTAGATAGGATTAAGCTGCGTGGACATGATTTGGCCGTGACTGAAATCTCTGCAAGTGATGAATCTTTCAAATAAAGGTCAAAATTATAGGTAGTAAAGTTCAGATAAGAGCATTGCAAGTGAGACCTTACTGATAAAATTCTCCCTCACTGGGTACTTGTAAATATAGCATCTCTTTACAAATCAAATCCAAGCACATCATTTTGGTTATATCTCCCTCAAGTTTCGATAACCAATTTTCGGCTTGTTCCATCTTAGCTATTAAATTCTTCTACTCTATAACTAAATCCTATTTCTTTTTGTTTAGGACCTGAATCATTTCATCTTTCTCTCTCAAACATTCCAATTTCTCCCTCTCTAAACCCTCCTTAACTTCCTCAATTATGGTTGGTTTTTTTCAGGATAATGACGCCATAAGCCACCTTAAGAAATCCCTCGAGAGATACTTCCCCAAGACCCCAATTTCAACCATTTTTTCACTAGTCACCCCAAAAACCCAAATTGATAGCTAAAGTTCATTACACATACAAACATCACTTCCGATCTGGGTTCTGGCGTGACTACTAGTAACCAAATAAACCCAATTAACAAAATCAGCTACCAGAATTAAATTCAAGGAGTTTAAAGCACAAGTTGGATAAAAATATTAGAAACCCATTTACCAATTTACAAAAAATCAAATACCCAAGAGAGTAAATGATTAAATTACTCGTAAAATAGTATAAAAAGTGAGAAATTAAGGTTCAAAACTTACAGTAAATGGGTATAAAATCTTAGGCAGGGTTTTGAACCCACAAACTCGTGTTTGGTGGGAGGTAAAAAAAACCACTGGGCTGCAGCTTTAATTCTTGACATATATCACACAAATATTATATTTAACCCTTTTCCTCTTTTTCTTATTTTTTTTTAAAATAAAACTTTTCAAAATTTTGTAAAAAATCAGTGGGTTCAATGAACCCACTTGAACCCACATTGGATCCGCCCCTGGCTGCTGCAGATTATTGAAATAAGCCGGAACGTGATAACAGCATCCTTGACAAGGGCTTCATCTTCGCCGTTTTGATTGTCAAGGGCGCTGTTTTCACTGTTCCGGCTTATTTCAATGACCTGCATCGTCAGTATCTCTCGAGGGATTTCTTAAGGTGGCGTATAGAGTCACTATGGAGAAAAAACCAACCATAATTGAGGAAGTTAGGAGGTTTTAGAGAGGTAGAAATTGGAAAGTTTGGGAGAAAAAAATTGAAATAATTCAAGAACTAAACAAAGAGAATTAGGATTTAACAGGAAATGGACTTTCTTTTGGGCGCCATTGCTAAAAATAATGAAGCTTTGAGGTGGAGATGAAGGTGAAATAGGTGGAGACAGGAGAGAAAGAGAAAACGGGGGCTTAAGTAATGGATGAAGTGACGGTTTAAGAGGAGTGAGAAGGTGAAAAGGTGGAGTGAAGAGTTGTGATTTGACAATTCAATGGATGAAGGCAATAAGTACATATGCATGTATTTGGCAATAGGGACGCAGGAAACAAGGTTAATAAATACCTTGAAAATCGGAAAGGTTTTACCGAAAATATAAGTTATTTCCAAAAAGAATTTTTTAAAACCTTATTTAATAAATATCCAAAGATATATTCATCAAATATTTTGTTCCTATTTTTTATTCACTGCCATTTTTTTGTTCCAATATTCATCAAATTTTCTGTTTTAGCTTTTTTAGTTGTTTTTTGTCCCCTTTTTTTTATGGAGTTCATACCTTATTTTCATTTTTAATATAGGTTTAAAGTTATGATTTCAATTATTGTAAAGATAAGTTACACTGAAAATAATACTTGAATATTAATTGTAATTGATTTTGACTATTACAATTAGTCAAGTGTTGTTGTCAATTAAAATAAAATAGATTTATTTAATTCAGAATGTATTGAGGATTAATTTAGGATTCAACTGTTTTAGTCACAATAGATTGGGGAATATTTTGTAACTTTAATTCTATTCATATTTGGTTTTAAATTAGGTCAAACATGTGTACACATAATTAAAACACTTTGACAACATAGTACATGGTTATTGTTATTGGGATTTGATTTGAAATACAGATTCTTCTTAACCATAACATATTAATTGTAATTTCTAAAACGTAGAGAGGTATAGTAACCTGCCATGTCATATTGTTATGTTTGGAGATGCATGTAGACATACGTTGGTAGGTTATTTGGTTTTTGTTTTATATATTATGTATGATTTATTGTTTTTTTTCCTGTTTGTAAATAACTTTGTGAATATTGTAGGTACTTCCAGAGGAATGGACTTCCTTGTTGGCTGAAGTTTGTAGTCCTGTGGAAGTTCTTCGAGGCCCTAATAGTCGTATATGGCCTATGCAGCTAGTGAAGGTTATTGAAGATACCAAAAGTAATATGTGTCTTGATATTGGGTGGGAAAGTTTTGTTAATGAAAATTACTTGGTTGATGGTGAGATAATGTTTATTTATTATGCTGGTAATAGAACATTTTATGTCAGGGTCTTTTCTCCGGCTATTGTTGAAAGACTTGCTAGTATTGAACCTATTCAAAAAGATGAGGATATATAAATTTATGTAATTTTATATTTTGACTTTATGAAAAAAACATTATTAGAGGTAATTTGAAACTTAAATATATATTTGACACTGTTCAAAGATTTTGGTATGCATTTTCAAAATAAAAATACACCACAGTGGTCTATTTTTTAAGTGCCTTCATCGGTAGTTTTACAGTGGTCTATTATTAGCTTCAACATAGATTTATGAAAATGTATATCTAAATAATTAGCTTTGTTGAGGGGGGATATTTAAAGATAGGCTGAATATTTTTGTTCAAAATTGGACGTTGTTTTTGAACCCCAAGTAAACCGCAAGACCTATTCAAGTACACGTTCAGGCTTCAACAGCTTTTGAATGTCGAATCTCAGATATTGGATTGGAGTTGGGCATGTTAAATAAGAGTGCATCTTCTCAGGGGTAGCAAAGGTGTGTTACGCTGCATAGTATTTTAAGACCTTGACCCTCATGTCAAACAATTGATTTCTTAGTTTACGAACTACAACAAAATGAGTGTATATAGGCGCGTAGCAGTTATTGATTTAGCATGTATATAGGAGGGCGTTATGGGGTTTTCAATTCTTTTTTCATTTGATTTTTTTCTACAGTGGTACATTTAGATGTACCATTATGCTACAGTGGTACATTCATGTGTACCATTATGCAACAGTGGTACATTCATGTGTACTACTAAGCATGTATAACGTATAATGGTACTTTTTACCATTATATTTTCCACCAAAATTCCTTCCACTTTGGCCCACTTTCACGTGACAAACTTCCACTTAATAACAACTTTGCCATCGTATACATTAGCAAATCAATAGCTGGTATGCGCTACTAGTTATCCCGACAGAATATAGCTACAAGCCTACAATTATAAAACATATAGCATCGAACACACATTTTGTACTATATTGGTAGATAATGAAAATAGCCACATTATGTCAAGACATCATTAACGCAAAAGCAGAGAAGGACATCAGCATCTCACAATTCATTAGGTACTTCAGTATAAAGAAATTGTTGTACCAGGCCAATGAAAACCAAATCTTTCACTAACAATGCCAGAGCTTGATCTAAAAGTTCAAAACTAGTCACAGCCTCACAGGCACAAAACAGATCCTAGTTATCAGCATCGTTGTCATCATCATCAACAACAGTTAACACAGTAATATGGCACAAAATAGATCCAGGACCACGTTTGAGACAATATTAATTAATGGTACATCGGGAGCTTACGTAAGTTCTTCCGGTGTTTCTTTCCCACTAAATGTATATTAAGACCATCGTCGCTTGTGTAGCAGATTTTACAAACATCACACCATGGTTCTTCGACTCTTCTTTTCTTTGGAAGGTTGTGATGTGCACTGGTTTCCCTGGTACTCACTTCAAGTTGCGTTTTAGCAGCAGTTGTGTTTTGAATAATGAGGGGCAGTGAAGCAACAGTTGAGACAATATTAATGGGGTTCTGGTGGAGCTTTCGTAAGCTCTTCTGGTGTTTCTTTCCCACTAAGTGCATATTAAGACAATCAGTGCTGGTGTAGCTGATTTTACAAACAACACACCATGGTCCTTCCGTTTTTCTTATCTCTGGAAGGTTGTGCTGTACAATCCAATTATCATCATTTATAAAAATTGGTGAAAATATATCAGAGAGAAACAAAAGACAGAACTTTGAATTTCACAAACAGTAATGTGCAAAGATTGGATGAGATGAATATCACATAATCTAAACAAAAAAAAGATAATAATCGAATTATTAATAATAAGAATCTGCATAAACTATAAATTAATAAGATGATTTATAGTATAATTATTAATAATAACAAAAGAAGGAAATGGACAAAATATTACAGTACAATTGAGAACACGGAGAAAGAGGTTAAGTCATTTTTGTAAAGGTATGCAGCATACCCATAGTTGAGTACACATGTTTATGTTTTACTCCATCAAGAACACATAAAAGTCAATCATAAATCATAAACTCAATTAGAAAAAACAAACAAACTTTCAAAAACTATCCATTTTTCAGAGATTACGAAAACATACCACAGAATAAGTAACAGGGGCAGATTGTCTGACAACCTAATTTGATTGAAATTGAGCAGGGTCCGAATAAACAGGTTGTGCTCCAAAACCCGGAGTATTTGATGCATATTGCCCAGGACCAAAACCCGGAGTACTTGATGGATATTGCCCAGGACCAAAACCTGAAGTAAGAATGACAGAAGGGTTTGGGTAGAGAGATTGAAATTGAGGAGGGTATGACAATGAAGGATTATGAATTGAAGGTGGCATAGATTGCCAAGGAACATTAGTATGGTGGGTATATGCTGCTTGATTGTTTGGTTGATACATTATTTTATTTTTTTTGGTAACGTTATTCGAAAAATTGTAGATCTGGACAAGAGAAGAAAAGAGAAAGGAAGGAGTAGGTTAGGAACGTTTGTATTTCAAGTAAATTAAGTTTATTACATATATTTTTTGTTATTATTAATTTTAAAATTTTTTAAAAGAGTTATTTCTATTTTATTTTTTTTCGTTGTTATATTTTATTAGTATACTTGTTATTACTTATTATTTATCATTATTACTTCTTATTAATAAATATTTATATTTACTGTAGTTGTAATTATTTTTTGTAATAGTTATAATTTATTATTATTTTTATTTATTATAAGTAATTACTTATTACTGCCAAATAGTGAAACAGTACATCAATGGCTTTTATTATGCGCATTTCCCACTGACATTTGGCACTGTGATGTCACTGTGAAAAATATTTGTGCTGTCATGATTTTTTTTTCTTCTGCTTTTCAAGAAGTGTGTCATTGTCATTGTATTGTATTGTCATTGCTTCTGCTTCTGCTTTTGCTTCTGCTTTTTCCACACTTATTGTACTGTATTTTATTATCACACACCCTTTTGAAAATCGTATCTGTAATGTTGGTAATGCAATTGTGACATTGTGGATTACAGACGACTATAATTCATGGAACTTGACGATGACAACTGAGACAAAACCGAAGATAAATCAAGCTAACTACTTCATAGAATTTTTCGTTGAATGACTTCACTTTTCCGAATTTGATTTAATTTTATACAATAGTAAGACTTTAGAATTATTTGATACAATCACTTAACAAAAATGTACGAACTAGCTGAAATATTGATGATAGCATGTGATTTAATTATTATTTCGGAAATTATTAATAATACACTCCGGTTTTGACTTCTATGAATTATACACTTCATTAAACTATCATCACCACCAGGTATTTGTTGACAGCGTTTTAAAGGTTCGTAGGCTAAAATTATTGCATTGCGCCACTCATTTAATTTCCCTCCAAAATTACCCTACCATTTTTGCCACTAATTAGTGAAATTCCCCCTACTTTATGCACTTTCCCTGTTTGCACTCCCCCATTCCATTTCACGCTCTTCCTTTTGGTTTCATTTTTATTTCTTTGGAAATTCAATGGCTTCATCTGACAGGGTTTCCATCTTCAACCAATAGAAATGGAGTGCAACTGCCAAACTCCAAGATCTGCAGACATTAGGTTTTCTTACTTCAGTGAGAGGTTCAATTCACAGTTTTCGCAGATATAATCTCAAGGTCTTGAGATCAATAAACGGATTTGAACATTCAGAGGTTCAATTCACAATTTCCACAGATAAAATCTCAAGGTCTTGAGACAAGACACATAAACTATAAACTTAACAGACGAGTATGTTAGCACATCACATACTGGTCTTCAAAACTACAAGATATTAAGACAAATAGCATTACACTCTCCCCCTTTTTTGACATTACATCCAGTCAATCAGAGAAGAAATGTGCAACAAAAATCAAAAACATTGTTTAGTATAGACTAAATATTAAAAAGGTTCAAGGAAAAATTGTTTAAACAACACAGCTTCAAGGCCTTCATTTCCTGGATCGTTGAAAGCGAACATTATCCCTTGCCTTTTTACACCAGCGCCCATGAACATCTGTGAAGACTTTGTCCTTCATCATCTCATCAATCCTCTGTTGCTCCTCCGCTTCCCTGTACTTCTTAACAACCCCATATTCCTCAACAGTAATAATTGTAGGTTCGGTCTGCTGAGCTCGTAAAATAGGCCTGTCCTTCACACTATGTACACAATTCAATAGAACATTGGCAGACTTATCTCGCGCCTGTTGAGAAGCATCTTCATCTAAGGGCATTATGCTACCAATGGCTGTGTAGGTTAGGGCATTGAGATAGAACATTTGATTGACCTTGGCATTAACAATTGCCAAAAGTTCATGAGTCTGATCCAACTTTTTTTCTGTGGTCTTGAATTTCAAGCATCATATCACGACGATTTTCATCTTGACTGAATTCGAGGGCATCAAGACGAGAGTCGAGGCCATCAAGACGAGATTCGAGGGAATCAAGACTAGAGGAAGAAAAAAGAGGGTTAACAGGGGCTTTCTCTTTCCCTTTTCCTTTAGACAGAGACGGTGGCAGGGCAGACATTTCATCAGAGGATAGCTCAGATCGGAGCTTCCATGTACCATCAGGAAGACAGAAAATCCCGATTTTGTTAAAAGAATCCATACCAATGTTAGGGGTTCGGTTTCTTTCGACTTCCTCATTCCCTAAATTGATATCAAAGAACTCAAATATTTTGGGAAGCAGATTGGCGTAAGGAAGAGCAGTATGGCGGCGTGTCGAAGAATAGCAGTGAACCATGTGGTTCAAGATTATGTTAGGTAAATCGAGGGCGTAACCATTAAGAAGCAGGAATATTATTTCAAGGGTTTGATCTGTGACGAGTTCCCTGGAAGTTGTGCGGGGAACAATGCATCGAACAAGATATGTAAAGATAATTTTTGGTTCAAGTTTCAGAGAGGAATGAGTTAATTGCCTTGATTGTGGAAGGTCTGGAAGCAAATATTATTCTCTTGCCTTAGAAACATATTCCTGACGAGGGGGATGAGAGTCTGTCCATAAATCAGGGGTAGTTTGTAAAATTTGGGCCAATGTAGATGGATTCAGGATTATTTCTTTCCCTTTGACAAGGGTTTTAGATTAGTCTCCCCCCCACGATTCTTGGTAACAACCATGTTTATGAAAAAAAGACAAGTAAGACACGGGTATGCAATGTCCGAAAGAGATGACATTTTAAATAAAGAAGACTCTCTAAAGACCTTAAAACAATTGAGAGTAGTAGAATCAATTAGGTCAGTATTCATAATTGCAAAAAAACAAAGTCGGCGAGAATGATACCCATCTTTCCAATGACCCAGTGTTTGGTTATTTCTAAACCACGATGAAGGAAGGGAAGAATTTACCTCGGGTTCAGTAGGATATTTGTGAACTGGAGACCGTGGAACTAAGGAATTCGAGGAGAACTCCGATGGGGATGAAGCCTCGGAAGACGAGATCTCGGTAACCTTCTTCTTAGAGGAAGAAGCGGTTCGAGCAGCTTTTGAAGACGAAGGTTTCGAAGCACTGATCATTCTTTTAGGCGCCATTGAAGCCGAACCACAGAATTACGGTGTTTTTTCCAAAAAGTTTAGAGAGATGAAATAAATCAGAAAAATTGGAAGAAGAGAAGTGACGGATGAGAGAGAAAGTGAAACGGGCTCAAGTACAATAAAGGTAGGAATTCGAAAAAGGATGGAATTCCAAAAAGGTCCTCACAAAACGACGTGAAATAGGGAAGAGGAGAGAATCAAGGTTTTGATTTTTGAATAAGGGAAGAGAAAGAGAAACTAAAAGGCGGAGAGAGATGACGGTTAACACGTGACCAGACTACTCAAGAAGAGAAATAAATACATTTTGAAAATCAAGGTCTCTTAATTTCTGTTTGAAAATCATAAAAAAAAAAATAGCAACGTCCCTCTTTCTATTTAAACTACCCCAGCCACTCATTTTAAGCTTTATTGTTGTTCTTCTCAAACTTCCCTTTACCCTTTTTTGATTGTCACTTGTCAATGTATTCTTTTGGCATGGGTTCTTCAACCAACAGGAGTGGAAGTGGTTTTGTGGTTCAAATCAGTAAATTGCAACTGTGACCCCTCAAGAGTTGCTGATATACGATTCTCAAGCTCTGTTTCAAACCCAGGAAGGCCCTACTACAAGTGCAGGTTTTGTGAATTTTTCATGTGGGTTAAGGAGGACCAGTTTGTGTGTGACACAGCAGGTAGGGTGGGTAACACACCTGAAGCTACAAGTGTTCAACTTCTGAGGAGAGAATTCAATGAGTTTATGCACTAAACAGATGAATTTGCTGACTTTGTTAATTTTGTGGTTAAAATTGGTGTTGTTATGTATTTGGTGTTATTATTGGTAGCTTTGTAATAATGTGATGCATCTGTAATCTGCTATTTCATATGAATAAAGCTAAGTATGTTCTGTTTTTGGTAATATAGCTGCTGAAATTCTTATTTAAAGTAGAACAATTGTTGTGTTGTTATTCAATACACAAAAAAGAGAAACTGCATTTTTAAGCTTGAAAGACCAATTTGATTGTCATTAGCATAATTCAAAATGCTCCAATTAAAACTGGATTACCAAATGATACTAACCAACACAAGGTTTCAATAGACATAAACCAGCATAAACCTCCTACAGACATAAACAACACAGTCAAAAGCTACTACAGACAAAAACCCCCTACTGGACCAACACAATTAAAAGCTACTATAGACATAAACTAACACAAGGTTTCAATAGAAAATTGATTTCTTAGTTACCAACATCACCATCATCAACATCTGTTAACATAGTAACATGGAAAACCCCTTGACAAACGTAACGGACACTGAGAGTATCACCATGCTCAACATCATTGTCAGCCACAAACTTCTCCCAACCAGAATACATGAACAGACTACGAGCGTGACTAAGATTTGCACCGAGCAATTCCACAGGCCACGATGGCCCTCCCGGACCACGTTGAACACGAACAGGACCCAAAAAAACAGAAGCAAAAGACTTCCAATGTCTAGGAAGAGGCTACGCACAAGGAAAATAGGACAAGAACAAAATTAGGCACACACATTCCACGAATACAAAGACAAACACACATACGTAAGTTTAAAACAATACCAGAGCATATCTGTGGTGGTTCTTATAATTAATTATGCATTCCATCTCATCATCAACACCACCAACCTCATTCCGTTCTTCAAGACCTCCTCCAACACCACCTTCATCCGTGTGTTGTACATGACCTCCTCGAACACCAACTTTCCTACGAAGCTCTTCAATGCGCTGGTCTCGAAGCCTCTTCAACTAGGCCGACAAAACCTTCATTTCTTGTAGCTTTTCCGTATGTTTCGCTCTAATTGTAGCCAATTCTTCTTCCTTGACCTTCCACCGGGCACGAATTTCAGCCATTTCAGTGTACACCACTTCAAACTGCGCTTGCAAGTCACTGACTTCCCTATTATTCGCCTTGGTTTCGGTGTTCGTAGGATAGGAATAAGAGGAAATGATTTCTAAAAATTTGGCTTAACCCTAAACCCTAAGATGCGTAAAAAAATGACAGAGAAAACGGAGAACTGAAAAGACAACTAAAGGGGTATTTTAAAAAAAAGGTCTGATGAGAATTGAAAATCCTGTAAATAAACAGTAAAGGAAGCAATGGTAGGAAGAGAAATTGCCACAAGTAATCCATCATTACTGCATAGAAAAAAGACAAGTAGGAAATACGTAAGCAATTGCAGACAATAAATTGTGATTAATATGTAATTAAGTTGATGAAACTTGATCACTTCTTTGTTTAATCAATTTAATGAGAATCACACATTTTTCACTAATCACAAAAATTTCTCTCTAAAATAACCTCCATTAATCATTTTAATAAGAGCATACGTGGAGATCCAATCATTGCTCGTGGACCAATATTAGAGGAACGACACTTGACGTTTTAAAGATCTCTAATTGAAGAAAGAAGTGCCCTCTTACTTTGTGGAAATCCCGCATCGAGGGTATGATAGACTACTTTAGGTGATTCGTGTAATTTATATGCATGAGATCCTGTTGTTAGTTGGTAAGAAATTGTTTCTTGAAATTCCGCTAACTGCATCTAATTTCACCTTGTACAATTGAAAAAAAAAACACAAGAATTTGTTGCCCCCCCTCACAACAGTGAAGTACCCTAAAGGTACATCATTTGCTTTTTAAGGTACAATGTTCCATTACACGAGTGTTGCTTGTTAACGGTTTTGCTGTGTCACCTACGTAGCGTGCTTTGTGTTTATTAGTGGTAATATGAAGTTTATTGTATGACCTTTAAAACTTTTTTACAAAATGTAATACAAGGATACTTTAGTGTTTTAGATAGCACTCTAAGGGATGTCATTACTTTAAATTCAGTTAGTAATTTTAAATAATTGCTCGAATTTTATAAATTGGTCTTTCTTAAGTGATCTTTGTTTAATTAATTATTTTCCAAAGCTAATTGTGTTCTCTTTAGAATTTTAGGCCATGTCTGGACTGAGTTGAATTGGGGATGAAAAATTAAAAACGATCTTTCTTAAGTGGTCTCTCTCTTTTTCTTAAGTGATCTTTGTTCGTGATCTTTACTCATCCATTCGTGATCTTAGTTTTATTTTTAACATTAAAAAATACAGCCGTTTTAAGGTACGTGTATAAGTTCCATCAATTACAGTCGTTCACTTACCACAATTGCATTACCAACACTGCAAATACAATTTATAAGTGGGTGTGTGTCATGTTTGAAAATATGGGTGTGGTAAAAGGACGATTCAAATTCGTGAAGATTTGGCTAAAATGATACTTGACAATGACGAAACAATGACCCACTTTCTGAAACACGAATATTTTTTACTAGTTGACAATGACCTTACACTGCTAGAGTTCATGGGAAACAAGCGTAATGTTTGCACCGATGTGCTACTTCGCTATTTCGCAGTGAAATGGTCATAAAGTGTTGGAGGACATATAGTTTCTTCATCATTCCTCTTGTTTCGGGGTTTTCTGATGTCCTGCGGGAGAGTTATAATTCTGAGACTGGAACCGGACGCCTGTACCTGCAAAACAAACGGAGACTCCGTGTGGTATGAGCTCCGCCTCCGACGGCCAAGTTAGTACTTGTTTAAGGAGTAATTAATGCGGAAAGGTAAAGTGTTTTTTCTCTAGGTGAGAGTACTTAATGAGCGTAATACCGGTTAATGAGGATTAATATGCATATTTATATGCCTTGGGATGCGTGCCAAATCCTAGGTTTAGGATAAACCTAAGGCTGACTGGGCTTTTTCCAAGGATTGGGCCTAGGTGGCCGGTTATCCCATGTGTGATGGGGAGGACACGTGTCGTGTCGTAATTGGTCCATGGTGGACGGATCACTGCCTGACATGTGGCAGGCTCTTATTGGCTCATGTAACGGACACATGGCGGAACCTGATTGGTCCACTTGTCAGATGGTGATTGGTAGGGAAAAATCCCCTAATCATTTGCCCCTCACAGGTGGCACGTGACTGTTCACATGTCACCTGTGATAGGTGTCGGCCTGTAACAGGCGACGACCTGCTACAAGTGTCGCTTCATGACAAGCCGAACATTTTTCCCGCTCAATTTTTGAAATTGAAGGCGACTCTTCGCATTCTCTTTTGTCTTATATAAAGGGATGTTGACCAAGTCATTTGTTCACATTTGCGAACATTTCAAGAGAACTCTCGGACCCCTGAACTTGAGCTCTGACACTTTGCAACTTCTGACCTGCCAGGACGACTGTTTTACTAGGCGCCTACTTCATTCAAGCTTTTTTCAGAACTTAAGTTTCATGTAACCGTCTGTTCCTTTATTCTTCTTTTCTTTTGTAATTTTTTATTTCTTTTTGAATATGAGACCTCAAAAGCATCCGGCACGACCTAGGTTAGCAATCCGCCGGTCACCGGGGACAGCTGAATCTAGGACTAGGGGTGCCGACTGCCCTGCGGTAGTTCAAACTTTGCGCAAGTCCGGGAATCCAACTTTCTTTGTATCTATGCAGGACAGTATGGCAAGAACAAAGAAAACCAAGAGAATAAAAAACTCCGATGGCTCCTCTTTCCGGGTTCCGTTTAGTGAAACATTGGACCAGCCGCCTGATACTACAGGGACCCAAGGCGGCCCTTCTGCCGAGAGCTCTGAGGAGGGAGCTAAGAAAGTTCCTTCCCATTACACTGTTGACCTGGCCAGTCGGCAAGTGACCCCCGAAGAACAAGAAGGGTCGGCCCCTTCAGGAAATAGGGCAGAGTCGGACTCCTCTAATAGTGAGTTCGGCTCTAGCTCGTTGAGCCGCCTCTCTATAGGCTCAGAAGAGAGGCACATTTGATTGCATGAGGCGAGAGACTCTCATGCGGCTGAAAAGGGGGAAGGCTGGTCGGAGCCATCCGCCTCTCATAGGGAGTTGAATACTCCATATTACTGCCACGTTCTCAAGGGCCGAATCAAGGCCATGAAGGAGCGAATAGGGACTTTCCTTTCAGACCACATAATAGGTCCGAATTATCAAATATTTGTGCCGGATGGTGAGGACACCGTCGTCTGGCCTGAGGGCAGCAGTTATGGGGACGCCTGTTTTGGCTGTTACGAGGCGGCCATCAAAGCTGGATTGCGATTTCCTCTGCATCCGGCTGTTAAACAAATCCTTGATGGGTTCGAGGTAGGGCTTTGGAAATTGGCCTCTAACTCTTGGTTCAATATCCTGGGCTATGTAGCCGGATGTGAGATGCACGAGGTAGAGCTGAACTTCGAGGCGTTTGCTCACATGAATTACCTCAGCCGGACCCCCAAAGAAAGTGGTACCGGCTGGTACCAAATAACGAGCCACAAGGGCTACCTTATGACCAAGGGCAAAGAGAATGGAAGGATTGGAGAAACACCTTCCTCATTATTTCCAGCCCTGACCGCCTGTTGACCAAACGCTACAATAGGTGGAACAAGGACCCACCTCTTCTAGAAGGCAGTCGCAGCATGCCGCGTGTTCCCCTCAAGGCCAGGGAAGAGATCCTCGACCAAGGTCTGTTCAAGGTAGAGATTAGGGCAAACTCTACCACTGGGGTACGAGAGCTGGTGCCCTTAAAATGCGTCCTAGAGTTTCAATGGCTCTATGATGAGTTTTTCCTGGCCGCTTGTGGCCTTAGCAGTCGGTCCTCCAGAGGTAGTAGGCCACTTGAAAATATGTACCCTTCATTTTGATTTGCTTGAAAATTTTTCTAACTTTTGTGGTTCTTATTTGTAGCTGAAGCCATGGACCAAATTAATGCTTCTAAGAAGGTGGTCGCTATACTGCGAGCCTCCATAATGCAACGGAAGCGGACTGCTTCTGACTCTCCTGCAAAGGGGACGCCCATCGTGAGTTTCGATCCTTTGAACTCGTCTTTATTAGACTGTTTTAACAAATATTGACCACTCGTCTCTTGTGCAGGCGGGCACTTCCAATCCCTCATCCTCCCACCAACCGGACTCTAAGGTTCGGAAGACGACAGGTGGGAGTACGCCTGGATCTGCCAGGAAACAGTCGGCTGACAAACAGCCGGCCACCCCACAAAGTGTGGGGAACCCACCACTCGTTCTGACTCGGCCGCCACGAGGTATAGCTCGCTCTACTAGACTTGTTTATTTCTTTATCTCTTTCTTCACATTTCTGATGTTTCTGTTTTGTCTTTGATGCAGGCGGCCCTTCAAAACCTGACTTGGTCCACATGGCCATGTCCATGATTAAAGTCGTCCCTCAAGAGGAGAGGGACGCGGTCAAGGGAGTCGGCACCCTTGACTTAGATGGCATTATGGGTCTCTTGTCTAAGGTAGACTTAGAAAATTTTACAACTTTATTTCTTTGCTTGCCACCTGCTTCTTCTAACGCCTGTTTTCCCTGTTTTCAGACCATGTTGAGAGTACACGGCCTTCGCAAGCCGATCAACGCCAAGACCGAATAGGTAAAAGCTGCTAAGGCTATGGCCGCCTCTAACGTTGATAAGGCAATGTTTCAAATTGCCCAAAATCAATTTTTGACAACTGATATTCTTTATTATCAGGCGCAGGCCACTGCCAACATTCGTACTGAGTTGGAGGCGCCCAGGAAGAGAAACAACGAGTTGGAAACAACGGTCAAAAACCTCAAAGATGAGCTGAAGCCGCTTAAACACAAAATGACACAGGTCGAGACCTTGGAGAAATCCTTGGCTTTCGTCAAAGAGAGCCTGGTGCAACAGGAGAAGAGCATTACTAAGAGCTCTCGGCCAAAGCCAAAAAGGAGAAGTTGGAGCTGGCCTAGGCCATGATGGAGGACTCTGCTTAAAACATGCGGATGACCTGGATGGCTTTGTTTCCTAAAGCTCACTATGCCGCCTGGGAGAAGAAGTTCCCTGCTTGTACTGAACAGTATAACCAGCAAATCATGAAGCAGGCGGTTGAGGAGGACCAGGCGGCCGAATCCAGCGAAGAAGAGGAAGAGGTGGTGGTGGCCCTGCAGCCAATTGGGGTAGTTGCATCTACAAAAGCGGCCCCAGATGCCGAAACAAGCAAGAAGGAGGCCTCTCAGAACTAGGCAACTCATGTTGTTCAGGCGGCCGGCAATACAAAAACCCTACCTCAACCCTGAAGCTTTTTGTACTCAACTTTCTTCGGCCTGCGTGCCGTTTTTTTTTTGGATCTTTTTACTCGGCCAAGTGGCCGGGGTCTTGAATATTTTTGCCGATCTATAAGGCCGGCTGTTTATATGATTTCGACGACCATCATTTTGGTCGTCTTAGCGCACCAAGGTTTCGAATTTTGCTTTTTATTTTTGCTAAGTGTCGAAGGTCTTTGATATCCGTTTGCGTGTCATACCGACTGTTTTGTATGGCCGATAGTTGCAAACAGGTACAATGTAAGAGTTGCCTATGCCCCTGGACGACTGGTTGTCTAAATACCAGGTTAGGTAATTAGTCGGCCATTCATCCAGCCGGAATCTAACATATTTTGGTAAATACGTTAGGCTTGTTTTATTTTAGGTAAGTAAAACAAGTTCTCGGGTTCTGGTTTGCTAAAAAGCAGTCGTCCTGTGAACCAACTCTTCAAATATGCCTGGTTTGAAGAGAAATCGTCCTAACAGGGTTATGGATACGAGAGCTCTGGTTCACCTTAGACAGGCGGTCCCGTCATACTTTCTGAAATCGGCCAATTATGAGAATGATTACTCACTTGCCATGTTTATGCTTGAGTAGTAGAGGCACCAAGCGGCATGGGCCGGTTAGTCCGCTTGATTCACCAAATTTTGTTGGTTATTTACTCAATTTCTAAACTTAGTAAGAATAGGGATTTGAATTTTCCTATTCAAAAAACAGGCGGTCTATGAAAACCTTTTAAATTAAAAACCAAGTTTTAAGGAGTGACTATAAGTTAACATTGACGTTACTTAGTCGCCACCACTTTTGTTTGAGTAGTAGAGGTACCAGGCGGCGGAGGCCGGCTGGACCCCTCTATTCGCCAATGTTTGTTGGCTATTAACTCAAAAGGTACCGGCTGTACTTATCCCAAGTAGTACAGTCGATTATCCGACGCGGATGTTAACTGATAACACTCGTTGGACTAGTGATAGAGTTATCCTTGTCTCGGAAACGACTACGTGGTTGTCTTAGTAGACAGTCGTATAGGTGCCGTGTAATTAGTTTACAGAACAATGTTCCACCCTAAAGGGAGCTGCTTTTTGCGATGAATTTCATCCAGATGGATGCCGTCGGACACTTGCTATGATGTTGGGACAGGTCGGATTAGTTTTAAAAGTTGTATCAGTTGGCTTGGCGCCTGGTCTGATCATTTCGACCATAGGCCTTAGAGAGTAGCCGGTTGTATAGAACAGGGGGATGCCCCTCTTTGTTGATCATGTAAATAAAAAGCATGGAGAGTAGCCGACTGTTTTACCAGTAGGCATGCCCCTCGTAATACAAAATAAAGTGGAATAGAAAACTTTTATTATTAATTCACGGCTATTTACATCATTCAAAAATAATACTTTTTGAGATTATCTACATTCCAGGTCCGAGGCAAAGGTTAGCCGTCTGGTGTTTCCAGGCGATAGGTACCGTCTCGAACCTCTTCATAAATTCGGTAAGGACCTTCCCAGTTGGGAGTTAGTTTGCCTGACTCATTAGCCCTACCGATTGCTTCCACTTTTCTTAGCACAAAGTCACCCACTTTGAGTGGACGCCTATGTACTCTTTTGTTATATGATCTGGTCATTCTTAGGCGGTAAATTTCATGGTGCAAGGCTGCATTGCCCCTTCTTTCTGGGAGTGAGTCCAAAGCCAGACGCATGGACTCCTAGTTTGCCTCTTCGTCGTATAACATTACTCGAAGAGTCGGCTCGTAGTGTTCAATTGGAAGAACAGCTTCTGCACCATAGGTTAGGAGGAATGGAGTCTCTCCAGTCGACCCTTTTTCAGTCGTCCTAATGGCCCAGAGAACATGTGGTAGTTCATTTGCCCATAGGCCGCCTGCTCGTTCAATCTTTTTCTTGAGACCGTCTGAGATGATCTTATTGAAAGCTTCTACTTGGCCGTTTGCTTGTGGACGGCCGACTGATGCAAAACAATGCGAGATGCCTTGGTCTCCCAGCCAATTTTTGAGAACAATCGTCTCAAATTGGGGACCATATCAAAAACCATAGACATGGGCACCCCAAACCGAGTGATGATATTTTTCCAGATGAATGAAATCACATCCTTCGTTTTGATTCCTTTGACAGCCTCTACCTCTACCCATTTAGTATATACTTCCTGCCGCCTGTAGCAGGTGTATAGGGTCCCAGGATATCCATGCCCCACTTAGAAAACAGTAGTGGACTATGGATAGCAGTTAGATCAGTAGCCGGTCGGTGAATTAACTTGCCAAACCTTTGACACTTGTCACATTTTTTCACCATCTCCATTGCATCTGCTTCTAAAGTAGGCCAAAAGTAACCTTGCCGCCTAGCTCGTTGGGCAAGCGACCTGCCGCCTACATGGGAAGCACAATAACCGGAGTGAAGATCTTCTAGAACCTCTCGTCCTTTCTGGAGTAACACACTTCAAAAAGGGTTGGAGGTACCCTCTCTTGTGGAGTTCTCCCTTTATCATTTCGAAACTGGACGCTCGTTTTTTCAGTGTGGCTGCCTGGTGATGATCATCCGACAAAGTGCCGTCTGTTAAGTATGCCCTTATTGGATCCATCCAGGTTGAGCTTCTATCTAAAATTCTGATAGGATCTTCCTCAATGCTTCTTTTCTCTATAACTTCCCAGAAAACGGTTCTTGGAGTATCAAAGGAGGCCGAGGACGTTAACTTTGAAAGAGCATCCGCCTGGTTGTTTTCAGATCTTGGTACTTGAGTCAGATGAAATCCTTCCAGGGATCCGACTACTTGTCGTCCTGCCTGTAAATACCTGATCATGGCCGGATGAGTCGCTTCGTATTCGCCATTGTACTGACTCACTATCAATTGCGAATAAGAACAGGCGTCTATCTTTCTTGCCCCAGCCGCTTTGCACATGCGGATTCCGGCTAGTAAAGCTTCATATTCTGCCTCATTGTTTGAGGCTTGAAAGTTGAAACGCAGAGCGTACTCATTCTTGTCGCCCTCTGGCGACTGACAAATGACACCTGCTCCGCAACCATTTGAGGTTGAGCTTCCGTCCACGTAAACCTTCCAGACATGGTCTGGAATTTGAGAATCAGATGGCCGAGTCATCTCTACAATAAAGTTAGCAAAAGCTTTCCCCTTTATTGCTTTCCCAGGTTCGAATGTGATTTCGAGGCTCTGAATTTCTATTTCCCGTTTGATCATCCGGCCTGACGACTCCATGGTTGTCAGTGGTCGCTTGATCGGTTGATCTGTATACACAACGACTGCGTGTGCCAGGAAATAGGGCTTCAATTTTTTACCGGCCATGAAGAGAGCAAGACCGAACTTTTCCACTAAGGGATACCTCAACTCGGCATTCTTCAATACGTGGCTGACAAAGTAGACCGGGAGCTGGCAGTCGTCTCTTTCAGCAAGGAGGACAGCGCTTAGAGCATGGTCAGAAACTGCCAGGTACATGTAAAGCACTTCTTTGGGCAAAGGACTGACCAACCTTGGCAAGGAATGTAAGTGAACTTTCAATTTTTGGAAGGCCGCCTCAGCATCCAGCCCCCATTCAAATCTTGCCTTCTTCTTTATTGCCTGAAAAAAGTAAAGGCACTTGTCGCCTGACCAGCTGAGAAATCTTCCTAGAGCCGCCAGACAACCTGTTAACTTCTGAACCTCTCGGACAGTGCGAGGCGACTGCATGTCAATGACCGCCTGCACTTTCTCAGGGTTTGCCTCTATTCCTCTCTGATTGATAAGGAATCCGAGAAATTTCCCAAACTAAACCCCAAAAACAGATTTCTTGGGATTGAGCATGACATGGTGCCGCCTGAGTTTGGTGAAAGTTTCTTGGAGGTTCGACAGATGGTCTATTTGAAGCTTGGACTTAACAATCATATCATCGATGTATGCCTCGACGTTTCTCCCAATTTGGTCAAAGAAGACCGTATTTATCATTCGTTGGAAGGTGGCCGGGGCATTTTTCAAACCAAACAGCATGACCGTGTAGAAATATAGCCCTTGATCAGTGACGAAGGACGTCTTCTCCTGATCTTTCTTCCACAAAGGAATCTGATAGAAGCCAGAGTAGGCGTCCATGAAGCTCATCAAAGCATGGCCGGCTGTTGAGTCGACCAGACTGTCAATTTTGGGCAGAGGATAACTGTCCTTGGGGCACGCCTTGTTTAGGTTAGTGTAGTCCACACACATTCGCCAGGTACCATTTGGCTTTTTAACAAGTACAACATTGGCAACCTAGTCTGGGAAGTAACATTTCCGAATGAACCCAGCCGGCTGAGGGCGGAATTCATCTGACCGCTCCTCTGCCAGTGATTGCTATCTTTTTTCTTTTCTCTCGGCCCCCAATTGGGCGGCCTTTCTTTTCTTGCCCCCTGCTTTTTGAGCAGGCGCATCCTCCTTGACAATTTCAAGGTCCGCTTTTTCACCACTTTGCCCAGCGGCCGCCACAGTAGGTTTGATATCCGAGAGGTAGCACTCCTGGGCCATCTTATGATCTCCCCTTAGGGAGCCGACTGTTCCATCATCCCTCTCAAATTTGAGCAGCATAAGAGATGGAATAATGACAGCTTTTGAATTGTTTAGGGTAGGTCGTCCCAGGATCATATTGTAGGCCGAGAGCTCCTCAACTACTAAGAACCGGACTACCATGTGACGGCCCTCCCCTTTCTCACCCAGGGGGATGGGTAAATCCACTCGCCCTACTGGGTGTACGACTCCTCCTCTAAACCCTACTAGAGGGTGGGATACCGGATGTATACAATCAGTCTTGTATTTGAGCTTTGACAGGGACTTGCTGCTAATAAGATCAGAGGAGCTACCGGTATCTATGAGGATTCGACCAACACTTTTGTTGGCCACTTTGCACTCAATAACAATGGGGTCATCATGCAGCTCCTTTACCCCTCCCAGATCTTCTTCTGCGATGACAATCTCTGGGAATGAACTTTTGGAGGGCCGTTCTTGATGAACGGAATTAACATCTAGCCGTCTGATATTGTCTTTATTGCCCCTGATAGTGGGGCCTCCTGAGAAGCCGCCTGCAATTTTGTAGACGACTGCATCATCTGTATCAGAACTGTCGGCATGTTGATTCTTTTTGGCCGACTGCTTGTTCTTTGAGGAAGTGTTCCCCTTAGACTTCTTGACATAGGAGTCAAGATTGCCTTGTTCAGCCAGGCGGTCTAGGTAGCGCATGAGGCTGATGCATTCGTTTGTTTCATGGCCAACGTCTTCATGATAATGGTAGAATTTGTCTTGGTTCCGATTGTTCGCAGAACCCTTAATGGGGGCCGGCTTCTCAATTGAGATCCGGCCCTTGATTTCTTTGATGATAGCTTGATTATCCTAGCTGAACGCATACTTTGGAGAGTATGGTTTGAACTCTTTCTTCTTTTTTTTGGGCCGACTGTTTAGAGGAATCGGTCGCCCAGACCTCTTTTCGCTTTTTCTCATCTTTATTAGCCGACTGCTTGGGTCGACTGTCTTTTTTATCGGACCTCCGTCCGTCCGACTGCTTTCCAGTACTACAGAGATTAGTTGCCTGTATATAGGCTTCTGCTTCAATTAAAGCTTCTTGAAGAGTCGCAACCCTCATTCAAACCAGATTAAACTTGAAGGTCGACCATCCTTGAGACCTCTGAAAAAATCAGTGTAGGCTACCTCATTCGGCAGCCCTTGAATCTGTATTCTCATTAGGTTGAACCGCCAGATGTATGAACGGAGCCCCTCCTTTTCACCCTGCTGAATTGTCCCTAAATCAAGGGTCGTCTTCTTTGCAGGTATGTTCATGGAAAAGTTGGAGGTGAATAAGTAAGCAAGCGTCCTGAAATTATTCACACACCCAGTCGGTAGGTTGCCGAACCATAGTTGTGCGATTCCTTTGAGAGTCGCTTGGAAGCACTTACACCAAGTGGGATCATCCAACCCTTGAAGGTACATTAAGTTGGTGAACTCCATCAAATGGTCTTCAGGGTTAGTACTGCCATCATAGGCGCCTACTAGCACATTTTTTACTTTGGCCGGCTGGGCGGCCTCAATAATTTCCTTGGAGAAGGTAGACGGCTGTTCTCCAAGTCTTAGCAACCATAGTTGCCAGTCCAAAGGCTGGATATTTTTAGCCGCCTGTCCTCCAAACAGAGGTGGCTGCAAAAAATATTGTTGTTGCGGTACATATGGCAAGTTTGGTACCGCCTGGTCTTTATGAAATCCAGACCGACGGGAGGTACCGCCTGTTTGACTTTCATGGTTTGATTGAGTATACCTTATAGAGGTATTGTGCAGACCATCTTGGAAATCGTAAGTGGAGGCCGACTCTGACAGTCGGTCATTCCACTTCTGCTCGAGCAGTAGCCGAGCGTCTGAGTATGTTTTCTTTGACCCGTCCGCCTGTATATGACGAATGGGCTTTCTCTTCCATGGTGAAGGAAAGCGGTACTTTGTTAAGTCCAGCATAGGCGGCTCCCACTTCCTAGAGTTAGGGTGAGGGGTCGCCTCTCGGCCTTGAACAGGCTTCCTT
Source organism: Chenopodium quinoa (assembly GCF_001683475.1). NCBI lineage: Eukaryota > Viridiplantae > Streptophyta > Magnoliopsida > Caryophyllales > Amaranthaceae > Chenopodium > Chenopodium quinoa. The sequence goes on along the minus strand of NW_018744949.1, from coordinate 605,860 downwards.
CTTCCTGAATGAGAAGGTTTTTTAGCCGACTGCTCCTTAGAGAGAGCAGGCGTCTTCTTATTGATCAACTCTTGGATCTCCCCCTTGAACCCCCACATGAAGGTCATGAGTTCGTTTCTTGTAATGGGAGCAAACCCTTCAGCCGCCTTTTGCTGGTCAGGCGGTGTGCCGGCTGGATTACTGGGTCCAGTTTGGTGATCTACCCGTTCTTTCCTTTGGGTGTGACGGGTACGTCGGGTTCTTAGGGTCCTGTCTGAGGCTGTGTGTGTTTCAACCTCAACCTCATTCTTAGTATCATGATCTGAGTAAACTTGAGGGTCGCCCAGTGGACGCCTCTCTTTTGGAGTCGTTACAGACGTTGATGCCATCTCAAAATTACTCTCCCCACAAACGGCGCCAAAATGTTTCGGGGTTTTCTGATGTCTTGCGGGAGAGTTACAATTCCGAGACTGGAACCGGACGCTTGTACCTGCAAAACAAACGTAGACTCCGTGTGGTAGGAGCTCTGCCTCCGACGACCAAGTTAGTACTTGTTTAAGGAGTAATTAATGCGGAAAGGTAAAGTGTTTTTTCTCTAGGTGAGAGTAATTAATGAGCGTAATCCCAGTTAATGAGTATTAATATGCATATTTATATGCCTTGGGATGTGTGACAAATCCTAGGTTTAGGTTAAACCTGAGGCTGACTGGGCTTTTTCCAAGGATTGGGCCTAGGTGGCCGGTTATCCCATGTGTCATGGGGAGGACACGTGTCGTGTCGTAATTGGTCCATGGTGGACGGATCACTGCCTGACACGTGGCAGGCTCCTATTGGCCCATGTAACAGACACATGGCGGAACCTGATTGATCCACTTGTCAGATGGTGATTGGTAGGGAAAAATCCCCTAATCACCTCTCTACTTAATCTCCCAAAATTTTTTCCCCATTTAAATTCGGAATTACCAGAAACAAAAATGTCTGAACCTAATAATCAAGCATTGTCACCTTCAATTGTTAATCCATTTTTGTTAATCCATTTTCTGAATTGTACTGTAATATTATCAACATTTCCTTCTTTTTAAAAAAAATATGTATAACTATACTATAAATTTATTGTAATAATTCGATTAACATTAATGTTTGTGAATTTCGAAGTACTGTCTTTTGTTTATTTCTGATTTATTTTCCCCAATATTCCGGAATTTTTCTTGATAATCGGATTGTACAGCACAACCTTTCAGAGATAAGAAAAATCGGCGAACCTTGCTGTGATGTTTGTAAAATCACCTGCACAAGCAATGATTGTCTTAAAATGCATTTGGGGGGAAAGAAACACCAGAAGAGCTTATGAAAGCTCTGGAGCCCGATTCCCTTATTTACTCCAACCAAAGATGCTGCTAAAACACTAGTTTCACTGAGTAAGAATGCACAACACAACCTTTCAAAAAAAAGAAAAGTCGAAGAACCATGGTGTGGTGTTTGCAAGATCGGGTGCACAAGCAATGATTGTCTTAAGATGCATTTAGTGGGAAAGAAACACCAAAATAGCTTACAAAAGCTCTACAACCCCACTAATTAATAATTTCTCCACTATTGCTGATCTCAGTGCTATCCCTCACCCCACTTAGCTCTTTTTGGTTGTATTATATTTATCTAGTTGTCTGTTTTAAAAACAATATTAGAAGTGTAGTAGTATGGTACATTGGTCGGACAATGTTCAGAGAATCAATTTTGTATATAAGCTATTATGTGGACATTAGGATGTAATAGTTATTAAGGGCTTTTCCCAACAATTGCATGCTTCTTGCTGTGTTTATAAAGTTTGTTTAAGATTAGGACTGGATTATTATTAGCAGTAAACTAATCGCATTAGTTCACAAATCATGTGCTATTTCATTAACTAAAAATCCTGTGCAGCACTCTCGTACTAAGCATATTGATGCACGACATTTCTTTTATGTCTCATACTTATCAATTAGCTGATATTTTCACTAAGCCTTGAAGTGAAGAACAATTCAATTTTATTCGACTGGAGTTGGGGATGCTAAATAATATTCTAAGAGGGAGTAAAGGCACAATCTACATATCTTATTATTTATTGTGAGTGACTGAGGGGCACACTGCACAGTATGTTAAGGCCTTGACCCTTATGTCACGTCCTTGATATACATCTTCAGTAAGAACGATCAGCATATTTGGTGAAAATTCTGTAAATATCTTGTAAAATATCTTTTTAAATTATATTTTGAAAATAACCGATTACAATTAATCTCCATATTTGTCTTAAAACATTATGATTACCTAAAACATTATGTATACCTATACATTTGGGTGATTTTTGTACCACTTTAGACACGAACATACAAAATTGTTTAGGGTGGTATAAGAGACAAAATTGTACCACTTTTGACACGGTGGTACAAAACCCTCTTATTTTGTACCACTCTCGAAACATGGTGTTACCCTTTTGATCAGTGGCCATTTGGCCCACTTTTCTGCTTCGTTTCTTCCCCGATTGAGCCCTTTGTTTGCCCTTTTTCCTCTATTTTAGCTTAGTTTTGTTATTATTGAGCATATTTGTTACTTGGAGTGGTTTTGAGTCATTTTTGGCTCATTTCCTAAGGTTTTATTCCCTCTCCTTTAACCCATTTCAATTTGCTCCTATTAGAACCTTTCCTATGATTTGTGTTTTCCATCTTACAGGTCCTCCCGTGGCTAAGAAAGCAAGGATTGGATGCAAGGATTAGGCATGCGTTGGAGTCAAAGGGATTGGAGCATTAGAGCCCAAAATATGAAGGAAAGAAGAGTTCAGAGCGGGCGCTCTAGATATGGAGCGGGCGCTCTGTATTCCTTGCTGCAGAAAAAACCAAGTACCCAACCCTCAGAGCGGGCGCTCTAATGTTGAAGCGGGCGCTCTAGCTCCCAGAATAATCAGAGCATTTTCTGCGAGACTTCAGAGCGGGCGCTCTGGCCTTAGAGCGGGCGCTCCGTGTTCCCCTGACCGATTTGAACTCTGCTACACGCGTAGGCCGACGGCTCTAATTATTTTACTCTGCACGTGATGCCTAAAATTTTGGGCCTTGATTTGGGTTAGGTTTTAGAGGAGGGTATAAATACCTCTCTTCCTTGTAATTGGGAGGAGGGAGGTATGTAGAGAGAGAAATATTAGAAAATCAGATTTCAGCTTATTGTTTTTTCTTCTTTCTTTTGCACTTTAGATTAGTTAGGGTTTAGTTCCTCATTAGATCTAAAACACTACTCTTTGTTACTCTCTTTCATTTTCAATCCAAGATTAAATCTTTTGGTATTATTTCTATCCCTACTCTTTATTTATTGCTTTATTTATCTATTTTAATTAGTTTTAGCTTATTTTTAGTTGTTATTACAAGTCAATAGAATAGTTTAATATCTTAGTTGCCTCCTTGTTTAAACTTGCAATTTCTTGTTTTGATCCTTTATTTTCTTGCTATTAGTATAATATTATCCTTATTTGCTTAGATTTCATGCTATTTAGAATAGATTACAAGTAGACTTAACATATTCTCTTCAAAGTTAACTTCTTTAGTAAAGTTTAATCATCCTATTTTCTGGTTTTAGCCATGTTTCTCTCATTAAACTTAGTTTTTTGCTTTTGTTAATGTTCTTGTGTGCTTTGGTATGACCCTTCCTTCTCTAGGCTAGGTTTCTAGCTAGGGGAGGGGGAAATGATGAACTAATGATGAAATGAATGATATGTGGTGCAAGATTGGGTAGATTGAGAAGTTTTGCAATTGATTCCAACCTAGGTTTTAGTTGTTAGGATTTAGAGATTGATCACCTCTAAGACCCTATTTTGTGTTGCATGCTAGTTGCGCGAGAGTGAGCTTGTATGTGATGATGACTAGGTTAGGGATGACCTCGACCACCGAGGCGGGGTTGGGTAGGCGGTGTTTAGGTGAGCCCGAGAGGGAATCCTAGATGTTGGACCATAGGCCCCAATTGTTTGGTTGACCAATTGAACCATTCTTGTTGCCTCTAATCGTTGAAATCATTGTTAGTTAGGAATTCTCCCCTATCCCCTAGTGTTTGCTATTCCTTGATTTTCGAAGTTTTATACCTCTGCTTGTTGCTTGTTAATTTAGTTCTTAGTTTATTTGTTTCCCTAGTAGCTATAGATAAATCCATCAAAAATTTATTCCTCCCTTTTCAATTGACTTATAAGTGATCTAAGCAAGAGACGTTTGACCTTCGCTGAGGATTCGACCCCTCTTCCACTATGCTACCTTTGGTTAGTTTAGGACGTGGGTTTTCTTTTTATTCTTGACTCGACCTTTAGGAACTAACGACACCTAGGGGGCCGATCAAGTTTTGGCGCCGTTGCCGGGGAATGGCAACATTGTTTATTGCTTAGTTATCTTGTTTTTCAATTGTTTTCTACTTCTATCCTTCTATTTTTCATTTATTTCTCCGTTGTTGTCATTCGCTAATTGTCTGTTTAGCTGTGTTGAATGCTTAGAAGATCACAGGGACCACCTACTCACGACTTCGATCTCGACATTGACCGCACTCTAAGGCGAGTGAGGAGACTATTTGTTGAACAAACGGGTGAGGAGGAGGAGTTCTTTGATTCTTCTAGTGATATTTCTTCAGACATGGGGGATGCCAATGGCGCTCTTTTTGGTGACTTTGGTAATCCGGGTAGTCATGAATTGCAATGTGGGATTCTACTTCCTACAACGGAAACAAATTTCACTATCCACCCGCACTACACTCAAATGGTGCGTGGAGATCAATTTTCTGGAGCAGCTCATGAAGATCCGATAGAGCATTTGGACAAATTTCTCGAGACATGTGCTTTACTCCAAACCAAACAAGTCACCCAAGAATACATCCGGATGCACCTTTTTCGGTATTCGCTCACAGGCAAGGCTTATAGGTGGCTCAAAAACCTAAAGCCCGGCTCGTTGGCCTCATGGAGAGACACGGCCAAAGCTTTCTTGAACAAGTTCATTCCCGAAGACAAATCAACCGAATTGAGGCAGAAAATTTCATCATTTAGGCAAGAAAGGTATGAATCTTTGGGGGAAGCTTGGGAACGGTTTAAAGAGTATGTGAGAGCTTGCCCACACCATGAGTTTGACAAGCAACTTCTCATCAAGTTCTTCTATGATGGTCTTGACGACATACCCAAGCAAAATTTGAATTCCGGATGTGGTGGACATATTAGCAAGGTGCCTCAAGCTCAATTGGAGGACACCATAGAGGAAGTTGTGAGGTACTATTCTACGAGTGGTGGAAGAAGAAGAGGTGAAGAGAGAGCTTCGGGCAAATTCGAGCTTGATCAAGGTTCACTCAAGGCTCTTATGGAACAAGTCATTGACAAGAAGCTGGGAAATAGCCAAGGGTCTTCATCTTCCTCCACCAATCAAGTACACTCTTTCTCTTGTGAGAATTGTGGGGGTACCAACCATGATATATCATATTGTGGTGGTCGAGACCCCGAACATGTAGCGGCAATGGGGTACATGAACAATCAACGTGATAATTGGAGAGCCCCCAATGCCAATTATGGTAATAGATTTCAAGATGCAAGTGGCCCAAGCCACAACACGGGTCAAATGGCTCCCTTTCCAAATCCAAATGCTAGCAATCACCCTAGAGCACCATTCAAGCAAGGACCACCCAACCAATTTCAAAATTTCCAACCCAACCCTTCCATGCAAAATGATCCTAATCAACAAATGCTCATGGAAACTCTCAATAGAATCCAATCAAGCCTATCCGCCATGGATCAAAGAATAACCAATAGTGAGCGAAAAGCGGATCAAAGGCATCAAGAGGTCACCACACATCAAAAGATGATGGATAATCAAGTGGCTCAACTCGCCGAGAGGGTGACCAATCTAGCCAATGAGAAGCTCCCGGGCCAACCTACTACCAACCCGGCTACCACCCATCATATCAAAGCTATCTCTCTTAGGTCCGGAAAGTCTTATGAGGGGCCTAGGAGTGATCAATCGGAGCACAACAAGGAGGGTGAAGAGCAAGTGGTTGAAGAGGTCAATGGAGATAGCCAAGGTCAAATAATTGACAATAGTGTTGAAGGAAGCATTGAGAAGAAGAAGGGTGAAGGTAGTGAAAAGAGCAAGGAAGTTGGGAAAGACAAGCAACCATCAACATCTTATTAACCATCAAGGTTTGAACCACCACCGCCTTATCCCGAGAGGATTGTTGAGAGGAGATTGAATGACAAGTACAACAAGTTTATGGCTATGCTCAAGTCACTTCACATCAACATTCCATTCCTTGAAGCCATGACTCAAATGCCACCCTATGCAAAATTCCTCAAGGAACTCCTCTCCAACAAAAAGAAGCTAAGTGATGAGTGTATCACTCTTCCTCATCAAGTTAGTGCCCTAGTGCAAAGAACCTTGCCTACCAAGCAATGTGATCCGGGAAGCTTCACTCTTCCGGTCAAGATTGGTGATATGGAGACCACGGGTGCACTAGCCGATCTTGGGGCAAGTGTGAGCCTCATGCCACTATCCATTGCAAAGAAGCTCAAGTTCGAGATGATACCTTCAAGAAAGGTGATTCAATTAGCCGACCGGTCCACAAAATTCCCATGCGGTGAGTTAGAAGACGTTCCTATCAAGATTGGGAATTTGTTTGTGCCTTGCGATTTTGTGGTGATGGATATGGAGGAGGACCCTCATACTCCTCTTATCCTTGGAAGAGAGGCACTCAAGACCATGGGAGCGGTCGTCAATTGCAAAGATAATACCATTACATGTGAGGTGGCCAATGAGAAGTACAAGTTTGAATTCTCAAAGACTTTGAAGCAACCTATGGTAGAGAAGATTTGGCGGGTTGACTTGGTGGACTCCGAACTTGATGAATTGGTGAAGTCTCATGAGGTAATTAAAGACAAGGGTGATGAAGACCTCCCATGTGAGGAGGTGGGTGATGGAGAATCTTTGTGTGCCTTGGAGGTTGAAAGCCTTGAAGGTGAAACTCATCCCGAGACTCAAGGAGCCGTGGATGAGCTCCCATCGATCCAAAGTGAGTCTAAGGAGGAGAGTTCCACGCCTCCTCCCAAGGTAGAACTAAAACCCCTCCCTCCTTCTCTCAAATATGCTTATTTGGATGATGATTGCTTACATCCTATTATTGTCAATGCTAACCTCGATGACACCTCATTGCAAAAATTAATTGAGATTTTAAAAAAATATAGGAGTGTTATCGGGTATAGCATTGATGATATTAAGGGGATTAGCCCTAGCTTGTGTATGCATCGCATTCATCTTGAGGATGATCATGCCTCTTCCATTGAACCTCAAAGGCGGTTGAATCCGACTTTGAAGGAAGTGGTTAAGAAGGAAATCCTCAAACTACGTGAAGCGGGGATCATTTATGCTATCTCCGATAGCAAATGGGTGAGCCCGGTTCATGTGGTTCCCAAAAAGGGAGGCATGACCATCATACAAGATGACAAGGGGAATGATATCTCCACCCGCACTGTCACGGGGTGGAGAATGTGCATTGACTATAGAAGGCTTAATAAAGCCACTAGAAAAGATCATTTCCCCTTGCCATTCATCGATCAAATGTTGGAAAGGTTGGTGAAGCATTCACACTATTGTTTTCTTGATGGTTATTCGGGTTTCTTTCAAATCCCATTTCACCCGGATGACCAACATAAAACAACCTTCACTTGTCCATTTGGGACATTTGCCTACCGAAGGATGCCCTTCGGATTGTGCAATGCCCCATCGACTTTCCAACGATGTATGACAACAATCTTTTCTGATATGATCGAAAATGCAATAGAAGTTTTCATGGATGATTTCAGTGTTTGTGGTTCGTCTTTTGACCTATGCTTGCACAATCTCGAAAAGGTTTTAAAGAGGTGTCAAGAGACGAACCTTGTGTTGAATTGGGAAAAGTGCCATTTTATGGTCGAGGAGGGCATTGTCCTCGGGCATAAAGTGTCCATTAATGGTATTGAGGTAGACCCGGCAAAGGTCTCGGCGATAGAAAAGCTACCCCCACCATCATCGGTGACCGGGGTACGTGCCTTCTTGGGGCACGCCGGCTTCTATCGCCGATTTATCAAAGATTTTGCACAAATAGCGAGACCTTTGACGAGTTTACTTCAAAAAGAGGTGGAGTTCAAATTCGATGATGCTTGCACTAAGGCATTTGAAACCTTGAAAAATTCTTTAGTGAATGCGCCTATAGTGCAAGCACCGAATTGGGAACTCCCGTTTGAACTAATGTGTGACGCGAGTGATAATGCAGTTGGAGCAGTCCTTGGGCAAAGGAAAGAAAAGAAATTGAATGTGATCTCTTATGCAAGCCGGACTTTAGATACGGCACAAAAGAATTACACCACCACGGAGAAGGAAATGTTGGCGGTGGTCTTCGCTTTTGACAAGTTTAGACCCTATTTGGTGTGCAACAAGGCCATTGTCTACACCAATCACTCCGCGGTGAAGTATTTAATGAGCAAAAAGGATGCTAAGCCGCGTCTAATCCGATGGGTCCTTCTCTTACAAGAATTTGACATTGAAATACGGGATAAGAAAGGAAGTGAGAACCTAGTGGATGACCACCTCTCAAGGTTGTCGTTAGACCACCCTTCTTACCTTGACAAAGAGGATCCCATCAATGATGAGCTTCGAGATGACTCTCTTATGGCGATCGTTACCAACACCATCCCTTGGTTCGCTGATATTGCAAATTATTTAGCAAGCGGGGTGGTACCTCATGACTATGATGCTCGACAAAGGAAGAGGTTCTTCAAGGAAGTTAAGAGGTATTTTTGGGATGATCCAAGCTTGTACAAGAAGTGTAGTGACGGTTTGTTCCGGAAATGTGTGGCAAATCATGAGATGGAAGGTATTATGGAACATTGTCATTCACTACCTTGTGGAGGTCATGGAGGTGTCAACAAGACCGTGGCAAGGATCCTAGGTTGCAAGCTTTGGTGGCCAACTATGCGCAAAGATGTTCACAAGTTCATCCTTCGATGTGACCGATGCCAAAGGATGGGAGGAATCACAAAGAGAAATGAAATGCCGCAACAATCAATCTTAGAAGTTGAGCCATTTGATGTATGGGGAGTGGACTTCATGGGTCCGTTTGTCTCCTCATGTGGGAATTTGTATATCCTTGTGGCTGTGGATTATGTGACTAAATGGGTGGAAGCGATACCATCACCCACAAATGACCACAAGGTAGTGTTGAAGTTGCTCAAGAAGATCATCTTTCCTAGATTTGGGGTGCCACGGTGCCTAATTAGTGATGGCGGATCTCATTTCGCCAAGAAACAACTCGAAGCACTTTTGAAGAAATATGGGGTACATCATAAGGTTGGACTCCCTTACCATCCACAAATCCAAGGGCAAGTGGAGGTGTCCAACAGAGAAATTAAGAGTTTGCTCGAGAGGATGGTCAACAAGTCTAGAAAAGATTGGTCCCTAAGACTGGATGATGTACTATGGGCCTTACGGACCGCTTACAAGACACCGATTGGCACCACGCCATATCGACTTGTCTATGGTAAAGGATGCCACCTTCCAGTGGAATTGGAGTACAAGGCATGGTGGGCTGTAAAGGAACTCAACATGGACCTTCACTTGGCCGGAGAAAAGAGGTTACTCAAGCTCAACGAGTTGGAAGAGTTGAGGTATGATGCTTATGAGAGCTCTAGACTCTACAAAGAACAAACCAAGAGGTGGCACGACAAAAGGATTCGAGATCGTGACTTCGAGGTGGGTAACAAGGTTCTTCTCTTCAACTCACGTCTTCGACTCTTTCCCGGTAAGCTCAAGTCCAAATGGGTGGGGCCGTTTGCAATCACCAAAGTAACCCCCTATGGTTCGTTCGAATTGGAAAATCATGAAGATGGGAGCCGGTTCATGGTGAATGGGCAACGGATCAAAAGATACTATGATGAAGGAGATATTGGAAAGATCGGTTGCCTAATGCTTGGGACGGTCCACACCGTTCCTCCCCCTTAGCTTTATTGCTCGTGACGTAACGTCAAGCTAGGGACGTTAAACTAGCATGCTTTGTAGTATATTGTGAATATTTGTCTTTGAACTATCTCTTTAGTTACTTTTTGTTTTAAGTACTTTGCAAAAATCCGGAGGATTTTTCCCCAAAGAGGGGATGGTTTATGTTGGTTATCGTTAGCCAAAATGCTATAAACCGAAGGGCACGACCTCTTGGCTCAACCAATCAATGGTTGAGTCGGGTACTTAGGTCGCATCCTATAGAAGTACTAACGATTTTGGTTTGACTGATATTTGAGTGTTTGCAGGTTTGGGAAATAATGCTTTTAAAGCCAAAAATCCGACAGTCTAGAGCGGGCGCTCTAAACAGAGGGCGGGCGCTCTGCATCATTGGGAATTATTCAGAATACTTGAGGCCAAAATCCGAGAATTTAGAGCGGGCGCTCTGATTTTAAGGGGGCTAAGGAAGGAAAATTTCGAGAATTTAGAGCGGGCGCTCTGGGTGTAGAGCGGGCGCTTTGAAGGTCCCTCAGAAATTCTACATTTTTGGTGCTAAAATCCGAGAAGCTAGAGCGGGCGTTCTGGTCAGAGAGCGGGAGCTCTGAGTTTTGGGTGAAAAATTGACTAAGTGTGGGAAAATTGCGCAGCTTTAGAGCGGGCGCCCTGGTCTTAGAGCGGGCGCTTTGATTTTCAACCCAGAAACCTGATTTTTCAGCGAAATGTTAGAGCGGCCGCTCTACCCTTAGAGCGCCCGCTCCGACCCTCATTTTAGACTTTGCATTTTATCCCCTTTTAATTTTGAGCACCCAAATTCTCACCTCAAACTCCCTATCCCTATCCCTTCTCTCACCTCAAACTCCCTCAACTTCTTCCTCCATAACCAAACCTTCATCTCCTCCAAATCTCCACCTTCCAACTACGAATTCCTCTAAAATTCACAAATTATTCATCCCCTATCTCCAAAAATCATACATCTCCATCAACAATTCAGCACCTAGTCCGGATTTCATCAAGAATTGAAGCGGGTTCTACCGGGTTCGCGTCGGGCCAAGTCGGGTTCTTCTTCAATTTCAACTCTAGGCTAATTTGTCTCCAATTGTTGGTATAATCCTACTCTTACTAAGTTAATTTTCCCTATTTCTTTGGATATTTGCTTATTAAGGTTGGCTTAATTGGAGAATTGATGGTGAATGAATGGGTTTTGTGTTTTATGTGGTGAAAATTTGTTGTGAATTGTAGTGTGTTGTTTGTTGTGGTGCTTTGGCAAGGGAAAATTATTGTGGATTTTTGCTAGGTTTTGGTTTGTAGAATGTTTTGGTTTTAGAATTGGTGGTTGTGCAAAGTTTTGGAGAGTTTTGTTTTTGTGGTCATTGTGTAGAATTGTTGGAAATTGTTGGGTTGTTGTGGTGTGTTGCTTTGGAAAATTTCTATATTGTTGTTGTAAGAAATGGTTGGTGGTTCAAAGAGGCAAAGAGCCGAACCAAGGAGTGGTAATGTAGGAGAAAGTAGTGGTGCCGGTAGTAGTGGTGGGCATGCTCAACCCACTCAATTCAACATTACCCTGCCACATGCGGCCCAAAGGAACAAATTGGCCGCATTGGATAGGAGGGCAATTAATCCAACTCTCTTCTATTCCCAACACGACTGTTATATGATTGGAATAGACGAGAAGGTTAGGGAGCTTGCAGTGAATCTGGGGTTTGATGCGTTCTTGGATTGTAGATTGCCAAATGATTACATCACCGCAGATACTTCCTACTACTACCCCACCCAACCGCCTCTAACTTACCGCCCCCTAACATTGGAGTTTCTTGCTAGCTTCGAGTTAAATCAAGAGGAGGGTATGGAAGGCATTGATGCATTCAAAGTAAAATTCCGGTTGTTCAACAAAGGCCGCCACATTACCCTCCGTGCTTTCAATGAACTATTTGGTTGGGACCCAAATGCTCGAATCTTGGATACCTCCGGACTTGACGGTCAAGGTTATATAGAGGGGTACAATCCGCAAGAATTTTGGGCCCGAATCACGAGTGGGGCTAGAGAATTCCAATCAAACTCCTCCAAGGCCTCAGAGATCCACCATGCCGCCTTACGGTACTTTCACCGGATGCTTGCATATATTTTCTTCTCCAGAAAAGATCTAGGTAAAATGAGCGATCAAGAGTTATATCTTCTTTGGAGAGCTACCGAGGGTGCGCTTCTTTACCCACCTACCACCCCGGAGCACAAGATCAATCTATGGTATCTGTTTGCCAAGAGATGTAAGGCAATAAGGGACTCCCCCCTCTTGACTGGTCCTATCTTTATGGGAGGGATGGTCACGTATATCGCCTTCAAGTACAGATACAAGACCCAGCTGCAGCAGATGGAGAGCTTGAACATGGCAGCCGAATTGAACATAGAGAAGATGAAAAGAATACAATTCATTTCGGATTCCACGGGAGTCACGGGTAAGGCCTTCATTTGGCGGATCCGAGACGTCCCTTGGTGCTACATGCCATGTCCGTTCATGATGAATCCGCCCCCGGGAACTGAGTTACCATGGCAAGTCCCTATGGAGCAAATTCACGAGAATGACCTCTCCCAGCCCGAGATTGATCATAGAAATGAAATCAGGCAAGCGAGGCGGCAACAACAACAATTCCAGCAACATCAAGAGCAACAGCAGCAACAGTTTCAGCAGCAGCAACAAGAGCAATTTGAACAATTTATTTCTCAGGCACAGCAGCATCTTCAGCAGCCCCCCCAGTTCTCGGGGGAGGTGAGCCCTCTTCCTCTTCTGCATTTAATATTGAGCAAGCTTTCGCTAGCCTCACTCTGGAGGTTAGGAACCTTGCTCAAGCCCGGCCTAGGGAAAGAGAGGAGGCCCCTGCTCAGTCTCCTGGTCCCACTTTTGATATTTATCAAAACCATATTTATGATTACCATGTGGACCAGGGACATTTTAGCCCATGTGTCAACTACCCCTACTACCCTCCGCAGCACGGGCCTGTCCCGAATTGGGAGCCCCCTCAGGTAGATGACAATGGGAACCCCATTCCTCGTACCGGCGGCCAATACCCCTATTGGCAAGGCCCCGGTACCCTGCATGACCCTCCCCACTCCTTCCCCCCCTACAACTACCAGCGCCCAGGTGGGTGTGATTACCTCGGTGATCCCGCCTATCCTTATCAGGGCGACGGCTTTCCCCCCGGTTATTACGGTGGGTGGGAGCCATATGGGCCGCCATGCGATGTTAATTATGATTGGGCGCCCCCTGTAGTTGTAGAGGGAGAGGAAGAGGAAGACTCTGAGGAATAGATGATCATTTCTTTTGACCCCCCCCACCCTTGACTATTACATGTTTTATCGTACCGAGACGGTGCCTGGTTTTAGTTGGGGGGGTGCCTTAGCATTTTCATATCTAGGGGCAAATGAAAAGATCATTTTGGGGATGAGCAGCCTTTCCTATGCTTGCTTGTGCTTAATAATCTGTTGGCTTGTATCTGTTGGTTTGTATTATACATGATCACTTTTCCTTTTTCTTCTTTATTTTGTTTTCTAATCTTTTTGCTTTGGAGTTCTGGTATTTCTCACTTTTTGGCAGGTTGTATACTACTTTTGGAAGGAGCCAAGGTTGGTTGACTTGGAACCCATCATTCTTTTTATGTTTTGGATTGGCATGGCTCCGGTGAGATCTTTCCAAACTCTCTTCTATTTATTTTATCTTGCTTAGTTCCTAGGAGCGGAGTTAGGATTAAGTTGATTGATTCATGGATGTTTGCATACTTGGAATTGTGTACTGAGAATTGTGTGAATTGATGCTTTCATTCTTGAGTTCCTCTTCTATCCTTCTATCCCTTCCTTTCTATTTTTGTTGAAGAGTAGCAACGGGGCGAGGTTCACACCTCGTGAGAGGCGCCCGGCTTTATGCCTAGGAGGACGTGCATTCAATTCACGTACCTTCTACCGCCCCCACTTATGGAATTTATTCCAAACGAAGTCCTACTTCTCTTGTTGCTCTTCAATGTTTTCTTTTTCTTTTTCTTTCTCTTAGTGTTATCCAAGGCAAGTGTTAAAACTTTGTTTTGTGTTTGGCTGAATTAGTAGCTACAATGTATGAACATATATGAGTTGGTTCCTTGGTTTGATAGGTTTACAAGGTCTTTAATGTTTTGGTTGAAAATCACATAGCTTCATTGCTCAAATGACTCCTATTGGACATATCTTGGGCTATTTAGGCCTTGATCCCTTTTGTCCTCGGTTTGTGGTTGTGGGCGTAGCTCATCTTGTGAATGAAAGCTAGGTGGCTAGAAATTTGGAGACTTAGTGTTTTGCTACTTGATCTAAAACTCGCTCCATTTGACTCTTGAGACCGCGACCGAATCGACTCATAGGATGATAAAGGCATTCATTTTGGGATAAGGGCATAATTTTTCGTTCTTTTTAGATCCTTTTTTTATTTCCTAGGACACCTTTACTTTCAAATTTCAGGTTTTTGGGTTTACATTCACCTTTTGCGTACCCCCTTGAGCCTTCCACTTTTTGTCTACCCGCATTACAAGCCTTATGAACCTAATTTTATTTTCACCTTTACAGAAATGAGTGAAACTCGAGCTTGGCTTTGTATCTAAGTTAAAAGTTTGGCATAGTGGATGTCTATAATGTAAATTGCAAGGGACGTGTTTGTTTCCCCAATTAAATCTTTTGGTATAAAAAAAAAAAAAAAAAAAAAAAAAAAAAAAAGTTGGAATAAGAATGCATAAGTAAGGCATCGATCTTGTATATAGTTTAGAGTTAGTTGGGGGGTTTAATACCCACCAACTAAGGTTAGTTGGCCTTGGTTTTGCTCGATTCATTAATGTTTCACTCTTAGGAGCTTACAACACCAGCCAGAATTAACCCTTACCCCAAGCCATTTCATTGCACCTTAAAAGCCCTTTGGACCTTGAGTGATTGAGTCAATGTCGGTGGAGAGAGTCATGGGTCGAGCTTTTAGATTGGATTTGCATTTACTAAGTTAGGGCAATCCTACCTTGCCCACCTCCTTGTTGTTCTCCTAATTCTCTTGTGGAATTCGAGACGACTAGCCGCCTAGTGTACATGATCGAGATGAGGAAGGTTGCCTTGGTGAGGGACAATTGGAGGATAGGATCTTTATAGTCCAAGCTTTTGAGCATGAGCTATGTGGCCTTCAACCAGGAGCATTAGCTAGCTTGTCCACCTATCTTGTCAAGAAGCTTGCGCATCCTTGTGATTGCATTGTAGTGAAAGTTCAACCATTCATGTTTGTGTTTCTTTCCCTTTTTATTTTTCTATTTTTCTATTTTTCTATTTGTCTCTAAAAACCTTGCCTAGATTTAGTGCGAAGTTGTGGGTTAATCTCTCTCGAAAACCCTCACGAGAGCATACTCGTCCTCCTAAGTGACTTGGGGGTTTAAATGGCTTGTCGTTTACGCTAAAAACGACCGTGATTCCTACGAAAGTGAGTTAGTGTATAGACTTATGCTTTTGGTTATTTTTGTTTGCTTATTTTACTTCGCTCGAGGACGAGCAAAGGACTTATTTGGGGGGAATTTGATCAGTGGCCATTTGGCCCACTTTTCTACTTCGTTTCTTCCCCGATTGAGCCCTTTGTTTGCCCTTTTTCCTCTATTTTAGCTTAGTTTTGTTATTATTGAGCATATTTGTTACTTGGAGTGGTTTTGAGTCATTTTTGGCTCATTTCCTAAGGTTTTATTCCCTCTCCTTTAACCCATTTCAATTTGCTCCTATTAGAACCTTTCCTATGATTTGTGTTTTCCATCTTACAGGTCCTCCCGTGGCTAAGAAAGCAAGGATTGGATGCAAGGATTAGGCATGCTTTGGAGTCAAAGGGATTGGAGCATTAGAGCCCAAAATATGAAGGAAAGAAGAGTTCAGAGCGGGCGCTCTAGATATGGAGCGGGCGCTCTGTATTCCTTGCTGCAGAAAAACCAAGTACCCAACCCTCAGAGCGGGCGCTCTAATGTTGAAGCGGGCGCTCTAGCTCCCAGAATAATCAGAGCATTTTCTGCGAGACTTCAGAGCGGGCGCTCTGGCCTTAGAGCGGGCGCTCCGTGTTCCCCTGACCGATTTGAACTCTGCTACACGCGTAGGCCGACGGCTCTAATTATTTTACTCTGCACGTGATGCCTAAAATTTTGGGCCTTGATTTGGGTTAGGTTTTAGAGGAGGGTATAAATACCTCTCTTCCTTGTAATTGGGAGGAGGGAGGTATGTAGAGAGAGAAATTTTAGAAAATCAGATTTCAGCTTATTGTTTTTTCTTCTTTCTTTTGCACTTTAGATTAGTTAGGGTTTAGTTCCTCATTAGATCTAAAACACTACTCTTTGTTACTCTCTTTCATTTTCAATCCAAGATTAAATCTTTTGGTATTATTTCTATCCCTACTCTTTATTTATTGCTTTATTTATCTATTTTAATTAGTTTTAGCTTATTTTTAGTTGTTATTTCAAGTCAATAGAATAGTTTAATATCTTAGTTGCCTCCTTGTTTAAACTTGCAATTTCTGGTTTTGATTCTTTATTTTCTTGCTATTAGTATAATATTATCTTTATTTGCTTAGATTTCATGCTATTTAGAATAGATTACAAGTAGACTTAACATATTCTCTTCAAAGTTAACTTCTTTAGTAAAGTTTAATCATCCTATTTTCTGGTTTTAGCCATGTTTCTCTCATTAAACTTAGTTTTTGCTTTTGTTAATGTTCTTGTGTGCTTTGGTATGACCCTTCCTTCTCTAGGCTAGGTTTCTAGCTAGGGGAGGGGGAAATGATGAACTAATGATGAAATGAATGATATGTGGTGCAAGATTGGGTAGATTGAGAAGTTTTGCAATTGATTCCAACCTAGGTTTTAGTTGTTAGGATTTAGAGATTGATCACCTCTAAGACCCTATTTTGTGTTGCATGCTAGTTGCGCGAGAGTGAGCTTGTATGTGATGATGACTAGGTTAGGGATGACCTCGACCACCGAGGCGGGGTTGGGTAGGCGGTGTTTAGGTGAGCCCGAGAGGGAATCCTAGATGTTGGACCATAGGCCCCAATTGTTTGGTTGACCAATTGAACCATTCTTGTTGCCTCTAATCGTTGAAATCATTGTTAGTTAGGAATTCTCCCCTATCCCCTAGTGTTTGCTATTCCTTGATTTTCGAAGTTTTATACCTCTGCTTGTTGCTTGTTAATTTAGTTCTTAGTTTATTTGTTTCCCTAGTAGCTATAGATAAATCCATCAAAAATTTATTCCTCCCTTTTCAATTGACTTATAAGTGATCTAAGCAAGAGACGTTTGACCTTCCCTGAGGATTCGACCCCTCTTCCACTATGCTACCTTTGGTTAGTTTAGGACGTGGGTTTTCTTTTTATTCTTGACTCGACCTTTAGGAACTAACGACACCTAGGGGGCCGATCACCTTTTCAATTCCAAACTGCAAAACATATCATTATGTGTAACCTGAACACAAAGTTAACAAATCATAATCTACAAGTTTGAAAAAGAAATGTCATTAATACATATCATATGCATTACACAAGACTGGTGAGTAGACCACGTAGTATTTCATAAAATACGCTTATTTCCCTATTGCATTTACAAGTCATACCAAATATTGTACTTTCCGCATCCTCGTCGTAAAGAGGATCCCATGGGTTTAAGTTCTTCTCGTGCTGTAGTTTTTGTTTGCAGAATATTTTCGGTTGTGGCATATGATGTACAATCATATGATTGTGCATCCAATTTGAAATCGCCATTTCACGTAACTTCCTTCTCCACTAGCAGATCTGATGCTGTTGATAGTGTTCTCCAAAAGCTTAACACCCCTTTCTTCTTCTCCGGTGTATATGTATATGAGGCTTACTACATATGCTACCACTGAATTCTGCAACTCCGTTGCTCTTTCCAACATTGTCAAACCTTCGTCTACCACCAAGGTGTTTGAAGTATTGTCGCTACGGTAAAGAGAAATGCTAAAACAGTGACTAGAAGTCTACAACATAAATTCTAACGAATAAAATTCACAATAAATGAGAAAGAAGACGTACAAATCCAAACTCAAGTAGAGCTTCAGGATGTTCATTCTCCACGCACTTCATGAAGAACTTCTCCGCCGATTGTCGGTGTGGCCACGACATTCGTGTTTTAATCCAACGGAGGTGAATTTGTTGAAGGACCCCTTTTTCTTCAGCTATCCGTCGTAGTATTTTACAACTATTATCAAGTTATACTGCAGAAATTAGATTATTACATTCTCCGTATATGTGATAAGAAACAGAGTGCATGTTGCAAGTATAAGCTTACCTTAATTTGCATCGAAATAAATCAGCAGGGGATGACTTAGCAACGAAACTTAGAATGGCCGCCAACACTTCTGACGGAAGGATGTCAGCCATGGAAGTTGTAAATTTTCGCCTATTCGCTTCTACATCCATTTTTGATTTTCTTGGACAGGAAGATCGCTTTGTTCGAATAGAAGGAAGTTAAATTTTTTGCAAAAAGTGTTTGACACATAAATAGACTTCAAAGTGACAGTTCACCTTCATGCATGGGAGTGGATGTAGTTGTTTGGGAGTTGTGATGATGATGGTGGATAATTGAATTAGTGGGGGAGAATTATAAACCGGCGAGGATTTTTTGGAAACTGCCAATTAGAAGTTACGCATGCATATATTAATGAATGGTACATATCTTACGCAATAAAAGTACCAAAAAATGTACCACTATACCAAGATTTCTAGATGGACAGGGTAAGTTATTAATATATCTAACACATAATTTAAATCGAAGAATTTGTCCTATAAAAACGGAAATATTGAATGAATAGACCGCAGATAATGAGATTTTACTATTTTTTTTCTTCTTTTTCCCTGTGGGAAGATATTGATAGGCGGGGAAAATGGTGTCATCATTTGCGAATACAATTTCGTTCTGTGCATGTACCCAAAAACTCATTTTGGCTCGAATCATTAACAGAAAGAATCAAATGATTATGGTGATACATTCGAGTAATGAAACGTATTACAATTAGTTAACTATATTTCTTGTCACCCGAATTTTCCAACAAAATCGCTTTATTTAAACTCTAATCATATGACAATGAACCACTGGAAAAAGAAATGGGTTATACCTCTTTAGGATGGTACCAATCGAACGTGTCAAGTTTGAGGTACGCCTTGTTATTTGATCCAGGGTACCACTAAGACAACATAGATACCACTGTATTCAAGGTGGTACAAATCAATTTAGAGAATGAACCACTATAAAAGGAAATGGATTATTAATAACCAGAGTGGTACAAATACCTGCGGCGTAGGAGAACGTTTACATCACCCAACTAGTCAAGTTATTAATAACTAATTACTAGTCAAGTTTGTAATAACTAAGTCGTCATGGTACACTTGGGTGATTTGTAATGATTTGTAATTCAGGATGTTCGGATATTTACGATCACTGTATAGCACTGTTATTGGGTACTTTCAACGGCACTGAGCCGGTTCAGTCCCATTTTTTGCCGTTACACCTACATGTACCAACAGTAGAGTTCTCTTAGTGACTAAATCTTTTTCCTTCAATTCTGTCTTTGAATCGATGTAGGTTGTTAAACCATTTTACCAATCAAACGTGTCATACGCCTTGTTTTTTGATCCAGGGTACCACTAAGACAACATAGATACCACTGTATTCTAGGTGGTGCTAATCAATTTAGAGAATGAACCACTATAAAAGGAAATGGATTATTAATAACCAGGGTGGTACAAATACCTGCAGCGTAGGAGAACGTTTATATCACCCAACTAGTCAAGTTACTAATAACTAATTACTATTCAAGTTTCTAATAACTAAGTCGTCCATGGTACACTTGGGTTATTTGTAATTCATGACGTCCAGATATTTACGAAGTACACTTGGGTGATTTGTAATGATTTGTAATTCAGGACATTCGGATATTTACGATCACCGTATAGCACTGTTGTTGGGAACTTTCAACGGCAGTGAGCGGGTTCAGTCCCATTTTATGTCGTAACACCTACATGTACCAACAGTAGAGTTCTCTTAGTGACTAAATCTTATTCCTTCAATTCTGTCTTTTAATCGATGTAGGTTATTAAACCATTTTACCAATCAAACGTGTCATACGCCTTGTTATTTGATCCAGGGTACCACTTAGACAACCTAGGTACCACTGAAGTGGAGTTGGTACAAAGACACTTACAAAATGAACCACTAAAAAAGGAAATGAATTATTAATAACCAGGGTGGTACAAATACCTGCGGCGTAGGAGAACGTTTACATGACCCAACTAGTCAAGTTACTAATAACTTATTACTAGTCAAGTTACTAACAACTAATTCGTCATAGTACACTAGAATCTTAGTGATTTGTAATTCAGGGTACCACAAAGACAACTTAGGTACCACTGTAGTCTAGTGTCAATAGGTAGGTATCTTTCAATGTTCTGCCAAAGCCTTGGGTCTGAAAACAGTTAGTGTCTTAATTCACTTTCAATGTAATATCTTCAATAGGTAGGTATCTTTGAAAATTCTGCCAAAGCCTTGGGTGTAAAAACACTTAGTGTCTTCATTTACGTTCAATGTAATATCTTCCACGATCTAATCAACAAAATTAACATAAATTATGGATCCAAATACTCTTAAAATACCAAAGCGCCGAACAAAACGCTAACACTAAAAAAACAACCAAAAAATCACCCAATTATCCTACATCATGAAAATTGTCTTCAAACTCCCCCTAATCACCCACTAAACTTAACCTTTACCTTAAACTTAAACATATTATGTAGATTACATAACTAAACATAAAAAAACCAAACTAATCCCAAGGATTGTAAAAGCTAGTAGGACTGGTCCGCCTGTAAGCATTTGAATCGGCTGAGCCGCTGTTGTCAGCATAAGAGGGACACTCACCTCCACCATCATCAGAGCCAGAACACCAGCGTCCAACATGACAAGTTTCAGAATCATCTTCTTCATCATCTTCAGCAGTTGCACCCCCGTCCTCATCCCTATGTTCATCATCTTCATCTTCATCTTCATCTTCATCTTTTGCATGTTCGTCATCCTCATTATCTTCATCATCGTCGTCCTCATCATCGTCATCCTCATCATCTTCATCCTCATCATCAACATTCCCCTCTTGATTCTGGTCCTCCATCTCCTCATCACCATTACAATCATCAGTACCACAAACAGCCACAGCACCATCCCTGTCCTCCTCGATAATCCTCTCAACAGGTGGGTCATTTCCAACAGCCGTGTCATTTCCGGCATAACCTGACATTGAACGGATTGCGTGAATTTCCCTCTGAAGGCATGCACACTACTACATTTTAGACCTAATACAACGACTAGCAACCGTCACATTTGCTAGGGTTGGATTAGGTCTAATGCAACGGTAAAATGGACCTAATCCAACGGATTGAGTAATCCGTTGGATTAGGTCCCTTTCTTTTTTTTTTTAGAATAACTAAACCTAATACAACGGATTCGTCCCCAATCCATTGTATTAGGTCTTTTTTTTTTCTTTTTATTATTATTATTATTATTATTATTATTATTATTATTATTATTATTATTATTATTATTATTATTATTATTATTATTATTATTATTATTATTATTATTATTATTATTATTATATTATTATTATTATTATTATTATTATTATTATTATTATTATTATTATTATTATTATTATTATTATTATTATTATTATTATTATTATTATTATTATTATTATTATTATTATTATTATTATTATAAACAAACAAAGTCATACAACCTACATTAAATTAGTGGGATGCCGAGATACGATCTGGGCCCCACTCCTCTAGCTATTGCAAAGCCTAACCAAGTGAAGATATGAGTTGCAACACGAGCCCCAATGTCTTGCGTCGTCAAGAACCTCTGAACCCGCTTCAACAACGCAACAGCCTCCTTCTCTAATTCCCCAAGCGAAGAAAAGGAGAAGGGAATGAAACCATATCCGATCAGCCGACATCTAGGTTCATATTTCACCCTCTTTCGATAAGCCGCATCAGCTACAACCTGTCCAGAAACAAAGTCAGATAACCCTGTCTGTGTCAAAGGATAAGACCCTGTTAAGTCCACACATACATCACGACCACGATCCTAGGAATAAAGTAGCACATCAGCAGGTCTCAAGGCCCCATCATTTCCTCCAGAGAACCCTATGTCAACCTCCTTCCTTGCCGAAATTCAAGATCTGTAGCAAATATCAACAAGGATATCCCGGACAACATTATGCCGATGTTAATACCCACAATACCAGCACACGATACTGCGTGATCACCGAAAATATCCCCAGTAAAAACCCGAGAACAAGCAGAGCACGGCGCCGAGATAGAGAACAATGGAACACCCATCCGGTAGCACAACACACATCGGTAGGTCTTTGCGTTCATCGTCTGACCCAATCCGGAAATAGGGACCGCTCGAAGCCAAGAGGAGGAGTGATCTCCCTGCTGCGATGTCCACAAAGTCGATTGCCGAGGAGACAAAGAAAAGGTGGATTCTGCAGAAGCGGTAACCTTTGTGAAGTATATATCTGCCAATTTCTTCATGAGTTTAGGGGCAGCGACCTCACTAAGATTACACATAATGTCAGACTCGACCGTTCTATTGAACAAGCTCAACGCATCCTCAAAGGCTCGACCAAGGCCAACAACGCCAGCATGCCGTAGAAGCCTTGTCTACAACCCAGCAGACTGCAACCGGGAAGCAAGAAAAGCATAATGACGAACATCACCTGTAGAATAAACACCCAGCCCGCCATACGCAAAAGGCAAGGTGGCAAGCCGCCACTGCCAATCACCAAACCCAGGCCCTGAAGTAGTAACAATACGCTCCAAGGAAGATCTAAGAGCCCCGTCGAATGTATGCTGAGCAGTCTCAAAAGTGCTAGGAGGACAAGTACGCAATGCAAAGTAGAGTTTAGAAACTCCGGTACAAGCCCTAAGCAGCAACAGCTCGCACTGAGGATCATCAAGCTTAGCAACCCTATCCATAAGCGCAATGGTCTTGGTCACCCTCTGCATCACAAGCTCACCTCCAAAACCAGAATCGGAACTAGCGGGACAAACAAGCAACTTAACAACACGCAAGGGTTGAGCAATATTAGGTGGAAAGACACCCACAAGCCTGCTTCGAGGGTCTTCCGAAGGCCAAAATACTTCAGTTTTCTCCACGTTAAGATGTAACCCAAAACGAGGCCCTTCCTCCATAATCAAATGCAGAACCTTCCCCACAACCAATGTGTCACCAATAAAGGTACCATAATCCAAATACCAAGTCTAAAGACATACATCAAAAGTGTCTCTGATTTTACACACCAGGGGCTGTAAAACCAAAGCAAAAAGCAGGGGACCAAGGGGATCACCCTGCTGCACCCCCTGAGATGACCATAAGGTGTGGTCCCCATAATACAATCTAGCTGGATTGGAGTAGCAGAATTGAACCCATCGCGAAAGGCCCGGACAACGAAGACGAACTTCGCGCAACATTGCCGCACGATCAACTAGATTGAAGGCATTTTGAAAATCCACCAATAACATAGAAAGACGAACATCGGAACCACGATCCTCAATCAACCAATTCCCAGCATGAAGAATCGCCTCACCTCCCGAAGAAACTCCAACACCAAATTAGAGACCATCAAAGTAGCTTTCTAAAGACTGAGCAACCATAAAAGCACCGACCTTCAAAACCAGTCGCCGCCAAACATACCAACAGCTATAGGACGAATACCACCACCAAGCTTGACAAGTGGAGTAAGAGGAGCACTAGCAATATACCCTCCCAGCTCCATAGGACACTTTCCAGCTAGAAAGAGATTAATCACCCCAGAAATAGAGTCAACTAACTCATTTGATACAGCCACAGCAGCACCACTCAAGCAATCCATAAGGTGCTGAGCACGTAAACCGTCCCTACCACATGATGTGCCACGAGGAAAACTCTTAATCCGATCCAAAACAACATCAGAAGTAGTAACGAGATGAAGGCCATCAACAGGTATATCAGGCAAGGATGGAGCTGGAGAAGTAGGGTGTTTAGACTGTAAATCCGCGAGAGTATCATCATTATAAGGAGGAACGCCTGAAGAAGAAAGAACCCGAACAGCAGCAGTGTAATGGCCGTTACAAATCTTCCTACGACATTGCTTGATATTACGCTTCTCCAAATCAAGGCCCTCATCACCAACCACTAATAAAGAAGGAGAATCCTCTGCCAAAGTATCCCTCACAAGCTGTAAATTACCACCTGGTGCACTCCAAGAACAAATAGCAGGGGAAATACTCTCCTCTTGATGCCGACGTTTTACCAAAGACCTACACTCGGAGCTACTCCGCGGGCGAAAGGTTTTAAGGGTGCATAGAGGTAACACCAACAAAGAAACCCAACTAGAAATGTCATCAGGCCTAGAAATCACCTTATCAAGGGCACCTTTCAGAACCCGAGAAAACCCCAAACGACACTTGGGAGGTATAGATTTTACAGTCCGAAACCCCTTGGAGAACAAACAGTCAAGGAGAGCCACATCAAAACCCCAAGGCTGATCATGCAAAAAACCACCTAGGCGCCCAAGCTGAGCCGGAGAAGAGGGAGATTGCGGCTTGGAGAAACCATGAAGCACAAAATGAACAATACCATCCCCTGCATCCGGGGGTGACACAATCTCACTCGGACTATGACGACACTTAGCACGATGCGTATGCGTTTTGTAGCAAACCCCACATAACCAAATCCCCATACGCGAAAAGGTAACTTCAGCCTCAGTATAAACGGCTAAATTAGAAGAAATAAAATGTCGTGTGATATCCCGCACACCAATACAAAAATGACGATCATAAAGATGCTTGATAAGAGAACTTTTAGTAAGACTGTTGCCACTTCCATCTTGACAACCACTAAGACCCACAAAGGGGCAATGACACTTCACCCGAACAGCCGACATTAGCTACACACGTGCAAACATGCTGCCACCACACAAGACCAGAATAACCCTTGCCAAAAACCAGAACAACTTGCCAAAAAACGAACCAAAATTTAACCTTAGCCAATCGCCCAGCAACTGCCGTAACTATGCACCAACTCCGCCAGAAACCACCTGAAACCAAAAACTTCCGCCAGTACCACCCCTTAAACCGACTGCCGAACACCTGCGAACAGCCTAAAAAGCTGCTCCAACCACCCCTTAAACCGCCTGAAACAACCCCTTAAACCTACGAACACCTGCTGCAAAAACCTGCGAACACCTGCTGCAAACTGCGTGAAACCACCCCTTAAAACGCTCGTCGAACACCTGCGAACAGCCCAAAAACCGCACTACAAAAACCGCCTCAATTATGCACCAATTTGCCCTGAAAATTCGCCTGAAT
This sequence comes from Chenopodium quinoa, assembly GCF_001683475.1. Lineage (NCBI taxonomy): Eukaryota > Viridiplantae > Streptophyta > Magnoliopsida > Caryophyllales > Amaranthaceae > Chenopodium > Chenopodium quinoa. Next base: position 580,450 of record NW_018744949.1, on the reverse strand, counting down.
TTCGCGTGAAAATCACCTGAACTTCGCCCAAAACCACCCTAAAATTTGACTGAACGCAAACCCAAGATCAAACTTGATAAACCATCGGAGAAGACACGCACCGATTATGCTTGAACTGCACGAAAAAAAAAAGCCCGAAATTGCACCAAAAAGCTGATGAAACTTCACCCAAAAACTGCCGGAAAAGAGTCGTGGAAGCCGCCTCGCCAACACCTGACCAGAACACAGAGGAATAATCGCCAGGAAAGCCGCCGGAAAAGAGACGTTTAGCGGCCGTTGAAGCAGCCCCCTTATCGCCTCTGTTTAGGGAGAAATTTGAATTATTATTATTAATATTATTATTATTATTATTATTATTATTATTATTATTATTATTATTATTATTATTATTATTATTATTATTATTATTATTATTATTATTATTATTATTATTATTATTATTATTATTATTATTATTATTATTATTATTATTATTATTATTATTATTATTATTATTATTATTATTATTATTATTATTATTATTATTATTATTATTATTATTATTATTATTATTATTATTATTATTATTATCATCATCATCATTATTATTATATTGTCCATAAGTGACCAGATTGTCCAAGTCCAAAAGATTGTCCAGAAGTTTCCAAATTGTCCAATCTCAGTCTAGAATCTAAAAAATTGAAAACCGAAAAACAAAAAATTGAAAAACAAAAAACGAACAAAAAATTGAAAAAATTTCTGAAAATTTGACAAAAAATTAAATATGAAAAATGATGATCTAGAAACAAAAAAATGAAAACGAAAAATGCATAAAAACGAAAAAAAAACCTAGAAAAACGAAAAAAACCATAAAACAAAAATCCAGACACGAAAAAAAACCCTAAAATGAAAAAAAAAACCCATAAAACGAAAAATTGAAAAACGAAAAACAAACGAAAAATTGAAAAAGGATCTGAAAATTTGAAAAAAAAGTAGATTTGAGCAACGAAGATCTGAAAACAAAACAAAAAACGAAAACCAAAATCGCAGATTTGGAAATAAAAAAACGAAAAAGAAAATACCAGATCAAAACGAAAATAGTCAAAACGAAAACAAGAAAACGAATGAAACCCAGATTAAAAAAAAAAACCCAGAAAAATGAAAAAAAAAACCCAAAAATACGAAAAAACCCAAAAAATCAAGAATTTGAAAAAAACAACAAAAAAATCCAGAAACGAAAAAAAAACACCTAAAAATGAAAAACAAGATCTGAAAAACCAAAAAAAAAACAAGATCTGAAAAACAAAAATACCGAAATGAACGGCGACGATGGTGAGTGAATCAGTTAGCTTTGAGGCTTGAAGAAAGGCAGAGAATGAGAGTGAGGAGAGAGAGGGAGTGAAAAGAGAGGTAGAGAATGAGAGTGAGAAGAGAGAAGGAGTGAGAAGAGAGGTAGAGAGTGAGATAGAGAGGAGAGAGACGGTGCATGAGGAGAATGAGAGTTGGGGATTAGGGCATTAGGCCCAATTTATATATAAGGCCCTCCGACTTTTTTTTTTGATCTGTTGTATTAGACTAGGTCTAATACAATGGATTCTTATATCTAATACAATGGTTACTATAAACCGTTGTATTAGAACTATTTATATTACTTTTTTTTTGTTTTGTTTTTTTTTTTTTTTTTCTTTTTTTTTTTTTATTTTTTTTTTTACTGATCCGTTGTATTAGACCTAGTCTAATACAACGGATTCTTATATCTAATACAACGGTTAGTATAAACCGATATTAGACCTATTTTAGTATAAACCATTATATTAGCCTAGTCTAATACAACGGTATGAAATTAGCCGTTGTATTAGCTAATTTTGAACCGTTGTATTAGATTAAAAATGTAGTAGTGGCAATTCGGTGTTCCCGGAGCTGGTGCAAACGGGCCTGAAAAAACCCTCGCTTCTTCTTGCTTTGCCGTATGTAATGCTATAATCTTAGCTACTTCTTCTATCTTTATCTTCTCCTCTGCATTGATTTCGTCCAACTCTAAGTACAACTTTTTAAGATGCCCTTTTACCTCAGTCACGTCCCAGTCAGCCATGGCAGCTTCTCTGACAACCAGAGACAAAATTGAAAGGGTAAATCCATGCTTCTAAATTGGTACAAAACTCTGGTTTTTGTACCATCATGACTAAAGTGGTACAATAATCTCATCCATTGATTGTACCACTTTGAACAATTTCATATCATTGTGACTTTAGTAGTACAAAAATCGCCCAAATAAATTTACAAAAATCATAAACCCGACATTAATGGTTTAAAAATTAGGAAGAAAGGAAAAACAAATATTTCAGTCCCTTCCCCCTCCACTTCTTCGACAGGCAAAGAAAAAATTGAAAGGGTAAATCCGTGTTTCTAAAGTGTTACAAAGCAGCGGGTTTCTGTACCACTGTGATAAAAGTAGTACAATTTCATCATCAATATCATGTACCACCCTGAACAATGTCGCTGCATCGTTACTATAGTGGTACAAAAAACCCCCACATAAATTTCAAAAATTCATAAACCCAAAATAATTAGTTTCAAATTTGGGTAAAACGAGAAAACAAATAATTCAATCCCTTCCCCCTCTGCTTTTTTGATAGCCAAAGACAAAATTGAAAGGTTAAGCCCATGTTTCTAAAGTGTTACAAAACAGGGGGTTTCTGTACCACCATGAGAAAAGTGGTACAATTTAATCATCCAATTCTTGTACCGCCTTGATCAATTTCGTATAATCGTAACTAAAGTGGTACCACATGTAGAACGATATCAAAAAAATCCAAAAAAAAGGAAACTACCAATAAAACCACGAAGTATAAAAAACAAATAACACATTATTACAGAGAAAAAGCAGGAAACATAATTAAAGAGTCCCAAACCAGTAAACGGCTATTAAGAAATAGGAACATACCTTGGAGCAGAATTCACTTGACGTGGTTTTTTTTGAGGTTTTTTAGATGGTTTTAAAGGGGGATGAACAAGTGTTTTACTCTTCGAACGAAGTATGGAAGTAAAATGAATACGGTGTTGAACTATGGAATTAATGGTTCCAATTCTCGAGGGGAGGTAATGATGCCGTTTCATTTAAGAATTTTAATTATACAATTTCACTGTTTTTTTTTTTTTTTTTTTTTTTTATTAATTTGGAAACCTTACCAATTTCTAATTGTATCAATATGGGTGTGGTAGTTATGTGTAACCCCCGGAAGTGCCTCGAAGATGTTTGCAAATCATTGTTCTAATTCATACAACCTGGATCATAATGAAAATCAAATTAAACCTTTCATTGTTCAAATTTAAACAACAAGGATCATAATGAAAATCCCAATCAAACATTACATCAAGGATCATAATGAAAGTCGTAATTAAACATTCAATCAACTAGCTCATGATTTTTAGCTGATGGTGTTAGGTTGTTGGTGTAACATCAATTAAGTAGATATTACCCATACGCTATCAACCTTTGCACAAATAGAACCTTTTAGCGACTCAGAAAAATGGGAAAAAGGATTCCCCAAAAATGGTACAAGTGCAACCAATATTTAAATTAAAATAACGAAGGAGTAAAAGTGGGACCAGCCAACACAGATTCAACCTCATCGTACTGAACAAATCGGAAATAAAACCCTACAACCCTCCAAACCCTAAACCCTAAACCCTTCAAACCCTAATGGCTAAACCCTTACATATAATCAAACGCTGTAAGATTAAATTTTTATGCAAATCTAGTAATGTAACTACTTTTTGGAAATTGTAGTTCGCCTTCTATTCTAAATTATACATTTAATAATTGACATTATTTCGCTTAAATAATAGCTTTTTAGTTCATTGAAGTTGGGTATGTGGTAGTTGAAGTAGTGAACCGTTCATGTATTACTATCTACTTCAGCATCGAAAACCAAATGTTACTGTTCTTATCGCAATAATCGTATTTTGCCATTCATTGCTCCTTTGGATGATTACATTGTGCAAGTTGATCGAAGTTCCGATGCTCTAGTCATTGCTCCTGTAGTTGTTTATATTGTCCAATTTAAAATCATGTAACGGTATTAGACAATTGTTGACTCGCTCATAGTGTAACTAAGCACCGTTGTTAGTTACTTTCCCTCGTCGTCATCTAACGTGGTTAGATTTAACTAATCTACTAGATCGGAATATACTTTTAATTTTTTCTCAGTGCACTAGTGTGGTTCATGTTCTTTCATTAAAGGATCCATAATATAAGAAAATTTGTTTGTTACAAATGATTTTAATAAATCGTACTAAGGTTAGGCAATGATTTAATAATTATTTGCTATTTAATATTTTGAGGAGCATTATAATTTTGTACTATTCCAATGAATTTCTCCTATAATATGGTCTTAACTCTTGAGTATGGTTGCGGGTGTTTCTCCTTTAAAATTGTTGTTCTGATTGAGTATTGGTTTCAACGAATTTACGGTTCAGGTCCCGTTCCAATTTCAATATAAGGTTTTAGGCTACGATCGAATAACAACCTTTACATATTAACTTACAAATTTTCTTACAAAAATAAATACCAACTTCAACTATACTTGTACATTTTTTTATCCGACTCAAATTACCATCGTATTTTAGTGCCAGTTATTTATAAACCTCATAAACGCAAATTTATAACCCTGAATATATATACAAGGTGAATTGTTGAATTCTTCTATGCTCCGGGCGAAGAATTATTATTCCTTCACAATTGCATTACATAAACAACATTGCAGATACGATTACGAATGGGTTTATGAGATATTTGAAACTATGAGTGTGGTATAAGGACATGGATTCACCATGGTAATTCACCTTAATTCAAGTGCCACTTTTTTTGACAATGACAATGCAATGACAATGACACACTTCCTAGTGATTCAAATATTGTTGACAATGACAACTCAATGCCAAAACTGTTTGAGATATTTGCAAGCAAGTCATTCGGACTGCTGTTGTACAGTTTTCTCTGCCAATGATAATAATGGCACTACAGTGACGGAGGACGTAAGTTGACAGTGAGCAGAGAACCATCATAAAATTGGCTTCGTTTGTCGTGACTTGTTTGGCCTCTATGAACTTATGTGATGAAATATTTATTTTTAACCAAACACTGTTTCAAGAACAACACGAAGTCACAAACCCTTTACAAACGAACCCTTTACAAGAAATGAAGTTCAATGACTATGTCTATTTTATTTACAAATTTGCCATTGTGAGATACAATTATGTATCTCACTGTGAGGCACTGGGGCCTCCTCCAATACGATATTACCCCCAAAATGTATAATTTAGACAGGTTGATGAATGATGATGGTCAACGAGGCTGGTGAGATTTTTCCTGCTCACTTACCCCACATTGCTGTTGTCGTAGGTAAACTGGAGGTGCAACCTGCCATTCATGAGCTGGAAAAGGATGATAATGACAATTTTTCTTGATACAAATTTTTGTTCGACCATCGACGACAGATTGCTTTAGCCAACGAAAGCGGAGTTGCTTGACTAATTCTATTGTTGATTGAGTAATATCCAATGCTAAGTTAACGTTGATTAGGTCAAGATCTAAGTTAATCATGACAGTTTTGAAGTTAATCATAATAATTTCTAGTGTTGAAATTGTTATCAATGCTAAGTGATTGAAGGTTATAACTTTTCGGATATTATAATTCTCAACGGCCTTGCAATTAGTTTCAAAGGCGGAATAAACTGATCAAATTATCAGAGTCAAGGCTTTGAGATGTACTTCAAGCCTCAATATTGCAACTTGGACAGAATAAAATTTTACTTCTACAAAAGTTAAAGGCAAAGTCAATTAAAACAGAAATAAAAGCAAGTCATCTACAGTACTAGTTCAACAAAGACACAAAGCATTTTGGAGTGTTGATCCCCGGTTCATCATAAGTCTTTCCCAAATCCTAGGTAGTGGATGGAGCCATCGAAAGCCAAACCAGAATTGAATTAGTGGTTCTGCCTCCTCGTCCGAGCTAAACGGGTCATTGTTAAATTGAACTTGTGTCGGAGGCCAAGATGGTCGTGGTGGTGGTGGTGGTGGAGCCTGTATTTGGAAACAACAATTAGTTACTTAAATAATTAAACTTCTACTAACTTACACTCCAAACAATATTATAAATCAAACAAATTACCTGGAAAAAAGCATCAACAGCCACCCCAATTGGCTCACTCGATATGTGGAAGAAATTGGCCCTTAGCATATATTGTTGCCAAGACATCATAACTCCACCAAGCATTGACTGCGGACCACATATCTGTGCTACATAATCACCAGGGAGGCTACAAACAACGAGATTGTTCGCCTCATGTTTTCCAACACGAGCTTCCAAAATGATGAACAACATCGGGTTAAATTTATTGTGCAGGGCTGCGAAGTTTTCATTGAAGGAGGGCCTTGTGCACCCTCAGACATTCCAAATTAGAATGTGCGACCCCCAAGCGAGTACGCCATACTCTTCGGTGACTGAGGAAAGATGATCTCCTTTATAGGTAACACGATTGTACCGTTTACGAATGGGCCAGCGATGGTTAAGACTGGGATTACAGGTACAACCTTCAACCTGGAACCTCAGGTGGGTGTTACTAGTATCGACCGTCATGAGGTGGAGGGTATCCGTGAAAGAGGCAACAAATATTGTGCGCCACATCGTGGGGAAACTGTAAGCAACTATGGAGTCGGTACAAAGATTGGGCTTCAAGTTAGTTGCTTCCTCTATGTCTGGTGGTACTGTGAGAGGGGACGACGAGGAATAGAACCTGTCTATGAGCCAGTACAGCATGAAACAAGCTCCCTCGTCGTAGCAACCCACCAAGTCCTTTAAAAGAGGAAGGTGCCCCGACATCGACCTCCCATCTTGTAACAGCATGACATCAGTTTAGCAGCAAATTGATTGGAGGAGATGTGCTCTAATGGACTGCACAGGCTCGATAAAATTTTGATCAGGGGATAATAGGTCGTTAGCTCATTATCCTAGATCAAAATTACAACTTATATCTCCTATCCTAACTCTATCAATTTTACATTAGATAGTGGTAAGGTAGGGTCGATTCCCAAGGAAACGGGGGTTTAGCACAATTAATACGATACCTAGGATAAATTGCTAGTAACAAAAAGTGGTATTGGGATTTGAGTTTGAATGATCCTAGGGGCAAATCATCTACTATTGAGTCTAGAAAAAACTAAAAAGAAAGGGGATAGATTAAACACTCTTAAATACAAGTAAAAGGACTAGATTATAGACATAACAATGGCAAAAGCACTAGGGAGAGGGGGTTCCGATCATGACCGACAAGATACTAATGAGAATCAATAAGGAAACATACCAAGGAGTTTAAACTCTACTCAAAGCAATTCATTCTCATGCAACTACTCAACGCAAGTTGATGAAATAAATCCACCCTAAACTAGATCATTCTCATGCATCTAATCTAGGACTAAAACATTGGGGTTATAGGTGCACACAATAAATCCAAGCATATTAAGCACAAATCATCAACTCAAGGTATTTTCCAATCAATAATCAATAGAAACTTAAATAAACATGATTTTCACCCCCTTCCCTAGCTAAAAATCTAAGCTAGAGAAAGGAAAATAGCCATGACAACCAAGCTAAACAAGTATTCAATCCTAATACAACCTAGCATGATTCTAAATCAAGGAGAAAATCAAAGAAACCAATAAATCTTGAATATTTATGAAGGAAAACTCAAGTAAGAACAATAAAACCAAGTAAATCAAAAACTAGAGAAACAAAAGTAAAGATTGATATTATAAAGTTGAAAAAATACCAAATCATCAAAGTAGTAGCAATAATCTAGAGGAAAGCTTGAATATTTGATTACAAAGATTGATTCTTGAAGGCTAATGTTTTATCTCCCTAAAAGACATGGATTTTCTCTCTCTACAAATGTTTTGAAGCCAATGGAATAGTGAATGCCTCAAAAACTCAAGCTAAAGACTATTTATAGTCTTCTACCAAAAAGAAGAAAAAGGGCAAAGGAGAGGGCTCTCCGAAATGGCTGTCGCGCCCCCTCCAAACTGGGTATTAAGTTCGTCAAACCCAGATTGACGCGCCCGCGGAGGAAATTGCCGCGCCTGCGGCTCGCCATCTCCACTTTCTTTAGCTTGTATCAGGACCTCCCTGTCCGCGCCCGCGACAACTTAGCCCGCGCCCGCGGCCATTCTTAACAGCGCGCTCTCTCCATTTTGGCATCTCCACTTCCTTGGCAAGTTCCTTTAGCATCTCTACTCGAGCTACCAATTCATGATTCGCACACGAGTGCTAGGAGCTATCAAAACACACAAAAAGGAGGTAAAAGCTAAATGAAAAGACAAAAAGGGAAGGGAAAACATTAGAGGGAGTTAAAGTGACTAAAAACGAGATAAAAGGGGTGAAAAGAGGCGTAAACGAGTGACAAATCCGGGGGAAATCTCTAATGAAAGAGGGTAAAAAGGTGGTATAAATGCCGCACATCAAAATCCCCCACACTTGCCTCTTGCTTGTCCTCAAGCAAGACAAAAAGAGAAAGATAAAACAAACACCACAGAGACAAGCATAATATGGCATGGCTTTGGAAAAACAACATTAGATTTCAAAATGGGCAAATGCTTTATTCGGACTCAACCATGTTAAAGACATAAAAGAATATTAGCTATTCTCAAATATATGATGCATGCACGCCTCAAGATGCTAAAGATTGCAAGAGCATAGCCTCAACCAAGCATAGAGAACTGGTGAGTCGTCCTCCGCCCTAATCCCCTCTAAAACGGTCCGCGTTCCCTCCACTAGTCTCAAATCACCCCCCTAGGTGGCTCCTCATGGTTCCACGTAGGAACCGACATATCAACTAGGCACGCTCTTTCCACAGGGTTGAAAACCATCTCCCTCCACCGGTTGTTGACCACATACTCTTAAAGTCAAAGGGGCTTCACATGGGTTGTAATGACACGGCTCAAGGTAGAGGTATGAAGAACATTTGAAATAGTGGTGGCAAGTCCTACGTGAAGCATAAGAATTGCAAATTCTCATAGACGAAACTCAAGTCACAACCACAACTCAAATGAATACCCATAATTTCAATTTCATCGCATTATCAACCTTATTCATTTATATTCAACATATGTAAGTTTTCTCATTCTTAAACGACACACATTTACATATTTTTTACTTTTTATTTTTAGATTTTTCTTGCATGCTCAACTTTAGGCTTACAAACCAATTCCACAAATGATTCATGCTCATATTCATGACGCTCTTCACACTAGCCTCACAAACCCATTGCTTCACTAACTAAAAGGGTTGGTAAACATAGGTCGTTAGGCTTGTAATGAGGTTGAGACAAGAATGGGAAAACATTAGGCTCGAATTGGTTGGCAAGAAGGTTGATGAAAAAAGGAAAAGCGAATTTGTAACTAAATAAAAGAAAATATAAACAAAAATGAGAAATAGTGCCCTTTTCCTCCCCTAAAAGTCCTAGGTCACGATCTAGTAATCAACACAAGGATGCAAGCATGCATAGTTAAGGATCCTAAAATCGCCGCTCAACAAATTGATGAAGGCTTGAACAAAATGAACCTCACAAGGGATGAGAAAAGTAAGCAACTACCAACTAAGGGGTTTCAAATCCACTATGAGGGGCAACTCCATCTTACCACATACCGTAAACTAAGGGTTCAGACGCCTTCACTACTTCTTGCCTTTCCTATCTTAGCTGAGGCTCGTCTAATTCAATCAATAACAGTCTCGAAATGTGCATCTCATCACAAAGTTAAGAAGAAGGACAAACATTCTAGGATGCATCATCACAGAGATAGAGTCCAAACTTAGCAAGCAAGTTACAAAATACTACCATATCATCATGCCATAATTATGCTTATCACACAAATGAAAGAGGAACAAAAGAAGAAAGGAATCAAAAGTGTTCATATAAGAGGCATAAAGATTCAAATTAATCCCAATCGACATACAAGTGATCGTTCGGTATCAATACCAACGATGCCAGGTTCCTTGGAACCGCAAGCAAACATCCTCGAACCATTCAACTCCTTCCTAAGCTATATCCTAAACTAAACACAACACGCGAAGGGAAAAAAAAAAAGTAAAGGAAAGATCTCACCCATGTCTCTTGAAGAAAGAATAAAGCCACCATGCAATTTACCGTGTCTCCACATGTCGCTTCCAATTTATTCGAAGCTACAAGAGAGAGAAAAAACAAGGGAAACCAAGACAAGCACTACAAAGAAAAAAGAAGTTAGTACTAAAGAGAGAGAAAGAAAAATCCATGAACTCAATCATTTGGGTATGACCTACTACCCAAAAACATCATCATCATAAAAACATCATCATCAAATCATCATCATCATAGAAGGAGACCACAAAGATACCAAACAACAACAACGCTTCCAACAACACCTACACCCAAAACCCCTAAATAGTCCCTTGAGTCCTAGGTGCTTTTCCCCCACGCTTACCTAAAGCATTCCCTAACACTCTCCTTTGACTCAAACACCCCCCCACACTAGGGTAAAGCATCGTCCTCGATGCGTCACAAGGACATGTAATAAAAGGGAGGGACAACAAAGGGAGGGAACAAGAAGAACAAGGGGAAACTAATGGCCACTAGGGCCGACACTATCGTTATCCGCATTCTCACTGTCATAAGAGAAGCCCGAGGGGGGCCCAACCTCCGGAGTAGCCAGGTGGCTACCCATAATGACCTTTGAAGAGGTCAAGTTGGGATGCGGATAACTGGTCATATGGCTCGGGTTGGACAAGGGGTGCGGGGTGAGAGGGATCGACATAGGGGTAGTTAGGATCACCTCTGTAATCACTCCCACCCGAAACCCGGTAATCATAATGAGCGGACTCATCAGGGAAATCACGCCTAGGCACATTAGGGTCCGAGGGCCCCTGCCAATAGGGGTACGTAGGAAGGTTGTCACCCCCCCATGATGGCACGGGCCATTGTTGGGCCAGCACATAGGGGTAGTTAACCGGGGGAGTGACATCCACACTACGCACACTAGCATCATATAAGGCGTTAGATTGGAAGGAAAGGTGTTGGTGGGAAGCAAACATACCTTGCATGCCAAGTTGCATGCTTTCCATTTGGGCTCTCATAGCCTCAATTTGTTGTTGGTAGTCGGGTTGATCATGTTGTTGTTGCTGCCTTCTTTCTTGTTGTTGTTGTTGCTGTTGTTCATACTCACCCTCCACACTCCCATGGCTTTGGCCGGACCCTTCACCCATAACCATCCTTACACTAGGAAGGACACCCGAGTCCTTCTTAATCCAACACAAGTAATTTACTCCTTCCCTCGTGAAGGAAGTGAATTCCGGCTTGGGAAGGAAACAATGGTGTTCATGGGAGATAAGTGAGCTCCAAGTCCTTCCTCGATCCTCAGTATCAGCGATGAATTTCATAGTCTTTAGTTGATCGAGGTCGAGCCAAATATCACTCCCATCACTCTTCCCCACAGGGGTGCAGGATTCCAGCTTATCCAAATGCCCCAACTTCTTGGCTATCCGAGTGACCATACCCCCAAAATGAATTTCACCCTTCCTTGTGCCCGAGAGGATAACTTCAATGGACTTAGTGAATAGAAACCCAAAGTTCATTCTATGCCCAATCTCCGGCTGCGTAGCAAGCCATAGAATTCAGATTTCGTCGGTGGTAATTTTCCCTAAGTCTTGCTTGTTGAAGACCATGTACCCGAGAATTCGATGCAAAAGTCTGATGGCCGGGTGCATGATTTGGCTAGCTAGGGAATACTTAGAGTTGAAGGCGTTTATTCTCGAGATAATCTTTGACCAATGAAGGGGCTCGTAATCATGGAGGCCTGCATGCTCGGGGAAGAACATATCGGCATCGGGGTTGAAGTCCAGTAGTTGGTTGAACTGGCGGAGGGTGAAGGTCTCTCTTTTGGTAAAGAGTTGGAAGGAAATGGAGAGGTCCATATCCCCTGCGGCATGGCATTCGAACGAGGCAAGAAATTCAAGGGTAGGCTCTTTATAGGTTTGATAGGCGCTAGTCACAAAAGAGCCTAGCCCGAGGTTGTTGAACAAGAACCAACTATCCTCGTCGATCCCAAGCTTGGTGGTGGTGGGTTGGTGGTAGTGCTTGGTCGGTCTCAATTTTCTACTTTTTGGGTTGTCAAAGATGGGTTTGTTGTTTTTATTGTGGAATTTGAGGGGTGGTAGAGGTGGTGGAGCGTCCTGTGTTTGTTCATTTTGTTGGCGGTTTGAGGAGGATGAACCTTGAAGTTCCTTCCCGCTCTTTCTTTTCTTTGAACCAAACACCATTTTTACCACACAAATATACTAATACCAAGAAATTCTCCTAAAAAAGCCACACCAAAATCAACCGCAACAACTTTCAAATCCAACCAAACACCACAAAGAACACCTCCAAGTAATTACCAAGAACAACTCTGGTGTGCCTCAGTCGTATGCAACCAAAAATATCACAACTAAGCTAACTGCAAATAAACGTAGTTAGGGGAGTCGAGTTCGAATCCACAGGGAAAAAGGGACTAATAACTGCAAACCTAAGTGGAATTACTCTAGGAACGTAGTAATCTAAGTAACAAGGGGGTTTTGACAAGCAATGGTGACAATTAAACTAAATCAGAACAATGAACGTAAATAGTATGCAATAATTGAGAATAACGGTCTTGGTTATGCGAAATCCACAATTGAACATACAAATTGATCATAGAAGCCTCTTCAATCAAACACTATTGAACACCTTGTTGTAGAATTCTAAATTCTAAATTCTCATAAGCTAGTTAGAAATAGCAAAGCGCTCCTTTCTAACCCTTTCTAATGTATAATTTAAGACAAGCGCTCTAAATCATCCACAAGAAGAACATAAACGGAGAAATCAACAAGGATTGAATAAATTAACACAAGAGGTCTAATTTCTTCAATAATATTATTCCCTCTTTAAGTTATCAATCAAAAGCATGCATTCATAACCCAAAGTTGCTACTTTGGAAAGATTAATTAGATGCAAGCGAATCTAACAATTCTAACCTAGCAATTGATTAAAGCAAATCATGAAATAATTCAAAGGAATAATAAACATTCAATAGATAATAAAGAGAAGAGAAATCTCACAATTCGTAGCCAAAAGCTTCAATCTTTAACCAAGAATCCGGAAGATTAAGCTTCCATGGATTCTAATTCAAAAACAAAGATTTCTGAAATTTGCCAAGAACCCTAGAAAACTTTTACTTCTCTCTAACTTAATTCTCACTAATTAATCTTTTCTAACTCTTCATAAAATAGACTATATATATGTTTCCATACTTAAAATAACATAAATCAATAATAAAAATAATAAATAAATACAAAACACGAGCCAAGACAAAGCAAACTACTGAAAAATAACCAAAACAGGCCCCGAAATCTGGAAGACCCACTGCCAGCTGCTCGGGACCCGCTGGCAGCGGCTAAAGCAGCAAAACATTTTGTCCTCTCTGGCTGACCCGCTGCCAGCGGCTCTGGCCAGCTGCCAGCGGCCCTGGCAGCGGTTCTGCTGTCTTCTTTGCTCTTTCTTCTAGCTTTGCTTCACCTTTACTCAAGCTTTCTCCCTTGCTCTTCCAAGCTCCATCACGCTTCTCAAATCACGAGCTAAGGTCCATACTCTATAATCCTCCTCATTAGTTCCCGAACTCACTCACTAACACCTATAAATCCCGGCTTTTGCACACAAGTGAGATCACCGCCTGAAACTCACAAAAGCTATTAAAAACTCATGCACAACATCAAAACACACCCTAAAACTCTTCTCTCAACCCTTGATAAGACGGCTTATCAAATTCCCCCATACTTGAACCTTTACTCGCCCTCGAGTAAACTTAGAGAATAGAACACATCTCCCCATTAAGGTTCAAAACAGAAGATGGCGGAACCGAACAAGCTCTACGCATTCAAACTCAAGAAGACATCCTAGCAACCACCAACTAACCGCCTTCTCACTTCACAAACTCCCTTTTTCATTTTTTTTTTTTACATTCAACTCATCCCCCAAAACCAACCTAGAACAACAAGCACATAGCCAAGAGCATAGATATTCTCAACTATCCTACCACACGAAAATTTTGATAAAATTGGGCAAACAAGACTCAACTAAACAAAAAGTCCACAAAAAAAAAAAAAAAAAAAAAAACACTTCCACACTCAAAAGTCAAGAAAAATAACTCTAGCTTTCTAAGCATGATCAACACTTCTCCCGAACTTCAACTATCTCCCGAAAACATCAAGATGAGACCTACCCGACACCTCCATATTTCTCCTCCCCTTATGACACCGACTCCGGCAAATAGATGCGCAAATTCACGAATTTTTCTCTCTCTTCTCTCATTTTGCCTAGGAGCCCTTTCGGGTTTTCATCCTAGCCTCTCATCTTTTTCCAAATCTCACTTTCTCACCCACTCATTAGCCACTTTTTTTCTTAGGTCGCCCTTTCGGTTTTTCAACCTAACCGGGCCCCCATTTTTGCCTAAGCCGCCTTTTCAGGTTTTCGGCTTAGCGGGTTTCTTTTTCTTTTTCTTTCTTTTTTTTTTCAATTTTTTTCTTTTTTCTTTTTCTTTTTGCATTTTTTTTTTCATTGAACCACAATTAAGATAGTTATACAAAACATGAAATCAAGATAACTATACAAAATTTCAAAAATATGCAATGAAAAGCTTCCCCCCCCTACTTAAATGAGGCATTGTCCTCGATGCAAGAACAACTACAATGAAAACAAAAGTAAGGGAAAAGGAAGAAAATCGTTACCATATCAATGAGAGGGACCTCCAGAGCCAGAAGAGCCGGCAGCACCCCGAGAAGCACGCCTCTCGGAACGACGCAAAGCACGCGATGCCAGGTGATCCATGAACGCCTCAGTTGGGGGCTCATACTGTGGATATTGAGCGGTATAAAACCGACTCATGCTTCTCTGATATGCAAGCAGCTCTTGCATCCCATCGCACACCTCCTCTAGTCTATCATCTACATCAGCCCTCCAGTGAGGCCAATCATCGTGCTGCACTCCAGCAGCATCCTCACCCCCTTCCTCATCAACAAACTCTCCGCCCATATGAACATCGGGATTCTCCTCTCCCATGTTCTCAATTATTACTTCGGCATCTCCCAAATAGGGGGCAACATCCGGGTCGGGCGCAAGGAAAAAGTCTGCGGCAGCAGGGCCAAAAGGTAATGCTCGTCCCTCGGGACGAGGAATTCTCAAATAGTTCAAACCCTGTGGTCCGTATCGCCAGAAATATCTACCGGCGACGAGGGAACGCGATAATAGACCGATCTTGACCAGAGTCATGATGTTATACGTTAAGTATGCCGAATCTACTGGCACAAGATCCTCAGGGGGTGGAACATTCAAATAACAAGCAAGCAAAGAGACCATGCCACCCATGCTAATGTGGCCACTGGAGTTTGATCGCACCTTTACACAACTGTCAACAAAAATCTCGACCCAATTGGGAGTACCGACCCCCTCCGGGGTCATCGCCCACAAATAAGACAATGTAATTTTGGGAACCTTAGTGGCTTCCCCTTGACATAGAATAGTGGACGAAATAAACCTATGCACGAGTCTAAGGCATGGGTGAGTGATCTTGAAGCTATGATCACCATGAGGGTCAACTTCACAACCAGTTATAGCCCTACAAAATGTTCGGGACGAGTACGTGCTATGATCACCCCAATGGTTCACCAATGGGGGTGCATCCCAACCAAATGCCATTCGCATATCATCATAAGACACAACATAATTCCTATTAGTCAAATTAAAGGATATTTGATCACGTCCTTTAGTAAGAGTTGAAAGGAATTCATAGGTATACCTGACATAGGTGGGGGCGCATTTGGTCATGAAATTCTCCAGACCCACTTTCCTTAGCAAGAGCCGCACTACTTCCTCCATGTCTAGCTCTTGCAAAGCTTCTAAGTCAAAAAACTTGGTACATTGCACCGTTCGTCGTGGTTGTTGAAGCTTAGTCCATATCCCCTTCTCCTTGGAATTCAACCGCATACCCATGAATCCATCCCCTCGAGGCAATGGAGGTGCCTCACCTTGACTAGAAGAAGCACCTTGCTTCTTGCCCTTGGGGGTCTAGATGGAGATGATGCCTTAGACCTCTTGTTATCCCTACCCATGACTCTAATTGTATGCTTGTACCTTTACCTTCACTTCCAATTACGAGAAATTCAACTTGCACAACTTCACAACCAACTCAATGTCACACTTGAAATCAAGAGAAAATGGAAAATCTAGGTTGTAATTGTGATGGGAATTGAGGAGTGGATGAAAGGAAAGGACTTGGGAAAGGGAGATTGGTAGGGGATTGGTGCAATTGGAGTAAGGGGATGAAAGAATAGAGAGAAGGAGGAGAAAAGAAGTAAGGGTTTGTGGGAATTGGGGTTTATGAAAGGAGTAATGAAGGTAGGAGTTGGAAAGGGGGAAATAAGGGGGAAAATATCGGGGAGGCTGGTCGAGCCGCTGGTAGCGGCTTGAGGCCCGCTGGCAGCGGATGTGGCAGGTTTTTGGGGTTTTCTGGGCTGGAAGACCCGCTGCCAGCGGGTACGGGGCAGCTGGCAGCTGGCAGGTTTTTTTTTTTTTTTTTTTTTTTTTTAAGGAGGGGTGCCGCTGGCAGCGGCTCTGCAGCAGCTACCAGCGGCTGGGACAGAGCCTGGGGTTTTTGGGCTGTCTGAAGACCCGCTGGTAGCGGCTGCAGAGCAGCTGCCAGCGGCTTCAGCAGGGAATGTCCTCTTTGGCTCTGTTTCAGCTTGTTTTTGCTGTGTTTCGGGCATAAAAGATGCTCCCGAGGCCTCCACCTACATAGAAACAACAAAAACACTCTTCACATCACAAGAAAAATAAAAAAAAAAAAAAAACTACGAAAAGAAATGGGGAAGAGTTTTCGATCGGGTTGCCTCCCGATTAGCGCCTTTGTTTTACGTCGTTGGCTCGACGCGGCTCATCCCACTTCGCTACTCCATTGATGGATCGTAGAGATCGATGCTCTCCACGTTCTCGGTTTTGAAACCCTCGAAGTAGGGTTTGAGCCTTTGTCCATTGACTTTGAAAACCTTATCGGTCTCGAGGCTTTGAATTTCAACTGCTCCCTGAGGATATACGTTCACCACTTGAAAAGGGCCCTCCCAACGGGACCGAACTTTTCCCGGAAATAATCTAAGTCGGGATTGATATAGGAGTACTTTGTCACCGACTTTGAACTCATTCCGCGTGATCATTCGATTATGCCATAGCTTGGTCTTTGCTTTATAAGTATCGGCATTCTCATAGGACTCAAGCCGGATCTCCTCTAGTTCTTGGAGTTGCAATTTCTGATGTTCACCCGCTTCATCCAATTGCATGTTAAACGACTTAACCACCCAATATGCTTTATGCTCAAGCTCAACCGGAAGATGGCACGGTTTTCCGAAGACAAGGCGGTAAGGGGACATCCCGATAGGTGTTTTGTATGCGGTGCGGTACGCCCATAGAGCATCCTCCAACCTCAAACTCCAATCCTTCCTATCCGGATTCACCGTTTTCTGCAGAATTGACTTCACCTCTCTATTGGACACCTCGGCTTGCCCATTGGTTTGTGGGTGATAAGCCGTGGAGATTTTATGGTGAACGGAGTACTTCCTCAACATAGCACCCACTGTACGGTTGCAAAAGTGCGTTCCTCGGTCACTTATCAACGCCCTCGGGATTCCAAACCTAGAAAATATGTAAGATTTGATAAAACCTGAAACCACTTTAGAATCGTCAGTCCTAGTGGGTATTGCTTCCACCCACTTCGACACATAATCACAAGCAAGAAGTATATAAGTAAAACCGTGAGAAATAAGGAATGGTCCCATGAAATCTATACCCCAAACATCAAATATTTCACAATATAGTAAAGAGGATTGGGGCATTTCACTTTTCTGGGAAATGTTACCTACTCTCTGGCAATTATCACAAGATTTAAAAAATCCATAGGAATCTCGAAACAAACTTGGCCAGTAAAAACCACAGTCGAGAACCTTCCTTGCTGTGCGTTTGGCTCCAAAGTGTCCGCCACAAGCATGAGAATGACAGAAGGTGAGAATAGGGATCACCTCATTTTCGGGAATGCATCTGCGAATGATTTGATCGGAGAAGAACTTCCACAAGTATGGATCATCCCATGCATAGTACTTCGCATCATTTCGAAGCTTGTCCTTTTGAGACTTTGTGAAACCTGGAGGAAACTGTTGAGAAACCAGAAAATTCACAATGTTAGCAAACCAAGGCCAAAAATCCTTAAGAGCAAATAAAGATTCATCCGGAAATTCTCCTAGGATTTGGTATGGAAATGATGGTTGATCAACAATATGGGACAAACGACTCAAATGATCAGCAACTAGATTTTCCGCGCCTATCTTGTCCTTGATTTCCAACTCAAACTCACATAAGAGCAGAATCCATCTTATTAGTCTTGGTTTGGCTTCTTTCTTCGTCATCAAGTGGCGAAGAGCTGCATGATCAGTGAAAACAATTACTTTAGTACCAAGCAAATAAGATCGAAACTTTTCTAGAGCAAATACTACAGCTAACAACTCTTTTTCTGTGGTAGTGTAGTTTCGTTGGGCTGAATTGAGGGTCATTGAGACTTAATAGATCACATGAGATGCCCTCCCTACTTTCTGGCCTAACACAACTCCAACTGCATAATCACTCGCATCACACATTATCTCAAATGGTAGAGACCAATCTGGGGCGGGTGTGAATGATAGTGGCAGAAATGAGCTTAGCCTTCAATTCGTCGAAAGCCTTCTTGCAATCATCATCAAAGTGGAATTTCACATCTTTCTGCAGCAATTTGCACATAGCATTCGCAAGCTTTGAGAATCCCTCAATGAACCTACGATAGAAACCTGCATGGCCAAGAAAAGAACGCACTTCACGCACATTAGTAGGATAAGGAAGAGACTGAATAGTATCAATCTTATCCTTATCAACCTCAATACCTCTAGAAGAGACTACATGACCTAACACAATGCCCTGTTGGACCATAAAATGACATTTCTCAAAATTTAGGACGAGGTTAGAGTCAATACATCTTTTAAGGACCATAGATAAGTGATGCAAGCATTTATAAAAAGAATCACCATAAACAGTGAAATCATCCATAAATACTTCCATGAAATGCTCAACGAACTCAGAAAAGATGCTCATCATGCATCGCTGAAAGGTTGCAGGTGCATTACATAGTCCAAAAGGCATACGTCGATACGCAAATGTGCCAAAAGGACATGTAAATGTTGTCTTCTCTTGATCTTCAGGTGCAATGGGCACTTGAAAGTACCCAGAATACCCATCAAGGAAACAGTAATAAGATTTCCCTGCAAGTCTTTCGATCATTTGGTCAATAAAAGGTAAAGGGAAATGGTCTTTCCTAGTTACTACATTCAACCTACGATAATCAATGCAAACTCGCCAACCATTTTGAACTCTAGTAGGAACCATTTCACCCTGTTGATTTTCTACCACAGTCACACCACTTTTCTTAGGAACCACTTGCGTAGGACTGACCCATTTACTATCAGATATAGGAAATATCATTCCTACTTGCAATAATTTTATGATCTCCTTCTTTACCACTTCCATCATGGGAGGATTCAGGCGACGCTGAGGTTGCCTCACAGGTTTGGCATCATGTTCTAGCAGAATACGATGCATGAAAGTGGATGGACTTATTCCCTTAATGTCTGCAATGGTCCATCCAATAGCTAACTTGTGCTCTTTCAGCACTGTCACCAACTTGTCCTCTTGCTCCTTGGTCAATTTGCTTGAAAGTATAACAGGTAAAGTATCGTTCTGACCAAGGAACACATATTTCAAATGATCAGGAAGTGGTTTTAGCTCCACCTGGGGTGCCTGCAAAACAGAAGGTAAGAGTTTATCAGTAGGCACTGTCAATGGGGTAGGTGTCGAACCTGGTGGTCTAAGTGGGAGCTTGGAATGGCTATTCAACTCTGCTACCATCATCTGCACACTATTAGGCAAAGGGATATCCAAACAATCAGCAGATAAATCATTAGAAATGGAAGTGAGGAGCGCATCCTCGCCCTCAACATCGAAGACATCCTGCACTATAGGATCAATGATATCAATGGAACACAAAGAATGAGTGTCAACAGGATATTTCATGGAATTATAGATGTTATACACAATTTCTTGCCCATCAAACTCCATAGTTAAAGAACCAGTAAAAACATCAATTTTAGTCCTAGCAGTTTTCAAGAAGGGTCTGCCTAACAAGATGGGAACTGCTTGTCTATCATGTTCCATATCAAGCACATAAAAATCAGCAGGAAAAATTAGTTCATCAACTTTCACAAGCACATCTTCCACCACTCCCTTAGGGTAAACATTTGACCTATCAGCTAATTGAATCACTACCCTGGTTTCATGTAAAAGTCCAAGTTCCAAAGATTTGAACAGGGAATATGGAATAACATTAATTGATGCACCCAAATCCAACATAGCTCTATGAAAAGTGGTGTCCCCTATTGTAACTGGAACAGTAAACATACCAGGATCACTGCATTTTTCAGGAAGTTTCTTTTGGAAAACTGCAGAAACATCAGCACTCACTTTCACTTTTTCCTTCCCTCCTAACCTGTGCTTCCTCTTTATAGTACACAGTTCTTTAAAAAATTTAGCAAATCGAGGAACACTTTTTATTAAATTCAAAAGGGGAATGTTTACCTCACACTTGCTGAATGTTTCATAGATGTCTTTGTCTTTCTCATACCTCTTTGTTTCTTTCAAAGCTTCAGGAAAAGGTGGTGTGGGTTCATAAGATGGAAAAGTGGGAGGATTTGCTACAGCTTCATGTTCCACTTCCTTCTCTTCAGCTCCAATCAACTCTTCAGCCCTCTTGGTTGCAATTTCAGTCTCTTTCAGCTCCTTGCCACTCCTCAATGTAATAGCGTTGGCTTGTTGCTTAGGATTCAACTCCGTTTGAGATGGAAGTTTTCCTGAATCTTTAGCTTCAAGTCTGCTCACTGCACTTGAAATTTGGCTCACTTGACTTTCCAAATTCTGAATACTGGATTTGGTTTCTTGCTGGAATTGCACCATGTTTTGCTGCATAGTAGAAACATTAGAAGTTAGTGATCTAATCATTTCTTCAGTTTACATATTACTCGAATTTGAGCTTTGGCCTTGAGGTTTGGCTAATGGTGCCCTATATTGCTGATATTGCTGCTGGCCTTGAGCATTTTGCTATTGTTGTTGGTTCCCCTGGGAATTCCCATATCTCAAATTTGGATGATCCCTCCATCCTGGATTGTATGTATTTGAATATGGATCATATCTTCTCTGAGGACCTTGCCCTTGGAAACCCATTGCATTGGCCTGCTCATTCTGCTCCTCTTGTAATTGAGGACATGCATCAGTGGGATGTCCCATGGAGGTGCATAAACCACAAGCATTCAGTTGCTGTGGATTCCTTGAGTTCACCATGAACTCACGCATCATAGAAGTCAAATCAGCTACTTGACTCTCTAACTCAGTTGTATTCGAATTTGCTAAATTCACCCGGCGCGTGGGAGTTCTCTGACTGAATTGCCCAGAATTTTCTGCTAGCTCTACAATCAACCTAGTTGCATCTCCTGGAGTCTTATTCACTAGTCCTCCACCACTTGCTGCATTCACCATCCTCAAGTCATCATCAGTTAGACCTCCATAGAAGTATAGGATGAGGTCTTGATCGGAGTACCCATGGTAAGGACAACTAGCACACAATCTCTTAAATCTCTCCCAATACTCATACAAGGATTCATCTTCCTTCTGATCCACATTGCCGATAGCTTTCTTAAGGCTTGCAGAAATAGTGGCTGGGTAGTACTTCTCAAGGAAACACTTCTTTAAATCTGCCCAAGTTGTTATGCTACCTGGGGGAAGATAGTAAAACCAATCCTTTGCTGCATCTTTGAGAGAAAAAGGAAATGCTCTCAACTGAATTTGTTCATCAGTCATCCCAATCGGTTTCATGCTAGTGCAAACCACATGAAATTCTGCCAGATGTTTATTCGGATCTTCGCCTTTCATGCCATGGAATGCCGGCAATAGATGAATTAGACCGGATTTGATCTCAACATTAGTACCTTCCTCCAACTGCTGGTATGCAATGCACAACGGTTGTTGGTTCAAGTTGGGAGCTGTGAGTTCCCTTAGAGTTCGATTGTCAGCCATCTCCTCTTCTTCTTGAATATTGAAGGAGTACTTTGATTCACTGGGGGTTGTTTTTGCCTCTTTTCGCAACCTGGAAATATTCCTTTCAATTTCTGGATCAAACTGCAAAACTTCTTTGTTAGCAGAACGGGTACTTATCATACCCTAGCGAACAAACAAAGAAAGATAGCTAAGAACAGTCCTAAAATAAATTCTACTAAGATAAACAATTAAAAAGTAACGCCTTAAGTCCCCGGTAACGGCGCCAAAATTTGGTGTGCCTCAGTCGTATGCAACCAAAAATATCACAACTAAGCTACCTGCAAATAAAGGTAGTTAGGGGAGTCGAGTTCGAATCCACAGGGAAAAAGGGACTAATAACTGCAAACCTAAGTGGAATTACTCTAGGAACGTAGTAATCTAAGTAACAAGGGGGTTTTGACAAGCAATGGTGACAATTAAACTAAATCAGAACAATGAACGTAAATAGTATGCAATCAATGAGAATAACGGTCTTGGTTATGCGAAATCCACAATTGAACATACAAATTGATCATAGAAGCCTCTTCAATCAAACACTATTGAACACCTTGTTGTAGAATTCTAAATTCTAAATTCTCATAAGCTAGTTAGAAATAGCAAAGCGCTCCTTTCTAACCCTTTCTAATGTATAATTTAAGACAAGCGCTCTAAATCATCCACAAGAAGAACATAAACGGAGAAATCAACAAGGATTGAATAAATTAACACAAGCGGTCTAATTTCTTCAATAATATTATTCCCTCTTATCAATCAAAAGCATGCATTCATAACCCAAAGTTGCTACTTTGGAAAGATTAATTAGATGCAAGCGAATCTAACAATTCTAACCTAGCAATTGATTAAAGCAAATCATGAAATAATTCAAAGGAATAATAAACATTCAATAGATAATAAAGAGAAGAGAAATCTCACAATTCGTAGCCAAAAGCTTCAATCTTTAACCAAGAATCCGGAAGATTAAGCTTCCATGGATTCTAATTCAAAAACAAAGATTTCTGAAATTTGCCAAGAACCCTAGAAAACTTTTACTTCTCTCTAACTTAATTCTCACTAATTAATCTTTTCTAACTCTTCATAAAATAGACTATATATATGTTTCCATACTTAAAATAACATAAATCAATAATAAAAATAATAAATAAATACAAAACACGAGCCAAGACAAAGCAAACTACTGAAAAATAACCAAAACAGGCCCCGAAATCTGGAAGACCCGCTGCCAGCTGCTCGGGACCCGCTGGCAGCGGCTAAAGCAGCAAAACACTTCGTCCTCTCTGGCTGATCCGCTGGCAGCGGCTAAAGCAGCAAAACACTTCGTCCTCTCTGGCTGACCCGCTGCCAGCGGCTCTGGCCAGCTGCTAGCGGCCCTGGCAGCGGTTCTGCTGTCTTCTTTGCTCTTTCTTCTAGCTTTGCTTCACCTTTACTCAAGCTTTCTCCCTTGCTCTTCCAAGCTCCATCACGCTTCTCAAATCACGAGCTAAGGTCCATACTCTATAATCCTCCTCATTAGTTCCCGAACTCACTTACTAACACCTATAAATCCTGGCTTTTGCACACAAGTGAGATCACCGCCCGAAACTTCGTCCTCTCTGGCTGACCCGCTGCCAGCGGCCCTGGCAGCGGTTCTGCTGTCTTCTTTGCTCTTTCTTCTAGCTTTGCTTCACCTTTACTCAAGCTTTCTCCCTTGCTCTTCCAAGCTCCATCACGCTTCTCAAATCACGAGCTAAGGTTCATACTCTATAATCCTCCTCATTAGTTCCCGAACTCACTCACTAACACCTATAAATCCCGGCTTTTGCACACAAGTGAGATCACCGCCCGAAACTCACAAAAGCTATTAAAAACTCATGCACAACATCAAAACACACCCTAAAACTCTTCTCTCAACCCTTGATAAGACGGCTTATCAAACTCAAAAATCAATAATGGTTAAGATGATAAATAAGTAAAAAATAGGAGTACAACCATCAAGAATTTCAACATGCAAAATCACAAACATGAAATTTTCTCAAACAAACATGAAATTTTCTCAAACAAGCATATACTTCAAATTCAAAGGAAATAAAGAGTAGAAGAGAAATTTATACCAACAATGAGTTCAAATGAGTACTCCTACTAGCCTTTGAAGAAGAAGAAGATCCCACCTCCAAGAACCCTTCAATGGTGAAACCAAATCCTACACAAGAAGTAGTACCGAAATTTTGGGGTTTTTGGATGGTGAAAATTTAGATTTTTCTTGAGAAATTGCAAGTAAAGTGATGAAATTTGATGGATTTTGATGATTTTGGGGAGGAATTTGATGAAGAATGGGTTAGGGCTTGGAATGGAGTGAGGAGTAGAGAGAGAAAGAGGGGAAAAATTAAGTTTTGGGGGTGTAAAATGTTTCGGGCATATGGTTGAAAATCAAGCAAAAATCGCGGACCTACAGGGCCGCGCCCGCGGGATGGACTGTCTGCACCATATGCTCGAATTTTTGATGAAATCGTTTCAAATTCTTTTAAACTTATGCGTCAATTCCCTAGTGTATTTTCTTGTCAAATAAAGCACAACGTCTAGGAAAATGTACCTAGGTAGTCAATGTGTTTCGGACTTCCGGTGGTACATTTGACTTCTGTATTCAGTGGAACCATTTGCCTCCTTTAGAGAAATAAATGTACCAATGTACATATTGTTTAAATTTTTACCTCTAGTTACGATGGTGAATTATTTATGTTCACCCTTTTACATTCTATGCTTAACAAATCATTGAGGGATTATGATTGGGTTAACTTACGAAGGATAATAGTGATACGAAAGTATGTGAGGTAAAATTGTCCACAGATGAGTAGACTGTGGCATTCCTACACAAGTTATTAGTAACATACAAAGGTTGTGATTTACAAATCAATAACATACTAATATACTATGACTTAGTTAACGAGGTCAACTATAGTAATTAGTTATTAGTAACTTGACTAGTTGCCAACGTCCTCATAGGCAGGTTTTTGTACCATCTCCTGAACAAGAATCATCCACTTCATTTTCCAGTGGTTCTATTTGTAAGGGATTTAGTACCACCTTTACTTAGGTGGTACCCTAGTTGCCTTAGTGGTACCCTTGATCAGATGACAAGGTATGGTACCCTTGATCAGATGATAAGGTATACTATGACCTTGCCACGTTGGATTAGTAATATCGTTTAACAATCTAGAATGACTAGGGAGCTGATCGGTCGAAGCAACAAATGAATGAGTCAAAGAACGAATTCAAGGACTGCGATTTAGTCACTAAAAACAACTCTAGTATTGATACATGTAAGTTGTACGGGAGAAAAACGTAGTGAACCCGCACACTGTCGTTGAATAGTTCCAACAGTGTTCTACTGTCACCGTAAGTATACAAAGGTTGTGATTTACAAATTAAAAACATACTAATATACTATGACTTAGTAAACGAGGTCAACTGTAGTGATTAGTTATTAGTAACTTGACTAGTTGCCAACGTCCTCCTAGTCAGGTTTTTGTAGCACCCTGAACAACAATCATCCATTTCCTTTTACAGTGGTTCCTTTTGTAAGGGGTTTAGTACCACCTATACTAAAGTGGTACTCAAGAAATTTAAAAGCAAGTGTGGAATGTTTGTTGTTATGAAGTTTAGTTTACCTATTGTAGTGTTTTGCATAACCAACTATAACAATTTTTCTATGGACGCATTTGTTTGCCATTAAAAACTTTGAAAGCAAGTGTAGAATATTTGTTGTTATGAAGTTTAGATGGTTGTTAGTTTAATTATAACTGTAGCTCTGTGTCTTTGTTTAATTGTAACTGTAGTTGTAGCTGCCTTTCACCAGAACTATTTTTCTCTAAAGCCTAACAATCTGTTTTTGTTATGCCTTAACTATGTTCGACTACGCCTTCACTGCGTTCTTTTATTGCTTCAGCCTTGATTGTTTTACGCTTGATTGTTTTTTTACTGCATGTATTAGCTTTGTATAATATGCTTTAATTTCTGTTTTACTTCGCAAATTATATTCTGTTTACGGTGCAATGTTGAGACTTGAAGTACATTTCAAAGCCTTGACACTGATAGGCGAGCCTTTGAAACCACTTAACACTGATAGTCTGTAGCCCTTCAGAATCCTTATATTATATCTGAAACGATCGCTCCTTCAATAAATTAGCATTGAAACCACTTTGAACCCCAAAAATTATTTGTACTGTTTACTGAGTTAATGGTGCGATAATATTGCTTGAAACGTTTTAATCCGGCTAGACTACACGACATTCTTCAGAGTTTCAACTTTCAAGGTAGACAGGAAAACTATTTTCAATCCTCCCTAAAAATACAAAATTCCAACACTTTCGATATAGTTTAGTGTTTCGTTGCCCGGTGGTTTAGTGCAAAGCCATCGGCACATTATTTCCTTATTCATAGAGAGTGTTTTATCTTGTTGAACATCCGAGCTGCTTGCACAACTTCAAGGTAGTACCGTGAATGTTATTAGTGTTTATGTTCCTAATCTACTTCAAGTCATGAGAATCGAAGCCATTCTTTTGACGAGAATCGAAGCCATTTTTTGGATGGTTCACTGCTCATTTTCGTAGAGTACGTCCTTCGACACTGTAGTGCCATTTTGATCATTCTCATAGAAAATTTTAGTGCCATTTTTTTGACGGTTCACTGCTCATTTTCGTAGAGTATGTCCTCCGACACTGTAGTGCCATCATGATCATTTTCGTAGAGTACGTCCTCCGACACTATAGTGCCATTATGCGGGATACTCACCGACATGCTTTCAAATATCTCAGACACTTTGGCATTGAGTTGTCATTGTCAACATTATTTGAATCACGAGGATGTGTGTCATTGGCATTGCTTTGTCATTGTCAAAAAAAGTGTCACGTAAATTAAGGTGAATTACCATGGTGAAACCTTGTAACCGTCCTTTTACCGCACTCATAGTTTCAAATATCTCATACACCCATTCGTAAACTGTATCTGCAGTGTTGGTAATGCAATTGTAATGGAATAATAATTGGACGGAGCTTAGAAGAATTCAAGTATTGAAGAATTCACATTGTATATATATATTCAGGTTTATAAATTTGCGTTTATGAGGTATAATTTATATCTAACCGGCGCTAGAATACAATGGTAATTTGAGTCGGATAATAAAATGTACAAGTATAATTTGAGACGGATAATAAAATGTAAAAGTATCATTGGAGAAATTAATTGGAATAGTACGAAATTACAATGCCCCCGAAGATAGATTGTATTGAATAATTGCATAACCTTAGTACGATTTAATAATAAAAAATGAAAAGTAGATTAGATAAATCTAATAACCCCGTTACTTGGAAGACGACGAGGGGAAGTAACTAAAAACGTTGCTTCATTCAACTATGAGTGACTCAACAATTTTCTAATACCGTTACATTCTTTTAAATTGGACAATAGAATCAACTACAAGAGCAATAAATGGAGCATCGATGCTTAGCTTCAAGCAACTTGCACAATATACTAATCCAAAGGAGCAATGAATGAAACATCGTTATATACATGAACCATAAATCTCATAACGCTAGGAGGAACAGCAACAACAACAATACGATGAACACAAGAAGAACAGTATACTGATGGAACATTTTGGTTTTTGATGCTGAAGTAGATAGTCATACATGAACGGTTCGCTACTTCACGTACTACATATCCGATTTCAATCAACTAAAAAGCTATTATTTAAGCAAATTCATGTCAATTAGTAAATGTATAATTTAGAATAGAAGGCGGATAACAATTTCCAAAAATTAGTTACATTACTACACTTGCATAAGAATTTAATCCAACAACGCTTGATCATGTTTAAGGGTTTAGCCATTAGGGTTTGAAGGGTTTAGGGTGTAGGGTTTGGAGGGTATGGTAGGGCTTCGAGGGTTTGATTTTGATTTGTTCTTTTATTAATCAACACAATATACAGTACTAGGGGTTGAATCTGTATTGGGTGGTCCCACTTTTACCCCTTCGTTTGAACGAACTGATTTGACCAATGGTTGCACTTGTAGCATTTTTGTGGAAACTTGTTTCCCCTTTTTCTGAATTGCTAAAAAGTTATTTTTCTCCAATGGTTAATACCTTGTGGTTACTGGCTAGTTGATTGATGTAACACCAACAACCTAACACCAACAGCTAAAAACCATGAGCTTAATAGGTTTTGGTGAATTTACACGTCGCCAGCAATAATTTAATTTTTTTTTTCTGTTTTGCAGGTTTCCTTTATTTTGTAAGTAGTTTTAAACAAAACAACTTACAAAAAAGGAGTGTGATAATAACAGATTAATAGTGCAGTAGACAGATTCGTAGTGTATTAGGCAGATTAATATAGTGTGGTAGACTATATTCCAGCATTTGAACAAGTTTTAAAGAACTCTTTGTTAGGATAAATAATATGAGCAACTTTCAGTTCAGCCTAATTTATTACAGTTAGACAAATTTAGTTAGGCAAATCATGAATAATTCATGTTTTAATGACTATCGGTAATTTATAGTCAACACAGGACAGATGTACTACTAAATTAGAAGCTCTTGACGGGTGTACACCATTATACTTTGAGCAATCAATGTTATATAATTAGCTAATCGCAAGGTTACAACTCAAATTATTGATTCAGTCAAATAAGGTTGGTAACGTAAATACATAATGATAAACGAATCCTAATTATCATATAGCACTACAATTGCACAATGTTGCGCTAAACCTGACAACAGTAAAGAAATGAAACCGGAAGTAAAATTAAATTACCGCACCGTTTCTCACATGAAATCGTTTAAACCGGCAAAAAAACCGTTTCAAACCACGACCGATCTGCATCGAACCGTATTCCAATGTAGGGTCTAATATTTCAAATGAACATATTAAATAAATATCACACCCACAACGACTGTATTCCTATCAGAAATCCACAATTGGCAAAGCACTTGTTCATCTGTCTCGCCCACACACAGATATTCAATCCAAATGGGTTCCTACACCCCTTCAAACCTCAACCCCCACCCTGGTCCGATCTTGTCCAAATCCGCTCCACCGTGTTGGAAAAGGAAGACTAGGAACCGCAGGAGCAACCTATTGGAGGAGTTAGCGTGTGGCGTGAGGTTCGCCGGACCAAAAAGACGCCGTGGAGTGTGCTAGTCATATGTTGCTTCGATCATCGACGATCCTGTACTTGACCTAATGAAACAAAGAGGACGTCCTCGTAAATTACCCAAGGTTACTTCTAAAGATGTTGTTTCTGAGGAAACCCAGAAAACTCGGAAAATGAATGGTGAGGAGAAGCATGATGCCGCTGAGGAGTACAACCATGTTGCTCCTGAGGAGCACAAGGAAGTCGTTGATGCTGAGGAAAATAAGGGCCTTGCTTGTGAACGTGTTGCTGTTCAGCAAGTGATTGACATTCTAGGAGACGAACCCGTTCGGATAGAAGATGATGAGGTTGATGCTGTGGTTTTCTTGGCACCTACCACTGCTATGCCAGGGCCTGTACAGCCTGCTGCTAAGCGAGGGGTTGTAGCTAAGCAAGCAAGGGTTTGTCGTCCAAATCCCGGCAACTTATTTCCAAAGATTTCATTTAGGGTTCGGAGCCTATATAACGACGATCCCGGTCTCCTGTATGACCTTAAGATCAATGAAACATTCTAGCAAATTTACTATGACTATGCTAGGAGGGTAGACTGTCACGCGGATGATATTACTATCATGAACGCTCGCGACATCGTTTCGAGGAATAATAGTCCAATGGTGGGTGGGATTGTGAAGGGGGCTATCTTGTGGGTTCGGAGCCAGGTTCGGTTCTTTTCCTTTCGTAATATACAGTCCAAATTGGCAAATTTTATGTCATTTTCTGTAAATGTCGTTTTTGTTTCTCATAGTGACTAAAATGTACCACGTTGACTAAAGTGACTAAAATGTACCACGGTGACTAAAGTGGTACAATTTTATCATCCATTTCGTAAATAAAATGTACCACCGTGACTAAAGTGGTACATTTTATTTACGAAACTGCCACTGTGAGAAACAAAAACGTTTCTCACAGTGAGTAATGGGAAGTTGGAAATTTGGTTAAATTGTAGTTGTTAATTTGGACTAACTGTAGTTAATAAATAAATTTTAATTGTAGTTCTTAAATTACGTTTAATTTAATTATATATGTTAAATCTGTATGATTTGTATTTGTTAATTGCGTTTAAATTATTTGTAAATAACGCCAAATCATTCGTGTTGAAATTAGGTCGTCCAAAAATAATGTAGTTAAAAATACGTTAAATTTTAGTTAAATTGGCCTTGTGATTTTTGTTAAGTTCTTCATGTTAATTCATCAATTTACAGTTTCCCATCTTGTAATTTTAGTGCTTACTGTCGTTCAATTTAAGTTTGACAAATTCGTATAATGGAATAAGTACAATGGCCTGTTTCGGAGAATTATAGTTGTTCATTTCGATTTATTTGTGTTTTACAACGACTAATTTTACCCATTAATTAAAATACATTTTTGTTGCTGAAAATATACTTTAGTGTTTTTCCATTCGTGTTTAAACTTAGTTACATTGGCCACCTAAATTTCGTTTACATGTAGGAACCTGAGGCTAGCATGGACGTTCGTAAGAAGCTAGTCTATCTCCGAGAGACTCAAACATGTGCTGTGAAGAAGAAGGTATTAGTTGAGCTGGTTAATTCGCTGGACGGCCTGTTTTGAGCTTGGAGTGAGGAGGTGAATGTGTGTCTAAATAAAAACCTTATGGTTCACGAGAACAAAGAGTTCTCGCCATTAATGACGATGAAATATTTTGCTTCACAAACAAATAGGGCATGTGGAAGCCTTAGGTGTATTTGTCTGTGAACGAAAATCAACTAAATTGTGTTGTTTATGTCTGTAGGGGGTTTATGCTGGTTTATGTCTATTGAAACCTTATGTTGGTCAGTAGCTTTTGGTAATCTAGTTTTAATTGGAGCATTTTGAATTATGCTAATGACAATCAAACTGGTCTTCCAAGCTTAAGCTTAAAAATGCAGTTTCTGTTGGACAATTTTTGTGTTTTCAATAACAATACAACAATTGTTCTACTTTAAATAAGAATTTCAGCAGCTATATTACCAAAAACAGAACATACTTAGCTTTATTCATATGAAGTAGCAGATTACAATTGCATCACATTATTTCAAAGCTACCAATAATAACACCAAATACATAACAACACCAATTTTAACCACAAAATGAACAAAGTCAGCAAATTCATTAGTTTTGTGCATAAGCTCATTGAATTCTCTCCTCAAAAGTTGAACCTGCTGTGTCACACACAAACTAGTCCTCCTCGACGTTTTAATTAATACAATGGTTGTTTAATTATGTTTTTCATTATGATCCTTGATGTATTGTTTAATTACGAATTTCATTTTGATCCTTGATGAATGAATTTGAACAATGAATGTTTATTTACGATTTCCATTATGATCTTTGATGTATGAATTAAAACAAATATTTACAAACATCATTGAAGCACTTCCGGGGGTTACACAAAACTACTGGAAACATTTGATAACATTTGATAGGATTAGAAAAAGGAGAGGATTCCTTAAATGAAACGCCTTTATTATTACCTCGATTATTGAAATAATTAATGTCTTAATGCCTTCCCATAGTTCATCACCATTTAGATTTTACTTCTGGACTTCCTTCTTCTTCAAAACCTTCAAGAAAACCTTGACAAGTGAATTCTTACAGTGAGCAAAAGAGTCTTGACAAATGTAAACGTCCTCCCACGACGCAGGTATTTGTACCACCCTGAAGAGGTATAATCCATTTCTTTTTCCAGTGGTTCATTGTATAAGAGGCTTTGTACCACCCTGTCTTTAGTGGTACTAGAGTCGTCTTAGTGGTACCCTTGATCACATGACACGGTGTACTTGAAGCTTGACACGTTTGATTGGTAAAATGGTTTAACAGCCTACATCGAGTCAAAGACAGAATTCCGGGAATGCGATATACAGTCACGAAAGAGAACTCTACTATTGATACATGTAGATGTTGTGGGAAAAAAGGGTATTGAACCCGCTCACTGCCGTTGACTAGTTTCCAACCGTGCTCTACGGCCATCGTAAATATCCGAACGTTCTAATTTGCAAATCACTAAGATCCTAGTGTACTATTGTGACTTAGTTATTCGTAACTTCACTAGTAATTAGTTATTAGTATCTTGACTACAAATTAGTTATTAGTAACTTGACTAGTTGTTAGTTATTAGTCACTTGACTACTAATTAGTTATTAGTAACTTGACTAGTAATTAGTTATTAGTCACTTGACTACCACTTAGTTATTAGTAACTTGAGTAGTAATTAGTTATTAGTCACTTGACTACTAATTAGTTACTAGTAACTTGACTACTAATTAGTTATTAGTCACTTCAGTACTAATTAGTTATTAGCCACTTGACTACTAATTAGTTATTAGTAACGTGACTAGTTGGGGATGTCAACGTCCTCCAACGACGCTGGTATTTGTATCATCCTGAAGAGGTATAATCCATTTCTTTTTCAAGTGGTTCATTGTATAAGAGGTTTTGTACCACCGTGACTTTAGAGGTACCACAGACGACACAGGTATTTGTACCACACTGTATAATCCATTTCTTTTTCTAGTGGTTCATTGTATAAGAGATTTTGTACCACCCTGAATTTAGTGGTACCACAGTTGTCTTAGTGGTAACCTTGATCACAAGACACGGTGTACTTGAAACTTGACACGTTTGATTGGTAAAATGGTTTAACAACCTACTTGGAGTCAAAGACAGAATTGCAGGACTGCGATATATAGTAACTAAAGAGAATTCTCTCTACTATTGATACATGTAGGTGTTGCGGGAAAAAATGGTATTGAACCCGCTCACTTCCGTTGAATAGTTTCCAGCCGTGCTCTACGGTCATCGTAAATATCCGAAAGTTCTGATTTGCAAATCACTTAGATTCTAGTGTACTGTGACTTAGTTATTAGTAACTTGACTAGTAATTAATTATTATAATATTGACTACTAATTAGTTATTAGTAACTTGACTAGTAAGTGATAGGTGAACTATTTTAGGGGTAATTATTCAACTAATATGATGCTGGAAAGTAACACTACTGGCAAAATATTGCTCAAAAAATACTTTTAAGACAACTTCTACGATAATGGTACATTATAATTGCATAATAATATGTAAAGGTATATTATAATGTACCACCATAGAGTCAGCTTATGTCTATAAACTTGCCAAATTTACGTTGTAGCCCTTCCGTATGCTTTGTAAATACATCGCGACTATAACACCCAAATATACAATCCTTAAATGATGGTGAGGTGCACGTGACCCCGTTGTTGTTTGAACTGTTACGGATGCCCGTTTTTGTAAATTTTAATATTCAGGGGTTTTACTTTCTGTTTCATTTAGGTCCAAAATTAGTCCCTCCCTATTCATCTCTCCTTTCCCTGTAGTTATTGTGCTCTGTTCCAAAGAAGAGCCTAAGACGGTGGTTATTGCCGGAGCTAGAAAAGAATTTTGGTGCGTCAGCAGTTCCGTGAATAATTTTTTGGCAATCGTTGCTTCCTTTGACTTAATTGGAGGTATGGACTGCAAACCAACTGTAACAATTTTTATACGGATTCAATTGCTGGCTATTAACAAATTTAAAAGCAAGTGCAGAATGTTTGTTGTTATGAAGTTTAGTTTACCTATTTTAGTGTTTTGCATAACCGACTGTAACAATTTTGCTATGCCGACGCATTTGTTGGCTATTAAGAAATTTGAAAGCAACCGTAGAATGTTTGTTGTTATGAAATTTAGCTGGTTTTCAGTTATTCATGTTGGGAAAAACTTCGTTGGGCGTGGTTCTAAAACCCTTAATTGGAATGCATTTGTTTTTATTATGTTTTAGTTAATCTAATTATCCAGTGAAATTAGCAAAATAGGGTTTCCTTTGCTGATCAATTTTATAGTTGGGAAATCCCATTTCTGAGCATTAATTTGAACTTAGCAGGAAGAAATAATGCCGCGGTGGAGGACTAAGGGATCAGAAATGGTGAGTTATTGTTTGTTAATATTAACGATTCTATGTTTGCTGCATTTGGGTAGTACCGGTTGTGTGTTGTAGTTGTTTTAGGGTGGCAAGTTTTTTTGCTTGTGTAGGGGCGGTCTAAAGGGAACGAAGCGGTGCCTAATAAGAAAGCAGCTAGTAAAGGGAAGAAGAAACTGAAATCACATCCAGTTTTTGAGGAAGAGTATTTAAAGGACTCTGATGAACCTGGATATGATGCTCGTGGTAATATGAATCTAGTATTGATGAAGCTCTTTCTGATGATGTTGATTCCCCATGTGCCAATTATGAGGAAGATGAGGATGCGGAGGATGATGGTCAAGGTAGTGAGGACGAACCAGAAAAGGACAAAATGAGCTACCAGGATTTCATGATCCAGTTATTGCGGGCCAGGGTTAACAAAGGGAAGCATAAGCGAGGTCATATTGAGAAACGGACAGAAAAAAGGGGCAAGCTAAAGGTATGTCATGTTGGATGGAAATGGTAAAAGCTTATTGGATGTGTAACACTTGGATGGAGAAATGAAATGTGTAATGTCATGTGTAGGTCGTGAAGACGAAGGGAGACATGGTGAAGGAGAAAGGGGTTTTCGTTAAAACCCAATCAAGAAGTACGCAGAAGGTACTCTCTGAACTTTATTTGTTAAAATCCATGACACGAAAATGTCTGGTATGTTTTGTGGTTGGGAATTTGTTTAGTGAAGGGAGTTGTTGGGTAATTGAACTGAATTACTAAAGATTAATTGTAAATTGTAGTTGAGTTGTAAGTTAAGTATGACTAATGTGAATCCGTAAGTAAGGTTAAATTCCGTTGGACAATATTCGCAACTTCGCAAGTAGTTTGAATGGGATTGTATAATTAGTTTATATTTAGTTTTTGTTGTGATTTGGTTCGAAGTGTAACTTAGAAGGAATTTAATCGGTCATTTGTCTTGTTTGAATGTATTGTTGTAGGCCCCAAATTTGCATGGTGTGAAAGCTTTTGCAACTGCATGACTCTAGGAAGAAGTTGGTCACAGAAATGGGGTTTGGAGGGTTATTAAGTATTCCCCTGACTTATGTACCCCGGAAGTTTGTGTACTGGCTGTTGACAAGGGTGATGGCTGATGGTTCCATAACTTTTAGAGATGAGTGTGTGCTTCCTTTGAGTCTTGTGCACGTTGAGTATGTACTTGGGATTCCCATGGGGTCGCGGGAATTGCCGTGTACGATTCCTGAGGATAAGCAGGCAGAGCATCGCATAATCTTGGAGAAGTTTGGAAAAAAGGAACACATTTCATTAGTATCTGCTTTGGAGGCACTGATTAGACAGGATGAGGAAGGTAATGTGTTGACGTTGTCGGATGACGAGAATGCTGATTTCAAGATAGGCTTTCTCATAGCAGCTCTGGGTTGCATACTGTGTGCTACGGCAAACACAAGCTACCTTGGAGTGAAGCTTGTACCGTCGTTGTTGGTTTACGATGAAGCGGATGAGTATGACTGGTGCACTTATGTATTTAACCGGATGGTTGTATCAGCCAAGGGTTTCGAAAGGAAATTTGCTCGTGATGGATATGTAGCAGGTTGCGGGGGTTGTATCCTTTTTTTGTTGGTGAGGAAATTGTTGGTATTTGCCACTCTAGATCAAATGCTTTTTTAGTAATCTTATCTAATTTTCTATCATGTCCTTTTTTCGTAGATTTTTTATCTAGATCACCTCAGTCGCGTACTAATGAGGTGGGGTGTGAGACCAAGACTGGAGGCATGGTGCGGAGAAAAGATCAATGAGGTGGTTGGCGATGACAAAAAACAATCTGGGATTTCGAGAAATTGCGAATTAGTATTACTTTGACTTTCTTTTGATGGGAATACATCCCTGCTGAAGCTGTTGTGTTTGCTTCTTTTTCAGTCGCTGAATGTAGCGTATGGGGAGCCGCATCCGTTAAGTCCCCGGGAGGATCAAAACCAAAGGGTGGAAAGCGTATATGTGCAACGGACTACGCGGGAGGTAGACGCAGAAAATATTACGCAGCAGGTATAATCAAAGTCAATGATACATTCATATGTAGTTCTGTGATGTGTAAAAAATAAGTGACATGTGCTATGGTAGTTGCTAATAGTTTGTGTTTATGCTTTCCTGAAGGTGTTGGATAGAATTACTCCAACGTTGGTGGCTTTGATAGACGCAAAAAATATTACGCAGCAGGCATAATCCAAGTCAATGATACTTTCATATTTAGCTCTATAATGTATAAAAAATAAGTGACACGTGCTATGGCAGTTGTTAATAGTTTGTGTTTATGCTTTTCTGAAGGTGTCGGATAGAATTACTCCGAAGTTGGTGGCTCTGATAGATTTTAAATTAGCTGACGTAATGAAATCACTGCATAAGCTGATGTCGCAGTGTGTTGACGTAGCTAATGCCAGAGAGTGAGTAGGGGAGGCAATTGAGAGGGGTAGGCGAACGGAGAAGGATGGTGTTGCGCATGAAGAACAGGGTTTGGCCAGTTGTTTGTTGGGGAAGACACAACTGGAAGAAGGTGCAAACGTAGTTTGTAGGGAAGACCATCACGCTCACGCTCTTTCTGGTGACGATGACCTTGACTATGTGGTTCGAAATATGTCGGGTGATCCACTGTATGCAGAGGCTGGGGGTGTGGCCAACGTGGTTGGGGATGAATCCAAGGTGGTTGGGGCTGATGAGGGTGTTCTCTCAGAGTTAAATGGCTGTTTTTTTTATCATGATGTTGAAGATGGGAACGTGGAGCCTGGACCTGAAATAGTTGTGGGCTTGCTTGGGACGAGGGGAAAGACTGTCTTGGTTGATGCTCGGTGCAGTTTAGAAAAGTCATCTTCATCTGATTAGGAAGATGAGTCTACTGATAAGAGGGTGGTGAAACCTATCGAGGCAGCCTTGTCTGCCATGTTCACCAATGTGTCAAACAACCGTCGCCATACAGCGTTGGAGACACGTCTACTGCATTTTGTAAAGCGGTTGAAGGACCTGAAGGATCCACATAGGTAATTCAGGAAAGTGTAATTGAGTGTGAAAGGTCTTTTTATTGAACATGTCTTTTGCAAAGTTTTTGTTTTAATTGTAAATTCTAATATGTTTATGTGTATACTAGGTGTTATGATGATGGTTCACCACAAAGCCCTGGTATGGTGATGATAAAGTGTGATCGCATGAAAGCCAACCGGAGGGATTGCTATGAAGTGGTGCACAATAAATCGCGGGTTTCCACTAATTACGTTAAAATGGCCAGTGTGTTATACCCCAAGCAATGGGCCACTACAGACTTTTGGAACAGAAGCAAGCGTATTTTGGTTGACCCAAGTTTTTCGGTAAGTGGTTCAGGGTTCATTTCACCTTTGGGGTATCATATTTACGTGCACATTTGATGATGGTCATGCTTGTTGTTTTAATTGTCTGGATCGTAGAATCGACTGTTGTTGAACGAAGGAAAAGAAGAACATATTTGTAACAACTATGCCAAATTTCTCCTGACCATTAACCTGTAGGATATTCGAGCGGTTAGCAACTTACTCACATAGTTCAATAATATAGGTTTAAATGTGTTTTTCATGCATATGCGCTAAATTGTGCTAACGGCATTGACATTGTCAATTAACCAGGTGTTTGTCCCTGTCCCTGAAGTTCCTCAGGATTGCCCTGAGGAGTCGCACTAGTGGTGCTTAGCATTACACATGAAGGCTCAAAGTTATGGATGATAGATTCCATGTACCGTTACCCGCTCGCCACACATGCCAAAGAGATTGATTTTCTAGTACTAAAACTAATGACTTTCATTCTAAACAAACATGGTATTTATTGGGACCATTTGGTAATGTGTAATAGGTTTGTGAAAATACAGCTTAGTGGCATCGACGTCCTTTTCCGACTCCGTGACCCAGCATTGAAGGCTAGTCAGCTACATTCTTGGAGCAGATGCACTATTGAGATCTTAGAGCCAAAGGATAAGTAAGAACTTGTGTTTCCTTGTTTGCTTACTATGCCAATAACTATCAACCTACCTTTAAGGTCAGGAGAATGTATCTTCAGCTTTCGTATTGATTGTTGTCCTCCAATATGCAGCTCATACTGCGGTGTTCTTATGCTGGCGTATGTTAAGTTCTTTGTAAGAAGATTCACCATGAGGTTCAGTGTGGTAGGTGGTGTATATATCTGTTTTTTGTGTGAAGATCTCTGAAATGGTTGGCTAAAGTGTTTGTTCTGTTCTTACATTTATAGGGGAAGATTCCTACTGCTCGAGCAAATCTGTTCTTAGACGACGTGTAGTGTGAAGTGAACGAATTAAAATACTTTCTTGGAGATGCGATTCCAGGTCCTAGGAAAACATCGCGAAAACTGTGATGTGTTGGTGTTTGTGGCCTGAAAAACAATTGGAATATTGTCATTTACATTCCATTCCTCCAATGATGATCGTATTATGTACAATAACGTGTATTAATAGACTCGGTGTATATTAATTTAACGACGCAACTCAAATGGTCACGAAATGGCCATTAGTCCATCAAGACGTTTCTGCTTCACCTGTGACAGGTGCGATGTGTTCAATGTCATATAAATAATCACTGAGGTAGAAATTACATAAATTTCGTATTAAAACTTACAGGTAGATTCCGAGAAGACGTATTTGCCTTCCCCTTCCCCTTCCCCTTTGACATACCGGGTTATTCCATTCCAACCTTTTCCTGCATCCTCCTCCTAAACACCAGATCCTACAACACCATTTCCACCTCCTCAACACCTGCATCCTGCCCAACACCATTTGCTGCTGCATCCTCCTCAACACCATTTGCTGCTGCATCCTCCTCCTCACCACCATTTCCAGCATCCTCCTCAACACCATTTCCTGCATTTGTTGTCTTCCCCTTTGTCTTACCGGGTTTTGCACTTCCTGCCTTTTCCTGCATCCTCCTAAACAACAGATCCTACAACACCATTTCCTCCTCCTCAACACATGTATCCTGCCCAACACCATTTGCTGCTGCATCCTCCTAAACACCATTTGCTGCTGCATCCTCCTCCTCACCACCACTTCCAGCATCCTCCTCAACACCATTTCCTACATGCTCCTGTATGATATAGAAATAGATATAACAACAGTTAGAAAAAAATAACAGGATAAGCAATCAGACCCATTAAATATTGAAGAAAGTATAAATTTTACTGGGCTAGGCTTCTTATTCTTGTTGGTTTTCTTGTAGCTAGTTTCAGCTAACTTTTTGTGCCTTTAACCCTTAGGTTTCCTTTTCTTAATTATAGGGTCTTTGATAACAAGGTCCATGGCAGCTGGACAGGAGTCTACGGCAGTAGCATCAGGAGCAGGATTCCTAACAATGGAAAACGTTCTGCCTTCAGTGGCTGATGACAATGTACTAACTACAGCTACAGGAACAATTTCCTTACTCTTCTTATCCCTACGCTCATTAACAGCTAATTGAAGCTTCGATAGTGTTTCAATTACCTTATAGACCGTTTGATCGTCCACCATGGCAGCGGTTTCACATAAAGACTCGAATATTCGCATCATTTTGTTGAATCTCTTCACATTAAACATGTCCCCCGGATCATGGTAGGCCACCTTCACCCTAGTGTGCTTCCGGGGTATGTACTTCTCTGGTAGATCTTCAACCAAGTTTGCATCCAAAATCCTAATACAGTGTTTGCAAAGTATGCCACTTGTCTCAAACGTCCTACAGTCACACTGCACCTCCGTTGTCATTGGAAAGAAAGTAACATTGTAGGTTCATCGCCTGTTTGTAATGACATCCTCACTCGCACCGGGAGGTACTATCCATACATGATCGACCACCGAATACTGAATAAGGTTTTCAGACAAAACCTTCTCTCCTCGGACGTTGCAATACATCATTCTCGTACACTCCTTTTGAACTTCTTGAAACTTGTTGTCCGTGTATAACTTTTGGAATATTTTTTTGACTTTGAATCCACTAACCAACCTCCTAAGGTACTTCGAGCAACGCGCATCTGCACTCAGTTCATCTCGAACGCGTTGATCCAAGGCCATGCAATACTTTTGAGGAAACTAATGGAGTTTTGTTTTGCGGTTCACATAGCCGTCAAAAAACCGATTGATGCTCTCCACCCTTTGTGTGGTCTTCATACCGGCCCAAAAAAACTCCTTCACGTACGCAGGCACCCACATACGACTCTCTTTGTGTAGGCTCTGTAGCCATTCATTGTCCTCCAACTTATACTCAGCAATAAACTCTGCCCATCGGGTTTGGAACTCCTCGGGGTCAAAGCTCTCATACACCAGCTCTTTGAGGGGGTTGACGAACTCTTGGTAACTAGACAAAAATGATAGCAGCAGAACAACAACAACAGGTTAGCTTGTCTTCAATAAGGGAATCAGATAATTACGCCATTCAAACTAATATCAAGACTTTGAAAATTGTAAAGCCGGGAGGAGGAATTTCACAACATACCGTGCACACTTGCCAAGTTTCTCAGGGATCTTGCTCATGATATTCCATATGCACCAACGATGCACCGTGTTCGGCATGACTTCAGCAAGGGGCCTCCGCATAGCTGCCGTTTGGTCGGTCAATATGGTTTTAGGAGCTCGATTGTTCATGAAAGGTAACCAGTGTCGAAATATCCACGCAAACGTATCGCAGTCTTCATGTGAAATAAGAGCACATCCCAACAACAACGATTGCCCATGGTGGTTCACACCAACAAAGTTCGCAAATGGGAGCTCGTACTCATTCGTTAGGTATGTTGCGTCGAAGCAAACCGCATCACCAAAGTCCTCATAAGCTACCCTACTTCTTGCATCCAAGCGTTGAGCATGGAAAAAAATTTTGGTTCCTGGTTTTCATTTTGTCAAAGTACTCGATCATTGCCACCGAGTCCCCTCAAACCATCTTTAACCGCCTAGCCTTGTACACCTCATGTTGTAAATCTTTTACTGTGAGATCCATGTTACCCTTTCGTTCGGTCGCCATGCAACCGTGTATTTGAGAAATTAGTACACCTTGCTCATAGAATTCTACCAGCCTCTTCTTCAATTCGGAGGTCATTTTCTTCATGTGGTACTCTTTCACAAGCTTAGAATTTGTCGAATCAATCCCGTGATTATGCTTTAGTTCCATGCTCTTCAACTCCCACAAGCCATCTTCGTTAACTTTAGCATAAACACGGGCCTGACATTCGCACTTTTTCGAAGTCCTCTTCATACCACTTAATTCATCCTCACATACCACCCCATTAACTAAACCACCTGAACCTCCAAGACCCATTGCCTTTGCCCTCTTCTTCGCTTCCCTCCTAGCCCTCATGTCGGGTTTTCCCCAACAGTCACACTTCTACGTGACTTTGATTTTTTTTGGGTCCCCCGTCTTAGAAATTACACCTTGAGCCCTTGTCACTCCAAACCCCATCTGCTCAGCATAGTCCTTATAGTAGGCTTCAACGTCTTGCCAAGACTGGAAAACCATCCCTTCCTTAGGCTCCTCAACAACTACAACTATTTCGTTGCTACCAACCATAGTGTGAGTTGTATGAATTGTATCCACAGGGGATAAATACCTAACATCCATGTCAAGTGCACAACTACCTGCATCATATACGTCTTCTATACCCTCCTCCATATGGACGTTACTCCGAAACTTAACTCCACTGCCACAATCACCAACACCAACCTCACTGCCCCTTATAACGCTTTATGTTTCCATTTCCATAATATCAATCTTCTCCAACACAAACAATTCACCCTTCAAATAAAGAACACCAACATAATTACTTCGATACAAATTAATACAGAACGCCAACATCATTATAATATAAAATTTAACACAAGTTAACCAAACACGTTTTCACAGCACATGTTCAACCTAACATAGAAATACAACCAATCAACACAAATCAACAAACCAATTAAACAACCAACACAACCAATTTTCACATAACCTAACAAATTAAAACAGGGGTTTTTGAAAAAACATACGAAGACAATACATTGTTTTCAAAAGGTAAAAAATTGAATTTTAAACAAAATACTCCGGCCATTTCCGACAACCTCAACCCCATTTTAACAAAAAAAGTCCTTAAAATCCAATTACTTTCCAAAATTATTCCGATTTTGGTCGAAATTATGAATTGAATTTCATGAATTGTGGGCGCATGGATACTAACAGAACAAAACTCATGACTGCAATTAGCGATGATAAAATAGATCAGAAAAATACCTCGTAATTCGAAGATGTCCATGATTTTTCAACTGGGTCTGTGCAATTCGGCGATGTGTGATGAACAGAAAACTACCTGCCAATTCTTTGGACAAGCTTTTGGGTAAGTGAATATTTTCTCTCCAAAACGTGAGGAAGTTAACGCCATCCCTCAATCAGATTGACGGAAGGATGTCCCCACTCAACAATACTCCAGGTACACTCAGCAACTTGACACATAGAC
Organism: Chenopodium quinoa; assembly: GCF_001683475.1. NCBI lineage: Eukaryota > Viridiplantae > Streptophyta > Magnoliopsida > Caryophyllales > Amaranthaceae > Chenopodium > Chenopodium quinoa. The sequence goes on along the minus strand of NW_018744949.1, from coordinate 537,615 downwards.
GAATCCAACTCAGCAACTCAGGAAGTGGAAAACTTCCACTTAATTTTCGAAATGCCATTGTGAGTAACAAACTTGTTACTCACAGTGAGTAACTGGGAATTCATGGATTATTACCTCCAAATGGCACCAAAATTAAACAAGCAAACCAGCAACAACGCGCATAGGGTAAGAGATTAATGAGGAGCAGCGAGTTGAACCAAGAATTTCAAGAAAATCAGAGATCAATGGAGGTCTTGAGGGAATTAAGCTGCTCTGTAATTTCCCTCTCTTTATCTCAAAAAAATTATTATCAGGTACCCAACCACAGGCTGGCTGCGGCTGGCTACTGCTCTCCACAGGGTGGTTGCGGACTAAACTGATTTGATGCACGATAAAAGTGTTGCCGCAACTAGGCTGCGTAGGAAATGAATTTGGCGCAACCTTCTTGCGGACTATATGTGGTTTTAGAAGCCTCAACTACTCACCAATAGAGAAGAAAACAAAGTAAAAGAAGTTAAAAGAATTAAATAAAGAAAAAGGTTCAAAAGGCTAAACTAATCTAGAAAAAACAAAAAAAAACAAAAACTACTCCACTAAGGCACTAATCTAGCACATAACGTTAAAAAGGTGATTAAAAATAAAGAAAACTAGCTAATGGTGATGACTAGTACGAAATAAATAAACCAATGCAGAACAATTTAGTGCCCTGAGAAGCTTATCATATGTTCTTGCAAACAACTCAGAAAGTATTATGTAGCAAATATAAGGACAAATATGATAAATTAGCCATAAAAGTCTATTAAACCTAGAAAATTAGAAAGAGATGAAAAAACTATGCTCACATGAAAAATAACAAGAAAAATTGTTAGTCTCCTTCGACGACACATTATCAAGAACATGATCGTAAACATCATTCAAAGGGGTGTAAGAGGGAAGTGACGAAGGAAGTAAAAATGGAAAAGAAAGGACAATATTGAGTTTCCCTACAAAAGGGACATGAGGCTCATCGACAATAGAATTAACAAACATGGACTCATCAATCGACTTATCAATCACCTTACTCTCAAGTGTACTTTGCTCTATAGGACTTTCAACCAAAGGTTCTTCATACTCTAAAAGATTCATGACATGTATCCCTTCCTTAATTTTATCCTCATCTCAATAATGCTTATTTCTAATCCACCCTTAATCATCATCATAAATATAAGGAACTGGTCTTTCATCACATAAAGAATCATCATGATATGTAGGGTGACAATAAAAACATCAAGAAAGGGTTGTACTCTATGTAGGAATGCATAGATTATCTAAGATGGGTCTACTAGGTAAAGACATCTCCCACTCATAGGTTTCCTTAGCCAACCATTCAATTAAATCCCAACAATATTCAGGTGATTGGGCTAGAAACCATCCATTACACATTGATTCTATAATTGTCCTAGTTTCTTCATTAAAACTCTCATAATACACTAGGCACATATCCCATTATTCAATTCCATTATTAAGACCAACATAATCGCCTAGTCTATTATAATACCTCCAAAATGCCTCATGTTCAAATTGAGGAAAAAAAATAGCCATAGAAAAACAAAAAAATTTAACAATCGACTAGCATAATCAACTTTTACCAATGACAAAATAACTATTGATTAGGGAATTTTTATCCACCAATCACCGTCTGACAAGTGGACCAACCAGGTTCCGCCACGTGTCCTTCACGTAGGCCAATAGGAGCCTGCCACGTGTCAATCACAGATACGTCCTCTACGGACCAATTGAGGCACGCCACGTGTCCACCCATGCCAAATGGAAAAACCGGCCAACAAGGCCCAATCCTGTCTAGAGGCCCGGTCAGCCCTAGGTTTACCCTAAACCTAGAGAGTGGCACGCTTCTCAAGACTATAAATACTTAATTAATCCTCATTAAAGGGGATCAAGCAAACATCAAGCAATTAATCTCACCTGAAGAACAGAGAGGAACAGAAACATTACGGAACACTAATAACCGGCTAATCTCGCTAACAAAGCAGATTACAACCATTAAACACTCTCACCTAGAGAGATCTTATTACTTTAATTTCCGTATTAATTACTCCTTAATCAGGTACTAACTTGACCGTTGGAGGCGGAGCTCTCAGGAGTCTCCGTTATTTTGCAGGTACAGGCGTCCGGTTCCAGTCTCGGAATTGTAACTCTCCCGCAGGACATCAGAAAACCCCGAAACATTTGGCGCCGTCTGTGGGGAGAGTACTTCAGAGATGGCATCCAAGTCTGTACCGACTCCTGAAGAGAGGCGTCCCCTAAACGACCCTCAAGTTCAGTCGGACCATGACACCGAAAGTGAATTTGAAGTTGAAACTCATACAGCTCCAGACGGGACCCTAAGAGCCCGACGTACCCGTCATACCGAAAGGAGGGAACGGGAGCATCTTCAAACAGGAAGCGAGCCAGCAGGCGCACCGCCTGCTCGGCAACAGCCGACTGATGGGTCTGCTCCCATCACAAGGAACGAACTCATGACCTTCATGAGGGACTTCAAGGGAGAGATCCAAGAGTTGATCAACAAGAAGCCGCCTGCTTCAGTCAAGGAGCAGTCGGCCAAGAAACCTTCCACTTCACAGAAGAGGAAGCCAGTTCAAGGGCGAGAGGCGACTCCTCATCCTAAATCTAGGAAGCGGGAGCCACCTGCCCTTGATTTCACAAAATTCCGTTATCCTACAGGAAATAGGAAACCGGTTCGTCATATTCAGGCGGACGGGTCAAAGCAAACGTTCACATATGCTCGGCTATTGCTAGAGCAGAAGAAGAGTGACCGATTGTCAGAGTCGGCTTCTACTTCAAATTTTCAAGACAGTTTGCGAAATGCCTCGATGGGGCATACTCAGTCGTACCATGAGAGTCAGTCAGGCGGCACCTCCCGTCAGTCCGGCTTTCATAGTGCCCAGGCGGTACCAAACTTACCATTTGTGCCGCAACAACAATATTTTATGCAGCCACCTCCATTTGGTGGACCTGCAGCAAAAAACGTCCAACCTATGGACTGGCAGCTACGGTTGCTTAGACTTGGTGAACAGCCGACTCTTCAAGAGGCCTTGATTGAAGCAGAAGCCTATATACAGGCGATTGATCTGTGTACAATAAAACAGTCGGATGGGAAAAGGTTCGACAAAAGAGAAGGACGACAGAAACAGTCGTCTAACAAAGATGAGAAAAGAAAAGAGGTCTGGGCGGCTGATTCCTCTAAACAGCCGGCCCAGAAAAAGAAAAAAGAATTCAAACCATACTCCCCAAAGTATGTGTTTAACAAGGATAACCAGTTTATCCTAAAAGAAATAAAGGGACAGTTCTCAATTGAGAAGCCGGTCCCCATGAAGGGTTCTGCAAACAACCGGAACCAAGATAAAATCTGTGCTTATCATGATGACGTTGGTCATCACACCAATGACTGCATCAGTCTCATGCGGTACCTAGTCCGTTTGGCTGAGCAAGGTGATCTTGACACTTATGTCAAGAAATCTACGGGGAACACTTCCTCAAAAAAGCAGTCGACCAAAAAGAATCAACAGGCCGACAGTTCCGATACAGATGATGCAGTCGTCTACACCATTGCAGGCGGCTTATCAGGAGGCGGCCCCACTATTAGGGGCAACAAAGATAATATAAGGCGGTTAGATGTAAATTCCGTTCACCAAGAACGGCCGTCCAAATATACATTTCCTGAGATTGTCATCACAGAAGAGGATCTAGGAGGGGTAAGGGGGCCGCATGACGACCCTCTCGTTATTGAATGTAAAGTGGCCAACCAGAGAGTAGGCCGAATCCTCATAGATACCGGGAGCTCCTCAGATCTCATCAGCAGCAAATGTCTGTCGAAACTAAAATATCAGACGGACTGCATACATTCGGCCTCCCACCCTTTAATAGGGTTTGGAGGAGGAGTCGTCCACCCACTGGGACGAGTAGATTTACCCATTCGCCTGGGCGAAAAAGGGGAAGGACGACACATGGTAGTCCGGTTCCTAGTAGTAGAGGAACTCTCGGCCTACAACATGATTCTGGGTCGACCAACCCTGAATAATTCCAAGGCTGTTAAGCGCTGTTCTCCTTGCTGAAAGGGACGGCTGTCAGCACCCGGTCTACTTTGTCAGTCACGTACTGAAAAATGCCGAGTTAAGGTATCCCCTAGTGGAGAAATTTGGTCTTGCACTCTTCATGGCTGTTAAAAAATTGAAGCCCTACTTTTTGGCACATGCAGTCGTCGTGTATACAGACCAACCAATCAAGCGGCCCCTTACCATCATGGAGTCGTCAGGACGAATGATCAAATGGGCCATAGAAATACAGAGCCTCGGAGTTACTTTCGAGCCTAGAAAAGCAGTGAAGGGGCAAGCCTTTGCTGACTTTATTGTAGAGATGACTCGTCCTCCTGACTCTCAAGTTCCAGACCAAGTATGGAAGGTATATGTGGACGGAAGCTCTACTTCAAATGGTTGTGGAGCAGGCGTCGTATGTCAATCTCCAGAGGGCGACAGGTTCGAGTACGCTCTACGCTTCAGTTTTCAAGCTTCAAACAATGAGGCAGAATATGAAGCTTTACTGGCCGGGATCCGCATGTGCAAGGCGGCAGGGGCAAGAAAAATAGACGCCTGTTCTGATTCACAATTGATTGTGAGTCAGTACAATGGCGAATACAAAGCAACCCATCCGGCCATGATCAAGTATTTACAGGCGGTCCGACAAGCAGTCGGCTCCCTTGAGGATTTCCATCTTATCCAAGTGCCGAGATCAGAAAACAACCAAGCGGATGCACTGTCAAAATTAGGATCATCCGCCTCCTCCGATACTCCTCGAACTGTTTTTTGGGAAGTAATGGAGAAGAGAAGCATCGAGGAAGTTCCTATTGGAATCCTAGACAGAAGCTCAACCTGGATGGATTCAATAAGGGCATATCTGACAAACGGTACACTGCCGGATGATCCTCAACAGGCGGCAGCACTGAAAAAACGAGCCACGTGTTTTGAAATGATTAAGGGAGAACTTCACAATAGGGGGTACCTTCAACCCTTCTTAATGTGTGTTACTCCTGAAAAGGGACGAGAAATACTAGATGATCTTCACTCTGGTTACTGTGCTTCTCATATAGGTGGTAGGATGCTTGCTCAAAGGGCAAGGCGGCAGGGCTACTTTTGGCCTACTTTGGAAACAGATGCAATGGAGATGGTGAAAAAATGTGACAAGTGTCAAAGGTTAGGCAAATTAATTCACCGTCTGGCTACTGACCTCACTACCATTCACAGCCCACTACCGTTTGCTAAGTGGGGCATGGACATTCTGGGTCCATATACGCCTGCTACAGGCGGCAGAAGGTACATACTTGTTGCCGTTGACTACTTCACTAAATGGGTAGAGGCGGAGGCTGTAAAGGGAATCAAGACAAAAGATGTAATTTCATTCATTTGGAAAAACGTCATCACTCGGTTCAGGGTTCCCATGTCTATGGTTTTTGATAATGGTCCCCAATTTGAGACGCCTGTTCTCAAAAGTTGGTTGGGAGACCAAGGAATTGCACACTACTTTGCATCTGTCGGTCGTCCACAAGCAAACGGCCAGGTAGAAGCCTTTAGTAAAATCATCTCAGACGGTCTCAAGAAAAAGATTGAACGAGCAGGCGGCCTATGGGCGGATGAACTACCACATGTTCTCTGGGCCATTAGGACGACTGAAAAAGGGGCGACTAGAGAAACTCCATTCCTCCTAACTTACGGTGCGGAAGCTGTTCTTCCAATAGAACACTACGAGCCGACTCTTCGAGTAATGCTATATGACGAAGAGGCAAACTGGGAAGCCATGCGCCTGGCATTAGACTCACTTCCTGAAAAGAGGGGCAATGCTGTTTTGCGCCATGAGATCTATCGCCTGAGAATGACTAGATCATACAACAAAAAAGTACACAGGCGTCCACTCAAAGTAGGGGACTTTGTACTTAGAAAAATGGAAGCAGTTGGTAGGGCTAATGAGTCTGGCAAACTAACTCCCAACTGGGAAGGACCCTACCGAATCTATGAGGAAGTCAGGGACGGTACCTACCGTCTGGAAACACCAGACGGACAACCGTTGCCTCGAACTTGGAATGTAGATAATCTTAAAAAATATTTCTTCTAAATGATGTAAAGTAAAGAGCTACTTAATAAAAGTTTGCACTTACTATTCAATTTTGTATTACGAGGGGCATGCCGTCTGTACCTTTACAGTCGGCTACTCTCCATTGAGTTTTTCACTCTATCTTCAGAGGGGCATGTCGTTTGTACCTTTACAGTCGGCTACTCTCCATTGAGTATTTTACTCACAATACTTAGCTAAAAAGATTAGGGCCTGGTCGACCCTGTGCCTAACAGGCGGCTACCCTTCTTTTACTTAGCACCTACGTTCACCAAGAACTTACCAAGGCCACCGGCCGAATGATCAGACCAGGCGCCAAGCCAACTGATCAAATCTACAAAACTATACGACCTGTCCCAACATCATAGCAGGCGTCCGACGGCATCCCTCCGGATGAAATTCGTCGCAGAGAGCAGCTCCCTTTTGGGTGGAACATTGTTCTATAAACTAATTACACGGCACCTATACGACTGTCCCCAAGGGCAACCACGTAGCCGTTTTTGAGACAAGGATAACTCTATCACTAACCAAACCAGTGGTAGCAGTTGACATCTGAGTCAGATGACCGCCTGTATTACTTGGGATAAATGCAGGGGGTACCTATTGAGTTAATAGCCAACAAACATTGGCGAATCAAGGGGTCTAGCCGGCCTACGCCGCCTAGTACCTCTACTTCTCAAACAAAAGTGACGGCGACTGAGTAGCTCCAACGTTAACTCATAGTCACTCCTTCAAATTTGGTATGGAACCTAAAAGGTATGAGTCGTCCGCCTGTTTTTAACAAACAGGGACTCTCAACCACTACTCTTGCTAGGTTAACAAATTACGAGTTAAAAGCCCACATTGGCAATAAAGGGAAACAACCGGTACCCGCCGCTTGTTATCCTACTTACTTAATTCCTTGGCGACTAGGTAATACTATTTACTTGGTCAGACCACTTTCCTACTTGGTTAAAATTACAAAAAGACAGGCACGTCTGCCTAAAAAGGATCCAAACAAAATAGTTCGAATACCGATTGAATAAATGGCCGACTGATCGTCTATCCTGGAAACAGACAACCAGTCGTCCAGGGGCATAGGCGGCGTACTTACTATTTGTACCTGTCTGCAACGTTCGGCCATGTACAACAGTCGGTCTAGTGAACAATGGGATATTAGATATGGAATACTTAGACAAATTTGAAGCAAAACAAAAATTTGATTAAAAATAAGCCGGTCGTTAAAGACCAGCAAAATATTCAAAGCCCCGGCCCCCTGGCCGGGTAAATACAAAGCAAACGGCACGCAGGCCGTGGAAAAAATACATTAAGCTTAAGAAGGGGGCAGTTCAGTATTAGCAGCTGCCGCCTGGTCAGCACTCTTCTTGCTGGACTCGGCTTCAGCTGCATCCTCTTTTGATGCCTTACCCCAAAGTGGCACAAGCGCCACAACCGGCTCTTCCTCCTCCTCCAACGCATCTCCCAACGCCTCTTCTTCAGCAGCCGCCAGGATCTCTTGATTATATGTTTCCGAACACTGGCGGTACGTTCTTTCCCATGAGGCAAAGTCGGCAATGGGGAACAGGCGGCCCCAGGTCATGCGCTGGATTTGAGCGGAGTCTTCCACCATCTCCCGGACGAGCTCTTTCTTCTCTTGCTTGGCCTTTTCCGAGAGCTCTTGGGTAAGACTCTTCTCTTGGCTCACCAGGCGTTCTTTTACGTTGGCCAAGGATTTCTCCATGGCTTCGTAAGAGTGCATTTTTTGGCGAAGAGGTTTCAGCTCGGCCTTAAGATTTGTGATGGTCGCCTCCAGCTCGTCATTCTTCTTCTGGGCCGCCTCTAACTGAGCCCGAACAGCGGCGGTAGCCTGCGCCTGATAATAAAGAATATCAATGGTCAGTACTTCATTTTGGGCAATTTGAAACATTGCCTTATCACAGTTGGAGGCGGCCATAGCTTTTGCTGCCTTTACCTCTTTGTTTTTCCGATCAAGCGGCTTGCGAAGGCTGTTAACTCGGAGCAGGGCCTAAGTACAAAAAGAAAACAGGCGTCAGTTTCCAAACAAAAAAGATAACAGGCGTCCTGGAATTCAAATACTCAAAAAAGTATACCTCAGCAAGGACCCCTGCAATCCCATCAAGGTCAAGGGTGCCGGCACCCCTGACCGCCTCCCTTTCAGATGGAGGAACTACTTTGATCATGGACTTGGCTACCTCAACCAAGTCAAGCCCCTGAGGGCCGGCTTCATCAAGCGTAAAAAAGCAAGTTAGACCTAGTCAGGAAGGAAGCAAGTGTAAAAGTTTTTACAAGTAATTGTCCATACTTCTAGGCGGCCCCGCCGGGGTTTTAGAAGAAGTGGCCGGCTGCTTCTCAGCCGCCACTGTTTTCCTGGAAGACCCAGGAGAGCTTGCAACAGTCGTCCTCCGGGCCTTGGGGTCCGGCTGTTGCGAGGAAGAAGCTCTTGGAGTGCCCGACTGAAAATAAAAAGAGTTAGTATATGCATAAGATAACTCCTAAAAGAGGAAGAGTTTTCGAAGCCTACCAAGGGTGCCCCCTTGTTGGGGGAGTCGGTACAAGACTGTTGCATGAGAGAGGCCCGCAACATGGCCGCCGCAGTCTTGGATGCTGTTATTTTACTCATGGCGTCAGCTGCAAAAAATAAACAGCAAAGTTAGTAAAATCCCAAGTAAACAAAGCGTGAAAAAATAGAGTATTTGACAGGCCGGCTACCTCTAAAGCACCGACTGCTGAGGCCACAGGCGGCCAAAAAGTACTCGTCATAGAGCCACTTGAAGCTCGGGACGCAGTTTAGGGGTACTTGCTCTCGTACCCCTGAAGTAGAGTTCACCCTAGTCTCTACTTTGAAGAGTCCTTTGTCTAGGATCTCTTTTTTAGCCTTTGGGGGAACAGGTGGCATGCTGCGGCCGCCTGCGAGAAGAGGCGGATCCCTATTCCACTTGTTAAAGCGTTGGTTCAACTCCGTGTCTGAACCCTCGATGATAAGGAAGGTGTTCCGCCAATCCTTCCATTTGTTCGCCTTACCTCTCGTCATGAGGTAACCCCTATGGCTTGTTAATTGATACCAGCCGATACCTCCCGACTTAGGGGTCCGGCTGAGATAGTTCATGTGGGCGAAAGCCTCAAAGCTTGGCTCCACCCCGTACATTTCGCACCCGGCCACATAGCCGAGTACGTTTACCCAAGAGTTGGGGGCTAACTGCCATAAACCCAAATCATACCCATCTAAAATCCGCTGAACAGCCGGATGTAATGGGAAGCGCAGTCCAGCTTTGATGGCCGCCACATAGCAGCCAAAGCAGCCGTCATCATAGCTGGTACCAGCCGGCCAGACGACAGTGTCTTCTAGATCCGGCACGAACAGTAAAAATTCCGGGCCCATTCTGTGGTTAGCAATAAAGCTCTCCACTTTGTCTTGCATGGTTGCGATCCGGTCCCGGGGTACCATGCAGTAGTAGGGGGCGTTTTCCTCTCTGAAAGAGGCGGACGGCTCCGCCCAATTGTCCCCCTTCTCAACTGCATGAGAAAGCCTCGCCTCTTGTAGGCGGCTGTTTCTTTCTTCTGAGCCTGGAGAATTGTGGCCAGAAGAGCTGGACTCGGACTCGTCCTCTGACGTGTCCGAAAAGGACGACTCCTCCCCTCTCCCAGAGGGGCCCGCCTCCTCTCCCTTAGAAGGAGCAGGAGGAAAATTAGACATAACGGTAAAATGGGAAGGGACCACCTTGGCCCCTCTCTCAGAACTGTCGGCTTGGCAGCCGCCTCGTTTCACTTCTACATCTGGCGCCTGGTCAGATGTTTCACTAATGAGCACCCTTTGGGAGGAGCCGTCCGAGTTTGAGATCATAGCAGTCTTTTTTGTTCTGGCCATCACGTTTGGCATAGACACAGATACAGTCGGACTTTGTATAAAGGGCAAAGATGGGTCCAGAAAAGGGGAGGCGGCACTCCTAGTCCTAGATTCAGCCGTCCCCGGTGACCGGCTGATCACTAACTTAGGTCGTGTCGTGTGCTTCCGTGGTGCCATTTCAAAAAACAAAAAGAAAATTAAGAGTAAGAGAACTGAGTTACCTGAACGAGTGACGGTTGATGAAGTTCTGGAAATCCGGTGCAGTCGGCTTGTCAGAACAGGCGGTAGGCAGAAAAGGTCCGAAATGTCGGAGCAAGTTCAGGGGTCCGAATGTTCTCGCAAAGTTCTCAAATGTGAAAATGACCGAAGTCAGCACTTCCTTATATAGGCAAAGTGAGAAGGCGAAGGGTCGCTTCCAAATTCAAAATTTGGGCGGGAAAATCTCTCGGCCGTTTGCAAGGTGACACCTGTAGCAGGCCGTCGCCTGTCACCGTGCGACACCTGTCACAGGCGACACGTGACCAGTCACGTGCCACCTGTGAGGGGCAAATGATTAGGGGATTTTTATCCACCAATCACCGTCTGACAAGTGGACCAACCAGGTTCCGCCACGTGTCCTTCACGTAGGCCAATAGGAGCCTGCCACGTGTCAATCACAGATACGTCCTCTACGGACCAATTGAGGCACGCCACGTGTCCACCCATGCCAAATGGGAAAACCGGCCAACAAGGCTCAATCCTGTCTAGAGGCCCGGTCAGCCCTAGGTTTACCCTAAACCTAGAGAGTGGCACGCTTCTCAAGACTATAAATACTTAATTAATCCTCATTAAAGGGGATCAAGCAAACATCAAGCAATTAATCTCACCTGAAGAACAGAGAGGAACAGAAACATTACGGAACACTAATAACCGGCTAATCTCGCTAACAAAGCAGATTACCAACATTAAACACTCTCACCTAGAGAGATCTTATTACTTTAATTTCCGTATTAATTACTCCTTAATCAGGTACTAACTTGACCGTTGGAGGCGGAGCTCTCAGGAGTCTCCGTTATTTTGCAGGTACAGGCGTCCGGTTCCAGTCTCGGAATTGTAACTCTCCCGCAGGACATCAGAAAACCCCGAAACAACTATGACTACTCAAATATCAAACCTAAATAAAAAATAATTAAAATTTCTATAATCAATACAAGACAAATTCTTACCCTAACCAATTAATTACACGCTCACAAGGAAAGGTACGCCCTATAAAATACCAAAGATCTCTCCTGAGTTGTCAATGACTTCCCTAATTAATAATCAAACCTACTTTCGCGGAATCATGCAAATTAAAGACATTAAGTCCGGCACCCTAACTTCCTAATAATCCGTTCTACTTACTTCCGTGGAGAATTTCATTCCCTTACTTGTTCTATTCAAATCCGTCAAAACCCAACTCCCGTTGCGATCAAGACAATGGAATAATAACAATACCATTTATCCCTAATCTAGTGTTGACATAAGCAAAATCAATTAAGCATGAACAATATAAACAATTAATTGAGAAAATTTAAAAGAACAAATCAAGTATCAATCATGTCTAGAGTTCAACCTAACCCTAGAATAGTACATGAACATAATAAAAAGAAGTAAAATAAAAGAAAGAAAAGAAGAAAATATAATACTCTAAAATAATGGGTTCTAAACTAATGGGTCATCCCATAATAACAAAGCCAAGAGTACTTATAATAAAAACTAGGAATTAAGATAGACTTAGAAAACTAGTCTACCAATTAAATCCCCTTATTCATCCAAAATCCTTTTCTAATTAATTCGAATCTAAGTCTCCTCTAATTCTATCCTTTAAAACTATTTATATAATTATATCTGGAGCTAAAACAAGATATAATTGTCAAGAATTGTGCCCTTTGCACATCACGTGGAGTTGCTAGGGAGGTTGTGGCAAACATTAAATGGCCACGACCTAGGTGTGGAGTAGGCTGCTTTAGCTTGCTTTCTTCCTTTGATTAAGTTAAAAAGGCCACAAAGTTGTGGCAACATATAATAGCCACAAGTGAGCTGTGGCGGTGGATCTCGAGCCTAGCTATTAATAAAAGCATCCTGCCCCTTTGCACACAAGTCATGAAAACAACCTCAACCTCCTTCCAAAGATGAAATGCTAACAATTCTTGCAAAATAAGACAAAGCACATTAAAAGAGAGCAATATCGAAATATGAAGAATAAAAGCTCTAAAAGATTAAATATGAAGGGAAAAAACGATGAAACCACACAAATATAACATATAAAAAGGAATATGTAAGTGCTTATCAACATACATCGCCCCTGCTTCAACTTTTTTTGAATTTTGATTTGTAGTTTTTTACATTGTTTGAGAACCACTTTATATAAAGTCTATATAAATAATTAAAAACATTGGTAGCTTTTGAATTCTGGTTTGTAATTTATTTAGTATACTATATTTTGGTATGTAATCTTTAATTAGATTTGCTAGATAATGTAATTTAAAAATCAAGTCAAATTAGGTTACATTCGGGTTGACCCAAACCAAGTTAATATAAGGTCATTTACGGGTCAAAATAACCTAATTTAAAACCAAGACAAAAAAAATCAAGTTAAATCAGGTTACTTTCGGGTTGAACCGAACTCGAAAATATCAGGTTCAGGTTGGGATTCTCAACCCGAAAATTTAAATGGATCAAGTTCAGGTTTAGGGGTAGATGACTCGAAATCAGCTGTCACGAACACGAACCTGACCCGACTTGATCCGTTTGTCAGCCCTATTTTCACTACAACATGCTTTCTCCAATTTTTTTTAAATGAAATGTACTCTTTCTGTAATAGTTACAATACTTTTTTATTTGATAAGGACCCAATTTTATTTTATTACTCCATCTATCCCAAAAAAATTAGTATTGTAAAACTTTGTATACATATCTATTAACTATCATTAAAACAAACCGTTGTTGACGTCATCACTGTCCACATGTCACTCTCATAATAAATTTTTTCACGCCTAAATGCAAGGATGATGTCATCTTTTTTTTTTTTTTTTTTTTTTAAGAGCTACCATATTTAACAATCTTGAAATTTGAATATTAGAACCTTCTAAATTACAACTACAACATATCAATTTATCCTTTAAAAATGAAACAATTCTAAATAGCACATTAATAAATGGACTCCTACATTAAAATATGTATTAGGCGACGTTAAACAAGTATTGTATCATATTTATCAATTTTTTTTTTTAAAATGTACAAATCATAAAATAAGATTTTATATACAGTACTAGAAAACAGCTTGATTCCGACGGAAATAATACGTCGGAATCAGTCGAAATTCCGTCAGAAATTGGTCTTCCGTCGGAATGTTCCGTCGTAAAACCCTTCATAGGAAATTCGACCATTTCCGAGAGAATTTCCGTCGGAAGGCTAGTTTTCGACAGATTTATTTCTATCGGCGCTTTTTTGACTTTAATTGAGATTCCGTCGGAATATACCTCTTCCGACGGGAATTTTCGCCAGAAGAGGTCTATTCCGACATAAATTTTCGTCTAAAAAGTCAATAAAAAAAACAACTACTGTTTAGGGTAAAAATACCCTGTCCACGTGGCCAAATGGCATGTTGACACGTGTTAGCCTCAGAGAGGCCCAAAGGGATCTAATCCTCTACTAACACGTGGCACCTTAACCCTAAAACGGGAACTGATCCCCTTCCACTATAAATAGAGGAAAATCCTCATTTATTACATATTCATAAATACATACACAACAACCAAACAATATTAATTGCAGAATTCTCCCTGAATCAGAGAGAAAAACCTTTACATTCCACACTTTTATACATTCGGAAACGTTCTAACTTGATCGTCGGAGGCGGATGTCCACCCAACCGGAGTTTCCGTGGTTTTGCAGGTACAGACGGTCGACGCGCATACTTGGAATTGTAACTCTCCCGAGGGACTCTTAAAACCCCGAAACATTTGGCGCCATTTGTGGGAAGAGTACTTCCGAGATGGCATCCGAATCTGTACCGCATGTTGATGGCAAACGGCCTATGTGTAGGGTTTCGTAGTGATCCGACACTACGCGGAAGGAAACCCACCAAGACCCGCCCCTTAATTAAAACAATTAACAAGCATAATAAACTTAATCAAACAAGATTAAGAACAAGAATTATACCTTTGACGCGTGCTTCGCTCCCAAAGAGCTCTTACATCAAAAACTCGAAAACACGAGATCTTCGACGGATCATACCCTCGACCCGACCCGAACGTCCTAATTCTTGAAGGTTAGTCAAGACCCGGACAAAATAACTAAGAGTTTTACGAATCAAAAGGTTTAATCTTTCTTAGAGTTGCCTTTTTAATTCCACTCAAGGTTGTGTATTTCTCAATACCCAAGCATGGTATTTATAGGGAAATGAACCCTTGGTTTTTCATCCTCCACAATTGTGGGAGTGTTGAAAATCAATCATTTATTTCATTTTAAAATTAAATAAATAATCAAGTTAATCATGTTGCGACAAGTGGCATGTTCTCATGCAAAGGAGTGGTGGCCAAGGTTAGGTGGGGGACCATATGCCTTGCTCCCCAAGGGATTGACTTGGTCCCCACAACCTTGCACAAACCGGGTTAAGGGAGGGCTAGCTGGCTGCCAGTTAGCGTGCCAGCTATCAGTGCCCAGCTGCCCAGCACCCAGCCAGCCAGCCAGTGCGTGCTGCTGCTGGGCTGGTGCTGGTGCTTGTGTGCTGGCGTTGGGCGCTGCTAGCACATAGTGCTGGCACTGGCCCTAGCAGCCCACACACACCTTCTTTGTGCGCCATTGCTAGCACAGCCAGCATGCGTGCTGCTAGCGAGCAACGCATGCTGGCCCTTCCCTCGCATGATCCTACGCACCACGCACCATGCACCACGCAACGCTCGCACACGCATCAGCTAGTGCCTAGCACTACTATGCTTAATGCGAGGCACGCACACACCTAGGTGCGCTGTGCGTGGTGTGTGGCCTGCGATGGTGCCCATGCACGCAAGGCCAGCGTTGCTTGCTAGCTCGCTGTGCTTGGTGCTGCCATGCGAAGGCACGAACACAAGCACACAGTAGCGTGCTGCTGGGCGATGGTGCACACGCACATGCACACACGCATGTGCCTAGCACTGCGATGGTGCTGTGCGTGGTGCTATGCTGCTGCGATAGCCTGCCACATGCACCCAAGCTAGTACGCTGCTAGCTGTGATGGGCTGCCTGGTGCTTATGGCCCTTGCGATGGCTTGTCATGCGCACCCAGGCACCCAGGCTAGCACGCTGCTAGCTGCGATGGGCTGCTTGGGGCTTGTGGTGCTTTGCGATAGGCTGCCATGCGCATGCCTAGGCTGCGATGGTGCTCCTAGGCTGCGATTGTGCGCCTTGAGCTTGCGATGGTGCGCCTAGCCATGTTAGGTGCATGCTAGCTCGACCTAGCCTAGCATCCACATGGTTAGACCATTGTGGTGCTACGGCTACACTCGTACTTGTCGCTTGTGATTTTACGACGCTCGGTCTCGATGCCCTAGGCTCGATATCCGACGTCTGTATTCGTAAAACTCTGCTTACTCATTAAATCCTTTCAAATTAATTCGTTGTCTCGGATCGGTGATTCGATTGGGTTCGACCCGAAGGGTTTAGTTAAGATTAAGTTGTAACATCAATTGTACATTGATATTATTGATCGGAAGCGGCCTCCACCTAGGCATTCCGATCACTTGACCTTACAGAAGAATTAGCTCCGTAGTAATTCTAAACCCTCTATCGAAAGAATACACTTGTTGGAAGGACACCATTCCTTTCAATCTCCCACTTGTCCTTCCGGACAAGTGTGCATATAGTGTATAGCTCATTTCCTATGTCACTTAATGTTTCTTCGTGAACTATAAGGTAAGATTCTTTGTCATCCTTATTACGTTCAGAAGTGTTTCTCGATCTCCGAGTTCGACTGTCAATAAGTAGATGATTTCTAAAATCCATCTGAGCACGGCCATGCATTTTCACAGTCTCGCTCTTCGAGCGGCCTTGTAAACAACAAAACACTGTTTCCCTATTGTTAGTAGGGGGACAATCCTAGTCTTGTATTGTAAGTTCTTCTTACTAAGAAGACACAGTCTCCTGAGTGTTCCCGTTATGATCCCCAGTTACGGCAGACGTTTGGAAACATCAAAGAGTCTAGTACTCAAATAAGAAAACTTCACAGTACTCATGGTCGGAGGAAACAAGTTCCGATAGTCATAATGAGAAATGTACTGATTACAAAATTTAAATTTTCTTAAAGTACTCTCATAGGTCTTATCCAGTACAGTTCCAAACTGTGCCTGTGCAAATGATTTACGACCATCACGTCCTCGCAGCACAAGAAACGGTGCTGTAAATCATACTACACACTAATCTATGGCGGTCATCAATCGTCCATCTGTTAGATGACCTCGATTAGGGACACTTTTCGATTTAATATTCAATGTTCACTTAACAGGTTTTTCTTTATCCAAGACATGGTCTTGATACCCTGTTTTGAATATTTTCGTAAATCGAATGGACTCATTATTTAATTCTAAACCACAATTAAATGGTAATGGAGTGAATGATAATTTTGCACAAAACTTAATTACTCCATTAATGAATGGTTTTAATACAGTGTCTTACATTAAATATCCTATTTAATTAATACACATGTCAAGGGAATTTCAAAGCTAGTCTCCAACATGCTTAATTCCCATTGCCTCAATGTGCTTGTTGTGTTACACTTGAGGCAGCGGTTTAGTCAAAGGATTGGCTACATTATCATCCGTGCCAATCTTACAAATTCTGATTTCACCTTCGGATTTCCATTCCCTTATCATGTGAAATCGCCTTTGCACGTGTTTGACCTTCTGGTGCTCTCTTGGCTCCCTGGCCTGAGCGATAGCTCCATTGTTATCACAATAGAGATCTATCGGCCCCTTGATTGAGGGTACAACACCAAGTTCGCTAATGAACTTGCGAATCCAAACAGCTTCCTTGGCAGCTTCTGAAGCGGCCAAGTACTCGGCTTTAGTTGTAGAGTCTGCAGTGGTGCCCTGCTTGGCACTCTTCCATCTAAACGCTCCTCCATTCAGACAGAATATGTACTCCGACTGTGACTTGAATTCGTCTCTGTCAGTCTTGAAGCTAGCGTCGGTGTAACCTTCAACAACCAGTTCTTTGTGGCCTCCATACACTAGGAATTTATCCTTGTTCCTTTTTAGGTAGTTAAGGATGTTTTTGGCCGAAGTCCAATGCGCCTCTCCTGGATCCGATTGGTATCAACTCGTTGCACTCAGGGCATACGATACATCTGGCCTTATACATATGATGGGCGTTAGAACGGTCGCACATTCCACACTCAATAAAATAAATTTATAAATCCTAAAACTAACCCCTAAACAAGTCTAGTGGTAAGTTCGGAGTCGAACCACAAGGAACGGTAATGCTAGATTGTTCTTAATCTAATGTCTAAGCTATGCCGAAGTCGATTTACGGATAAAGGACACTACAACTACACTAAAACACATATAAAGAACAAGGTATGATAAAGTCTACTAGGGGAAAAGATCCACTTAGAACAATTAATAAGCTAATGAGAATCCATTTGATAATCCATCATGCAAAGAAAGAATTATAATGAGAATTAACTACACTCAAAAGTAATCTCTCAAATTCCTAGCCTAGATCCCTCATTGACTAGGTGCATAGAAGAAAATTACCCAAAATGCAATCAAATATATCAATTCTAATTCACAATCCCTTGTCAAACTAAAACCAATATGCAATTAAGTGTGCTATCATGGGAGATCAATCCAATCTAAAACAAACAACATGCCAATTATCAATTCAATCAATTTAATCACACAATTATCATCAAATTTATCTCAAATAACTCAAATAATCATTACAAAGCCTCACTCAACACCTAGTAGAAGGGAAACTACTCAAGCATAATGAAAGCAACTAAATAAAGCAATAAGAGAAGAGAAAGTAAGAAATGCTCATTGATATTAGGTGGAGATCTTAAAATTCCTCATTTGATTATCCAAAATCCATGAAAACCATTGTGCTCCTCACTTTCTCTCTCTAAAATTTTGAGAGTTTCTCTCTCTAAAACCTAAAACTAACCTAAAATCTATTCTAAACTGAAAAAAAATCTTTTCTTTAATGAGCAAAAAAAATCTATTTATACCCCTTACAAAATTGCTTAGGAAGCTCCGCAAAAAGTCAGCTGAAACGGGAAAAGGTCCGACCGAACTCTGGGTAGGTTCGGTCGGACTCAGGGTAGGTTCGGCCGAACTCAGGGTAGGTTCGGTCGAACCTCCCTGATCCTTGTTTGGTCGAACTTTCCTGGTTCGACCCCTCCTGTAAACATGCTGAAAACTTGGTTGAAACTGCCTTGGAGGTTCGGTCGAACTTTTCAAAAGTTTGACCACACCTTGGTTCGACCGAACCTCTTAGAGGTTCGGCCACACCTCCTCTTGAACTTCCTCTTCTTGCTTCCTCTCCTTCCCATTTTCTCCTCTTATCTTTGTTCATGCCTCCATACTTGGCCAAGGGGCCTCCTACCGTGCTTAGGACCGCCATGGAACCTGCAAAAGATAGCAAAGATCACGAGAGCATGGGGATGATAAAATTATGCATAAATATTATCAAAACAAGCGCAAATAAGCATACTTTACATCCATAAAAAAAAGGAAGCCATAAGAGGAGAAAAGAGGTAGAAAAACCTAAGAAAAACAGGAGAAAAGAGACCAATACACTACCCCTAAGGGTAACATAAATGTCACTCATCAACATATCATGGCATACATGATCGATCCGATTAGCGAAGCATATGGGATTTGATTCATTCTTTCTCGCTCAACAGGTGTTTTTGGACACTGTTTCTTGCTGAGAGTTACGCCATGAGACATGGGTAAATGCCCTCTTTTGGCATTCTCCATGTTGAATCGAGCCAGTACCTTATCAATGTAAGTACTCTGGCTTAATCCAATCATCCTCTTAGATCTATCCCTGTAGACCTTGATGCCCAATATGTATTGTGCCTCTCCTAAGTCCTTCATTGAAAAGCACTTTCCCAACCAGCCCTTTACGGACTCCAACAATTTTGTGCTGTTTCCAATGAGATGTATGTCATCGACATACAGGACTAGGAATGCAATATCACTCCCACTGACTTTCTTGTATACACAAGATTCATCTGGATTCTTGATAAAACCAAACTTGCTAATGGCTTCATCAAATCGCAGATTCTAACTTTTGCTGGCTTGCTTTAGTCCATAAATGGACTTCTTCAACTTGCAAACCTTTCCAGCGTTGCCTGGATCGACAAAACCTTCTGGCTGTGTCATATACACAGTTTCTTCCAAAATTCCATTAAGGAAGGCGGTTTTGACATCCATTTGCCATATTTCATAATTGTAATATACATCAATCGCTAGGATGATCCGGACAGATTTTAGCATTGCAACTGGTGAAAACGTTTCGTCATAGTCCATCCCGTGGATACATTTCCATCCTTGTCAGTCTTCAAGGGGAAACTCTTCAGGAAGGGTTACCTCCAGCTGCTGTTGAAGTGTGTTACTCCTGAAAGGGGGAAAGAGGTTCTAGAGGATCTGCACTCGAGATTTTGTGCATCACATATAGGCGGCAGAACTCTAGAAAAAAGGGCTAGGCGGCAAGGCTAATTTTGGCCCACTCTTGAGGTAGACGCCATGGAAATGGTGAAGAAGTGCGACAAGTGTAAAAGATTTGGCCGGCTCATACACCGACTAGCCACTGATTTGACGGCTATTTACAGCCCGGTTCCATTTGCAAAATGGGGCATGGACATCCTAGGTCCATATACGCCTGCCACAGGCGGGCGGAGGTACATCCTGGTGGCTGTAGATTACTTCACCAAATGGGTTGAGGCAGACGCGGTCAAGGGCATTAAGACAAAGGATGTCATCTCTTTTATTTGGAGAAACATCATCACCCGGTTTGGGGTATCTATGTCGATGGTCTTTGACAATGAACCTCAATTTGAAACGCCTACCATCAAGAGATGGTTAGGAGATCAAGAGATTTCTCTTGTTTTGCATTAGTCGGTCGTCCCCAAGCAAACGGCCAAGTTGAAGCCTTCAACAAGCTAATCTCACAAGGCATTAAGAAGAAAATTGAAAGGGCTAGCGGTCTATGGGCGGATGAGTTGGCTCATGTCCTATGGGCCATCAAAACAACTGAAAAAGTGGCAACCGGTGGAACCCCGTTTCTCATGACATACGGCACTGAAGCCGTCTTGCCCATTGAACTTTATGAGCCAACACTTCGAATCATGCTCTATGATGAGGAGGCAATTCGGGAGGCCATGCGTCTAGCATTGGATTCACTCCCGGAGCACTGGGGCAATACTGCCTTGCGTCATGAGATATACCGTCTGAGAATGATGAGGGCCTACAACAAAAGAGTACACAAACGGCCCCTAAAGATGGGGGACTTTGTGCTACGAAAGATCGAGGCAACCGGTAGGGCCAATGAACAAGGAAAGTTAACCCCTAATTGGGAGGGCCCCTGCCGGATTTTTGAAGAAGTTAGAGGCGGCACCTACCGCCTGGAAACTTTAGACGGGAGGCAGCTAGCGAGAACCTGAAATGTAGATAACTTGAAAGAGTACTACTTCTAAGGACTTGTAATTTTTTGTATATAGAGTATATTAATGAAAGAATGCTTTATTTCCATTACCTTTTCTACAAAGTCCCATCTGTGCAATGCACAACCGGGCAACCGTCTGCTCTAAACTGAGTAGACGTAGACTAAGTATCAAACTTAGCTATTTATAAGTCCAATGGCCGAATATTTTTTAAAACCGCCTGCTCCAACATGAGGAGGCAACCGGCGACGCCCATTCGGGTGAATTCTTCGAAGAGAGCATCTCCCATTTGGGTGGTACATTTTTCTATAAATCATAACTCAAGCGGCATTAACCGACTGTCTAGGTTAAAGATAACTCACGGCCATTTGAATGATTAATTGAAACCAAGATGCAACTGGTCATTGCTTCAAAGCAACATAGACGGTAATTAAAATCTTGGTCGAATGTAGCCGGTATTTGCTCAAAAGCATTATAGCCGGTTACAAATCCGAATTACGCAAGGTCAAACCCTTAGCATCTAATCCATCACTTGGTTATAATACATCCGTTCGGCCAATGGCCGCCTGCTTATCAGCAAATGGCAATGACGGATACCCAAGGGTAATCTGCAGCTGGTTAAAGAATGATCTAGGTTGGCCCTAGCCGGCACCGTCTGCTAATCCAACTTAGACTAATTCTACTTCTTAAAATATGGTCAATAACCGCCTATCTATTTGTCTGGATGCTTGTATGAACGACTTCCTACTTGGAGTTGAATAATATTAAGCAAACAACCGTCCAAGGGCAGGTAGAGCCGTCCGGCATACCGCATGTATCAAATTATATCGCAAAAAGAAAAAGATTTGTAAGAGAAAAAATTGAAACAAATAACATCAAAGGCAAAACCGACTCAGTCGGCAAATATATTAAAAATAAAAAGATTTTAAGCCGGACCTATGTCCGGGGAGGGAGATACAAGTAAACTACACGGCTCGCAGGCCGGAAGAAGTAAGAAGGAAACAAATTAAGCTACTGTTGCTGCTGTTGCTACGACGGTTGGCCCTGGCCGGCAGGAGGAGCATCTTGGGTTTGCTAGGCTTGAGCTTCGTCAGCCCCACCCGGCATCTGATCCTCTGTCTGCTCCTCTTCCTCCTCTGCAATGCCGGAACACTCTCAAAGGGTGTCGGCTTCTCGGTTCCAAGAACCTAGGCATCAAACACATCAGTGGCTTATTTGTACCTCAGGTCAAAGAAAGCACAGTCGGTGTCCGGATGGATCATGGACAAGGCCATCTTCATGTGCTCTTCACAGTCGCGCTCATTCTCGGTAACCAGCCGGTCTTGTTCAGGCGCCAGCTTTTCTTTGTGGTCTTCCTGGGTCTGGGCTAACTCGTTCTTCAGCCGGTTGACCTCTGCCCGCAGCTCAATATTCTCCTTGTCAGCATCCCACAAGGCTTTGACGTCAGCCTGGAGGTTTTTGACTTGGAGTTCAAAGTCGGCTGCTTTCTTATTGGCTGTATCAGCAGGAGCCGTGAGCTCCTTGATTAGCTCCTCCTAATTCATCTCCCGGCTTTTAGTTTGGATTTCATACATTATGGAGTTATATTGGGTAACATCAATAAGTTCGGCTTCCCTTCTCTGGGCATCCCTTACCTCCTCTTGCTTTTTCCGCAAGGGGACCTTCATTATGTCTACCCTCAACATCACCTGCAATGTCAGCCGGAAAGGGGTTAGTATTTTAATTAAGCTACAACCGGCAAAAGCATAAAGTGGCACAAAAGCACCCAACCGGTCAATTACCTTAGCCAGCAGTGAGTTGTTGCGGTCTATGTTGACCTTGTTTATACCCGGTACCGCCTCCTTTTTGTACCGGGTAAGGGTCCTCAGCATTCTTTTGGCGTAATTTTGGAGATCCAGCTAACGAGAAGAGGCATCTGCATCAATAAATCTATCGGTTAAGTACTGAGCATATGCGGCACCTATATTCTGCCGGCTGCATGAAGAATCAAGTGGCCAGGGGGGATCAAAGGTGAGAGCAGAACCTAGATTTATAGGCTGAGGGGTCACACCACCCCCAGCCGCATTGGAGCCGGATGCTACAGCAAGCACCTGGCTTGAGGAAACTTCAAGCTCCCTCGTTTTGACCTCAGCCGGCCCTGTGCTAAGGCCGAGGTCTTTAAGGCTTTTGCCCGCTAAAGTAGGCTACTAAGCTTGGATTTCTCATGCACTTAACATTACACGATACATAATAAAACCACATTCAACAATGAAATACTCAATTCACAATCTCTTGTTCAAATCAAGAATATCATGCAATCAAATTCAAGATTCTAGGTTAGCTACTCCTATTATAATGAATTAACATGCAATCACATATAATCAATTTAATCACAATCCGTTTATCAAAATCAACCCTCAATTACATAGATTACCTAGGCCGGTTTCATCCCAAAACCCTAGCCAGGAGACTACTCACACATATTCATAATCAAAGCAATAATGAATTCCAAAAGCATAATAGATATAAACATGAATTCTGATTAAGGAATTATAAAGCTTAATTAATAAACAAGAATGAATAATACCAATTGTATTGATGCGAATCAATGACAAAGTTTGGAACTTTGATATCCGATGTCAATGAATAATACAAAGAATCCCAACGAATCTTGCTTCGAATCAATCCGGAAAACTACGATTAACTAGATTAAATCTATGGAATCTCAACTACGGAAGTGCTCTCTGAAGAATACGTCTCTAATCTACCTCAAAATCTGTCTCTCTTAACCCTTACAATCGGGCTATATATAAGTGTTTTAAATCGGAAAGTAAATTGCAGGCTGCCATTCGTAAATCAGCATGGCCGTGCTAGAAGTGGCACGACCGTGCAAACATGGCAGTAGCTGATCCGCAATATCTTCAATTTTGCCACGACCGTGCTGAATTTGGCACGGTCGTGCTAACGCCTGGCACGACCGTGCTGAATCTTGCACTGGCACGGGCATAGAAATTGGCTGACACGGGCACTGTCCTGACTTGGCACGGCCGTGCTTAATCTGGCACGGCCGTGCTGATGCATGGAAAATGGAACGGCCGTGCTTCATCTGTGCATGGCCGTGTTGCCTGGTAAGAATTGCTGGGGCTGCCTGGCACGGGCGTGCCAAATGTGGCACGGCTGTGCTACTTGTGCATCTAATATTTAACATGCCATAATTAATCAAGGTTTAATGATTTAAATTTTTCGTTAAAACAAAAAGCCCCTCGAAAAACATGTTTCTAGGTGGATTTTGGCTTCTAAACAACCCTCAAAGAGTATCAAAAACGATTAAGATCATCGATTCCACAAAAAAATCACTATTTTAGAGTCGAAATCTGGGTTCGTTGGCCAAAATTAGTAAAATACGAGATTAAAACAAATTAAAACGTGCTTCTAATCTAATTAGAAAGCAAAACCAGAATTTAAATCCATTTTAAATGACCTCAATTAATTATTAGTTACAATAATTAAAATGAGCGCGGCTCCGATACCGCTATTGGGTTTTGAAGCATCTAACGCTACGCATAAGAGAAACCCGCCCAAGACCCGCTCACTAATTAAAGTAACTAAATATTTAATCACATAATTAACAACATAAGAAAGAGAAAAATAAAAGACATTCTTTCCCTCAACGCGTGCTTCGCTCCTATAGAGCTCGAACTTCAAAGCCTTAGCTCTATAAGCCAAGAGCCTCCGACGGAGTCCTCCCTTGATACCCGACCCAAACGGCCTCTACCTCGAAGGTTAGTCGGGGCTAGACCGAACTTAATGGTTTTCTCACCTATAGGGAGATGCCTGATTGAGTTCAACTCAAGTGTTCTTCCCAAAACCCAAAACTTGGGTATTTATAGGAAATGGAGACTTGATCTCCATTCTCCCATCAATGTTGGAGATTTTCATTTTCCTCAATTTTATTTTAATCAAAAACAAATAAAATGCAATTTAATCAACAAGCTACATGTGGAAAAGGGTGCACAAAGGTAGGTGAGGACCACTAAGGGAGGGGGACCAAAAATCCCCTTGCTCCCCAAGCAAGGCCACCAAGCATCGGTCCCCACCAAAACTCAAGAGCAGCCCACGCATAGCTGGCAGCCAACCTCCACTTATACATTAATATTACTGATCGATAGTGGCCTCCACTTAGGCATTCCGATTACTTGACCTCACTGAAGAATTAGCTTTCTAATAATTTTGAACCCTCTATCAGAATAATACACTTGATGGAAGGACACCATTCCTTTCAATGCTAGCGTGCCAAGCGTCACCAAGCACTCGCACATCGCATAACACAAGAATCGCACAGGACAGCTCGTAGCATCGCAAGCTATGCGTGCGTGTGCGTGGCTGTGCGTGCTTGCTAGCATAGCAGCACCAGCCACAAGCATGCAATTGGGCCTCGCTAGCACACGCAACGCAGCAGTAGCAGCAGTAGCCCGCATTGCGTGGCTTGCATACTGCGCCGTTGAGTGTGCGGGGTGGGTTGCTAGCATAGCCTAGGTGCTTGGCGCCAGCAAGGATGGCTAGCAGCCATCTGTGTGTGGCCAGCCCGGTCAAAGTGGGGACCGTTTTCTTGGTGGACTTGCTTAGGGAGAAAGTGGTGTTTTGGTCCCCCCTTTTGGTGGTCCTCACCTACCCTTGCTCACATTGTGCCACTTAGAGCTTGTTGATTGTTATGCATTTTAATTAGTTTTTGATTAAAATAAATTGAGGAAAAATGCAATTCTCCCACATTGATGGGGGATGACAAATCAAGGCTCCCTTCCCTATAAATACCCAAGTTTTGGGTTTGGGAAAAAGCACTTGAGTTGAACTCAATAAGGCATCTCCTTGAAAGTGAGAAAACCTTTAAATTCGTAATACTCTAGTTTTTCATTGGACTAGCCCCGACTAACCTTCGGGGTAGCGACCACTCGGGTCGAGTCGAGGGTGCGAGCCGTCGGAGGCCCACGCACTTGCGAGGCTAGAGCTTTCAAGTAAGAGCTCGTAAGTGAGCGATGCACTGACGAGGGTAAGATCGTCTTTTCTCTTTTTCTCTCTTTGTTGTTTAATTATGTGATTGCATGTTTAGTTACCTTAATTAGTGTGCGGGTCTTGGGGGGGTTTCATTCCGCGTAGTGTCGGACACTGCAAAACCCAACAACGATATCACAGCCGCGCTGAATTTAATTATTGTAACAGATAATTAATTGATGTGATTTAAAATGGATTTAAATTTCTGGTTTTGTTTTCTAAGTAGATTAGAAACTTGTTTTAATTAGTCTTAATCTCGTATTATACTAATTTTGGCACATGAACCCAGATTTTGACCCAAAAATAGTTAAACTTGGGTGGAATCGGTGTTCTAAATTGTTTTGACCCATATAAAGGGTTGTCTCGAAGTCAAAATCCACCTAGAAACATGTTTTTCGAGGGGTTTTTTATTTTTGACGAAAAATTTTATATCTTTAAACCTTGATTAATTATGGCATGTTAAAGGTAGATTAAATGTATGGTTGCATCACTAATCTACTGCAATAATAAACCTTATTAAGCATGTTTATGAAGTCATATTTGATGCTTAATTTGGTAAGTCATTTTTCACATAAACTTGACATTTCAGAATTTTGCAAATTAATTGCTTCAAGCGTGAATGTTTATAGTGAATGTGTAATTTTGAAGTCCCTATAATGTCAAAGATCCAATCTTTAATTGTTTATTTGGTTGGAACGTTGATTTCTAAATTCCTTGTTGAACTAATTTTTGGATTTAATCATTTTTTAGTTGATTAAAGTCCTAAAAGTTCAAAACTTGTGATTGAAATTTAATTAATCTTCAAATTGGAAGATGTAATTTGTCAATTATACACAAGTTCGTGTTGGAAATTTTTTCATTAGATGAATGGTTTTATTTTCCCAACCTCTTTTATTTTGTCAAATCTCATTATTAATTTATGTATGGTTAAATTAATTATGAGCATAGCCCTTCAATTTGTAGCATCAAGATGAACCTAAAATTGACTTAAAGAATGGTTCTTGAATAATTTAGGTTTGTGCACTATTAAAATTGAATTTAATTTAGTTGGACTTGTTTTATTTTCATTTTCTCTAATTGGTTCTAAAATAAATTTAGCGGGATTAAAATCCCGAGACAAGTGCACGCAAATCGAGGCAAAATCGCCAAAAACACACCCTTAGGCTAGCCGGGCTGCTCACGCAGCCCACATATTGCTGCCAAGGTGCGTGTGTGAGGTGCCTCGCCTCGTTGATGCGCTAGTGTGTGGTGTGTGTGCAAGTGTGGTGCACACTTGGTGCTACGAGTTGTGTAATAGGCTGCATATTGTGCGGCAAAAGGGGCAGCAAGCCAGCAATGCTAGAAGTCCACCCACAAGCTAACAGCGCCAGTAGCATACGAGCATGCGTAGCACGCTGCGAGGCTGCTGATGCCAACAGGCGTGGGGTGCGTTGCTGGCTGGGCAGGCCAGCACCCTAGGGACGCTTAGCCATGGGCATTGGTGCCTAGCATGCCTAGCCCCATGACTTAGATGTTAGGCACTTGGCCATTTGGTGGGCTATCTTTTTGCGTTGATTGGGCCGATTTTAATTATTTTAACGAGGCTAGGCCTCGGTTCCTCCGGCACTTGCAAAATAATTTGACAAAATATGGGTTAACTTGTTAGATTAATTGGATTAATTATGTTGGATGCGGAATTTAGTGGGAGTTTCATTAATTACTTGAGGTAATTTATTGCGTCTTAATCACATAATTGGCTAACCACTTTGACTAGTTTTAATTAGGCGTGTTAAACGGATTAACCACCTAAGTTAGTTACTAGTTTGCGAGTGTTATGCATTGTTACTTGTTTTTGTTGTAAAATGCATGGGCCATTCACACATAGTGAATGGATGAATGATATATACATTGTATCATAGGTTTTGTCAAAATGGCAACTAGTGGGGCCCGAATAGGATAGTAATTACGGATTACGATCCGTTATGTATTTTTGTAAATCTAAATAAGGTTTGCGTATCGCTGCTTATTTTTGTACCTTACTATTTAGATTAACCCTAGTCATAGTAACTAGTAGTTGCATATTTGGTAGGGATGTCTCAAAGACGGCGTGTCTAAGAAGATAAGCCAAGAAGTTGCATCAAAGACCCATGGAGATTTGAAGACTCAAGGGGGTCATGCTAGTTGCCAAATGCATCTTGTACTTATGGTTTATATATATAATTATGTTTATATTGTAGGGTTTCGTAGTGACCCGACACTACGCGGTAGGAAACCCACCAAGACCCGCCCCTTAATTAAAACAATTATACCTTTGTCGCGTGTTTCGCTCCCAAAGAGCTCTTACTTTAAAATCCCGAAAACACGAGATCTCCGACGGATCGTACCCTCGACCCGACCCGAGCGTCCTAAGTCTTGAAGGTTAGTTAAGACCCGGACAAAATAACTATGAGTTTTACGAATCAAAGGTTTACTCTTACTTAGAGTTGCCTTTTTAGTTCCACTCAAGGTTGTTCATTTCCCAATACCTAAGCATGGTATTTATAGGGAAATGAACCCTTGATTTTTCATCCTCCACCAATGTGGGAGTGTTGAAAATCAATCATTTATTTAATTTCCAAATTAAATAAATAATCAAGTTAATCACATTGCGACAAGTGGCATGTTCTCATGCAAGAGAGTGGTGGCCAAGGTTAGGTGGGGGACCATATGCCTTGCTACCCAAGGTCTTGATTTGGTCCCCACACCCTTGCAAAAAACCGGCTCAAGGAGGGCTAGCTGGCTGCTAGCTAGCGTGCCAGCTAGGGCTGCCAGCTAGTAGTGCCTTGCTGCCCAGCACCCAGCCAGCAAGCCAGTGCGTGCTGCTGCTAGGCTGGTGCTGGTGCTTGTGTGCTGGCGCTGGGCGCTGCTAGCACATAGTGCTGGCACTGGCCCCCAGCAGCCCACGCACAGGCTAGCGCCCACTCTTTCCTTGCGTGTCATTGCTAGCACAACCACCATGCGTGCTGCTAGCGATCCACGCATGCTGGCCCTTCCCTCGCATCATCCTACGCACCACGCACGTAGCACGCTACGCACCATGCACCACACAACGCTCGCACACGCATCAGCCAGTGCCTAGCACTGCTATGCTTGGTGCGAGGCACGCACACACATAGGTGCGCTGTGCTTGGTGCGTGGCCTGCGATGGTGCCTACACACGAAAGGCTAGTGGTGCTTGCTAGCTCGCTGTGCTTGGTGCTGCCATGCGAAGGCACGCACACAAGCACACAGCTCCGTGCTGCTGGGCGACGGTGCACACGCACACGCACACATGCATGTGCCTAGCACTGCGTTGGTGCTGTGCGTGGTGCTAGGGTGTTGCGATAGCCTGCCATGCGCACCCAGGCACCTAGGCTAGCACGCTGCTAGCTGCGATGAGCTGCCTAGGGCTTGTGGTGCTTTGCGATAGGCTGCCATGTGCACGCCTAGGCTGTGATGGTGCACCTTGAGCTTGCGATTGTGCGCCTAACACACCTAGTGTGCTTAGGCTTGCGCCTAGCCATGCTAGGTGCATGCTAGCTCAAACTAGCCTAGCATCCACATGGTTAGAACATTGTGGTGCTACGGCTATACTCGTACTTGTCGCTTGTGATTTTGCGACGCTCGGTCTCGACGCCCTAGGCTCGATTTCCGACGTTTGTATTCGTAAAACTCTGCTGACTCATTAAATCCTTTCGGATTAATTCGTCGTCTCGTATCGGTGGTTCGATTGGGTTCGACCCGAAGGGTTCAGTTAAGATTAAGCTGTAACATCAATTGTACATTGATATTACTGATCGGAAGCGGCCTCCACCTAGGCATTCCGATCACTTGACCTTACTTAAGAATTAGCTCCGTAATAATTCTGAACCCTCTATCGGAAGAATACACTTGTTGGAAGGACACCATTCCTTTCATTTATATGAATGAATGGTATGATATATGCATGTTTAGGATTTCAAATGTTGTGATGATTAATTAAGTTCACTTATATCAACCAACATAGAAACCCTAGGTCCCTATAAAATTGAGCTAAAATTTGCCATTACAAGAATAACACTTACCGAACTAATGCGCGTAGTGATGGGCTACGCCAAAGCGAGGCATCACTACTTCCCTAGGAACGTAAAGGAATCCTTAGATGTCGTTGCAATGGAGATAAAATGTCATGAAAGCATTAGATGCGACATTTGTATCGAACCAAGAGTAGCTTAGAGCTATTAGCAATTAGATTGCTTACCCAAAAATATTAAGTGTTAAGACAAGCCAAAGCATGCTTAATCATTTTTTGATTTTTGGGATCTTGGAATCGTTTTATTCTTGCATAAAAAGGGACTGATATTAATGCATGGATAAAACGCTCAATAAGATTGAAAATTTGCATGTATGCTTTTATTTTCAAACTTATTGGTTTATGAATGGTTTTTCATTTCAAATTCTTTCAATTGTAGAAACATGTCGGCAAATAACTGAAACAACAACTCTTTGTGCCCGGAACTCCCCGACAAGTTGGCTTTTAGCCTTAACTTGGTCAACTTCAAGGAATGGAAAGAGTGTTGGGTTTCGTAGTGACCAGCACTACGCAAAAAGAAACCCGCCAAGACCCGCCCCCATAATAAATGCAATTATTAAGCAAAACATAATTAAAACATAATTAAGGATAAAAGATTATACCTTTGACGCGTGCTTCGCTCGACTATAAGCTCTTACTTGAACCTCGAAAATACGAGATCTCCAACGAGATCGTACCCTCAAACCTGACCCGAGCGTCCTATGACTCGAAGGTTAGTCGAGACCCGGACAAATAAAACTATGAGTTTTACGAATCAAGGTTTACTCGAATCAAGGTTTACACCGTTCCATTGAGGAGTTTTGGGAGGTGTCAACTTTGAAAGAATACCATTTTCTTTCAAGTTATTGTCGAATTCATGGCTCAAATATTAGCCACCTCGATCCGATCGAAGTGCTTTAATTTTCTTGCCAAGTTGATTTTTAACTTCTTTCTGAAGTTCTTTGAATTTCTCAAAGGATTCATATTTATTCGACATTAAGTAGATATAGCCATATCTACTAAAATCGTC
Organism: Chenopodium quinoa; assembly: GCF_001683475.1. Lineage (NCBI taxonomy): Eukaryota > Viridiplantae > Streptophyta > Magnoliopsida > Caryophyllales > Amaranthaceae > Chenopodium > Chenopodium quinoa. Next base: position 506,861 of record NW_018744949.1, on the reverse strand, counting down.
GGTGAAGGTGATGAAATATCGGTAACCCTTTCTTGCGAGTGTACTCATTGTTCCACACACATCCGTGTGTACTAGACCAAATAAGTCACTTGCCCTTTCTCCCAATTTGGAGAATGGTTGTTTTATCATCTTACCTAATAGACATCCTTCGCAATTTTCAAACGACTCCAAGTCGAATGATTCAAGAACACTTTCTTGTAGAAGTTTCTTGATGCGTTTGACGTTAATATGGCCAAGACGACAATGCCACAAGTAGGTTTGATTCGGCTCGATGGTCTTAGCCTTTTTGGCGGTATCATCAATGTTATAGACTTGTTTGTAAAGAGAAAGCACATAAAGACCATTTTTCTGAATATGCTTTACCATATAAAACATTATCGAAAATAAATGAACAACTATGGTTCTTAATTCGAAATTCAAAACCGATATTGAAATAATGTTTTTGGTAACTCTAGGAACATGATAACAATTGTCAAGTTCTAAAATAAGCCCAGAGGGCAATGCCAAGCTGAGAGTTCCAACGGAGACGGCAGACATTCGTGCTCCATTGCCGACCCGAAGCTCGACCTCTCCCTTCTCTAGCCTCCTATTTATCCTTAGTCCCTAAGCATTAGAACAATGGTGTGAGCCACATCCGGTATCTAATACCCATGATGTTTTGCTAGCGAAGTTTAAGTCTATAACAAAAATACCTGATGAAGAAGCAACGGTGTCGTTCTTCTTATCTTCCTTGAATTTGAGGCTGTCCCGTTTCCAATGTCCCTTCTTCATGCAGTAGAAACATTCGGAATCGGACTTGGAAGAGGCTACCTTCTTGTCCTTGCTGCCCTTGGCAGTGTTTGACTTAGGCGGAAAATTTCTCTTTTTCCCTTTAAAGCTCTTCCTCTTGCCCGGATGTTTGAATGGTTTGCCCTTCCTCACCATGAGCATGTCATGCTTGCCCTCATCCTTGAGGGTTTGCTCGGCTTGCTTCAACATACCATGAAGCTCGGTGAGGGTTTTCTCCATGCTATTCATATTAAAGTTCATCTTGAACTAATCATAACCTTTGTGAAGCGAGTGGAGAATTATGTCAATTGCCATCTCGGTTGAATACCCAGCATCAAGCCTTTCCATGTTTTCAAATAATCCAATCATTTTGAGGACATGCGGGCTGACTGGCTCTCCTTTCTTGAGCTTGCTCTCAAGGATCTGCCTGTGCGTTTCAAACCTTTTAGTTCGGGCCTGCTCTTGAAACATATTCTGAAGCTCAGAAATGATCTCAAAAGCCGTCTCCTTTTCAAAGAAAGTATTTTGAAGGTCCGGAGATATAGTGGCGAACATGATGCATTTGACATCCCGATTGGCACTTTGCCATCGGTTAAGGGCGGCCTGAGTGACCTCCTCATTCGAAGCGTCGGGCATTTCCTCATCAAGGACGTTTTCCTTTTGCTCTTGCATTAGTAAAATGCGCAAATTTCTTTGCCAATCAAGAAAGTTTGGCCTGCTCAACTTCTCCTTGTCGAGAATTGAGCGTAAAGAGAATTGGTTGTTGTTTGAGTTACTTGTAGACATTGTTCTACAATTGAAAGAATTTGAAATGAAAAACACTTCATAAACCAATAAGTTGAAATTTAAAAGTGTTCATGCATATTTTCAATCTTATTGAGCATTTTATCCACGCATTATTAAATTGTCCCTTTTAGGCGAAAATAAAATGATTCTGAGATCCCAAAGATCAAGAAATGGTTAAGCATGATTTGGCTTGTCTTAATCATTAAATATCTTAAGGTAAGCAATCCAATTTCTAATAGCTCCATGCTACTCTCGGTTTGATAAAATGTCGCATCTAATGCATCCTTGACATTTTATCTCTTTTGCCACGACATTTAAGGATTCCTTACAGATATCGTTGAGTTTAACCAAGACAACTTGTATACCTATTATACCTTACGTTCCTGGGGAAGTAGTGATGTCTCGCTTTGGCATAGCCCATCACATACGCGCATTAGTTCGGTAAGAGTTGTTCTTGGAAAGGCATATTTTAGCTCAATATTTTAAGGGGACCTAGGGTTTCTATGTTAGTTTGATTTAAGTGAACTTAACTAATCGTCGCAACATATGAAATCCTAGACATGCATCTAACATTCATATATAACAATAATATATATAAAGCATAAATTTATGCATTTGGCAACTAGCATGACCCCTTGAAACCTTCAATTTCCATGGGTCTTCATCTTGGCTCGTCTTCATCGAAACGCTGTCTTGAGACATCTTGGCAAAAATTAAATAACTAGCTAGTACGACTAAGATTAATCTACAGTAACGGTTCGTAGACCGTATTTAGATTTATAAAAATACATAACGGATCGCAGTCCGTATTTTCTATCCTAGTCGAGCCCTACTAGTTGCCTTTTTTCAATAACCTGTTTTGAAAACAATCTTTCATTCACCCATTCACTATTTGTGAATGGCCCAAGCATTTTACGAAATACACAATTAAACACACAAAACTAGTAACTAACTTAGGTGATGATTCCGATTAACGCGGCTAATTAAAACTAGGCAAAGTTGTTTAATCCATTATTTCTGAAAGCAAATTGCTCAAGCAATCAACTAAGCTCCTACTAAATTCCGCATCCATACTTAATTAATCCGATTAATTAAGTCGGCATAACCCATAATTTGACAAAATCAAAATTTTGCAAAAGCCGGAAAAATCGAGGTCTAACCTCGTTAAAATAATTACATAATTTATTTAAAACGACAAAATTTTCACAAAATTAAATAGCTCAAAAATTAAGAAAAATAGCCCACACAAGCACTTAGTGGGTGCGCACCATGGCTGCTAGGCAGCCCATGTGCTGCGCTTGCTGTGCTGTGTGCCAGTATCCACGCCCAGCGTAGCATGCTGCGCCAACCAGCACTAGCAGCTGGTACCTGGCAGCGTGTGGCAGGCTGGCAGGGGCTTGCTTTCTCGCTGCCCTGCAGCACGCACAAGCAACTCCAGCAGCCCTGCCATGCACCTAGCACTATGGCAGCACACAACTCCCACTGCCACACAGCAGCCCCTCAAGGCACACCCTTGTGCGCACCATAGGCACCCACATGTGGGCTGCTAGGTAGCCCGACTAGCCTTAGTGATGCTTGGGTGTTTTTGCCTTGATTTGCGTGCCATTTCTCGGGATTTTGATCCCGATTTTACGTGTGACATAAAAATAATATAAATTTATTTTAGAATTAATTTAAGGGCAAAAATGAAAATAAAATAAGTCCAACTTAATTAAATTCAATTTTAATGGTGCACAAGCCTGAATCATCCAAAAATTTATTTTTGAAATAATTTAGGTCTTCCTTTATGCTTAAAATTAAAATTAGCTATGTCCATAATTAATTTAGGCAATATGCAAATTAATAATGGATTTGACAAATGAGAGTTGGAAAAATAAATTAACCATCTAATGATAAAAATTTTCCAACTTTCATACGTGTGTAAAATACCAAGATTACATCTTCCAATATGAAGATTAATCAAAATTTTACTCACAAGTATTTGAAATTCATGGATTTTAATCAACCAAAAATGAAAAATCCAAACTTTGTTCAATATGGAATTTAGGGTTAGAGTTCCAATCATTTAAACCTAAAATTAGAACTTTAACATACTTGGGAACTTTAACATACTTGGGAACTTAAAATTACACATTCACATCAAACATTCACACGTTAATGCAATTTATTTGCATAATTGTGAAAAATCAAGTTTGTGTGAAAAATAGCATATCAACTCAAGCACTAATTAAAACTCCATAATTATTCTTAAGGATAAGTAAAATAGCAGTAGATTAGGGATGCAATAATGCATTTAATCTAACCTTGTAATTCTTGCATTAATCAATGCTTAAAAAGATTTAAAATTTTCGTCGAAAAATGAAAAAACCCCCAAAAACTTGGGTTTCTAGTTCGAATTTGGCTTCTGGAAAGTCCTTATAAATTGAATCTGTTTCAGAATGTCGATTCCACCCAAAAATCACTATTTTTGAGCCAAAATCTGGGTTCGACAACCAAATCGATAAAAATATGAGTTTTAAAATAATTAAAACGAGCTTGTAATCTAATTAGAAAAGCAAAACCAGAAATTAATAATTGCAAAAATTAAAAGTAGCGTGGCTCCGATACCTCTGTTGGGTTTCGTAGTGACCCACACTACGCGGAAAGAAACCCGCCATGACCCGCCCCCATAATAAATGCAATTAATAAGCAAAACATAATTAAAACATAATTAAGGATAAAAGATTTTACCTTTGACGCGTGCTTCGCTCGACTATGAGCTCTTACTTGAACCTCGAAAATACAAGATCTCCAACGGGATCGTACCCTCAATCCCGACCCGAGCATCCTAAGTCTCGAAGGTTAGTCGAGACCCGGACAAATATAATTATGAGTTTTACGAATCAAGGTTTACTCAAATCAAGAGTTGCCTTTTAATTCCACCCATGCCTTTGGTATTTAAAGGGAAATGAACCCTTGATCTTCATTCCCCAACCAATGTGGGAGAATGAGTAATTTTGACAATTTTAATTCCAAATTAAATTAATAATCAAATCAATCACAATGCAACAAGTGTCAAGGGGTGAGAGAGAGTTAGGTGAGGACCATGAACCTTGGGGCGACCATTGCCTTGCTCCCCAAGGCATGCTCCAAACCCTTGGTCCCCACCCTTACAAAACCATCCTAGGAGGGCTGCTGGGCTGGCAGCAAGCTAGGCACGCCAGCTAGTGCTTCCAGCTAGCACCTGCCAGCAAGCCCCGCATCACCCTAGCTAGCATATGCGTGTTCTGTTGGGCGATGCTTGTGCTGCTGCTGCGTGCTAGTGCGCATGCTAGTGCTAGGCGCTGCAAGCTGCTAGCGTTGGCCCTAGCCTCTCTTGCCATCGCACACGCACAACCAATGCCCCCTTCGCAATTCCCAGCATGCGTGCTGCTAGCGAGCCACGCATGTTGGGCATCGCCTCGCTAGCCACACACACAAGCATGCAAAGTTTGGTGTTGTGATGCTGCGATGGCTTGCGATGGCCCTAGGCATAAGCACACGCACACGCACACAAGGCCTAGAATGGTGCTGTTGTGCGAGGCTGCTGCTGCGATGGTGCCTACGCGCACACACACGCACAAGGGTGCTGTGCTTGGTGCGTGGCTTGCGATGGTGCCTACGCACATGCACACACACAAGGGTGCTGTGCTTGGTGCGATAGTGATGCGATAGCGCCCAGGCACCCATGCACGCACGTTGCGGTGCTGCAGTGCCATGCGAAGGCACGCACACACGCAGGTGGTGCTGCGATGGGCAGCCTAGTGCACCTAGCACGCATGGCGCGCCTAGCACACCATGGTGCGCCTAGCACACACATGGTGCGCCTAGGCTTGCGATGAGCTAGCCTAGCCTAGATACGGCTATGCTCGTACTTGTTGCTTGTGATTTTGCAACGCTCAGTCTCGACGCCCTAGGCTCGATATCCGACGTCTGCATTCGTAAAACTCTGTCGACTCATTAAATCCTTCGGATTAATTCGTCGTCTCAGATCGGTTGTTCGATGAAAGGAATGGTGTCTTTCCAACAAGTGTATTATTCCGATAGAGGGTTCAGAATTATCGGAAAGCTAATTCTTCAGTATGGTCAAGTGATCGGAATGTCTAGCTTAATTTTGACTTAACCCTTCGGGTCACACCCAATCGAGTAACCGATCCGAGGTGACGAATCAATCCGAAGGATTAGATGAGTCGTTAGAGTATTACGAACAAAGACGTCGGAGATCGAGCTTAGAGCATCGAGATCGAACGTCGCAAGTCGAGTCGAATTTGAAATTCAACAAGACGAGAAAAATCAACAAACAACAAGTATGTACTAAGCCGTAGCCTCGCATTGGCCTAGTCATGCGAGTGCTAGGCTAGCCTTGGCCACACACCCATACCGAGCTTGCTAGCAGCGCATGCATGCTAGCATCCCATGCTAGCAGCGCTGGCTTGCTAGCTGGTATGGCAAGGCTAGCATCGCTGGCGCGCTAGGCGTGCTAGCATGCTAGCGCCTCGCACATAGCAGCACTAGCGTAGAATCGCAAGGCCAGCTACAACACGCAAGTGTTGGGCCTCGCTAGCAACGCTATGCGTGCTTGTGCATGCGTGCTTGCTAGACAAGCAGCATCAACCGTTGCAACGTGCTATGCGTGCTAGCTAGCGTAGCAGCACGTCGCTCTGTGTTTTAACGCTATGTGCGTGTATGCCTAGGAAGCAAGGCCAGGCACCAGCGCCTAGAAAGTAGTACTAGGCACCAGCGCCCAGCATGCATGGCGTGCCTACAACGTGTGTGCGTAGGCTGGCTGGCAAGCAAAGCCCAGCCTTGATGCCAGCCTGCCACATGGGATGTCCGGTTTTGGGCTAGTGAGGACCAAGGCTTAGAGAATTGCCTTGCGGAGCAAGGCTATGGTCCCCCCTTGAAAATGGTCCTTACCTAACCAATCATCCTCCAAGTGCCACTTGTTGATTGTTGATTGCATTATTTATTAATTTATTTTGATTAAAATAAATTAGTGGGAAAATGCAATTCTCCCACATTGATGGGAGAAGGGAGATTCAAGTCTCCTTTCCCTATAAATACCCAAGTTTGGGTTTTTTGGAAAAACCACTTGAGTTGAACTCAATGAGGCATCTCCCTTAAGGTGAGAAAACCTCTAAGTTTGTAATACTCTAGTCTTTCTTGGTCTAGCCCCGACTAACCTTCGGGGTAGGGGCCGTTCGGGTCGGGTCTCGAGGGTGGACTCCGTTGGAGGCCGTCGCACTTGCGAGGCTAGTGCTTTTGAAGTAAGAGCTCGATTTGCGAACGAAGCATGCATCAAGGGTATAATTTCTTTCTCTCTTATTTTAATTATTTCTTAATTATGTTTATGCTTGTTTTAATTGCTTTAGTGTGGGTCACTACAAAACCCTACAGCGGTATCGGAGCCGCGCTCCTTTTAATTATTGCAATTATTTATTAATTAAGGTGGTTTTAAGTAAGATTTAATTTCTGGTTTTGCTTTTCTAATTAGATTAGAAGCTCGTTTAAATTAATTTTAAAACACGTATTTTTCTTGATTTGGCAAACCCAGAATTTGGCTCAAAAATAGTGAATTCTGGGTGGAATCGACATTCTGGAACAGATTCATCCGTTTTAGGACTGTCCAGAAGTCAAATTCGAACCAGAAACCCATTTTTCTGGGTTTTTTTCGTTTTTCAACGAAAATTTTAAATCTTTTGAAGCCTTGATTAATGCAATAATTACAAAGTTAGATTAAATGCATTATTGCATCTCTAATCTACTGCTATTTTAATTATCCTCAAGCATAATTATGGAGTTTTAATTAGTGATTGAGTTGATATGCTTTTTGTCATACAAACTTGATTTCTCACAATTATGCAAATAAATTGCATTAATGTTTGAACGTTTGATGTGAATGTGTAATTTTAAGTTCCCAAGTAAGTTAAAGATCTAATCTTTAAATGTTTAATTGATTGGAACTTTAACCCTAAATTCCATATTGAACAAAGTTTGATTTTTCATGTTTGGTTAATTAAAATCCATGAAGTTCAAATTCTTGTGAGTAAAATTTGATTAATCTTCATATTGGAAGACGTAATCTTGATATTTTACACAAGTATGAAAGTTGGAAAAAATTTTATCATTGGATGGTTAATTTGTTTTTCCAACTCCCATTTGTCAAATCCATTATTAATTTGCATATTGGCTAAATTATTTTGGACATAGCTCATTCAATTTAATGCATCAAGTTAGACCTAAAATTAATTCAAAGAATGGTTCTTGAATAATTTAGGCTTGTTCACCATTAAAATTGAATTTAATTAAGTTAGACTCATTTTATTTTCATATTTCCTCAAATTGATTCTAAAAAATAAAATTTAGAATTAATTTATGTCACACATGAATCGGGATTAAAATCCCGAGAAATATGCACGCAAATCAAGAAAAGAACACCCAAGCATCACCAAGGCTAGCTGGGCTGCTCACGCAGCCCATATGTGGCTGCCTTTGGTGCGCGTGGTGGTATTCTCACCTCACGCAAGGGCTGTGCTTGTGGCATGTGGTGCGTGGCTGCTGGGATGCTCTCAAGGCTGGTGGGCCCAGCCACAGCTAGGTGCCTAGCATGCCTAGGCCCATGGCTAGGTTGTTAGGCACTGGGATTAAAGAAGGCTGATTTTCGATGCAAGGGCTATAAGTGTTTTGCAAAAATTTTGCCGTTTTAAATTATTTATGTAATTATTTTAACGAGGTTGGACCTCGATTTTTCCGGCTTTTGCAAAATTTTTGATTTTGACAAATTATGGGTTATGCCGACTTAATTAATCGGATTAACTAAGCATGGATGCGGAATTTAGGGGGAGATTAATTGATTACTTGAGCAATTTGCTTTTAGAAATAATGAATTAAACAACTTTGACTAGTTTTAATTAGACACGTTAATCAGATTAACCACCTAAGTTAGTTACTAGTTTTGCGTGTTTAATTATGTATTTCGTAATTTGCATGGGCCATTCACAAATAGTGAATGGGTGAATGGAAGATTGTTTTCAAAACAGGTTATTGAAAAGGCAACTAGTAAGGCCCGACTAGGATAGAAAATACGGACTGCATTCCGTTATGTATTTTTGTAAATCTAAATACAGTCTGCGTACCGATTAAGTTTTTTTGTACTATTAGATTAATCTTAGTCGTTCTAGCTAGTTTATTTTATTTTGGTCAAGATGTCTCAAGAAGGCGTTTCAATGAAGACGAGCCAAGATGAAGACCCATGGAAATTGAAGATTTCAAGGGGTCATGCTAGTTGCCAAATGCATCTATTTTATGCTTTATATATATTGTGATTATATATATATTTGAATGTTAGATTCATGTCTAGGATTTCGAATGTTGCGGTGATTAGTTAAGTTCACTTAAATCAACCAACATAGAAACCCTAGGTCCCTTCATAATATTGAGCTAAAAATTGTCGTTCCAAGAACAACACTTCCCGAACTAATGCGCGTATGTGATGGACTACGCCAAAGCGAGACATCACTACTTCCCTAGGAACGTAAGGTATACTAGGTATATGAGTTGTCTTGGTTAAGCTCAACGATATCAGTAAGTAGTCCTTAGATGTCGTGGCAAAAGAGATAAAATGTCAAGGATGCATTAGATGCGACATTTTATCAAACCGAGAGTAGCTTAGAGCTATTAGCAATTGGATTGCTTACCCTAAGATATTAAGTGTTAAGACAAGCCAAAGCATGCTTAATTACTTTCTAATTTTTTGGATCTTGGAATCGTTTTATTCTCGTCTAAAAGGGACAAATTTTAATGCGTGGATAAAACGCATAATAAGATTGAAAGTTTACATATATGCTTTGAATTTCAAACTTATTATGATCTTGATAAATGGTTAAACTTTGCACTTATATATATGAGTAGAATTCTTAATCAAATTATATTGTTTCCATTGATTGGTAAAAGAAATCTTTTGAGAATGGTTCTAAAAAATGTAAAGGAATCTCAAAATACAACCTCTCATAATTGACTTTTATGACTAAAGTCCGAAAGGACGGTTGGATATCATGTTTCAAAATACTAGGTAGTTTTGATAAACATGAAATATTGAGTTGAAAAACACAAAATTGTCAATAGTTGACAACCAACATATCTTTTCACTTCATACACAAATGAGTAGGACTCATTGATGTAGGAATTCAAGTACGAATTGAAAGAAAAGATGGAACTTTGTTTCACGGCGCATTAGATGCTTAATCATGCCTAAGAAAGTGTAAAAGTCAAGACACTTAAAGAAATGACTCTTAAAGTTATGAGATGGCGTATAATAAGAAATATAGGAAACAAGGAACGAAAGAGAGGAATAAGGTTCTTTTTCTACCCTTAAGTTCATGTTTTATGATTAACTTAGCAACTTGTTACCTTCACAAGTATTTGATACTGCTTGAGTGTTCCACTTTGAAAGTAACCTCAAACCGTTGAAGAAAGGCTAAGTTATTGACTTACAAGCTTAGAATGAAGCAAGTAGTGCTGCATCAGTTGTAAGGTCATTTGTTTTGTTTAAAGTCCTTTTAAGTCAAGGCTGGAACAAATAATGGTTATTATGTTCCATAATCAGCAAACGATCCGTTTACACACGGAAAGACTCACATTCAATAAAAGAGAAATAGTTGCGGATTTTATGTGAATAACATGGTTGTCTAACCCATGAGTCAAGAATGCTTGATTATAAATAAACATTTCCCTAACATGAAAACTCACAAGGTTCAAGTCATGGACACGATTTGTGTTCCGAACATTTTAGCAATGTCACAACAACAAGAACATACTCAAGGCTCTATTAGATAGACTCTTGATAGTTGATCGATTCGGAATCGTTCTATGACAAGCAAGTCTTACTTGTTGAAATTGACAAATAAAGGAGCTATTGTGCTTGGCATAGACAATTGACTCCAAAAGCTAAAGAGGATTACATTACTTCAACGTCTCACAAGAATTTGAAAGAACGTGGCTACATTCATCAAATGTGAGCAAACTGGACCTTAAGTAGCTCAAATATTCAGTGAAGTATAGAATCGACTTGGTGAGATATCACAACGTCTAGCTAGATTAGATCGAGTGATGTTTGCTTGAGCCAAGTGTGATCACATCAAACTTATGGAATTGAAATTTCATAATTAGCTCCACAAAGAACATAGTGTGTCTTGACGGAGACCTCGATGCCATTTGGAAATGACTCGAAGGATGATGAATCACATCCCTTCCTATAAAATTCTTAAGATTTGCCCAAATGTCTAAATGTTACACTAAACAAAAGTGTCGAAGATAAGAAAGGACACCATATTCAGTTATGGATAAAAATAGTTTCTAGCGTCTTTTCAAGTATATGTCTAGGGCTCTTAGCTCAGTGGGAGTTCATTAACTCAGTGGGAGCTAAGTGGCTCAATAAGGGCTAAGATAGCTCGAGAAGTAGCTAACTGTTTGTTTCACAACGAACTTTTACCCGAAGACAATATACATGTCTCTTTGTAAGTATTCAAATGAGACTACGGGCATTACCTCCACAACCTGATTGAGGACATAGTATTTGTTGCTCTAAATGGTGTCTTTCAGGAAAGTAACACCTTTCCAAAATTACAAGTGGGAGGAAAATCGAACTTGGACGAAGTTCGAGAGGACGAGCAACAATGTTAACCTAATAAAACTGACAATCAAAATGCTTTAGCAGCAGTTGATAAGATTGGTCAGAATCAAACAGAAATGTAAATGCTCAACTCGCACGAAGTTCGAGAGGACGAGCAACAATGTCAACCTGATAAAATTAACAATCAAAATGCTTTAGAAGCAGTTAATAAGATTGGTCAGAATCAAACAGAAATGTAAATGCTCAACTTAGACGAAGTTCGAGAGGACGAGCAACAATGTCAACCTGATAAAACTAACAATCAAAATGCTTTAGAAGCAGTTGATAAGATTGGTCAGAATCAAACAGACAATGTAAATGCTCAACCTATTACCCCGTACAGGTATGGAATTCACCAAAGGCTTGGATTGAATCCTATAAATTTCTATTAAGTTAGAAATAAACCTAAGACTTACAAACATATTATTCACCATTGGATGGTGAGGGAATAGTGTCTTGTAAATTAGCTACGACAAATCCTAATTCCGAAGAATGGCTAGAAGCCATAAAATCCGAAATAGACTCCATGTTTGCAAATCATGTTTGGAACTTGATTCATTTGCGTGAAGGGTGACAGACCCATCAATCGCAAATAAGTTTTTAAGAAGAAAACTAACAAATGTGGAAATGCACAAGCATAGAAACCTAGATTGGTTGAAAAGGATACAATTAATTCACGGTGTTGATTTTAATAAAAAACCTATTCACCAATCGGAATGCTAACGTCTTTTCGTGATTGTTCTAGCAAAACTGCGCATATAAAATATGGCTAAATACGAAACCGCCTTCCTAAAATTGGATTTTGGAAGAGACTATGGAAACAGTCTAAGGGTTTTGTAATTCTAAGTAATGCTAGATTTGAAAGCAAGCTCAAGAAATCCATAATGGGATTAAATGAAGCATTGCATGAAGGAATTAGGAACATGCATTCTCAAAAAGTCAATAAAAGATTTGGCTAAAGGAGAATTATAAAAATTCTTATACATAAGAAGTTTAGTGGGAGCAAGAGTCAATCTTGTATGGTCCAACAAGAAGTTTGTGAACTCTATTGTGAAATGACTATCAAATGCTAAATATTTAGATTTGAAAGTATTTTCGACAATGGACCAAACAAAAGGCGACACTTAGTACATATTGGAATTAAGATCTATTGGATTGACTTAATGAAACGTTTAAACGAGTAAGGGAATTTACCGTGTTAAACATGAAGGACTTGAAAAGGCTTTCGACCCATATGTATAAAACTAAGTAATTGTTTTAACTAAGTATAAGCTGGGCAAATACTAAGTCAAACAAGAAAGACTCTGGTAGAGACTTTCAACCATGTCACATAGCAAACAATTTAGCAAGACTCGGTGAAATTGGATGAGCTAAAAGTTACATGGATAGAATTACATTGGGAATAGTTCTGTAATTAAAACCATCATGTACGCTATGATATGGAATCGCCACAAACTTACATGCTTAAAGCATGAAAAGTATAAAATACCAATCAATCTAAATCTAAGTGATGAATCGTTAGATTATGGTCAAGAAAATCCAAAGTACTTTGATAAGTAAAAGGGAATCAGTTCTTGACGCGTAGAAACAATTGCAATTGAGAATTGATGTTGCAAGCACATCCTTAGCAAGGATTAGATCCTTAATAAGGAAGCCATTTATAAGCACGAGCTAGAATGCGTCGTGGCTTGAGAATGGTAACATGGACAAGAATCCATGTATAATGTGCAGAAATTTAAGGTAAATTTCCATAATCACAAGTGATTAGGGTCTCTCAAATCATTGTGAGTTGTTCGGAATAAAATCCGAGCAAAGCAACGTCAGAATGTTTACTAAAATATATTTTGAGAATACTATTGCCTGGAAGGCAACAATAAGAAAGTGTTCAATGGAATGTTCGTTGTCGAACGTTGATTGTAGGTTGTCAAGTTGAAAGGTCTCAAAGTCATGAAAATGAGTGAGAGCCGTCACTTGGACAATAAATCCTAAATCACATATGATCCATAACACTCTCAAAATTTTATCTAATTATGAAATTATTCGATAATGAAGATGCTAAGATTTGCAAAGTAATAGTGGCTAAACCTATGCAATAAGTGAACGACAACATTCGCAATTGCATAAAAGAAATCAAGCATATTAAGTATGGGTGTGATTTCTATAAATGTTTAATGAAGAGTATTACTCTTGAAACATTTGAAGAAATCCATTGATCATAAGATGGAACGTTTAAGAGTTTCATGGTGGAATTAAAATTTTACTAATAAAATTCCACAAACTATTTTATTGTGGTTTAGAATCAAATAATGAGTCCATTAGATTTGTGAAAATATTTAAAACAGGGTATCAAGACCATGTCTTGGATAAAGAAACACCTGTTAAGTGAACATTGAATTTTTAATTCGAAAAATTGTCCCTAATCGAGGTTATTTAACCGATGGACGATTAATGACCACTGGAGATTAGTGTGTAGTATGATTTACAGCACCGTTTCTTGTGCTGCAAGGACATAGAAGTCATAAATCATTTGCAAAGGTGCTAGTTTGGAACTGCACCAGATCGACCTATGAGAGTACTTTAAGAGATTTAAAATCGTCATAAATACAATTCTCATTATGACTATCAGAACCTCTTTCCTCAACCAAGAGTATTGTGAAGTTCTCTTGTTTGAGTACTAGTCTCTTTGATGTTGTCCAACGTCTGCCGTAACTGGGGATCATAACGGCAACACTCGGGTGACTAGGTCCTCTTAGTAAGAAAGCTTACAAAACAAGACTGGAATGTCCCCCTACTAACAATAGGGAATATGTCTTTGTTGTTTACAAGGCCGCTCGAAGAGCGAGACTGTGAAAATGCATGGCCGTGCTCAGATAGATTTAAGAAATCATCTGCTTATTGACAGTCAAACTTGGAGATCGAGAAACACTTCTGAACGTAATAAGGATGACAATGAATCTTACCTTATAGTTCACAAAGAGACATTAAGCGACATAGGAAATGGGCTATACACTATATGCACACTTGTGGGAGATTGAAAGGAATGGTGTCCTTCCAACAAGTGTATTATTCCGATAGAGGGTTCAGAACTATCAGAAAGCTAATTCTTCAGCAAGGTCAAGTGATCAGAATGTCTAGGTGGAGGCCGCTTCCGATCAGTAATATTAATGTACAATTAATATTACAGCTTAATCTTGACTGAACCCTTCGGGTCACACCCAATCGAGTAACCGATCCGAGGTGACGAATCAATCCGAAGGATTAGATGAGTCGTTAGAGTATTACGAACAAAGACGTCGGATATCGAGCTTAGAACATCGAGATCGAGCGTCGCAAGTCGAGTCGTATATGAAATTCGACAAGACGAGAAAAATGAACAAGAAACAAGTATGTGCTAAGCCGTAGCCTCACATTGGCCTAGCCATGCGAGTGCTAGGCTAGCCTTGGCCACACACCCATACCGAGCTTGCTAGCAGCGCACGCATGCTAGCATCGCTGGCTAGCTAGCTGGTATGGCATGGCTAGCATCGCTAGCGCGCTAGCATGCTAGGGCCTCGCACATAGCAGCACTAGTGTAGCATCGCAAGGCTAGCTGCAGCACGTAAGTGTTGGGTCTCGCTAGTAACTCCTATGCGTGCTTGTGCATGCGTGCGTGCTAGCCAAGCAGCATCAGCCGTTGCAACGTGCTATGCGTGCTTGCTAGCGTAGCAGCACATCGCTGTGTGTGCTAGCGCTATGTGCGTGTATGCCTAGCAAGCAAGGCCAATCACCAGCGCCTAGCAAGCAAGGCCAAGCACCAGCGCCTAGCAAGTAGTGCCAGGCACCAGCGCCCAACATGCATGGCGTGGCTGCTGCGTGTGTGCGTAGGCTGGCTGGCCAGCAAAGCCCAGCCTTGGTGCTAGGCGCCAGCTGGGCAGCCTAGGCAGCCAAGGCAGGCTGCCAGCCAGCCACGTGGGATGTCCGGTTTTTGGCTAGTGGGGACCAAGGCTTAGAGCATTGCCTTGAGAAGCAAGGCTATGGTCCCCCCCTTGAAAATGGTCCTTACCTAACCAATCATCCTCCATGTGCCACTTGTTGATTGTTGATTGCATTATTTATTAATTTATTTTGATTAAAATAAATTAGTGGGAAAATGCAATTCTCCCACATTGATGGGAGACGGGAGATTCAAGTCTCCTTTCCCTATAAATACCCAAGTTTGGGTTTTGGGAAAAACCACTTGAGTTGAATCAATAAGGCATCTCCCTTAAGGTGAGAAAACCTCTAAGTTCGTAATACTCTAGTTTTTCTTGGTCTAGC
Organism: Chenopodium quinoa; assembly: GCF_001683475.1. Taxonomy (NCBI): domain Eukaryota; kingdom Viridiplantae; phylum Streptophyta; class Magnoliopsida; order Caryophyllales; family Amaranthaceae; genus Chenopodium; species Chenopodium quinoa. The sequence goes on along the minus strand of NW_018744949.1, from coordinate 491,323 downwards.
CCCGTCTAACCTTCGGGGTAGGGGCCCTTCGGGTCGGGTCTCGAGGGTGGATTCCGTTGGTGGCCGTCGCACTTGCGAGGCTAGATCTTTCGAAGTAAGAGCTCGATTTGCGAGCGAAGCACGCATCGAGGGTATAATTTATTTCTCTCTTCTTTTAATTATTGCTTAATTATGTTTATGCTTGTTTTAATTGCTTTAGTTATCGGGGGCGGGTCTTGGGGGGTTTCCTTTCTGCGTAGTGTGGATCACTACGAAACCCTACATTTGATTGGGTTCGACCCGAAGGGTTCAGTTAAGATTAAGGTGTAATATTAATTATACCTTAATATTACTGATCGGAAGTGGCCTCCACCTAGGCATTCCGATCACTTGACCTTATTGAAGAAGTAGCTCTGTAATAATCCTGAACTCTCTATAAGAATAATACATTTGTTGGAAGGACACCATTCCTTTCAAAGAGGAACACAGGAAAACTCTTCGGAATTGTTCCTTAGAGTACACTCTTGATACTCCCATTCCAAGCTTCTTCTCTAAGGGAATCATGACTGATGAAGCTCATGATACATGGTCTTCCGATTGAAATAAAGTCTCACGACTAATGGCTAATTCCATCCCGGAAGAATGGAAAGAAAGCTCTCCTATTTTCCGAACATGTTCCTCAAAGTACTTGAGGACGTTGTCAATGTGAGAGTCACCAAGAGTCGTAATGGCAACTATGATGGACTCGTGTTTGATGTGACTAGGTCACTCTCGAACATGAAGAAAAAGCCACCAGAAGAAGGTTGAATTGCTAAGGAGAGGCGCCGGCTTTGGTCAAGGGTCTACAATACCAAATTGAGACCTGGTATGCCCCTCCAACCTCATGTACATAGAGTGCATATAGCTGCGGGAAAGGAGACACACTTTTTAAAAGAGGTGGTGCAGCTGCTTCACCAAGCCACCTCCTATGGAGCAACCAAAATGCCCATAAGTGCAAAGAAGAAGGAGTTCAAGAACAAAGCGAAGATGCGATGTTTCTATAGTGGTGGGCAAGGCCACTACAAGAGGGAATGCAAGATCTTCCGAAAGGAAGAGGAGGAGAGGAATGTTTCATCTACCTCAGGTACCTTCATTAACACTTGTGTATAAAGCTATTCATATAAATTGGATACCATGTATAACTCACTTTATGCTCCCATTTCAGGGACCAAGTGAGAGGCTTCACAAGTGGATGTGCAACTATGAGAGAACGATAAAGATGGTCATTCGGTCGCGCTTTTAGGCACATTATTGTCTATGGCTTGTAATTAACTAATCTTTGTTTGTCATGCTTTTGAACATACTTTGATCTATGGTATTGGACACCGGGTTACATTTATCACAACACTATAACAATGGTTGTTTTGAAATGTCGTGCTTATATGTTCTATAAAATTGCACATGATTAGATAAATGTTAATAATACCACCAAAAGAGCTAAGACCATTGAGTCGAATCAAACGTACTTGTGGCATTGTCGTCTAAACCAAATTAACATCAAACGCATCAAGAAACTTCTTCATGAAGGTATTCTTGACTCATTTGACTTAGAGTCGTTTGAAAATTGCGAAGGATGTATATTAGGCAAGATGATAAAGCAACCATTCTCTAAGTTAGGAGAAAGGGCTAGTGACTTAATGGGTCTTATACATACGGATGTATGTGGACCAATGAGTACACCCGCAAGGCAAGGTAATCGATACTTCATCACCCTCACCGACAATTGTAGTAGATATGGCTATGTCTACCTTATGTCGAACAAATCAGAACCTTTTGAGAAATTCAAAGAGTTTCAGAGTGAAGTTGAAAATCATCTTGGCGAGAAAATCAAAGCACTTCGATCGGATCGAGGTGCCGAGTATTTGAGCCACGAATTTGACGATCACTTGAAAGAAAATGGTATTCTTTTAGAGTTAACACCTCCCGGAACTCCACAATGGAACGTAGTGTCCGAAAGGAGGAATCGTATCTTGTTAGACATGGTCCGATCAATGATGGGTCTTAGTGAACTTCCTATCTCTTTCTGGGAACACGCACTTCGAACTGCGGCACTAACACAGAACCGTGCTCCGTCAAAAACTGCCGAAAAGACTCCATATGAATTATGGATGAAGAAATCCCACGGTTGTCTTTCCTTAAGATTTGGGGTTGCGAAACATAAGTCAAAAGATTAATTTTTGACAAACATCACCTAAATCGGACAAGTGGTTCTTTGTGGAATACCCAAAAGAAACCAAAGGGTATTACTTCTACAACAAATGCGAGAACAAAGTGTTTGTTGCTCGTGATGGTGTCTTTTTGGAGAAGGAACACCTTTCCAAAATGAGAAGTGGGAGGAAAATAGAACTCGATGAAGTTCAAGAGGATGAGCAACAAAGGTAACTTGACAAAATTGACAATCAAAGTGCTTTAGAAGCAGTTGTTGACATTGGTCAGAGTCAAACCAAAAATGTGCAAAGTCGAACCGACAATGCAAATGCTCAACCTATTACCCTGCGTAGGTCGCAACGACCAAGATCTCAACCAGATGGATACCTCGATGTTTTCTTAACCAAAGATCAAGACATCCTAGTTATGGATGGAGATGAGCCAGCGACGTACAAACAAGATATAACGAGCCCCGACTCTGTAAAATGTAAAGAAGCCATGAAATCCGAGATGGACACCATGTTTGAAAATCAAGTCTAAGACTTCGTTAATTTGCCCGAAGTTTACACACCTATCAATTGCAAATGGATTTTCAAGTTGAAAATCGACAAAGATGGAAATGTATCTATATACAAAGCTAGACTGGTGGCAAAAGTTTACAGGCAAATTCACGGCGTTGATTATGATGAAACCTTTTCGCTAGTCGCCATGCTTAAGTCCGTCCGGATTATCCTAGCAATTGTCGCATATTATGATTATGAAATATGGAAAATAGATGTCAAAACCGCCTTCCTTAATGGGATTTTAGAAGAAACTGTGTACATGACATAAAAAGAAGGTTTTGTTGATCCAAGCAATGCTGGGAAGGTATGCAAGCTTAAAAAGTCCATATATTGACTAAAGCAGGCAAGAAAAAGTTGGAATCTGGGATTCGATGAAGCCATTAACAAGTTTGGTTGTATCAAAAATCCAGACGAGTCTTGTGTTTACAAGAAGGTCAGTGGGAGTGACATCGCATTCCTCATCTTATATGTCGATGAAATATTACTCATTGGAAACAACACTAAACTCTTAAAGTCTGTAAAGGGCAAGCTTGGTAATTGCTTTTCAATGAAAGACTTGGGAGAGGCATAATACATATTGGGCATCAAGATCTTTAGGGATAGATCTAAAAGTATGATTGGATTGAGCCAGAGTACTCATATTGATAAGGTACTGGCACGATTCAACATGAAAGGGGCCAAAAGAGGGCACCTACACATGTCACATGACGTAACTCTCAGCAAGAAGCAATGTCCGCAGACTCCCGATGAGCGAGAGAATGAATAAGATTTCATATGCTTCGCTTATTGGATCGATCATGTATGCCATGATATGTACTAGGCCGGATGTATCGTATGCCTTGAGTGCTACAAGCTGATACCAATCAGACCTAGGAGAGGCGCAATGGACTGCGGACAAGAATATCCTAGAGTACCTGAAAAGGAACAAGGATAAGTTTCTGGCTATGGTGGTAGTAATGATTTACTTATTGAAGGTTATACCGACGCGAGCTTCCAGATTGACACAGATGACTCCAAGTCGCAGTCAGGGTACATATTCTGCCTAAATAGAGGAGCGTTTAATTGGAAGAGTGCTAAGAAAAGCACCACTGCAGATTCTACAACTGAAGCCGAATACTTAGCAGCTTCGGAAGCAGCTAAAGAGGTAGTTTGGATTCGTAAGTTCATCAGTGAACTTGATGTTGTACCCTCAATCAAGGGTCCAATAGACCTCTATTGTGATAACAATGGAGCTATTGCTTGGGCCAGGGAGCCAAGTGATGCGTTTCTTGATTTGTTTAGTCATAGGTTTAAACAAGCTTTACTCGTTTGTTTTATCCTAAGGGTTCTAAATCTGATTTCATGGCTTCACTCACCTTAACCTCGTGATTTAGGGGTTTTTTTTAGGATAGATTGAATTAGCTTCACTCACTAATTAATCTAACCTCTCAAATCAGGTTTCACTTGCCTAATATAAGGGTTTTTTATGTATAAATTCACTCGTGAAACACAAAGCAAATTTGAAAAAAGAACGTTCCAAGTCAACAAGCAATAAAGCTAGGTTTAATCAACAAAACAATCTGATTATTTGCGTATGATTACAACCCTATTTATAAGCTTTACTCTCCTAGGAATATTAGGACAAGTCCCTAATTCAATCCTAATCAAACTAGACTTATAAACCGACTTGAACTACAAGCAAATATCTACACGGTTTTTACAACTAATCAAATAAGATATAATTTGATTAGTTATCTAAATCAACTAGAACTCTAACTAACCTTAAGATAGAATTTGATAATTCCATCCTAACTTAAACTTGTTGAGCAAGTTCCTTACACAAGTCCTAATCAACATAGGAACTAACTAGGCTAAAACAAGTCCTAATCAATTTAGGAACTAACTAGGCTAAAACAAGTCCTAATCAATTTCGGAACTAACTAGGCTAAAACAAGTCAAAATGCAATTAGAAATCCTAAGTGCTTAAAACAAGAAAAACCCTTTCAAGTGAAAGGTAAAAACTTGTAAGCAAAAATCTAATTTAAGAAACATTAAAGAAACTTCTAGAAAGTTCCAAGAACGAACCAAAAAAGGAAATCTTGAATGCTCCCATACTCCCCCTCTTGAAAGCGAACTTGTCCTCAAGTTACATCATAGCAAGGAACGAGATCATTTGCGCTAAGAGAAGCACAAACGCCTTCACCAAGTAGCACTTGAAATGTATCATAATTCTCTACTTCAAGACTCTTCATATGATTCATAAAAGTAATGTTTTATTCCATCAAAGCAGCCATCTGTTCAAGCAAGTGAGTTTCCGTTGATTTACTCACCATATTTGCGCACAATCAATAATCTTCCCTAGAATAATCGTCGCTGTAGATTTTGCGTCACTTATCCAATGACCACGACATTTTACAGGCTATAATTTTAGTATAACAGGAATCCAACACAAAAATAATCACCAAAAAAAACGAATAGAAAATTCGCAGTAATTAAAAACTTTCAGTCGCTCCAGAATTTTCGTCCAGAAACAAAACGACCAAAGTTTGAAGCTCCCTAGGGCTCGTTACTTGATCAAACTTAATGAAACTTTATAGGACAAAACTTTAAAGACATTATAACACAATAGAAGTGGAATCACTAAAAAATACCAAGTAGAAAATTCGTAGTAAAATAAAACTTCCAACTGGTCCAGATCTGCACCAAGCAGAACAAGAACCAAGAAACTAGCACGAATTGATTCTTGATTGCTCAAGAACAAGGATATAACAACTCAATAATCACACCAACAGCTCTAATACCATATGATGCTTTTCTTTATTTGTTTAGTATTAGGTTTAAATAAGCTTCACTCATTTATTTTAGCCTAAGGGTTCTAAATCTGATTTCAAGGCTTCACTCACCTTAATGTCGTGATTTAGGGGTTTTTTTTTAGGATAGTTTGAATTAGCTTCACTCACTAATTAATCTAACCTCTCTTAAATCAGGTTTCACTTGCCTAATCTAAGGGTTTTTATGTTTAACTTCGCTCATCAAACACAAAGCAAACTTGGAAAATGAACGTTCCAAATCAACAAGCAATAAAGCTAGGTTTAATCAACAAAACAATCTAATTATTTGCGTGTGATTACAACCCTATTAATAAGCTTAACTCTCCTAGGAAGATTAGGACAAGTCCCTAATTCAATCCTAACCAAACTAGACTTCTAAACCGACTTGAACTATAAGCAAACATCCACACGGTTTTTACAACTAATCAAATAAGATAGAATTCGACAAGTCCCCAATCGGATTCATGCTAGCGTGCCAAGCGTCGCCAAGCACTCACACATCGCACAACACGAGCATCGCAAGTTGTGTGCAATGCCTGTGTGTGATATTGCTATGGGTGCATGGCTGTGCGTGCTTGCTAGCATACCAGCACTAGCACAAGCATGAGAGGATCGCAAGAACAGTGTTGTGTGTATGCATTTTATGGCTGTGCGTGCTTGCTAGCATGGTAGCAACAGCCACAAGCAGCAGCTGGGCCTCGTTAGCACACGCAACGCAGCAGCAGCAGGAGTCCGCATTGCGTGTGCGGGCTTGGCTACTAGCACATCCAAGGTGCCAGGCGCCGTCTAGGCAACCTTGGCAGCCAAGGCTGGCTGGCAGCCAGCTGTGCGTGGCCAGCCTGGTCAAAGTGGAGATCGTTTTCTTGGTGGCCTTGCTTAGGGAGCAAGTGGTGTTTTGGCCTCTTCTTTTGGTGGTCCTCACCTACCCTTACTCACCTTGTGCCACTTGCAGCTTGTTGATTGTTTTGCATTTTAACTTGTTTTTGTTTAAAATAAATTGAGGAAAAATGCAATTCTCCTATATTGATAGGTAATGGGAAATCAAGGCTCCTTTCCCTATAAATACCCAAGTTTTGGGGTATAGGAATAAGCACTTGAGTTGAACTCAATAAGGCATCTCCTTGAAAGTGAGAAAATCTTTAAGTTCTTAATACTCTAGTTTTTCTTTGGTTCAGCCCGGACTAACCTTCGGGGTAGAGACCGCTCGGGCAGGTTGACGGTGCGAGCAGTTGGAGGCTAAAGCTTTCAACTAAGAGCTCGTAAGCGAGCGAAGCATGCGCCGAGGGTAAGATCGTCTTTTCTCTTTTTCTCTCTTTGTTTTTTAATTACGTGATTGCATGTTTAGTTACCTTAATAGTGTGCGGGTCTTGGGCGGGTTTCATACCGCGTAATGTCGAACACTACGAAACCCAACAATATTAATATCAATTTGCAAATTACAAATACTTGGGCCAAAAAGAGACAAATAATCGTGGTCCATTGAAGTTGTATACTACTTCCATATTTCAAAACAAATAACAACAAAACAACTTCAACATTCTTCTACCACAAAACTGGCAAAAGCAACTACCTTGTAAGATATTTGGGGATTGAATTATCAAGAAAGGAAAGATAATGATGAAATCAGATGAGGATGAGAGCAAGAAATTCAGGATTAAAAAAAAAAAATATACAAACAGGAAGGTTGGATGGGGGAGGTATATCTCAAAGGTTTGCTGGCACCGAAAATCAGAGAGGAGACGAGAAGTTTTACGAACTTGCTGGGCGATTTTGGAGGACAACTTGGGTGTCTTTAGGGTTGGTCTTTTTGGTACTTGACAAATTTATTTTTGGGTGGATTTTTGGGGCAGCAACCGTGAGGATTCGGAAGCAGGCAGCCAGCGAAGGAAACACATTTGCTACCTAGGTATTATTTGTGGTCGTACTTTCATTTCTCCTTTCTAATAAAATGTGAAATTAGATTTAATTGTTAGTTTATAAGTTGGTATTACGAATTTAGTTAATTGTTTACAACTTTTGCATGTGTATTTCAATATTTGGATTTGGTAGTAGTTTATTTCTGCTCCTCAGTCCATTATTGTTAGATTAAGAAGTAATTTCAAGTATTATTGGATTATTTTACTTGTTTATATTTATTTTCTTACTTTCTTCAAGCAATATGATTATTATAACTTCCATTGTTATACGTTCTTTTTTAAGTATGTTAGGCTAGATTAGTCCTGGGTACAGAGATATATTGTACATTGGATTATTGTATTGTGATAATCATAAGCATTCAGACAAGTTTTAGTGACCTACCAAACACCTAATTGCTACTGAGGTATACAAATAAGGACAATTATGGATCACAAATTAATATTCTAGCATTTAAACTAGCAAATTATTCTAAAGATGGCCGGTCTAAATATAATCTGATTAGTTCATACTAATAAAACAGATTATTAATCCAATTAAGAAATAAACATAATACCCTCAAATCATCACATTCTTATTCTCACAATACAATAATCCAATGTACAATATATCTCTGTACCCAGGACTAATCTAGCCTAACATACTGAAAAAAGAACGTATAACAATGGAAGTTATAATAATCATATTGCTTGAATGCTTCGCTAATTGGGTCGATCATGTATGCCATGATATGTACGTGGCCAGATGTATCGTATGCTTTAAGTGCTACGATTCGATACCAATCAAACCCAGAAGAGGCACATTGGACTGCGGCCAAGAACATCCTGATGTACCTGAAAAGGAATAAGGATAAATTCCTGGTCTATGATGGCCACAAAGACTTGGTTGTTGAAGGTTACACTGATGCTAGCTTCCAGAATGACAAAGACGGCTTCAAGTCACAGTCAGGGTACATATTTTGCCTAAATGGTGGAGCGTTTAGCTGGAAGAGTGCCAAGCAAAGCACCACTACAGATTCTACAACTGAAGCCGAATACTTGGCAGCTTCAGAAGCCGCTAAGGAGGCTGTTTGGATTCGCAAGTTCGTCAGTGAACTTGGTGTTGTACCCTCCATGAACGGTCCGATAGATCTCTACTGTGACAACAATGGATCTATCGCTCAAGCTAGAGAGCCAAGAGAGCACCAGAAGGTCAAACATGTCCAAAGGCGATTTCACATGATAAGGGAATGGAAATCCGAAGGTGAAATCAGAATTTGTAAGATCGGAACAGATGACAATGTGGCCGATCCTTTGACTAAACCTTTGCCTCAAGTGAAGCACAACAAGCACATTGAGGCAATGGGAATCAAGCACGTTGCAGATTGGCTTTGAAATTCCCAATACATGTGTTTTAATTAAACTAGAAGTTTTAATGTAAGACACTGTGTTGAAACAATTCATTTATGGAGTAATGAATTTTATATTTTATATTCACTCCATTGCTATTTAATTGTGGTTAATTAAATAATGAGTCCATTCGATTTATGGAATTATTCAAAACAGGGTATCAAGACCATGTCGTGGATAAAGAAACACTTGTTAAGTGAACATTGAATATTTAAATCGAAAATTATCCCTAATCGAGGTCATCTAACTGATGGATGATTGATGACCACCAAAGATTAGTGTGTAATATGATTTACAGCACCGTTTCTTGTGCTGCAAGGACGTAATGGTCACAAATCATTTGCACAGGATAGACCTATGAGAGTACTTTAAGAGATTCAAAATTGTCATAAGTACATTTCTCATTATAGCTATCGGAATCTTGTTTGAGTACTAGTCTCTTTGATGTTGTCAAACGTCCGCCGTAACTGGGGATTATAACGGGAACACTCAGGAGATTAGGTCGTCTTAGTAAGAGAGGCTTGCAGTACAATAGGGAATATGTCTTTGTTGTTCACAAGGCCACTCGAAGAGTGTGACTGTGAAAATGCATGGCCGTGCTCAGATAGATTTTAGAAATCATCTTCTTATTGACAGTCGAACTCGGAGATCGAGAAACACTTCTGGACGTAATAAGGATGACAAAGATTCTCACCTTATAGTTCATGAAGAGACATTAAGCGGCATAATAAATGGGCTATACACTGTATGCACACTTGTCCGGAAGGACAAGTGGGAGGTTGAAAGGAATGGTGTCCTTCCAACAAGTGTATTATTCTGATAGAGGGTTCAAAATTATTAGGAAGCTAATTCTTCAATGAGATCAAGTGATCGGAATGCCTGGGTGGTGGCCGCTTCCGATCCGTAATATTAATGAACAATTAGTATTACAGCTTTGTCTTGACTGAACCCTTCGGGTCGAACCCAAACAAACTGCCGATCCAAACAGACGAATCAATCTGAAGGATTGGATGAGTCACTAAAGTATTACGAACACAAACGTCGGATATCGAGCCTAGGGCGTCGAGACCGAGCGTTGCAAAATCAACAAGCAACAAGTTCCAGCGTAGCCGTAGCATCACAATGGCCTACCCATGTGGACGTTAGGCTAGCTCGAGCTAGCATGCACTATGCGTGCTATGCGCACCATGTGTGTGCTAGGCTCACCATGCGTGCTTGCGTGCATGCCTATGCATAGCACAACACCATCGCATTGTTAGGCCTGTGCGTGTTTGTGTGTGCCTGCAGGCCATCGCATCAGCAGCACGCTATGCTTGCTTGCTTATGTGCGTTCCTTCGCATGGAAGCACCAAGAAGACAGAATCGAGCAGTAGCTAGGAGCCTCGCACTGCAGAATGCAGTGAGCAGCGATGCCTCGCCCAAACGCCCAGCAGCCAGCATCGTGCGTGGCTCGCTAGCAGCACGCATGTGCTAGGGGTGCTGGTTGTGCGTGCTAGCTGTGCATGCTGGCAGTGCATGCTGGCTAGCAAGGCTGGCAGCCAGCTCACTCCCTTTACTTGGTGTCGGTTTGTGAGAGGGAAAGGAGACTTGGGTATTTATAAGGAAAGGAGACTTGATTCTCCGTTATCCAATCAATGTGGGAGAATTGAATTTTTCCACTATTTTATTTTAATCAAAACAAAATAAAAATGCAAATGAATCAATGAGTTACAAGTGGCACATGTAGTGGAGTGGGTAGGTGAGGACCATTCCAAGAGGAGGGGACCATGACCTTGGTGTCAAGGGCAATTCCCATTCACCTTGGTCCCCACTTGCTGAAACCGACACTCCCTTCTACATGGCTGGCTGGCAGCCTGCCTTAGCTGCCAAGGCTGCCAGCAGGCGCCTAGCACCAAGGCTGGGCAGCCTGGCCAGCCAGCCAGCACACACACGCACATAGCCCACATGCATGCATGCGCTGTCAGCCAGCACAAGGCCAGCCAGCACGCAATGCATCGCTGCTGCTTGGTGTGATGTGTTGGGTGCTTTAATGCTAGGCACACGCACACACACGCACAGCCCAGCACGCTGCTGGCTGACGCTATGCGATGCTGTGCTAGCAAGGCTGCCAGCGCCTAGCACCACGCATAGCCTTAGCTTGCTGCTATGCGATGCTTGATGCGTGGCTGCGATAGCTTGGCGCTGCTATTGCCAAGCGTGCTAGCAAGGCTGCTAGCACTCAGCACCATGCACAACATAGCATGCTGCTATGCGATGGTGCGGGGCTGCGATGGCTAGCTAGCATCATGAGCCCAGCAGGCCTAGCATGCTAGGCTTGCGACGGGTTTTGCCTAGCCTAGCACTCACATGGCTAGGCCAATGCGATGCTACGACTAGGATCGTACTTGTAACTCGATTGATTTCGCGTCTCGTCGAATTCTAAATTCGACTCAACTTACGACGCTCGGTTTCAATGCTATAAGCTCGATATCCGACGTCTTGGTTTGTAATACTCCGAGGACTCATCATATCCTTCGGATTGATTCGTCATCTCGGATCGGTTATTCGATTGGGTTCGACCCGAAGGGTTCAGTGAAGATTAAGCTGTAATATTAATTGAACATTAATATTACTGATCGGAAGCGGCCTCCACCTAGACATTCCGATCACTTGACCTTACTGAAGAATTAGCTTTTCGATAATTCTGAACCCTCTATCGGAATAATACACTTGTTGGAAGGACACCATTCCTTTCAATGTCCCACTTGTCCTTCCGGACAAGTGTGCATATAGTGTATAGCCCATTTCCTATGTCGCTTAATGTCTCTTCGTGAACTATAAGGTAAGATTCATCGTCATCCTTATTACGTTCAGAAGTGTTTCTCGATCTCCGAGTTCTACTGTCAATAAGCAGATGATTTCTATAATCCATCTGAGCACGGCCATGCATTTTTACAGTCTCGCTCTTCGAGCGGCCTTGTAAACAACAAAGATACATTCCCTATTTGTTAATAGGGGGACATTCCCAGTCTTGTACTGTAAGCTTCCCTTACTAAGAGGACCTAGCTGCCTGAGTGTTGCCGTTATAATCCCCAGTTACGGCAGACGTTTGACAACATCAAAACGACTAGTACTCAAACAAGAGAACTTGCAATACTCATGGTTGAGGAAAAAGGTTCTGATAGGTATAATGAGAAATATACTTATGACGATTTGATATCTCTTAAAGTATTCTCATAGGTCTATCCGGTATAGTTCCAAACTAGTACCCGTGCAAATGATTTAAGACTATCATGTCCTTGTAGCACAAGAAACGCCGCTATAAATCATACTACACACTAATCTCGAGTGGTCATTAATCGTCCATTTGTTTAAATGACCTTGATTAGGGATAATTTTCGATTTAAATATTCAATGTTCACTTAATAGGTGTTTCTTTATCCATGACATGGTCTTGGTACCCTGTTTTGAATATTTTCACAAATCGAATGGACACATTATTTGGTTATTAACCACACTCAAATTGTTTGTGGAATTTTATTAGTAAAATTTTAATTCCACCATGAAACTCTTAAACGTTTCATCTTATGATAAATGGCTTTCTTCAAATGTTTCAAGAGTAATACTCTTCATTAAACATTTATAGAAATCACACCCATACTTTATATGCTTGATTTCTTTTATGTAATTGTGAATGTTGTCGTTCACTTATTGCATAGGTTTAGCCACTATTACTTTGAAAATCTTAACATCTTTATTATCGAACAATTTCATAATAAGACAATAAGATTTTTAGAGTGTTTTGGATCACATGTGATTTAGGATTTATTGTCCAAGTGAGGGCTCCCACTCATTTTCATGACTTGAGATCTTTCAACTTGACAACCTACAAACAACGTTCGACAACGAACTTTCCATTGAACACTTTCTTATTATTGCCTTCCAAGCAACAATATTCTCAACATATATTTTAGTAAACATTCTGACGTTGCTTTGCTCGGATTTTATTCCGAACGACTCACAATGATTTGGGAGACCCTAATCACTTGTGATTATGGAAATTTACCTTAAATTTCCGCACATTATACATGGATCCGCGTCCATGTTACCATTCTCAAGCCACGACACATTCTAGCTTGTGCTTATAAACGACTTCATTATTAAGGATCTAATCCTTGCTAAGGATGTGCTTGTAACATCAATTCTCAAATTGCAATTGTTTCTATGCGTCAAGAACTTATCCCCTTTTACTCATCATAGTACTTTGGATTTTCATGACCATAATCTAACAATTCATCACTTACATTTGGATTGATTGGTATTTCATACTTCTCATGCTCTAAGCATGTAAGTTGAGTGACGACTCCATATCATAGCATACATGATGGTTTTAATTGCAGAATTATTCCCAATATGTTCCATTCATGTGACCTTTTAGCTCATTCTATTTCACTGAGTCTTGCTAAACAGTTTGCTATGTGATACGGTTGAAAGTCTCTACTAGAGTCTTTCTTGTTTGACTTAGTTCAAACATTTACTTAGTTTTATACATATGGGTCGAAATCCTTTTTAAGTCCTTCATGTTTAACACGGTAAATTCCTCTACTCATTTAAACGTTTCATTAAGTCTATCCAATAGATCTTAATTCCCATATGTACTAAGTGTCGCCTTTTGCTTGGTCCATTGTCGAAAATCCTTTCAAATTTAAGCATTTAGCATTTGATAGTCATTTCACAATAGAGTTCACAAACTTCTTGTTTGGACCATACAAGATTGACTCTTGCTCCCACTAAACTTCTTGTTTATAAGAATTTCAATGATTCTCCATTTGCCAAACCTTTTATTGACATTGTGAGAATACATGTTCCAATTCCTTTATGCAATGTTTCATTTAATCCCACAATGGATTTCTTGAGCTTGATTTCAAATCTAGCATTACTTAGAATTACAAAACCCTTAGACTATTTCCATAGTCTCTTCCAAAATCCAATTTTAGGAAGGCGGTTTCGTATTTTGCCATATTTCATATGCGCAATTTTGCTAGAACAATCACGAAGAGAATTGAGCGTTCCGATTGGTGAATAGGTTTTTATTAAAATCAACACCGTGAATTAATTGTATCCTTTTCAACCAATCTAGCTTTGTATGCTTATTCATTTCCACATTTGTCAGTTTTCTTCTTGAAAACTTATTTGCGATTGATAGGTCTGTCACCTTTCACGCAAATGAATCAAGTTCCAAACATGATTTACAAACATGGATTCGATTTCGGATTTTATGGCCTCTAACCATTATTCGGAATTTGGATTTGTCGTAGCTAATTTACAAGACACTATTCCCTCACGTCCAATGGTGAATAATATGCTTGTAAGTTTTAGGTTTATTTCTAACTTAGTAGAAATATATAGGATTCAATCCAAGCCTTTGGTGAATTCTATACCTGTACGGCGTAATAGGTTGAGCATTTACATTGTCTGTTTGATTCTGACCAATCTTATCAACTGCTTCTAAAGCATTTTGATTGTCAGTTTTATCAGGTTGACACTGTTGCTCGTCCTCTCAAATTTCGTCGAGTTCGATTTTCCTCCCACTTGTCAATTTGGAAAGGTGTTACTTTCTAGAAAGACTCCATTTAGAGCAACAAATACTATGTTCTCAATTAGGTTGTGGAGATAATGCCCGTAGTCTCACTTAAATACTTACAAAGAGACATGTATATTGTCTTTTGGTAAAAGTTCATTGTGAAACAAACAGTTAGCTCCTTCTTGTGCAATCTTAGCCCTTATTGAGCCACTTAGCTCCCACTGAGTCAATGAAATCCCACTGAGCTAAGAGCCCTAGACATATACTTGAAAAGCTGCTAGAAACTATTTCTATCCATAACTGAATATGTTGTCCTTTCTTAGCTTCGACACTTTTGTTTAGTGTAACATTTAGTCATTTGTGCAAATCTTAAGAATTTTATAGGAAGGGATGTGATTCATCATCATTCGAGTCATTTCCAAATGGCATCGAGGTCTCCGTTAAGACACACTATGTTCTTTGTGGTGTTCATTGTGAAATTTCAATTTCATAAGTTTGATGTGATCACACTTGGCTCAAGCAAACATCGCTCGATCTAATCTAGCTAGACATTGTGATATCTTGCCAAGTCGATTCTATACTTCACTGAACATTTGAGCTACTCAAGGTCTAGTTTGCTCACATTTGATGAATATAGCCATATTCTTTCAAATTCTTTGTGAGACGTTGAAGTAATGGAATCCTCTTTAGCTTTTGGATCCAATCGTCTATGCCAAGCACTATAGCTCCTTTGTTTGTCAATTTCAACAAGTAAGACTTGCTTGTCTTAGAACGATTTCGAATCGATCAATTATCAAGAGTCTATCTAATAGAGCCTTGAGTATGTTCTTGTCGATGTGACATTGCTAAAGATGTTTGGAACACAAATCATGTTCATGATTTGAACTTTTGAGTTTTCATGTCAGGAAAATGTTTGTTTATAATCAAGCATTCTTGACTCATGGGTTAGACAACCATGTTAATCAAATAAAACCCGCAATTATTGCTCTTTTATTGAATGTGAGTCTTTCCGTGTGTTAATGGATCATTTGCTGATTATGGAACACAATAACCATTATTTGTTCCAGCCTTGTCTTAAAAGGACTTTAAACAAAACAAATGACCTTACAACTGATGTAGCACTACTTGCTTCATTCTAAGCTTGTAAGTTAATAACTTAGCTTGTCTTCAACGGTTTTGAGGTCACATTCAAAGTGGAACACTCAAGCAGTATCTAATACTTGTGAAGATAACGAGTTGCTAAGTTAATCATAATAACATGAACTCAAGGGTAGAAAAAGATCTGTATTCCTTTCTTTTGTTCCTTGTTTCCTATATTTCTTATCATACGCCATCTCATAACTTTAAGAGTCATTTCTTTAGGTGTCTTGAATTTTACACTTTGTTAGGCATAATTAAGCATCTAAAACAAAGTTCCATCTTTTCTTTCAATTCGTACTTGAATTGCTACATCAATGAGTCCTACTCTTTTGTGTATGAAGCGAAAAGATATGTTGGTTGTCAACTATTGACAATTTTGAGTTTTTCAACTCAATATTTCATGTTTATCAGAACTACCTAGTATTTTGAAAACATGATATCCAACTGTCCTTTCGGACTTTAGTCATAAAAGTCAATTATGAGAGGTTGTATTTTGAAATGCCTTTCCATTTTGAGAACCATTCTCAAAAGATTTCCTTTACCAATCAATGGAAACAATATAATTTGATTAAGAATTCTACTAATATATAAGTGCAAAGTTTAACCATTTATCAAGATCATAATAAGTTTGAAATTCAAAGCATACATGTAAACTTTCAATCTTATTATGCGTTTTATCCACACATTAAAAATTGTCCCTTTTAGGCGAGAATAAAACAATTCCAAGATCCCAAAAATCAGAAAGTGATTAAGCATGCTTTGCCTTGTCTTAACACTTAATATCTTAGGGTAAGCAATCCAATTGCTAATAGCTCCAAGCTACTCTTAGTTCGATAAAACGTCGCATCTAATGCTTCCGTGACATTTTATCTCCATTGCCACGACATCTAAGGACTCCTTACTGATATCGTTGAGCTTAACCAAGACAACATGTATACCTAGTATACCTTACGTCCCTAGAGAAGTAGTGATGCCTTGCTTTGGCGTAGCCCATCACATACGCGCATTAGTTCGGTAAGTGTTGTTCTTGGAATGGCATATTTTAGCTCAATATTTTAAGGGACCTAGGGTTTCTATGTTGGTTGATTTAAGTGAACTTAACTAATCATCGCAACATTTGAAATCCTAGACATGCATCTAACATTCACAATATATATAAAACAACAATATATATAAGGCACAAATTTTGATGCATTTGGCAACTAGCATGACCCCTTGAAATCTTCAAATCTTCAAGGGCCTTCATCTTGGCTCGTCTCATCGAAACGACGTCTTGAGATATCTTTGCCAAAACAAAATAACTAGCTACTACGACTAAGATTAATCTAAAGTACAAAAATACTTAACGGTTCGCAGACCTTATTTAGATTTACAAAAATACATAACGGAATGCAGTCCGTATTTTCTATCCTAGTCGGGCCCTACTAGTTGCCTTTTCAATAACCTGTTTTGAAAACAATCTTTCATTCTCCCATTCACTATTTGTGAATGGCCCATGCATATTACGAAATACACAATTAAACACGCAAAACGAGTAACTAACTTAGGTGGTTAATCCGATTAACGCGCCTAATTAAAACTAGTCAAAGTTGTTGAATTCATTATTTATAAATTGCAAATTGCTCACGTAATCAACTAAGCTCCCACTAAATTCCGCATACATACTTAATTAATCCAATTAATTAAGTTGGCTTAACCCATAATTTGTCAAAATTTTGCAAAAACCGAAAAATGAGGTTTTAACCTCATTAAGTTAATTACATAAATATTTTAAAATCGGCAAAATTTTGCAAAATACATAGCTCAAAATTTAGCAAAATAACCCACACATTTTTCTAGTGGGTTCCGCACCATGGCTGCTAGGCAGCCCATGTGCTGCGCCTGCTGTGTTGTGTGCTAGCATTCACCCCCAGCGTAGCGTGCTACGCCAGGCAGCACTAGCAGCTCGCTACGCATGCTGCGCATGCTAGCTGGTGCCTGGCAGCGTATGTCAGGCTGGCTGGGGCTTGCTGCCTTGTTGCCCAGCAGCACGCACAAGCAACTCCAGCAGCCCAGCCATGCACCTAGCAGTACGTCAGCACGCAACTGCCATGCCACACAGCAGCTCCTCAAGGCACACCCCTGTGCGCACCATAGGTAGCCACATGTGGGTTGCTAGGCAGCTCGACTAGCCTTGGTGACGCTAAGGGTTTTTGCTTCGATTTGCGTGCATTTTCTCGGGATTTTAATCCCGATTTACGTGTGACATAAATATTAATCTAAATTTATTTAGAATTAATTTTAGGCAAAATGGAAATAAAATAAGTCCAACTTAATTAAATTCAATTTTAATGGTGCACACGCCTAAATTTCAAAAATTCCCTTTTCAAATTATTTAGGTCTTCCTTAATGCTTAAAATTGAAAGAGCTATGTCCATAGTTAATTTAACCAATATGGAAATTAATAATTGATTTGCAAATGGGAGTTGGAAAAATAAAAATAACCATCTAATGATAAAAATTTCCAACTTTCATACTTGTGTAAAATACCAAGATTACATCTTCCAATATGAAGATTAATAAAAAATTTACTCACAAGTTTTTGAACTTCATGGATTTTAATCAACCAAAAAAGAAAAATCCAAACTTTGTTCAATATGGAATTTAGGGTTAAAGTTCCAATCATTTAAACTTTTAAAGATTAGATCTTTAACATGCGTAGGAACTTAAAATTACACATTCACATCAAACATTCACACATTAATGCAATTTATTTGCATAATTGTGAAAAACAAGTTTATGTGAATAAGAGCTTATCTACTTAAGCACTAAATACAACTCCATAATTATGCTTAAGGATATTTAAAATAGCAGTAGATTAGGGATGCAATAATGCATTTAATCTAACCTTGTAATGCTTGAATTAATCAAGGCTTAAAAAGATTTAAAATTTTCGTTGAAAAAACGAAAAAACCCCAAAAACATGGGTTTCTAGTTCTAATTTGGCTTCATGACAGTCCTCAAAGAGAGTTGAATCTGTTCCAGAAAGTCGATTCCACCCAAAAAAAGCTATTTTTGAGCAAAAATATGGGTTCGACAGCCAAATCGAGAAAAATATGAGTTTTAAAATTAATTAAAACGAGCTTCTAATCTAATTAGAAAAGCAAAACCAGATTTTAAATCTACTTTTAAAAACCTTAATTAATAAATAATTGCAATAATTAAAAGGAGCGCGGCTCCAATACCG
Source organism: Chenopodium quinoa (assembly GCF_001683475.1). Lineage (NCBI taxonomy): Eukaryota > Viridiplantae > Streptophyta > Magnoliopsida > Caryophyllales > Amaranthaceae > Chenopodium > Chenopodium quinoa. Next base: position 472,553 of record NW_018744949.1, on the reverse strand, counting down.
CTGTTAGGTTTCGTAGTGACCCTCACTACGCGGAAAGAAACCCCCCAAGACCCGCCCCGATAACTAAAGAAATTAAAACAAGCATAAACATAATTAAGTAATAATTAAAAGAAGAGAGAAAGAAGTTATACCCTCAACGCGTGCTTCGCTCGCAAATCGAGCTCTTACTTCGAAAGCTCGAGCGTCACAAGTGTGAACACCTCCAACGGCTCGTACCCACGAACCCGACCTGAACGGTCCAAGTCCTGAAGGTTAGTCGGGACCCAAACAATAAAAACTTGATGTTTTAAAAAAATTAAAGGTTTTCTCACCTAATGGGAGATGCCTCATTGAGTTCTACTCAAGTGGTTTTTCCCAAACCCAAAACTTAGGTATTTATAAGGAAAGGAGACTTGATTCTCCCTTATCCCATCAATGTGGGATAATTGCATTTTTCCACTATTTTTTTTTAATCAAAACAAAAAAAAAATGCAAAGGAATCAATGAGTTACAAGTGGCACATGGAGAGGAGTGGGTAGGGGAGGACCATTCCAAGAGGAGGGGACCATGGCCTTGGTGCCCAAGGAAATTCCCATTCACCTTGGTCCCCACTTGCTCAAACCGACACTCCCTTCCACATGGCTGGCTGGCAGCCTGCCTTGTCTGCCAAGGCTGCCAGCAGGCGCCTAGCACCAAGGTTGGGCAGCTTGGCCAGCCAGCAAGCACAAACACGCACACAGCCCGCATGCATGCATGTGCTGCCAGCCAGCACGCAATGCATCGCTACTGCTTAGTGCGATGTGCTGGGTGCTGTAATGCTAGGCACACGCACACACACGCACAACCCAACACGCTACTAGCTGGCGCTGTGCGATGGTGTGCTAGCAAGGCTGCCAGCGCCTAGCACCACGCATAACCTTGCTGCTATGCGATGCTTGATGCGTGGCAGCGATAGCTTGGCGTTGCTATTGCCAAGCGTGCTCGCAAGGCTGTTAGCGCCCAGCACCATGCACAGCATAGCATGCTGCTATGTGATAGTGCGGGGCTGCGATGGCTAGTTAGCATCATGAGCCCAGCACGCGTAGCATGCTAGGCTTGCGACGGGTTTTGCCTAGCCTAGCACTCACATGGTTAGGCCAATGCGAGGCTACGGCTAGGCTCGTACTTGGGTAACTCGATTGATTTCGCGTCTCGTCGAATTCTAAATTTGACTTAACTTGCAACGCTCGGTTTCGACGCTATAAGCTCGATATCTAACGTCTTTGTTCGTAAAACTCCGACGACTCATCATATCCTTTTGATTGGTTCGTCATCTCGGATCGGTTGTTCGATTGGGTTCGACCCGAAGGGTTCAGTCAAGGTTAAGCTGTAATATAATTGAACATTAATATTACTGATCGGAAGCGGCCTCCACCTAGACATTCCGATCACTTGACCTTATTGAAGAATTAGCTTTTCGATAATTCTGAACCCTCTATTGGAATAATACGCTTGTTGGAAGGACACCATTCCTTTCACTGCCGTCTGGTGTTTCCAGGCGGTAGGTGCCGCCTCTAACTTCTTCAAAAATCCGGTAGGGGCCTTCCCAATTAGGAGTTAGCTTTCTTTGCTCATTTCCCCAACTTTGAGGGGCCGCTTGTGTACTCTTTTGTTGTAAGCCCTTGTCATTCTCAGACAGTATATCTCATGACGTAAGGCGGCATTGCCCCTGCGCTCCGGGAGTGAATCCAATGCAAGACGCATTGCCTCCCATTTAGCCTCTTTGTCATAGAGCATGACTCGGAGTGTAGGCTCATAAAGTTCAATTGGTAAGACGGCTTCAGTACCGTATGTCATGAGAAACAGGGTTTCACCGGTTGCCCCCTTTTCGGTTGTTCTGAAGACCCAAAGGACGTGAGGTAACTCATCTGCCCAAAGGCCGCCAGCTCTTTCAATCATTTTTTTTATGCCGTCTGAGATGAGCTTGTTGAAGGCATCAACTTGGCCGTTTGCTTGGGGCCGGTCAACAGATGCAAAACAATGTGAGATCCCCTGATCTCCCAACTAACTTTTGAGGGCAGACGTTTCAAACTGAGGATCGTTGTCAAAGACCATAGACATAGGAACCCCTAACCAGGTGATGATATTCCACCAAATGAAGGAGATGACATCCTTTGTCTTGATGCCTTTGACCGCCTTTGCCTCAACCCATTTGGAAGTAATCTACAGCCACTAGAATATATCTTTTGCCGCCTGTGGCAGGCGTATAAGGACCTAAGATGTTCATGCCCCATTTTGCAAACGAAATTGGGCTGTAGATAGCCGTCAGATCTATTGTCGGACGATATATGAGTCGGCCAAACCTCTGCCACTTGTCACATTGCTAGAGTCCTGCCGCCTATACGTGACGTACAAAAGCCCGCATGCAGGTCCTCTAGCACCTCTTTTCCCCTTTCTAGGGTAACACACTTCAGCAACGGCTGGAGGTAACCCTTTTGTAGGGTTTCGTAGTGACCCTCACTACGCGGAAAGAAGCCCCCCAAGACCCGCCCCGATAACTAAAGCAATTAAAGCATGCAAAACATAATTAATACATAATTAAAAGAATAAGGGATAAAGAATTATACCCTACACGCATGCTTCGCTCGCTAATAGAGCTCTTACTTCAACCTCGCAAATGCAAGGCGTCCGACGGTTCGTACCCTCGCACCCGACCCGATCGTCCTATGCCCAGAAGGTTAGTCGGGACCCGGACAAAATATAAACTTTGGAGTTTTACGAACTTCATGTATTCTCAACAATGGAGATGCCTATATAGTTCCACTCAAGTGTGTTCTTTCCCAAATGTCAAAACCTTGGTATTTATAGGGAAAATGAACTTGAAACCCTTGCTCATGATCAATGTTGGATCATGTGCAATTTTGATAATTTATTTAATCCTAAATTAAATAATTAATCAAAGCAATCACCATGCAACAAGTGTCAAGGGGAGAGAGAGAGTTAGGAGAGGACCATGTCCATGGGGGGGACCATTGCCTTGCTCCCCAAGGCTTGCTACAAGCATTGGTCCCCACCTCTCATAAAATCGGCTTCAAGCATTGCTGGGCTGGCAGCCAGCTAGCATGCTAGCGTGCACCAGCCAGCACAGCTAGCATGCACTATGTCACTGCCCAGCACGCAATGTGCACCAGCCAGCCTGCCTAGCACATGCGTGCTGCTAGCGAGCCACGCATTATGCTAGGTGATGGGCGTTGGGCGAGGCCCTCGTTGTTAGCTACTAACTGCCTTGCACTCGCACTCGCACGGACATGCACACCTAGCATGCGTGCTGCTAGCGAGCCACGCATGCTGCACGCATGCTGGGCATTGCCTCGCCAGCCACACGCACAAGAATGCGATGCTTGGTGCTGTGCTAGCGATGTTGCAATGGCTTGCATGCACACGCACACACGCATAGGCCTAGCCATGCGATAGTGTTGTGCTGTGTGCTGCGATGGTGCGACGACTCTAGGGACACGCACACGCACACACGCATAGGCCTAGCCATGCGATAGTGCTGTGCTGTGTGCGGCGAAGGTGAGCTGTGCGAAGGCTGCAATAGTGCGATAGCCCTAGGCATACACAGGCACACACACGCAAGTGCCTAGCACTGCGATTGTGCTGTGCTTGTGCGATGGGCTGTGATAGCACCTAGGGCGCGCCTAGCACACACATGGTGCGCCTAGCACAAACATGATGCGCCTAGGTTTGCGATGAGCTAGCCTAGCCTAGCATTTCACATGGCTAGGCCAATGTGATGCTACGGCTATGCTCGTACTTGTTGCTTGTGATTTTGCGGCGCTCGGTCTCGACGCCCTAGGCTCGATATCCGACGTCTAAGTTCGTAAAACTCCTACTTATTAAATCCTTCAGATTGATTCGTCATCTCGGATCGGTTGTTTGATTGGGTTCGACCCGAAGGGTTCAGTTAAGATTAAGTTGTAATATTAATTATACCTTAATATTACTAATCGGAAGCGGCCTCCACCTAGGCATTCAGATCACTTGACCTTACTTAAGAATTACCTCTGTAATAATTTTGACCCCTCTATCAGAATAATACACTTGTTGGAAGGACACCATTCCTTTCAATCTCCCACTTGTCCTTCCGGACAAGTGTGCATACAGTGTATAGCCCATTTTCTATGTCCCTTAATGTCTCTTCGTGAAATATAAGGTAAGATTCATCGTCATCCTTATTACGTTCAGAAGTGTTTCTCGGTCTCCGAGTTACACTGTCAATAAGCAGATGATTTCTAAAATCCATTTGAGCACGGCCATGCATTTTCACAGTCTCGCTCTTCGAGCGACCTTGTAAACAACAAAGACATGTTCTCTACTGTTAATAGGGGGACATTCCCAGTCTTATACTGTAAGTTTCTCTTACTAAGAGGATCTAATCTCCCGAGTGTTCCCGTTATGATCCCCAGTTACGGCAGACGTTAGACAACATCAAAGAGACTAGTACTCAAACAAGAAAACTTCACAATACTCATGGTCGAGGAAATAAGATCCGATAGCTTTAATGAGAAATGTACTTATGACGTTTTTAAATCTCTCAAAGTACTCTCATAGGTCGATCCGGTGCAGTTCCAAACCAGCACTTGTGCAAATGATTTATTACTACTATGTCCTTGCAGCACAAGAAACGGTGCTGTAAATCATACTACACACTAATCTCCAGTGGTCATTAATCCTCCATTAGTTAAATGACCTCGATAAGGGATAATTTTCGATTTAAATATTCAATGTTCACTTAATAGGTGTTTCTTTATCCAAGACATTGCCTTGATACCCTGTTTTGAATATTTCCATAAATCGAATGGACTCATTATTTAATTCTAAACCATAATTAAGTAGTAATGGAGTGAATAGTAATTTTGCATAAAAATTAATTACTCCATAAATGAATGGTTTCAATACAGTGTCTTGTATTAAAACGACCAGTTTAATTAAAACACATGTACAATGGAATTTCAAAGCCAATCTCCAACGTGCTTGATTCCCATTGCCTCAACGTTCTTGTTGTGTTTCACTTGAGGTAGAGCTTTAGTCAAAGGATCAGCCACATTATCATCCGTTTCGATCATACAAATTCTTTTTTCACGTTCGGATTTCCATTCCCTTATCATGTGAAATCGCCTTTGGACATGTTTGACCTTCTGGTGCTCTCTTGGCTCTCTAGCCTGAGCGATAGCCCCATTGTTGTCACAGTAGAGATCTATTCGACCCTTGATGGAGGGTACAACACCAAGTTCACTAAAAAACTTTAGAATCCAAATAGGCTCCTTAGCTCCTTCTAAACAAGCCAAGTATTCGACTTCAGTTGTAGAGTCTGTAGTGGTGCTCTGCTTGGCACTCTTCCAGCTAAACGCTACTCCATTTAGGCAAAATATGTACCCTAACTGTAACTTGAAGTCGTCTCTATTAGTCTAGAAGCTAGCGTCGGTGTCACCTTCAACAACCAGGTCTTTGTGGCCACCATAAACCAGGAATTTATCCTTGTTCCTTTTCAGGTATTTCAGGATATTCTTGGCCGCAGTCTAATGCGCCTCTCCAGGGTTTGATTGGTATCGGCTTATAGCGCTGAAGGCATACGATACATCTGACCTGGTACATATCATGGAAAACATGATCGACCCAATTAGCGAAGCATATGGAATCTGATCCATTCTCTCTCGCTGAACAGGTGTCTGTGGACACTGTTTCTTGCTGAGAGTCACGCCATGGGACTTGGGTAGGTGCCCTCTTTTGGCATTCTCCATGTTGAATCGTGCAAGTAATTTATCAATGTAAGTACTCTGGCTCAATCAAATCATCTCTTATATCTATCCCTATAGATCTTGATGCCCAATATGTACTGTGCCTCTCCTAAGTCCTTCATTGAAAAGCACTTTCCCAACAAGCCCTTTACGGACACTAGTAATTTTGTGTTGTTTCTAATGAGCAGTATGTCATCGACATATAGGACTAGGAATGCGATGTCACTCCCACTGACCTTCTTGTAGACACAAGATTCATCTGGATTCTTGATAAAACCAAACTTGCTGATGGCTTCATCAAATCGCAGATTCCAACTTCTGCTTGCCTGCTTTCAGTCCATAAATCGCAGCTAGCAGCGCACTAGCTTGGGTGCCTGGGTGCATGTGGCAGGCTATCGCAGCACGCAAGCTCAAGGTGAGGCACAATCGCAAGGCATGGAACCACGCACAACACCATCGCAATGTCAGGAGCTTGCGTGTGTGTGCGTGTGTGCTTCGCAGCCTAGCCTCGCAACCTCGCACAGCAGCAGCAATGAAGTGTGTAGTACGAGGCCAATGCACGCTGTGCATGACTAGTGCGCATGGTGCATGGCTAGTGCGTGTGCAAGGGCATGTGCGAAGGTGTGTGTGTCGTGTGCGAGGCAAAGGGGGCCAGCATGCGTGGCTCGCTAGCAGCACGCACGCTGGGTGTGCGGGCATGTGCCAAGGGTGTAGCATGGGTGCGTGGGATGGCAGGGGCAGCACCAGCGCCCAGCACTAGCACGCACCAGCGCCAAGCATCGCCCAGCACCAAGCACCACTGCCTGGCTGGGATGCGAAGGCTGCTTGTGGGCTGGTGCTAGCTAGGCTGGGCATGCTGGCAGTGCTTGGGGCGGTTTGTGAGGAGAGTGGGGACCAAGGCTTAGAGCCATGCCTTGGGGAGCAAGGCAATGGTCCCCCCTAAGGTTCATGGTCCTCACCTAACCTTCTCTCTCCCTTTGACACTTGTTGCATTGTGATTAGATTTATTAATTAATTTATTTTAGAAATAAATTAATTAGCAAAATTATTCATTCTCCCACATTGGTTGGGGAATGAAGTTCAAGGGTTCATTTTCCCTATAAATACCAAGCTTGGGTATTATGGTATGAACAACCTTGAGTGGAATTAAAAAGGCAACTCTAAGAAAGAGTAAACCTTAGATTCGTAAAACTCATAGTTATTTTGTCCAGGTCTTGACTAACCTTCAAGACTTAGCACGCTCGGGTCGGGTCGAGGGTACGATCCGTCGGAGATCTCGTCTTTTCGGGATTTAGAAGTAAGAGCTCTTTGGGAGCGAAGCACGCGTCAAAGGTATAATTCTTGTTCTTAATCTTGTTTGATTAAGTTTATTATGCTTGTTAATTGCTTTAATTAAGGGGCGGGTCTTGGTGGGTTTCCTTTCGCGTAGTGTCGGGTCACTACGAAACCCTACAGCGGTATCAGAGCCACGCTCCTTTTAATTCTTGCAATTATTTTTTAATTAAGGTGTTTTAAAAGAATTTAATTTTCTGGTTCATGTTCATCTAATTAGATTAGATGCTCGTTTTAATTAATTTTAAAACTCGATTTTATTTTCGATTTGGCTGTTGAACCCAGATTTTGGCTCAAAAATAGTGATTTTTGGGTGGAATCGACATTCTGGAACTGTTTCAACCCTTTTAGGACTGTCCAGAAGCCAAATTCGATCCAGAAACCCAATTTTTCTGGGGTTTTTTCGTTTTTCAACGAAAATTTTAATTCTTTTTAAGCCTTGATTAATGCAAGCATTACAAGGTTAGATTAAATGAACATTTGCATCACTAATCTACTAGTTTTAAAATATCCTTGAACATAATAATAGAGTTTTTATTAGTGCTTAAGTTCACCAATTTTCACATAAACTTGTTTTTCACAAATTTTGCAAATAAACTGCAATAAAGTGTGAAAACTTATTGTGATTTTGTACTTTAAGTTCCCAAATAATGTTAAAGTTCTAATCTTTAAAGGTTTAAATGATTGGAACCCTAACTCTAAATTCCATGTTGAACAAAGTTTGAATTTTTTCATGTTTGGCTGATTAAAATCCATCAAGTTTATTTACTTGTGACTAAAGTTTGATTAATCTTCATATTGGAAGATGTAATCTTGGTATTTTACACAAGTATGCAAGTTGGAAAATTTTATCATTGAATGGTTAATTTATTTTTCCAACTCCCATTTGTCAAATCCATTATTAATTTGCATATTGGCAAGATTAATTTTGGACATTGCTCATTTTATTTTAAGCATAAAGTTAGACCTAATTTTATTCAAAATTGAAATTTTGGATAATTTAGGCTTGTGCACCAATAAAATAAATTTTATTTAAGTTAGACTTAATTTAATTTTATTTTTCCTTAAAGTGATTCTAAAATGTAATTTAGAATTAATTCATGTCACACGTAAATCGGGATTAAAATCCCGAGTCATAGCACGCAAATCAAGGCAAAACACCCAAGTGCCACCAAGGCTAGCCGGGCTGCCTAGCAGCCCACATGTGGCTGCCTGTGGTGCACACAAGGGTGAGCCATGATGCTGCTGTGCGCCGTTGTGTGGCGGGGAGGCATGGGCTGATGTGCGTGGACAGTGGTTGGGGCTGGCTTGCGAGGGATGCTGCTGGGCAGCAGGGCAGCAAGCACCAGCCCAGCGCACCAAGAGCATCAAGAGGCGCCTGCCCAGCAGGCCAGATGCTCGCAGGCACAAGCATGCTAGCAATTATGCACAGCATGCTAGCAGGCAGCTGGCGCTAACAGCAGTGCTTGCTGAGAACAACAAGCCTCACCCACGCACCATCGCGTCATGCCATGTGCTGCCTAGCAGCCATGGTGCGCACCCACCAAGGGTTTTGTTGGGTGGTTTTGCTTAATGTTTGAGCTATGATTTTTTCATTATCCCGTCTTTAAAATATTTTTGGTAATTATTTTAACGAGGCTAAAAACCTCGATTTTCGATTTTGCAAAATTTTGACAAAATATGGGTTATGCCGACTTAATTAATCGGATTAATTAAGTACGGATGCGGAATTTAGTGGGAGCTAAATTAAGTGCGTAAGCATTTTGCGTTAAGAAATAATGGATTAAACCACTTTGACTAGTTTTAATTAGGCGCGTTAATTGGATTAACCACCTAATTTAGTTACTAGTTTTGCGTGTTTAATTATGTATTTCGTAAAATTTTCATGGGCCATTCACAAATAGTGAATGGGTGAATAGAAGGTTGTTTTCTAAATAGGTTCTTTGAAAATGGCAACTAGTGGGGCCTGACTAGGATAGAAAATACGGACTGCGTTCCGTTATGTATTTTTGAAAATCTAAATACGGTATGCGAACCGTTAAGTATTTTTGTACTATTAGATTAATCTTAGTCGTTCTAGCTAGCTTCTTTTATTTCATTTTGGCCAAGATGTCTCAAGACGGCGTTTCGATGAAGACAAACCAAGATGAAGACCCATGGAAATTGAAGATTTCAAGGGGTCATGCTAGTTGCCAAATGCATCTTTTTTTTATGCCTTATATATTGTTATTATATATGATTTCTAGATGCATGTCTAGGTTTTCTATTATGTTGCGACGATTAGTTAAGTTCACTTAAATCAACCAACATATAAACCCTAGATCCCTTAATAATATTGAGCTAAAATTTGTCGTTCCGAGAACAACACGTACCGAACTAATGCGCGTACGTGATGGATTACGCCAAAGCAAGGCATCACTACTTCCCTAGGAACGTAAGGTATACTAGGTATACAAGTTGTCTTGTTTAAGATCAACGATATCATAAAGGAGTCCTTAGATGTCGTGGCAAAAGAGATAAAATGTCAAGAATGCATTAGATGCGACATTTTATCAAACCGAGAGTAGCTTGGAGCTATTCGCAATTGGATTGCTTACCTTAAGATATTTAATGATTAAGACAAGCCAAAGCATGCTTAATCATTTCTTGATCTTTGGGATCTCGGAATCATTTTATTCTCGCCCATAAGGGACAATTTTAAAATGCGTGGATAAAATGCTCAATAAGTTTGAATATAGCCATGAACGTTTTAAATTTCAACTTATTGATATATGAATGGTTTTTCACTTCAAATTATTTCAATTGTAGAACAATGAATGCAAGTAACTCAAACAACAACCAAATGTGCCCGGAACTCCCCGAAAAGTTGGCCTTTCCCTTAAACTTGGTCAACTTTAAGGAATGGGAAGAGGAATTCAGGAGAACTCTCCGGAATTGTTCCTTGGAGTATACTCTTGATACCCCCATTCCAAGCTTCTTTGCCAAAGGGATCATGACCGACGAGGCTCATGAAGAATGGTCTTCCAATTGCAAAAGGGTCTCACGACTCATGGGAAATTCCATCGCGGAAGATTGGAAGGAAACTCTCTCCTCCTACCTTCCGGACATGTTCCTTAAAGCACTTGAGGACGTTGTCAATGTAAGAGTCACCAAGAGTGACAATGGCAACTTTGATGGACTCGTGTTTGACTTGACTAGGTCACTCTCAAACATGAGGATAAAGCCACCAAACGTGGGATGTCTTGCTAAGGAAAGGCGACGACTTTGGACAAAGGTCTACAATGCCAAATTGAGACCCGGTATGCCCCTCCGACCTCATGTACTTGGAATGACTAGACTCTTCAAACACATGCAGCTTCACGGAATCCCATTGGAAGATGAGATGGCGGGGCATATCTTGCTTGCTTCAATCCACTTGGGCTATGATGCACTTAGAGTGCATATCGCTGCGGGAAAGGAGACACACTCCCTTAAGGAGGTGGTGCAACTACTTAGCCAGGCCACCGCCTATGGAATGACCAAAAGAACCTTGAGAGCTAAGAATAAGGAGTTCAAGAAGGTCAAGGCAAAGATGAGATGCTTCCATCGTGGCATGCAAGGCCACTACAAGAGGGAATTCATGCTCGTCAAGGAAGAGGGGATCACTCCGACTACCTCAGGTATCTTCCTTAACACTTGTGGATTAAGCTTATCATAGGTATTAGATACCAAGTATGACTCACTTAAATGTTACCTTTTCAAGAACCAAGTGAGAAGCTTATCAAGTGTTGGTGCATGGACAAGAAGACGACGAAGATGGTTTTTCGGTCGTGCTTGCATGCACTATTTTGTCTATGACATGTAATAAAACTAATTTTAGTTTTCATCATGCTTTTGAACATATTATGATCCATGGTGTTGGACACCTAGGAATTTCAAGTGTAAGACTTTGACAATAGTTGTTTCAAATTTGTCTTACAAATTTATGTTCAATTAAATTGCATGTTTTACATATGATTAGACAAAAGTTAATACCACTAGCTAAGACCATGGATTCGAATCAAACCTACTTGTGGCATTGTCGTCTTGGCCATATTAACATCAAACGCATCAAGAAACTTCTTTAAGAAGGTGTTCTTGAATCATTTGACTTATAGTCGTTTGAAAATTGCGAAGGATGCTGATTAGGCAAGATGATAAAACAGCCATTCTCCAAGTTGGGAGAAAGGGCAAGTGACTTATTAGGTCTAATACACACGGATGTATGTGGACCAATGAGCACACCCGCAAGACAAGGTTACCAATATTTCATCACTTTCACCGACTATTATAGTAGATCTGGCTATGTCTACTTAATTTCGAATAAATCTGAATCCTTTGAGAAGTTCAAAGAATTTCAGAAAGAAGTTGAAAATCAACTTGGCAAAAAAAACAAAGCACTTCGATCGGATCAAGGTGGCGAATATTTGAGCCATGAATTCGACGATTACTTGAAAGAAAAAGGAATTCTTTCAGAGTTGACACCTCCCGGAACTCCTCAATGGAACGGAATGTCTGAACGGAGGAATCGAACCTTGTTAGACATGGTTCAATCAATGATGGGCCTTAGTGAACTCTCTATCTCTTTCTGGGGACACTTACTAGAGCTCCGTCAAAAGCTGTTGAAAAGACTCCATAAGAATTATGGACTAAGAAACCTCCTAGGTTGTCTTTTCTCAAGATTTAGGGATGCGAAGCATATGTCAAGCGATTAATTTCGGAAAAAACTTCACCCCAAATTGGATAAGTGTTTCTATGTGGGATACCCAAAAAAAACCAAAGGGTATTACTTCTACAATAAATTCGAGAACAAAGTTTTTGTTGCTCGTGATGGTGTCTTTTTAGAGAAGGATCACCTTTCCAAAATGACAAGTGGGAGGAAAATCAAACTCGACGAAGTTCGAGAGGACGAGCAACAATGTTAACCTGACAAAACTGACAATCTAGATACTTTGGAAGCATAAAAGAAGATTGGTCAGAATCAAACAGACAATGTAAATGCTCAACCGATTACCCTACGTATATTGCAACGGAAAAAATCTCAACCAGACAAATACCTTGGTATCGTCTTAACCGATGATCAGGACATCCTAATTATGGATGGTGATGAGCCGGCGACATACAAGCAAGCTATGACGAGCCCCGACTCTGCAAAATGGCAAGAGGCCATGAAATCCGAGATGGACTCCATGACTGAAAATCAAATCTGGGACTTGGTGAATTTGCCCGAGGGTTATACACCCATTGGTTGCAAATGGATCTTCAAAGTGAAGACAGACAAGGATGGAAATGTATCAATATACAAAGCTAGACTGGTGGAAAAAGGTTATAGACAAGTCCACGGGATTGACTATGACAAAACATTTTCACCAATTGCAATGCTAAAATCCGTCCGGATCATCCTAGCGATTGCTGCATATTACGATTATGAAATATGGAAAATGGATGTCAAAACCGCCTTCCTTAATGGAATTTTGGAAGAAACTGTGTATATGACACATCCAGAAGGTTTTGTCGATCCAGGCAACGCTGGAAAGGTTTGCAAGCTGAAGAGGTCCATTAGCAAGTTTGGTTTTATCAAGAATCCAGATTAGTCTTGTGTATACAAGAAGGTCAGTGGGAGTGATATTGCATTCCTAGTCCTGTATGTCGATGACATACTTCTCATTGGAAACAGCACAAAATTGTTGGAGTCCGTAAAGGGCTGGTTGGGAAAGTGCTTTTCGATGAAGGACTTAGGAGAGGCACATTACATATTGGGCATCAAGATCTACAGGGATAAATCTAAGAGGATAATTGGATTAAGCCAGAGTACTTACATTGATAAGGTACTGGCTCGATTCAACATGGAAAATGCCAAAAGAGGGCATTTACCCATGTCCCATGGCGTAACTCTCAGCAAGAAACAGTGTCCGCAGACACCTGTTGAGCGAGAAAGAATGAATCAGATCCCATATGCTTCGCTAATCGGATCGATCATGTATGCCATGATATTTACAAGGCCAGATGTATCGTATGCCCTGAGTGCAACGAGTCGATTCCAATCGAACCTAGGAGAGGCGCATTGGACTACGGCCAACAACATCCTTCAGTACCTGAAAAGGAACAAGGATAAATTCCTGGTGTATGGAGGCCACAAAGAAGTGGTTGTTGAAGGTTACACCGACGCTAGCTTCCAGACTGACAGAGACGATTTCAAGTCGCACTCGGGGTACATATTCTGTATGAATGGAGGAGAGTTTAGCTGGAAGAGTGCCAAGCAGAGCACTATTGCAGACTCTCTAACTGAAGTCGAGTACTTGGCCGCTTCAGAAGCTGCCAAGGAAGCTGTTTGGATTCACATGTTCATTAGCGAACTTGGTGTTGTACCCTTAATCAAGGGGCCGATAGATCTCTATTGTGATAACAATGGAGCTATCGCTCAGGCCAGGGAGCTAAGAGAGCACCAGAAGGTCAAAAACGTGCAAAGGCAATTTCACATGATAAGGGAATGGAAATCCGAAGGTGAAATCAAAATTTGAAAGATTGGCACGGATGATAATGTAGCCGATCCTTTGACTAAACCGCTGCCTCAAGTGAAACACAACAAGCACATTGAGGCAATGGGAATCAAGCATGTTGGAGATCCATTTACATGTGTTTTAATTAAATAGGATATTTAATGTAAGACACTATGTTAAAACCATTCATTAATGGAGTAATTAATTTTTGTGAAAAATTATCATTCACTCCATTACTATTTAATTGTGGTTTAGAATTAAATAATGAGTCCATTCGATTTACGGAAATATTCAAAATAGGGTATCAAGACCATGTCTTGGATAAAGAAACATCTGTTAAGTGAACATTGAATATTAAATCGAAAAGTATCCCTAATCGAGGTCATCTAACAGATGGACGATTGATGACCGCCAAAGATTAGTGTGTAGTATGATTTACAGCACCGTTTCTTGTGCTGCGAGGAAGTGACGGTCATAAATCATTTGCACAGGTACAGTTTGGAACTGTACTGGATAAGACCTATGAGAATACTTTAAGAAAATTTAAATTTTGTCATAAGTACATTTCTCATTATGACTATCGGAACTTGTTTCCTCCGACCATGAGTACTGTGAAGTTTTCTTGTTTGAGTACTAGACTCTTTGATGTTTCCAAACGTCTGCCGTAGCTGGGGATTATAACGGGAACACTCAGGAGACTATGTCCTCTTAGTAAGAAGAACTTACAATACAAGACTGGGATTGTCCCCCTACTAACAATAGGGAAAATGTTTTGTTGTTTACTAGGCCGCTCGAAGAGCGAGACTGTGAAAATGCATGACCGTGCTCAGATGGATTTTAGAAATCATCTGCTTATTGACAGTCGAACTCGGAGATCGAGAAACACTTTTGAACGTAATAAGGATGACAAAGAATCTTATCTTATAGTTCACGAAGAAACATTAAGTGACATAGGAAATGAGCTATACACTGTATGCACACTTGTCTGGAAGGACAATTGGGAGATTGAAAGGAATGGTGTCCTTCCAACAAGTGTATTCTTCCGATAGAGGGTTCAGAATTATTATAGAGCTAATTTTTCAATAAGGTCAAGTGATCGGAATGCCTAGGTGGAGGCCGCTACCGATCAGTAATATCAATGTGCAATTCATGTTACAGCTTAATCTTAACTGAACCCTTCGGGTTGAACCCAATCGAATCACCGATCCGAGACGACGAATTAATCCGAAAGGATTTAATGAGTCAACAGAGTTTTACGAATACAGACGTCGGAAATCGAGCCTAGGGCGTCGAGACTGAGCGTCGCAAAATCACAAAGCGACAAGTACAAACATAGCCCTAGCACCACACTGGCCTAGTCATGTGGATGCTAGGCTAGTTCAAGCTAGCATGCACCTAGCATGGATAGGCGCACCATCGCAAGCTCAAGGCGCACCATCGCAGCCTAGGTGCACCATCACAGCCTAGGCATGCGCATGGCAGCCTATCGCAGAGCACCACAAGCCCCAGGCAGCCCATCGCAACTAGCAGCGTGCTAGCCTAGGTGTCTGGGTGCGCATGGAAAGCCATCGCAAGTGCCACAAGTACCAGGCAGGCCATCGCAGCTAGCAGCGCGCTAGCCTGGGTGCCTGGGTGCATATGGCAGGATATCGCAGCACGCAAGCTCAAGGCCAGGCACCATCGCAAGGCATGGCACCACGCACAGCACCATCGCAATGCCAGGGGCTTGCGTGTGTGTGCGTGTGTGCTTCGCAGCCTAGCCTCGCAGCCTCGCACAGCAGCAGCAATGATGCGTGTAGTGCGAGGCCAATGCACGCTGTGCATGACTAGTGCGCATGGTGCGTGGCTAGTGCGTGTGCAAGGGCATGTGCGAAGGTGTGTGCGTCGTGTGCGAGGCAAAGGGGGCCAACATGCGTGGCTCGCTAGCAGCATGCATGCTGGGTGTGCGGGCATGTGCCAAGGGTGTAGCATGGATGCGTGTGATGCGTGGGATTCCAGGGGCAGCACCAGCGCCAAGCATCGCCCAGCACCAAGCAGCACTGCCTGGCTAGGATGCGAAGGCTGTTGGTGGGTTGGTGCAAGCTAGGCTGGGCATGTTGGCAGTGCCAGCTGGCTGCCAGCCCAGCAGCATGCTTGGGGCAGTTTGTGAGGAGAGTGGGGACCAAGGCTTAAAGCCATGCCTTGGGGAGCAAGGCAATGGTCCCCCCCCAAGGTTCATGGTCGTCACCTAACCTTCTCTCTCCCTTTGACACTTGTTGCATTGTGATTAGATTTATTAATTAATTTATTTTAGAAATAAATTAATTAGCAAAATTATTCATTCTCCTACATTGGTTGGGGAATGAAGTTCAAGGGTTCATTTTCCCTATAAATACCAAGCTTGGATATTGGGAAATGAACAACCATGAGTGGAATTAAAAAGGCAACTCTAAGAAAGAGTAAACCTTTGACTCGTAAAACTCATAGTTATTTTATCCGGGTCTTGACTAACCTTCAAGACTTAGGAAACTCGGGTCGGGTCGAGGGTACGATCCGTCGGAGATCTCGTCTTTTCGGGATTGTGAAGTAAGAGCTCTTTGGGAGCAAAGCACGCGTCAAAGGTATAATTCTTGTTCATAATCTTGTTTGATTAAGTTTATTACGCTTGTTAATTGCTTAAATTAAGGGGCGGGTCTCGGTGGGTTTCCTTCCGCGTAGTGTCGGGTCACTACGAAACCCTACAGTTTTAGTTAGGCGCGTTAATCGGATGAACCACCTAAGTTAGTTACTAGTTTTGCGTGTTTAATTATGTATTTCGTAAAATGCATGGGCCATTCACAAATAGTGAATGGGTGAATGAAAGTTTGTTTTCAAAACAGGTTATTGAAAAGGTAACTATTAGGGCCCGACTAGGATATAAAATACGGACTGCGTTCCGTTATGTATTTTTGTAAAACTAAATACTGTCTGCAAACCGTTAAGTATTTTTGTAGTTTAGATTAATCTTAGTCGTACTAGCTAGTTTTTTTATTTTGGCAAAGATGTCTCAAGACGGCGTTTCGATGAAGACAAGCTAAGATGAAGACCCATGGAAATTGAAGATTTCAAGGGGTCATGCTAGTTGCCAAAGGCATCAATTTATGCTTTATATATTACTGTTATATATGAATGTTAGATGCATGTCTAGGATTTCATATGTTGCGACGCTTAGTTATGTTCGCTTAAATCAAGCCAGCATAGAAACCCTAGGTCCCTTAAAATATTGAGCTAAAATTTGTTGTTCCAAGGACAACACTTACCGAACTAATGCGCGTATGTGATGGGCTACGCCAAAGCGAGGCATCACTACTTCCATAGGAACGTAAGGTATACTAGGTATACAAGTTGTCTTGGTCAAGCTCAACGATATCAGTAAGGAGTCCTTAGATGTCGTGGCAAAAGAGATAAAATGTCTAGAATGCATTAGATGCGACATTTTATGAAACCGAGAGTAGCTTGGAGCTTTAGCAATTGGATTGCTTACCTTAAGATATTTAATGATTAAGACAAGTCAAAGCATGCATAACCATTTCTTGATCTTTGGGATCTTGGAATCATTTTATTCTCGCCCATAAGGGACAATTTATTAATGCGTGGATAAAATGATCAATGAGATTGAAAATATGCATGAACGCTTTTAAATTTCAACTTATTCATTTATGAATGGTTTTTCATTTCTAATTCTTTCAATTGTAGAATAATGTCTGAATGTAACTCAAACAACAACCAATTCTCTTTACGCTCTATTCTCGACAAAGAGAAGTTGAGCGGGCCAAACTTTCTTGATTGGCAAAGAAATCTGCACATTATACTAATGCAAGAGCAAAAGGAATACGTCGTTGATGAGGAAATGCCCGACGTTTCCAATGAGTAGGTCACTCAAGCTGCCCTTAACTGATTGCAAAGTGCCAATCGGGATGTCAAACGCATCATGTTGGCCACTATGTCTCCAGACCTTCAAAAGACTTTCTTTGAAAAGGAGACGGCTTTTGAGATCATTTCTGAGCTTCAGAATATGTTCCAAGAGCAGGCCCAAACTGAAAGGTTCGAAACCCACAGGCAGATCCTTGAGAACAAGCTCAAGAAAGGAGAGCCAGTCAGCCCGCATGTCCTCAAAATGATTGAATTATTTGAGAACATGGAAAGGCTTGATGCAGGGTATTCAACCGAGATGGCAATTGACATCATTCTCCACTCGCTTCACAAAGGCTATGATTAGTTCAAGATGAACTATAATATGCATAGCATGGAGAAAACCCTCACCGAGCTTCATGGTATGTTGAACCAAGCCGAGCAAACCCTCAAGGATGAGGGCAAGCATGTCATGCTCATGGTGAGGAAGGGCAAGCCATTCAAACGTCCGGGCAAGAAGAAGAGCTTTAAAGGGAAAAAGAGAAATTGTATGCCTAAGTCAAACACTGCCAAGGGCAGTATGGACAAAAGGGTAGCCTCTTCCAAATCCGATTCCGAATGTTCCTACTGCAAGAAGAAGGGACATTGGAAACGGGATTGCCTCAAATTCAGGGAAGATAAGATGAACGACACCGTTGCTTCTTCATCAGGTATTCTTGCTATAGCCTTAAACTTCACTAGCAAAACATCGTAGGTATTAGATACCGGATGTGGCTCACACCTTTGTTCAATACTCAAGGACTAAGGATAAATAAGAGGCTAGAGAAGGCAGAGGTCGAGCTTCGGGTCGGCAATGGAGCAAAAATGTATGTCGTCTCCGTTGGAACTCTCAGTTTGTCATTGCCCTCTAGGCTTATTTTAGAACTTAACAATTGTTATCATGTTCCTAGAGTTACCAAAAACATTATTTCAATATCCGCGTTGGACGCCAAAGGTTTTGAATTTTGAATTAAGAACCATAGTTGTTCATTTTATTTCGATAATGTTTTATATGGTAAGGCATATTCAGAAAATGGTCTTTATGTGCTTTCTCTTGACAAACAAGTCTATAACATTGATGATACCGCCAAGAAGGCTAAGACCATCGAGTCGAATCAAACCTAATTGCGGCATTGTTGTCTTGTCCATATTAACGTCAAACGCATCAAGAAACTTCTATAAGAAGGTGTTCTTGACTCATTCGACTTGGAGTCGTTTGAAAATTGCGAAGGATGTCTATTAGGCAAAATGATAAAACAGCCATTCTCCAAGTTGGGAGAAAGGGCAAGTGACTTATTAGGTCTAATACACACGGATGTATGTGGACCAATGAGTACACCCGCAAGACAAGGTTACCGATATTTCATCACCTTCATCGACGATTTTAGTGGATATGGATATATCTACTTAATGTCGAATAAATCTGAATCCTTTGAGAAATTCAAAGAATTTCAGAAAGAAGTTGAAAATCAACTTGGCAAGAAAATTAAAGCACTTCGATCGGATCGAGGTCGCGAATATTTGAGCCATGAATTCGACGATCACTTGAAAGAAAATGGTATTCTTTCAGAGTTGTCACCTCCCGGAATTCCTCAATGGAACGGAGGAATCAAACCTTGTTAGACTTGGTTCGATCAATGATGGGTCTTAATGAACTTTCTATCTCTTTCTGGGGACATGCTCTACAAACCGCGGCACTAACACTGAACCGAGCTCCGTCAAAAGCTGTTGAAAAGACTCCATATGAATTATGGACTAAGAAACCTCCTAGGTTGTCTTTTCTCAAGATTTGGAGATGCGAAGCATATGGCAAACGATTAATTTCGGACAAACTTCACCCCAAATCGGATAAGTGTTTCTTTGTGGGATATCCAAAAGAAACCAAAGGGTATTACTTCTACAATAAATCCGAGAACAAAGTGTTTGTTTCTCATGATGGTTTCTTTTTGGAGACGGAACACCTTTCCAAAATGACAAGTAGGAGGAAAATCGAACTCGACGAAGTTCGAGAGGACGAGCAAAAATGTCGACCTGATAAAACTGACAATCTAAGTGCTTTGGAAGCAGTTGAGAAGATCGGTCAGAATCAAACACACAATGTAAATGCTCAACCTATTACACTTCGTAGGTCGCAAAGTCAAAGATCTCATCCAGACAGATACCTTGGTATTATCTTAACCGATGATCAAGACATCCTAGTTACGGATGGAGATGAGCCAGCGACATACAAGCAAGCTATGACGAGCCCCGACTCTGCTAAATGGCAAGAGGGCATGAAATCCGAGATGGACTCCATGTCTGAAATTCAAGTCTAGGACTTGATGAATTTGCCCGAGGGTTACACACCCATTGGTTGCAAATGGATCTTCAAATTGAAGATAGACAAGGATGGAAATTTACCTATATACAAGGCTGGACTGGTGGCAAAAGGTTATAGTCAAATCCACGGGATTGGCTATGATGAAACCTTTTCACCGGTTGCAATGCTAATGTCTGTCCGGATTATTCTAGCGATTGCAGCATATTACGATTATGAAATATGGCAGATGGATGTCAAAACCGCCTTCCTAAATGGGATTTTGGAAGAACCTGTGTACATGACACAGCCAGAAGGTTTTATCAATCCGAGCAACGTTAAAGAGAGCTTTGCAAGCTTAAGAAGTCCATTTATGGACTAAAGCTAGCCAGCACGATTCGGAATCTGCGATTTGATGAAGCCATCAGCAAGTTTGGTTTTATCAAGAATCCAGATGAATCTTGTGTATACAAGAAGGTCAGTGGGAGTGACATCGCATTCCTAGTCTTATATGTCGATGACATACTGCTCATTGGAAACAACACAAAATCACTAGTGTCCGTAAAGGGCTGGTTGGGAAAGTGCTTTTCAATGAAGGACTTAGGAGAGGCACAGTACATATTGGGCATCAAGATCTATAGGGATATATCTAAGAGGATGATTGGATTGAGCCAGAGTACTTACATTGATAAATTACTGGCACGATTCAACATAGAGAATGCCAAAAGAGGGCACCTACCCATGTCCCATGGCGTGACTCTAAGCAAGAAACAGTGTCCACAGACACCTGTTGAGCGAGAGAGAATGGATCAAATTCCATATGCTTCGCTAATTGGGTCGATCATGTATGCCATGATATGTACCAGGCCAGATGTCTCGAATGCCTTGAGTGCTACGAGACGATACCAATCAAACCCAGGAGAGGTGCATTGGACTGCGGCCAAGAATATCATGAAGTACTTGAAAAAGGAACAAGGATAAATTCCTGGTTTATGGTGGCCATAAAGACCTGGTTGTTAAAGGTTACACCGACGCTAGCTTCCAGACTGACAGAGACGACTTCAAGTCACAGTCAAGATACATATTCTGTCTTAATGGAGGAGCGTTTAGCTAGAAGAGTGCCAAGCAGAGCACAACTACAAACTCTACAACTGAAGCCGAATACTTGGCTGCTTCAGAAGCTGCTAAGGAGGCTGTTTGGATTCGCAAGTTCATCAATGAACTTGGTGTTGTACCCTCCATCAAGGGTACGATAGATCTCTATTGTGACAACAATGGAGCTATCGCTCAGGCTAGAGAGCCAAGAGAGCACTTGAAGGTCAAACATTTCCAAAGGCGATTTCACATGATTAGGGAATGAAAATCCGAAGGTGAAATCAGAATTTAAAAGATCAGGACGGATGATAATGTGGCCGATCCTATGACTAAACCTTTGCCTCAAGTAAAACACAACAAGCACATTGAGGCAATGGGAATCAAGCACATCGGAGACAGGCTTTGAAATTCCTTGTACATGTGTTTTAATTAAACTGGTTGTTTTAATGTAAGACACTGTATTGAAACCATTCATTAATGGAGTAATTAATTTTGTGCAAAGTTATCATTCACTCCATTACTATTTAATTGTGGTTTAGTATTAAATAATAAGTCCGTTCGATTTATGGAAATATGCAAAACAGGGTATCAAAAGACCATGTCTTGGATAAAGAAACACCTATTAAGGGAAAATTGAATATTTAAATCGAAAATTATCCCTAATCGAGGTCATCTAACCGATGGACAATTGATGACCACCAGAGGTTAGTGTGTAGTATGATTTACAGCAACGTTTCTTGTGCTGCAAGGACATGATGATCATAAATCATTTTCACAGGTGCCAGTTTGGAACTGCACTGGATTGACCTATGAGAGTACTTTAACTAGTCTCTTTGATGTTGCCTAACATCTTCCGTCGCAAGGGATCATAATGGGAACACTCGGGAGATTAGGTCCTCTTAGTAAGAGAAACTTACAGTACAAGACATGGAAAGTCCCCCTATCAACAATAGGGAATATGTCTTTGTCCGTGCTCAGATGGATTTTAGAAACCATCTACTTATTGACAGTCGAACTCGGAGATCGAGAAACACTTCTGAACGTAATAAGGATGACGATGAATCTTACCTTATAGTTCACGAAGAGACATTAAGCGACATAGGAAATGGGCTACACACTATATGCACACTTATCCGGAAGGACAAGTGGGAGATTGAAAGGAATGGTGTCCTTCCAACAAGTGTATTATTCTGATAGAGGGTTCAGAATTATTACAGAGCTAATTCTTCAGTAAGATCAAGTGAACGGAATGCCTAGGTGGAGGTCGCTTCCGATTCGTAATATTAAAATATAACTAATATTACAGCTTAATCTTAACTGAACCCTTCGGGTCAAACCCAATCGAACAACCGATCCGAGACGACGAATCAATCTAAAGGATTTAATGAGTCGTCGGAGTTTTACGAATAAAGACATCGGATATCGAGCCTAAGGCGTCGAGGTTGAACGTCGCAAAATCACAAGCAACAAGTACGAGCATAGCAGTAGCTAGGCTAGGCTAGCTCATCGCAAGCCTAGGCGCTCCATGGTGTGCTAGGCGAGGCATGAGTGCTAGGCGCATAAAACAGCCCATCGCAGCCTTCGCATGGCATGGCAGCACCATCGCAAGTCACACGCACCATGCACAGCACTATTGCATGGCTAGGCCTATGCATGTGTGCGTGTGCATGTGCCTAGGCGCCATCGCATACCACACGCACCAAGCACAGTCATCGCAGTGCGTGGCACTTGCGTGTGTGCGTGTGCGTGTGTGTCTTGCACCATCGCAACAGCAGCCTCGCACAACAGCACCATGTCGGGTAGGCGTATGCGTGTGTGTAGGCACCATCGCAGGCCACGCACCAAGCACAACACACCTATGCGTGTGCGTGTGCGAGTGCTAGTGCATGCTGGCCTGGCCTGGCTCGCTAGCAGCACGCATGCTGGGTAGGCGTATGCGTGTGCATGCGAAGGGGAGAGCTAGGAATCTAGTAGTGCCCAGCGGCTAGCAAGCCGCAGCATGGGCATCACCCAGCACAGTTGCATGCAGCGCGCATGACTGGCTGGGCTGATGCTTGCTGCCTTGTGCTGGCTGGCTGGGCTAGCTGGCAGTGCTAGCTGGCAGCAACCCAGCAACCCCTTGATGCCGGTTTGTTAGGGGTGGGGACCAAGGCAATGGTCCCCCCCAACCTATTCATGGTCCTCACCTAACCCTCTCTCTCCCCTTGACACTTGTTGCATTGTGATTATATTTAATTAATTATTTAATTTAGAATTAAATAAATTAATGATTTTGCACATGATCCCACATTGATCATGAAATAGGATTTAAGTTCCCATTCTCTATAAATACCCACTTGGTTGGGATTTTTAGAACAACACTTTAGTGGAATAGTAAAGGCAACTCCATTGTTGAGTATACCTTGAAATTCGTAAAACTCCAAATTTTTATTTTGTCCGGGCCTCGATTAACCTTTGAGGCTTAGGACGCTCGTGTCAGGTTCGAGGGTACGAT
Source organism: Chenopodium quinoa (assembly GCF_001683475.1). Taxonomy (NCBI): domain Eukaryota; kingdom Viridiplantae; phylum Streptophyta; class Magnoliopsida; order Caryophyllales; family Amaranthaceae; genus Chenopodium; species Chenopodium quinoa. The sequence goes on along the minus strand of NW_018744949.1, from coordinate 449,150 downwards.
CCCTTCGGAGGCCTCGTATTTTCGAGGTTCAAGTAAGAGCTCGTAGTTGAGCGAAGCACGCGTCAAAGGTATAATCGTTTATCCTTTGTTATGCTATTAATTATGATTTGCTTGTTAATTGCATTTAAAATGGGGGCGGGTCTTGGCGGGTTTCATTTCGCGTAGTGTGGGTCACTATGAAACCCTACATTTACATTGTCTGTTTGATTTTGACCAATCTTCTCAGCTGCTTCCAAAGCACTTAGATTGTCAGTTTTATCAGGTTGACATTGTTGCTCGTCCTTTCGAACTTCGTCGAGTTCGTTTTTCCTCCCAGTTGTCATTTTGGAAAGGTGTTCCTTCTCCAAAAAGACACCATCACGAGCAACAAACACTTTGTTCTAGGATTTATTGTAGAAGTAATACCCTTTGGTTTCTTTAGGTGTAGGGTTTCGTAGTGACCCGACACTACGAGGAAGGAAACCCACCAAGACCCGCCCCTTAATTAAAGCAATTAACAAGCATAATAAACTTAATCAAACAAGATTAAGAACAAGAATTATACCTTTGACGCGTGCTTCGCTCCCAAAGAGCTCTTACCTCAAAATGCCGAAAAGACGAGATCTCTGACGGATCGTACCCTCGACCCGACCCGAGCATCCTAAGTGTTGAAGGTTAGTCACGAACCGGACAAAATAACTATGAGTTTTACGAATCAAAGGTTTACTCTTTCTTAGAGTTGCCTTTTTAATTCCACTCAAGGTTGTATTCTCAAAATCCCAACCAAGTGGGTATTTATAGAGAATAGGGACTTGAAACCCCTTTTCATGATCAATGTGGGATCATGTGCAATTGCAATAATTTATTAAATTCCAAAATAAATAATTAGGTAAAAGTAATAACAAGCCAACAAGTGGCAAAAGGAGAGAATGGGTTAGGTGAGGACCATATCCCATGAGGGGGGACCATTTCCTTGCTCCCCAAGGGAAGCTTGGTGGCTTTGGTCCCCACCTCTCCTTAATTCGCCACTCACAAGGGGTTGCTGGGTTGCTGCCAGCTAGCACGCCAGCTAGCATGTGCCAGCCAGCCAAGCCAGCTACCATGTGCCTGCCCAGCACCCTCGCATGCTTGGTGCTAGGCTGTGCTAGGCGCTAGTGCTGGCCAGTGCTAGCTGCTGGGCGCTGCTGGCTGCCTAGCACTGCCTAGCTGCTGCTGGCTCCTGGCTGCTTAAGTGGGGGAGGATGTTAGAATCCGCCTCTTTCTCTATGTATTCCCCTACCTTTTTCCTTGTATTTTCCTTATGTAGTGTCTTCTACGTCTTTCTTTTTGCTTTCTAGGCTCTAGGGGAAATTATTGTGTTACTGTAGTTCCAACGTTCACTAGTATTTATCCATGTAATCAATATAAAGCTCTTTATGGGGCGAATGGTTGAATGAATGAAAGCTCCTATCCGGGTTGCCTTTGCTTTAAGACTTCTGTGTTGATTTAAGTCTTTATAGATATTGTACTTGCCTTGTTTTAAAGCCTCCCCACCAAACCAAGAGAACCTCAAAAGGCGCCTTCCTTATTTGTCGGTCCCGCTTGTGCCCGCTTCGAAATATCGGTCGTCACAAGCCCCGACTCAGCACTCGTTATTGACGAGACCCCATGACGAACACTATTAAGGGGCTGATAGAAGAAGGAAAGACAAGACGCTTCCGGATGGAAGACGGGCTCATTTTCACAAAGGGTAACAAGCTATTCATACCAAAGGCGGGAGGCCTACGGAAGATGCTCTTGAAGGAATGTCATGATACCCTATGGGCCGGGCATCCAGGTTGGCAGAGGACGTTAAGGTTACTCTCTTCGGGGTATTATTGGCCGAGAATGAAAGAAGATGTCATGAGTTACACCCGGACCTGCTTGGTCCGTCAACAAGACAAGGTAGACCGTCAGAAACCTGGAGGCCTCCTAGATCCTCTTCTCGTGCCGAAGCGTCCGTGGGAAAGTATATCAATGGACTTCATTAGTGGTCTCCCCAAGGTGGACCAGTACTCCGCAGTGATGGTGGTGAATGATAGATTCTCCAAATATGCCACCTTTGTTCCCATGCAGAAGACTTGTGGTGCGGAGGAGATGGAGGCTTTGTTATTTAAGCATGTCGTGAAGTATTGGGGGTTGCCCCAAAGCATAGTCAGTGACCGAGATACTAGATTCACGAGCATATTTTAGACAGAGTTATTCCAGCTGATGGGGTCAGACTTAAACATGTCTTCAAGCCACCACCCTCAATCTGATGGCCAAACAGAGAGATTCAACGGTCTTTTAGAGGAATATTTGAGACATTTCGTCAGCGCCAACCAGAAGGATTGGGTTAAGCTCCTTGATGTCGCCCAACTTTGCTTCAATTCCCAAAAGAGCACCGCATCCAACAGAAGTCCGTTTGAACTGGTGATGGGCCAACAACCTCTCCTGCCTCACACCATAGCAACATCAGAAGATAGGAGGAGCCGCGAAGCACGAGAGTTTAAGAGAGAGTGGCAGCAGAACATGGAAGTTGCTCGCGCATACTTGGAGCGGGCATCGAAGAGAATGAAGAAGTGGGCCGACCAGAAAAGAAGACCGGTGGAGTTTGATGTAGGGGATATGGTTATGGTGAAGGTCCTCCCAGATCAGCTCAAGTTCCTTAGAGAAAGAGATCGCAGGCTAATCAAAAAATATGAAGGCCCCATCCGCATCACTAAATGGATTGGGAAGAGTGCGTACAAGGTTGAACAACCTACGTGGATGAAGATACACCCTGTCTTCCACGTTAGCCGCCTCAAGCCTTACCACCCAGATCCAGAAGACAGCAACCGCAACACCAGCAACCGCGCCAACATCAGAACTAGGGCGAGAGCCACACCAGCAACAGAAGAGTGAAGCTGTTATTTCTTCTTCTTTACATATATGTTTTGTTTGTAAGTCTACGAGGTCGTCGACAGCTTAAGTGGGGGAGGATGTTAGAATCCACCTCTTTCTCTATGTATTCCCCTTCCTTTTTCCTTGTATTTTCCTTATGTAGTGTCTTCTACGTCTTTCTTTTTGCTTTCTAGGCTCTAGGAGAAATTATTGTGTTATTGTAGTTCCATCGTTCACTAGTATTTATCCATGTAATCAATATAAAGCTCTTTATGGGGCGAATGGTTGAATGCATGAAAGCTCCTATCCGGGTTGCCTTTGCTTTAAGACTTTTGTGTTGATTTAAGCCTTTATAGATATTGTGCTTGCCTTGTTTTAAAGCCTCCCCACCAAACCAAGAGAACCTCAAAAGACCCCTTCCTTATTGTCGGTCCCGCTCGTGCCCGCTTCGAAATATCGGCCGTCACAAGCCCCGACTCACCACTCGTTGTTGACGAGTGCTTCGTTGAGATACCTTTGGTCCGTGCTGCTGTGTGCCACGAACCCCCATCGCTCTAGGCTTGCGTCCTTATCGTCAATAGACAAGTGCGCGCTGCACGATCCAGTGTCAAAACTCTCGGACCGTGACACTACGGCTACGCTCATACTTGTTGCTTGTGATTTTGCGACGTTCGGTCTCGACGCCCTAGGCTCGATTTTTGACGTCTATATTTGTAAAACTTTGTCGACTCATTAAATCCTTTCGGATTAATTCGTCGTCTCGGATCGGTGATTCGATTGGGTTCGACCCGAAGGGTTCAGTTAAGATTAAGCTGTAACATCAATTGCACATTGATATTACTGATCGGAAGCGGCCTCCACCTAGGCATTTCGATCACTTGACCTTACTAAAGAATCAGCTCTATAATAATTCTGAACCCTCTATCGGAAGAATACACTTGTTGGAAGGACACCATTCCTTTCATTAGGATACCACACAAAAAAACACTTGTCTGATTTTGGGTGAAATTTGTCCGAAATTAATCGTTTGACATATGCTTCGCATCCCCAAATCTTGAGAAAAGACAACCTAGGAGGTTTCATAGTCCATAATTCATATGAAGTCTTTTCAACAGCTTTTGACGGAGCGCGGTTTACTGTTAGTGTCGTGGTTTGTAGCGCATGTCCCCAGAAAGAAATAGGAAGTTCACTAAGACCCATCATTGATTGAACCATGTCTAACAAGGTTCGATTCCTCTGTTCGAATACTCCGTTCCATTGAGGAGTTCCAGGGGGTGTCAACTCTGACAGCATACCATTTTCTTTCAGGTGATTGTCGAATTCGCCACCTCGATCCGATCGAAGTGCTTTAATTTTCTTGCCAAGTTGATTCTCAAATTCTCTCTGAAATTTTTTGAATTTCTCAAAAGATTCAGATTTATTCGACATTAAGTAGATATAGCAATATCTACTAAAATCGTCGGTGAAGGTGATGAAATATCGGTAACCTTGTCTTGCGGGTGTACTCATTCGTCCACATACATCCGTGTGTATTAGACCTAATAAGTACCAAGCTTGGATATTGGGAAATGAACAACCATGAGTGGAATTAAAAAGGCAACTCTAAGAAAGAGTAAACCTTTGACTCGTAAAACTCATAGTTATTTTGTCCGGGTCTTGACTAACCTTCAAGACTTAGGAAACTCGGGTCAGGTCGAGGGTACGATCCGTCGAAGATCTCGTCTTTTCGGGATTATGAAGTAAGAGCTCTTTGGGAGCAAAGCACGCGTCAAAGGTATAATTCTTGTTCATAATCTTGTTTGATTAAGTTTATTACGCTTGTTAATTGCTTAAATTAAGGGGCGGGTCTCGGTGGGTTTCCTTCCGCGTAGTGTCGGGTCACTACGAAACCCTACAGTTTTAGTTAGGCGCGTTAATCGGATGAACCACCTAAGTTAGTTACTAGTTTTGCGTGTTTAATTATGTATTTCGTAAAATGCATGGGCCATTCACAAATAGTGAATGGGTGAATGAAAGTTTGTTTTCAAAACAGGTTATTGAAAAGGTAACTATTAGGGCCCGACTAGGATATAAAATACGGACTGCGTTCCGTTATGTATTTTTGTAAATCTAAATACGGTCTGCGAACCGTTAAGTATTTTTGTAGTTTAGATTAATCTTAGTCGTACTAGCTAGTTATTTTATTTTGGCAAAGATGTCTCAAGACGGCGTTTCGATGAAGACGAGCTAAGATGAAGACCCATGGAAATTGAAGATTTCAAGGGGTCATGCTAGTTGCCAAAGGCATCAATTTATGCTTTATATATTACTGTTATATATGAATGTTAGATGCATGTCTAGGATTTCATATGTTGCGACGATTAGTTATGTTCGCTTAAATCAAACCAGCATAGAAACCCTAGGTCCCTTAAAATATTGAGCTAAAATTTGTTGTTCCAAGAACAACACTTAGCGAACTAATGCGCGTATGTGATGGGCTACGCCAAAGCGAGGCATCAATACTTCCATAGGAACGTAAGGTATACTAGGTATACAAGTTGTCTTGGTCAAGCTCAACGATATCAGTAAGGAGTCCTTAGATGTCGTGGCAAAAGAGATAAAATGTCTAGAATGCATTAGATGCGACATTTTATGAAACCGAGAGTAGCTTGGAGCTTTAGCAATTGGATTGCTTACCTTAAGATATTTAATGATTAAGACAAGCCAAAGCATGCATAACCATTTCTTGATCTTTGGGATCTTGGAATCATTTTATTCTCGCCCATAAGGGACAATTTATTAATGCGTGGATAAAATGATCAATGAGATTGAAAATATGCATGAACGCTTTTAAATTTCAACTTATTCATTTATGAATGGTTTTTCATTTCTAATTCTTTCAATTGTAGAATAATGTCTGAATGTAACTCAAACAACAACCAATTCTCTTTACGCTCTATTCTCGACAAAGAGAAGTTGAGCGGGCCAAACTTTCTTGATTGGCAAAGAAATCTGCACATTATACTAATGCAAGAGCAAAAGGAATACGTCCTTGATGAGGAAATGCCCGACGTTTCCAATGAGTAGGTCACTCAAGCTGCCCTTAACTGATTGCAAAGTGCCAATCGGGATGTCAAACGCATCATGTTGGCCACTATGTCTCCAGACCTTCAAAAGACTTTCTTTGAAAAGGAGACGGCTTTTGAGATCATTTCTGAGCTTCAGAATATGTTCCAAGAGCAGGCCCAAACTGAAAGGTTCAAAACCCACAGGCAGATCCTTGAGAACAAGCTCAAGAAAGGAGAGCCAGTCAGCCCGCATGTCCTCAAAATGATTGAATTATTTGAGAACATGGAAAGGCTTGATGCAGGGTATTCAACCGAGATGGCAATTGACATCATTCTCCACTCGCTTCACAAAGGCTATGATTAGTTCAAGATGAACTATAATATGCATAGCATGGAGAAAACCCTCACCGAGCTTCATGGTATGTTGAAGCAAGCCGAGCAAACCCTCAAGGATGAGGGTAAGCATGTCATGCTCATGGTGAGGAAGGGCAAGCCATTCAAACGTCCGGGAAAGAAGAAGAGCTTTAAAGGGAAAAAGAGAAATTTTCTGCCTAGGTCAAACACTGCCAAGGGCAGCATGGACAAAAGGGTAGCCTCTTCCAAATCCGATTCCGAATGTTCCTACTGCAAGAAGAAGGGACATTGGAAACGGGATTGCCTCAAATTCAGGGAAGATAAGATGTACGGCACCGTTGCTTCTTCATTAGGTATTTTTGCTATAGCCTTAAACTTCACTAGCAAAACATCGTAGGTATTAGATACCGGATGTGGCTCACACCTTTGTTCAATACTCAAGGACTAAGGATAAATAAGAGGCTAGAGAAGGCAGAGGTCGAGCTTCGGGTCGGCAATGGAGCAAAAATGTCTGTCGTCTCCGTTGGAACTCTTAGTTTGTCATTTCCCTCTAGGCTTATTTTAGAACTTAACAATTGTTATCATGTTCCTAGAGTTACCAAAAACCTTATTTCAATATCCGCGTTGGACGCCAAAGGTTTTGAATTTTGAATTAAGAACCATAGTTGTTCATTTTATTTCGATAATGTTTTATATGGTAAGGCATATTTCAGAAAATGGTCTTTATGTGCTTTCTCTTGACAAACAAGTCTATAACATTGATGATACCGCCAAGAAGGCTAAGACCATCGAGTCGAATCAAACCTTATTGTGGCATTGTTGTCTTGTCCATATTAACGTCAAACGCATCAAGAAACTTCTATAAGAAGGTGTTCTTGACTCATTCGACTTGGAGTCGTTTGAAAATTGCGAAGGATGTCTATTAGGCAAAATGATAAAACAGCCATTCTCCAAGTTGGGAGAAAGGGCAAGTGACTTATTAGGTCTAATACACACGGATGTATGTGGACCAATGAGTACACCCGCAAGACAAGGTTACCGATATTTCATCACCTTCATCGACGATTTTAGTAGATATGGATATATCTACTTAATGTCGAATAAATCTGAATCCTTTGAGAAATTCAAAGAATTTCAAAAAGAAGTTGAAAATCAACTTGGCAAGAAAATTAAAGCACTTCGATCGGATCGAGGTCGCGAATATTTGAGCCATGAATTCGACGATCACTTGAAAGAAAATGGTATTCTTTCAGAGTTGTCACCTCCCGGAATTCCTCAATGGAACGGAGGAATCAAACCTTGTTAGACTTGGTTCGATCAATGATGGGTCTTAATGAACTTTCTACCTCTTTCTGGGGACATGCTCTACAAACCGCGGCACTAACACTGAACCGAGCTCCGTCAAAAGCTGTTGAAAAGACTCCATATGAATTATGGACTAAGAAACCTCCTAGGTTGTCTTTTCTTAAGATTTGGAGATGCGAAGCATATGGCAAACGATTAATTTCGGACAAACTTCACCCCAAATCGGATAAGTGTTTCTTTGTGGGATATCCAAAAGAAACCAAAGGGTATTACTTCTACAATAAATCCGAGAACAAAGTGTTTGTTTCTCATGATGGTTTCTTTTTGGAGACGGAACACCTTTCCAAAATGACAAGTAGGAGGAAAATCGAACTCGACGAAGTTCGAAAGGACGAGCAAAAATGTAAACCTTATAAAACTGACAATCTAAGTGCTTTGGAAGCAGTTGAGAAGATCGGTCAGAATCAAACAGACAATGTAAATTCTCAACCTATTACACTTCGTAGGTCGCAAAGTCAAAGATCTCAACCAGACAGATACCTTGGTATTATCTTAACCGATGATCAAGACATCCTAGTTACGGATGGAGATGAGCCAGCGACATACAAGCAAGCTATGACGAGCCCCTACTCTGCTAAATGGCAAGAGGGCATGAAATCCGAGATGGACTCCATGTCTGAAATTCAAGTCTAGGACTTGATGAATTTGCCCGAGGGTTACACACCCATTAGTTGCAAATGGATCTTCAAATTGAAGATAGACAAGGATGGAAATTTACCTATATACAAGGCTGGACTGGTGGCAAAAGGTTATAGTCAAATCCACGGGATTGGCTATGATGAAACCTTTTCACCGGTTGCAATGCTAATGTCTGTCCGGATTATTCTAGCGATTGCAGCATATTACGATTATGAAATATGGCAGATGGATGTCAAAACCGCCTTCCTAAATGGGATTTTGGAAGAAACTGTGTACATGACACAGCCAGAAGGTTTTATCAATCCGAGCAACGTTAAAGAAAGGTTTGCAAGCTTAAGAAGTCCATTTATGGACTAAAGCAAGCCAGCACGAGTCGGAATCTGCGATTTGATGAAGCCATCAACAAGTTTGGTTTTATCAAGAATCCAGATGAATCTTGTGTATACAAGAAGGTCAGTGGGAGTGACATCGCATTCCTAGTCTTATATGTCGATGACATACTGCTCATTGGAAACAACACAAAATCACTAGTGTCCGTAAAGGGCTGGTTGGGAAAGTGATTTTCAATGAAGGACTTAGGAGAGGCACAGTACATATTGGGCATCAAGATCTATAGGGATAGATCTAAGAGGATGATTGGATTGAGCCAGAGTACTTACATTGATAAATTAGTGGCACGATTCAACATGGAGAATGCCAAAAGAGGGGATCTACCCATGTCCCATGGCGTGACTCTAAGCAAGAAACAGTGTCCACAGACACCTGTTGAGCGAGAGAGAATGGATCAGATTCCATATGCTTCGCTAATTGGGTCGATCATGTATGCCATGATATGTACCAGGCCAGATGTCTCGAATGCCTTGAGTGCTACGAGACGATACCAATCAAACCCAGGAGAGGCGCATTGGACTGCGGCCAAGAATATCATGAAGTACCTGAAAAAGGAACAAGGATAAATTCCTTGTTTATGGTGGCCATAAAGACCTGGTTGTTAAAGGTTACACCGACGCTAGCTTCCAGACTGACAGAGACGACTTCAAGTCACAGTCAGGATACATATTCTGTCTTAATGGAGGAGCGTTTAGCTAGAAGAGTGCCAAGCAGAGCATAACTACAAACTCTACAACTGAAGCCGAATACTTGGCTGCTTCAGAAGCTGCTAAGGAGGCTGTTTGGATTCGCAAGTTCATCAATGAACTTGGTGTTGTACCCTCCATCAAGGGTACGATAGATCTCTATTGTGACAACAATGGAGCTATCGCTCAGGCTAGAGAGCCAAGAGAGCACTTGAAGGTCAAACATTTCCAAAGGCGATTTCACATGATTAGGGAATGAAAATCCGAAGGTGAAATCAGAATTTAAAAGATCAGGACGGATGATAATGTGGCCGATCCTATGACTAAACCTTTGCCTCAAGTAAAACACAACAAGCACATTGAGGCAATGGGAATCAAGCACATCGGAGACAGGCTTTGAAATTCCTTGTACATGTGTTTTAATTAAACTGGTTGTTTTAATGTAAGACACTGTATTGAAACCATTCATTAATGGAGTAATTAATTTTGTGCAAAGTTATCATTCACTCCATTACTATTTAATTGTGGTTTAGTATTAAATAATAAGTCCGTTCGATTTATGGAAATATGCAAAACAGGGTATCAAAAGACCATGTCTTGGATAAAGAAACACCTATTAAGGGAAAATTGAATATTTAAATCGAAAATTATCCCTAATCGAGGTCATCTAACCGATGGACAATTGATGACCACCAGAGGTTAGTGTGTAGTATGATTTACAGCAACGTTTCTTGTGCTGCAAGGACATGATGATCATAAATCATTTTCACAGGTGCTAGTTTGGAACTACACTGGATCGACCTATGAGAGTACTTTAACTAGTCTCTTTGATGTTGCCTAACATCTTCCGTCGCAAGGGATCATAATGGGAACACTCGGGAGATTAGGTCCTCTTAGTAAGAGAAACTTATAGTACAAGACATGGAAAGTCCCCCTATCAACAATAGGGAATATGTCTTTGTCCGTGCTCAGATGGATTTTAGAAATCATCTACTTATTGACAGTCGAACTCGGAGATCGAGAAACACTTCTGAACGTAATAAGGATGACGATGAATCTTACCTTATAGTTCACGAAGAGACATTAAGCGACATAGGAAATGGGCTACACACTATATGCACACTTATCCGGAAGGACAAGTGGGAGATTGAAAGGAATGGTGTCCTTCCAACAAGTGTATTATTCTGATAGAGGGTTCAGAATTATTACAGAGCTAATTCTTCAGTAAGATCAAGTGAACGGAATGCCTAGGTGGAGGCCGCTTCCGATTCGTAATATTAAAATATAAATAATATTACAGCTTAATCTTAACTGAACCCTTCGGGTCAAACCCAATCGAACAACCGATCCGAGACGACGAATCAATCTAAAGGATTTAATGAGTCGTCGGAGTTTTACGAATAAAGACATCGGATATCGAGCCTAAGGCGTCGAGGTTGAACGTCGCAAAATCACAAGCAACAAGTACGAGCATAGCAGTAGCTAGGCTAGGCTAGCTCATCGCAAGCCTAGGCGCTCCATGGTGTGCTAGGCGAGGCATGAGTGCTAGGCGCATAAAACAGCCCATCGCAGCCTTCGCATGGCATGGCAGCACCATCGCAAGTCACACGCACCATGCACAGCACTATTGCATGGCTAGGCCTATGCATGTGTGCGTGTGCATGTGCCTAGGCGCCATCGCATACCACACGCACCAAGCACAGTCATCGCAGTGCGTGGCACTTGCGTGTGTGCGTGTGCGTGTGTGTCTTGCACCATCGCAACAGCAGCCTCGCACAACAGCACCATGTCGGGTAGGCGTATGCGTGTGTGTAGGCACCATCGCAGGCCACGCACCAAGCACAGCACACCTATGCGTGTGCGTGTGCGAGTGCTAGTGCATGCTGGCCTGGCCTGGCTCGCTAGCAGCACGCATGCTGGGTAGGCGTATGCGTGTGCATGCGAAGGGGAGAGCTAGGAATCTAGTAGTGCCCAGCGGCTAGCAAGCCGCAGCATGGGCATCACCCAGCACAGTTGCATGCAGCGCGCATGACTGGCTGGGCTGATGCTTGCTGCCTTATGCTGGCTGGCTGGGCTAGCTGGCAGTGCTAGCTTGCAGCAGCCCAGCAGCCCCTTGATGCCGGTTTGTGAGGGGTGGGGACCAAGGCAATGGTCCCCCCAACCTATTCATGGTCCTCACCTAACCCTCTCTCTCCCCTTGACACTTGTTGCATTGTGATTATATTTAATTAATTATTTAATTTAGAATTAAATAAATAAATGATTTTGCACATGATCCCACATTGATCATGAAATAGGATTTAAGTTCCCATTCTCTATAAATAACCACTTGGTTGGGATTTTTAGAACAACACTTTAGTGGAATAGTAAAGGCAACTCCATTGTTGAGTATACCTTGAAATTCGTAAAACTCCAAATTTTTATTTTGTCCAGGCCTCGATTAACCTTTGAGGCTTAGGACGCTCGTGTCAGGTTCGAGGGTACGATCCCTTCGGAGGCCTCGTATTTTCGAGGTTCAAGTAAGAGCTCGTAGTTGAGCGAAGCACGCGTCAAAGGTATAATCGTTTATCCTTTGTTATGCTATTAATTATGATTTGCTTGTTAATTGCATTCAAAATGGGGGCGGGTCTTGGCGGGTTTCATTCCGCGTAGTGTGGGTCACTATGAAACCCTACATTTACATTGTCTGTTTGATTTTGACCAATCTTCTCAGCTGCTTCCAAAGCACTTAGATTGTCAGTTTTATCAGGTTGACATTGTTGCTCGTCCTTTCGAACTTCGTCGAGTTCGATTTTCCTCCCAGTTGTCATTTTGGAAAGGTGTTCCTTCTCCAAAAAGACACCATCACGAGCAACAAACACTTTGTTCTAGGATTTATTGTAGAAGTAATACCCTTTGGTTTCTTTAGGTGTAGGGTTTCGTAGTGACCCGACACTACGAGGAAGGAAACCCACCAAGACCCGCCCCTTAATTAAAGCAATTAACAAGCATAATAAACTTAATCAAACAAGATTAAGAACAAGAATTATACCTTTGACGCGTGTTTCGCTCCCAAAGAGCTCTTACCTCAAAATGCCGAAAAGACGAGATCTCCGACGGATCGTACCCTCGACCCGACCCGAGCGTCCTAAGTGTTGAAGGTTAGTCACGACCCGGACAAAATAACTATGAGTTTTACGAATCAAAGGTTTACTCTTTCTTAGAGTTGCCTTTTTAATTCCACTCAAGGTTGTATTCTCAAAATCCCAACCAAGTGGGTATTTATAGAGAATGGGGACTTGAAACCCCTTTTCATGATCAATGTGGGATCATGTGCAATTGCAATAATTTATTAAATTCCAAAATAAATAATTAGGTAAAAGCAATAACAAGCCAACAAGTGGCAAATGGAGAGAATGGGTTAGGTGAGGACCATATCCCATGAGGGGGGACCATTCCCTTGCTCCCCAAGGGAAGCTTGGTGGCTTTGGTCCCCACCTCTCCTTAATTCGCCACTCACAAGGGGTTGCTGGGTTGCTGCCAGCTAGCACGCCAGCTAGCATGTGCCAACCAGCCCAGCCAGCTACCATGTGCCTGCCCAGCAGCCTCGCATGCTTGGTGCTAGGCTGTGCTAGGCGCTGGTGCTGGCCAGTGCTAGCTGCTGGGCGCTGCTGGCTGCCTAGCACTACCTAGCTGCTGCTGGCTCCTGGCTGCTTAAGTGGGGGAGGACGTTAGAATCCGCCTCTTTCTCTATGTATTCCCCTACCTTTTTCCTTGTATTTTCCTTATGTAGTGTCTTCTACGTCTTTGTTTTTGCTTTCTAGGCTCTAGGGGAAATTATTGTGTTACTGTAGTTCCAACGTTCACTAGTATTTATCCATGTAATCAATATAAAGCTCTTTATGGGGCGAATGGTTGAATGAATGAAAGCTCCTATCCGGGTTGCCTTTGCTTTAAGACTTCTGTGTTGATTTAAGCCTTTATAGATATTGTACTTGCCTTGTTTTAAAGCCTCCCCACCAAACCAAGAGAACCTCAAAAGACGCCTTCCTTATTTGTCGGTCCCGCTTTTGCCCGCTTCTAAATATCGGTCGTCACAAGCCCCGACTCAGCACTCGTTATTGACGAGACCCCATGACGAACACTATTAAGGGGCTGATAGAAGAAGGAAAGACAAGACGCTTGTGGATGGAAGACGGGCTCATTTTCACAAAGGGTAACAAGCTATTCATACCAAAGGCGGGAGGCCTACGGAAGATGCTCTTGAAGGAATGTCATGATACCCTATGGGCCGGGCATCCAGGTTGGCAGAGGACGTTAAGGTTACTCTCTTCGGGGTATTATTGGCCGAGAATGAAAGAAGATGTCATGAGTTACACCCGGACCTGCTTGGTCTGTCAACAAGACAAGGTAGACCGTCAGAAACCTGGAGGCCTCCTAGATCCTCTTCTCGTGCCGAAGCGTCCATGGGAAAGCATATCAATGGACTTCATCACTGGTCTCCCCAAGGTGGACCAGTACTCCGCAGTGATGGTGGTGAATGATAGATTCTCCAAATATGCCACCTTTGTTCCCATGCAGAAGACTTGTGGTGCGGAGGAGATGGAGGCTTTGTTCTTTAAGCAGATCGTGAAGTATTGGGGGTTGCCCCAAAGCATAGTCAGTGACCGAGATACTAGATTCACGAGCATATTTTGGACAGAGTTATTCCAGCTGATGGGGTCAGACTTAAACATGTCTTCAAGCCACCACCCTCAATCTGATGGCCAAACAGAGAGATTCAACGGTCTTTTAGAGGAATATTTGAGACATTTCGTCAGCGCCAACCAGAAGGATTGGGTTAAGCTCCTTGATGTCGCCCAACTTTGCTTCAATTCCCAAAAGAGCACCGCATCCAACAGAAGTCCGTTTGAACTGGTGATGGGCCAACAACCTCTCCTGCCTCACACCATAGCAACATCAGAAGATAGGAGGAGCCGCGAAGCACGAGAGTTTAAGAGAGAGTGGCAGCAGAACATGGAAGTTGCTCGCGCATACTTGGAGCGGGCATCGAAGAGAATGAAGAAGTGGGCCGACCAGAAAAGAAGACTGGTGGAGTTTGATGTAGGGGATATGGTTATGGTGAAGGTCCTCCCAGATCAGCTCAAGTTCCTTAGAGAAAGAGATCGCAGGCTAATCAAAAAATATGAAGGCCCCATCCGCATCACTAAATGGATTGGGAAGAGTGCGTACAAGATTGAACAACCTACGTGGATGAAGATACACCCTGTCTTCCACGTTAGCCGCCTCAAGCCTTATCACCCAGATCCAGAAGACAGCAACCGCAACACCAGCAACCGCGCCAACATCAGAACTAGGGCGAGAGCCACACCAGCAACAGAAGAGTGAAGTTGTTATTTCTTCTTCTTTACATATATGTTTTGTTTGTAAGTCTACGAGGTCGTCGACAGCTTAAGTGGGGGAGGATGTTAGAATCCACCTCTTTCTCTATGTATTCCCCTTCCTTTTTCCTTGTATTTTCCTTATGTAGTGTCTTCTACGTCTTTCTTTTTGCTTTCTAGGCTCTAGGAGAAATTATTGTGTTATTGTAGTTCCAGCGTTCACTAGTATTTATCCATGTAATCAATATAAAGCTCTTTATGGGGCGAATGGTTGAATGAATGAAAGCTCTTATCCGGGTTGCCTTTGCTTTAAGACTTTTGTGTTGATTTAAGCCTTTATAGATATTGTGCTTGCCTTGTTTTAAAGCCTCCCCACCAAACCAAGAGAACCTCAAAAGACCCCTTCCTTATTGTCGGTCCCGCTCGTGCCCGCTTCGAAATATCGGCCGTCACAAGCCCCGACTCACCACTCGTTGTTGACGAGTGCTTCGTTGAGATACCTTTGGTCCGTGCTGCTGTGTGCCACGAACCCCCATCGCTCTAGGCTTGCGTCCTTGTCGTCAATAGACAAGTGCGCGCCGCACGATCCAGTGTCAAAACTCTCGGACCGTGACACTACGGCTACGCTCATACTTGTTGCTTGTGATTTTGCGACGTTCGGTCTCGACGCCCTAGGCTCGATTTTCGACGTCTATATTTGTAAAACTTTGTCGACTCATTAAATCCTTTCGGATTAATTCGTCGTCTCGGATCGGTGATTCGATTGGGTTCGACCCGAAGGGTTCAGTTAAGATTAAGCTGTAACATCAATTGCACATTGATATTACTGATCGGAAGCGGCCTCCACCTAGGCATTTCGATCACTTGAACTTACTAAAGAATCAGCTCTATAATAATTCTGAACCCTCTATCTGAAGAATACACTTGTTGGAAGGACACCATTCCTTTCATTAGGATACCACACAAAAAAACACTTGTCTGATTTGGGGTGAAATTTGTCCGAAATTAATCGTTTGACATATGCTTCGCATCCCCAAATCTTGAGAAAAGACAACCTAGGAGGTTTCCTAGTCCATAATTCATATGAAGTCTTTTCAACAGCTTTTGACGGAGCGCGGTTTACTGTTAGTGTCGTGGTTTGTAGCGCATGTCCCCAGAAAGAAATAGGAAGTTCACTAAGACCCGTCATTGATTGAACCATGTCTAACAAGGTTCGATTCCTCTGTTCGAATACTCTGTTCCATTGAGGAGTTCCAGGAGGTGTCAACTCTGACAGCATACCATTTTCTTTCAGGTGATTGTCGAATTCGCCACCTCGATCCGATCGAAGTGCTTTAATTTTCTTGCCAAGTTGATTCTCAACTTCTCTCTGAAATTTTTTGAATTTCTCAAAAGATTCAGATTTATTCGACATTAAGTAGATATAGCCATATCTACTAAAATCGTCGGTGAAGGTGATGAAATATCGGTAACCTTGTCTTGCGGGTGTACTCATTCGTCCACATACATCCGTGTGTATTAGACCTAATAAGTCACTTGCCCTTTCTCCCAACTTGGAGAATGGTTGTTTTATCATCTTGCCTAATCGACATCCTTCGCAATTTTCAAACGATTTCAAGTCGAATGAGTCAAGAACACCTTCTTGTAGAAGTTTCTTGATGCGTTCGACGTTAATATGGCCAAGACGACAATGCCACAAGTAGGTTTGATTCGACTCGATGGTCTTAGCCCTTTTGGCGGTATCGTCAATGTTGTAGACTTGTTATTCAAGAGAAAGCACATAAAGAACATTTTCTGAATATGCCTTACCATATAAAACATTATCGAAATAAAATGAACAACTATTGTTCTTAATTCGAAATTTAAAACCTTTGGCGTCCAACACCGAAATTGAAATAATGATTTTGGTAACTCTAGGAACATGATAGCAATTGTCAAGTTCTAAGATAAGCCCAGAGGGCAAAGACAAATTGAGAGTTCCAACGGAGACGGCAGACATCCTTGCTCCATTGCCGACCCGAAACGCGACCTTTCCCTTCTCTAGCCTCCTATTTATCCTTAGTCCCTGAGCATTGGAACAAAGGTGTGAGCCACATTCGGTATCTAATACCTGATGAAGAAGCAACGGTTCCGTTCTTCTTATCTTCCTTGAATTTGAGGCTGTCCCGTTTCCAATGTCCCTTCTTCTTGCAGTGGAAACATTCGGAATCGGATTTGGAAGAGGCTACCTTTTTGTCCTTGCTGCCTTTGGCAGTGTTTGACTTAGGCGAAAAATTTATCTTTTTCCCTTTAAAGCTCTTCATCTTACCCGAACGTTTGAATGGCTTTCCCTTCCTCACCATGAGCATGTCATGGTTGCCCTCATCCTTGAGGGTTTGCTCAGCTTGCTTCAACATACCATGAAGCTCGGTGAGAGCTTTCTCCATGCTATGCATATTATAGTTCATCTTTAACTGATCATAGCCTTTGTAAAGCGAGTGGAGAATGATGTCAATTGCCATCTCGGTCGAATACCCAGCATCAAGCCATTTCATGTTCTAAAACAATCCAATCATTTTGAGAACATGCGGGTTGACTGGCTCTCCTTTCTTGAGCTTACTCTCAATGATCTGCCTGTGGGTTTCGAACCTTTCAGTTCGGGCCTACTTTTGAAACATATTCTGAAGCTTAGAAATGATCTCAAAAGCCGTCTCCTTTTTAAAGAAAGTCTTTTGAAAGTCCGGAGACATAATGGCCAACATGATGCATTTTACATCCCGATTGACACTTTGATATCGGTTAAGGGCAGCCTGAGTGACCTCCTCATTGGGAGCGTCGGGCATTTCCTCATCAAGGACGTATTCCTTTTGCTCTTGCATTAGTATAATGCGCAGATTTCTTTGCCAATCAAGAAAGTTTGGCCCGCTCAACTTCTCTTTGTCGAGAATTGAGCGTAAAGGAAATTGGTTGTTGTTTGAGTTACTTGTAGACATTGTTATACAATTGAAAGAATTTGAAATGAAAAAACATTCATAAAATCAATAAGTTTGAAATTTAAAAGCGTTCAGGCAAATTTTCAATCTTATTGAGCATTTTATCGACGCGTTAATAATTTTGTCCCTTTTAGGCGAGAATTAAAATGATTCCGAGATCCCAAAAATCAAAAAGTGATTAAGCATGCTTTGGCTTGTCTTAACACTACATATTTTAGGGTAAGAAATCCAATTGCTAAAGCTCCAAGCTACTCTCGGTTTGATAAAACGTCGCATCTAATGCATTCTTGACATTTTATTGCTTTTGCCATGACATCTAAGCACTCCTTACTGATATCGTTGAGCTTAACCAAGACAATTTGTATACCTAGTATACCTTACGTTCCTAGGGAAGTAGTGATGCCTCGGTTTGGCGTAGCCCATCACATACGCGCATTAGTTCGGTAAATGTTGTTCTTGGAACGTCAAATTTTTAGCTCAATATTTTAACGGACCTAGGGTTTCTATGTTGGTTGATTTAAGTGAACTTAACTAATCATCGCAACATTTGAAATCCTAGACATGCATCTAACATTCAAGTATATATATATAACAACAATATATATATATATATATAAAGCATAAAAAATAGATGCATTTGGCAACTAGCATGACCCCTTCAAATCTTCAAGGGCCTTCATCTTGGCTCGTCTTCATCGAAACGCCGTCTTAAGACATCTTTGCCAAAATAAAATAACTAGCTACTACGACGAAGATTAATCTTAAGTACAAAAATACTTAACGGTTCGCAAACCGTATTTCGATTTTACAAAATAACATAACGGAACGTAGTCCGTATTTTCTATCCTAGTCGGGTCCCACTAGTTGCCATTTTACTCAAAACCTGTTTTGAAACAATCTTTCAATCACCCATTCACTATTTGTGAATGGCCCATGCATTTTACGAGATAAAACAAGTAAACACGTAAAACTAGTAACTAACATAGGTGGTTAATCTAATTAACGCGCCTAATTAAAACAAGTCAATGTTGCTTAATACATTATGTATTACTAAGGTGCAATTTGTTCACGTGATTAGCTAAGCTCCCACTAAATTCCGCATCCAACTTAATTCAATCAATTAATTAAGCCGGTTAACCCAAATTTGTCAAAATTATAAAAATTTGCAAGAGCCGGAAAAATTGAGATCTAACCTCGTTAAAATAATTACATAAATAATTTAAAACGACAAAAAATTTATCAAAACACATAGCTCGAATTTAAGCAAAAACACCCCACACAATTCCTAAAGGGTTGCGCACCATGGGTGGCAAGCAGCCCATGGGGTGGCTTGGTGTGTGGTGCTAGCATGCAGCGCCTAGCGTAGCATGCAACGCTGCTAGCACCAGATGCCTGCCTTGCATCCCTCGCCACACAACATCACCGAAATTTCCCTTGTTGCCATGTTGCCCAGCAGCCTCCCCAAGCAAGGCAACTGCCCAACCACTGCCCCACGCACATCAGCCGCTAGCATCCCTCGCCGCCACACAGCATCACACAGCAGCACCATGGCATACCCCCTGTGCGCACCATAGGCAGCCTACATGCGGGCTGCTGAGTAGCCCGGTTAGCCTTGGTGACGCTTGGGGTTTTTGCCTCGATTTGCGTGCATTTTTCTCGGGATTTTAATCCCGATTTACGTGCGAAGTAAAATTAATCTAATTTATTTTAGAATTAATTTAGGGCAAAAATGAAAATAAAATAAGTCCAACTTAATTAATTTCAATTTTAATAGTGCACAAGCCTAAATCATCCAAAATTTCCCTTTTGAAATAATTTAGGTCTTCCTTGATGCTTAAAATTGAAAGATCTATGTCCATAATTAATTTAACCAATATGTAAATTAATAATTGATTTGATAAGTAGGGAGTTGGAAAAATAAATTAATCATCCAATGATAAAATTTTCCAACTTTTATACTTGTGTAATAACAAGATTACATCTTCCAATATGAAGATTAATCAACATTTACTCACAAGCATTTGAACTTCAAGGATTTTAATCAACCAAACATGAAAAATCCAAAATTAGTTCAACATGGAATTTAGGGTTAAAGTTCCAATCAATTAAATATTCAAAGATTAGATCTTTAACATACTAGGAACTTAAAATTACACATTCACAACAAGTATTCACACATTGATGCAATTTATTTGCATAATTATGAAAAACAAGTTTATGTGAAAAAGAACATATCTACTTAAGCACATATTATAACTCCATAATCATGCTTAAAAGATATTTAAATTGCAGTAGATTAGGGAAGCAATAATGCATTTTATCTACCCATGACATGCTTGCATTAATCAAGGCATAAAAGATTTAAAATTTTCGTTGAAAACGGAAAAACCCTCAAAAAACTGGGTTTCTGGTTCGAATTTGGCTTCTGGACAGTCCTCATAGAGAATTAAAACTGATTCAGAATGTCGATTCCACCCAAAAAACACTATTTTTGAGCAAAAATCTAGTTCGACAGCCAAAACGAGAAAAATACGAGTTTTAAAATTAATTAAAACGAGCTTCTAATCCAATTCGAAATGCAAAACCAGAAATTAAATCCACTTTAAAACACCTTAATTAATAAATAATTTCGATAATTAAAAGGAGCGCAGCTCCAATACCGCTGTAGGGTTTTGTAGTGACCCTCACTACGCGGAAAGAAACCCCCCAAGATCCGCCCCGGTAACTAAAGCAATTAAAGCAAGCAAGACATAATTAATACATCATTAAAAGAATAAGGGAAAAAGAATTATACCCTAGACGCGTGCTTCGCTCTCTAATAGAGCTCTTACTTCAACCTCGCAAATGCAACGCCTCCGACGGTTCGTACCCTCGAACCCGACCCGATCGTCCGAAGTCCCAATGGTTAGTCGGGACCCGGAAAAAATATAAACTTTGGAGTTTTACGAACTTAAGGTATTCTCAACAATGGAGATGCCTATATAGTTCCACTCAAATATGTTCTTTTCCCAGATGTCAAACCCTTGGTATTTATAGGGAAAAGGGACTTGAAACCCTTTTTCATGATCAATGTGGGATCATGTGCAATTTTGATAATTTATTTAATCCTAAATTAAAAAATTAATCAAAGCAATCACCATGCAACAAGTGTCAAGGGGAGAGAGAGAGAGTTAGGAGAGGACCATGTCCATGGGGGGGACCATTGCCATGCTCCCCAAGGCTTGCTCCAAGCATTGGTCCCCACCTCTCACAAAACCGACTTCAAGTATTGCTAGGCTGGCAGCTAGCTAGCATGCTAGCGTGCACCAGCCAGCGCAGCTAGCATGCACCGCATCACTGCCCAGCACGCAATGCGCACCAGCCAGCGTGCCTAGCACATGCGTGTTACTAGCGAGCCACGCATGATTCTAGGTGCTGGGCGCTGGGCGAGGCCCTCCCTGCTGGTTGCTGACTGCCTGGCACTCGCACTCGCACGCACACACACACTCAACATGCGTGCTGCTAGCGAGCCACGCATGCTGGGCATTGCCTCGCCAACCACACGCACAAGCATGTGATGCTCGGTGTTGTGCTAGCGATGCTGCGATGCCATGCATGCACACGCACACACGCATAGGCCTAGCCATGCGATAGTGTTGTACTGTTTGATGCGATGGTGCGACAGCCCTAGGCACAGGCACATCCACACACGCATAGGCCTAGCCATGCGATAGTGCTGTGTTGTGTGTTGCGATGGTGAGCTGTGCGAAGGCTACAATGGTGTGATAGCCCTAGGCATACACACATGCACACACACGCAAGTGCCTAGCACTGCGATGGTCTTGTGCTTGTGCGATGGGCTGCGATAGCACCTAGGGTGCACCTAGCACACACATGGTGCGCCTAGGCTTGCGATGAGCTAGCCTAGCCTATTACTTCACATGGGTAGACCAATGTGATGCTACGACTATGCTCGTACTTTTTGCTTTTGATTTTGCGACGCTCGGTCTCGATGCCCGAGGCTCAATATCCGACGTCTGTGTTTGTAAAACTCCGACGACTCATTAAATCCTTCAGATCGATTCGTCGTCTCGGATCGGTTGTTCGATTGGGTTCGACCCGAAGGGTTCAGTTAAGATTAAGTTGTAATATTAATTGTACCTTAATATTGTTGATCGAAAGCGGACTCCACCTCGGCATTCTGATCACATGACCTTAGTGAAGAATTAGCTCTATAACAATTCTGTACCCTCTATCATAATAATACACTTGTTGGAAGGACACAATTCCTTTCACCTTTCTGAAGAGTTCCCCCCTGTACATTTCGAAGCTCAGAGCTTCGGTCAATAACTTTAATAAAATCATTCAATACTTCTTTTTTTCATGACCTCCCAGAAGACTGACCTAGGCGTATCACAAGTGGCGGATGAGGCCAGTTTGGACAAAGCATCCGCCTAATTGTTTTCTGACCGGGGCACCTGACTTAGATGAAATACGTCAAATGTCCCCGCCTCATCTTTGACCACCTGAAAGTATTTGATCATTGTCGGATGGGTGGCCTCGTAGTCACCATGGAATTGGCTAACGATCAGTTAAGAATCAGAACAGGCGTGAACCGACTAACAAGACCTCATACTCAGCTTCATTATTTGAAGCTTTAAACTTGAACCGTAGTGCGTACTCAAATGTGTCTCCTTCCGGAGACTTGCAAATTACGCATGCACCACAACCGTTCAAGGTAGAACTTCCTTCTACGAATAACATCCACATTTGATCGGTATTCTCTGGCTGTGCCGGCCTGGTCATTTCAACAATGAAGTCGGCAAACGCCTGACCTTTCACTACCCGCCTAGGTTCGAAAGTTATATTCAGGCTTCGCATTTCAACAGCCCACTTGTGAAAGGAATGGTGTCCTTCCAACAAGTGTATTATTCCGATAGAGGGTTCAGAATTATTACAGAGCTAATTCTTCAATAAGGTCAAGTGATTGGAATGCCTAGGTGGAGGCCGCTTCCGATAAGTAATATCGAGGTACAGGGTTGATATTACAACTTAATCTTAACTGAACCCTTCGGGTCGAACCCAATCGAATCTCCGATCCGAGACGTCGAATTAGTCAAAAAGAATTTAATGAGTCGACAGAGTTTTACGAATACAGACGTCGGAAATCGAGCCTAGGGCGTCGAGACCGAGCTTCGCAAAATCACAAGCAACAAGTATGAGTGTAGCCGTAGATAGGCTAGGCTAGCTCATAGCAAGCCTAGGCGCACCATGTGTGTGCTAGGCGCACCATGGTGTGCTAGGCACCATCGCAGCCTAGGCGCGCCCTTGCAGCCCATCGCAAGCTAGCAGCATGCTAGCATGGGTGCCTGGGTGCGCATGGTAGCCATCACAAGCCACACATGCACCAAGCAGCCCATCGCAGCTAGCAGCATGCTAGCGTTGGTGCCTAGGTGCATATGGCGCCTATCGCAAGCAATGGGCGCACCAGGCGCACCATCGCAGGCCCAGGTGCTGCGTGCGTGCGTGCCTGGCATGGCAGCACCATCGCAGGCACCAGGCGCACCATGGCAAGCACTAGGTGCTGCGTGCGTGCGTGCCTGGCTTGGCAGCACTATCGCAAGCACCCAGTGCTAGCATGGTTGGCTGCCTGGCAATGGCGCGCCATGTGCGTGGATGCTTGTGTGCTAGCCATTGCATGGCAACACCAAGCATCGCACCACATGCGAGAGCCTGGGCGCTAGCGTGTTGCTAGGCCTCGCACAAGCAGCCTCGCACCACAGGCGCATTGATGCGTGTGGGTTGGCAATGCGTGAGGGGCAGCGTGGAATGCGAGTATGTGCGTGGTGCGTGGCGCATGGCTGGTGCCTGATGCGAAGCATGTGCGACCATCCAGTGCGTGGGATGTGAGGCTAGCGCCTGCGATGCCCAGCAAGTGCTAGCTGGGCGATGGATGTTGTGCTAGCGATGCGATGTAAGAGAGAGATGCATGTGCGATAGGCAGCGCTAGGCAGCCAGCAGCAGAAGCGCCTAGCACTGGCCAGCGCCAGCGCCTAGCATGACCTAGCACCAGGCATGCGAGGCTGCTGGGCAGCACCATGCTAGCTGGCTGGGCTGGCCAACACCATGTTAGCTGGCGTGCTAGCTGGCAGCAGCCTAGCAACCCCTTTTTAGGTGGCGGTTTAGGTGTGGGGTGGGGACCAAGCTTAGGCAAGGCCTTGAGGAGCAAGGCAATGGTCCCCCCCACCCATTCATGGTTCTCACCTAACCTTCTCTATCTATTTGACACTTGTTGCATTGTGATTAGTTTTGTTTATTAATTTTAGAAATAAATTAATTAGCAAAAATACATTCTCCCACATTGGTGGAGGATGAAAAATCAAGGGATCATTTCCCTATAAATACCAAGCTTGGTATTGGGATTTGATACAACCTTGAGTGGAATTAAAAAGGCAACTCTAGAAAAGAGTAAACCTTTGATTAGTATAACTCATAGTTATTTTGTCCGGGTCTTGACTAACCTTCAAGACTTAGGACGCTCGGGTCGGGTCGTGGGTACGATCCGTCGGAGATCTCGTCTTTTCGGGATTTTGAAGTAAGAGCTCTTTGGGAGCGAAGCACGCGTCAAAGGTATAATTCTTGTTCTTAATCTTGTTTAATTAAGTTCATTATGCTTGTTTAATTGCTTTAATTAAGGGGCGGGTCTTGGTGGGTTTCCTTCCGCGTAGTGTCGGGTCACTACGAAACCCTACAACTTGATCATTCTGCCTGATGAATCTATAGTAGTCATTGGACGCTTGAGTGGCTGATCAGTATAGACAATCACCGGATGAGCCAAGAAGTAGGGATTTAACCGCTTGACTGCTTTGTAAAGAGCAAACCCAAATTTTTCGATAATTGGGCACCGGAGCTCAGCATTTCTGAGTATATGGCTGATGAAATACAATGGGAGCTGTTTTCCGTCTCTCTCAACAAGGCGAACAACACTAAGGGAGCCCTCAACTTTTCAAAAGCAACTGTCCCAACCTTGACTGTTCTGTCAGGGCGGCTGTAGTCCAGGACGACATCAACGCTCTCACCAGCCGGCTGAGATCGGGAGTCATCCGGCCTTTCCCCGGCTAGTGATTGCTATTTTGTTTTTCTGGCGAGGGCCAATTGGTCCGCCTTTCGCTTTTTGTTGGCTTCCTTGGGATCAGGTGCGGCTTCCTTGTCTTCGAGGTCAATGGGTTCCTCGTTATGACCGACTGCAGTAGCAGTCGGCCTAACGTCTGAGACGTAGCACTCCCTAACCGTCTTTTAATCCCCGTTCAGGGCACCCACTGACCCGTCTTCCTTCTCAATCTTAATCAGCATAAGAGATAGGATGATGGCTGCTTTGGACTCGTTGAGGGTAGGACGGCCCAATATGAGATTGTAGGTAGTCAATTCCTCGACCACCAAAAATTTGACGACCATGTGCCGCCCTTCCCCCTTCTCTCCTAGCCGGATGGGTAGGTCAATCCTTCCCACCGGATGCACCACTCATCCCTAAAGCCGACTAGGGGGTGGGGAGCCTTGTGCATACTACTAGGCTTGTACTTGAGCTTTGTCAAGCACTGGTAGCTCATCAGGTCAGACGAGCTCCCTGTATCTCGTTGATTGGTAACCTTGCATTCGATGACAATAGGGTCATCATGGGGCCGCTTGACCATGCCCCGATACTTCTCAGAGATGAAGTCCTCAAGGAAGGTGTCCTTCGACGCCTAGCCCTCATCTTCTGGGTTGGACAGTTTCCGGATGTTATCCTTGGTGCTCCGGATGGTAGGACCTCCGCTTGCGAAGCCGCCTGCTATAGTGAAGATGTGCTCTTCATAAGTTTCAGAGCTAGCAGCCGGCTTTTTGGACGGTTGTCCACCGCTTGATTTGGGGTTGCCCTTGGATTTCACCAGATAAGACTTCAGAGTCCCCTCATCAGCCAAACGGTCCAATAGTCGCGTGAGGCTATAGCAACCATTGGTGTCATGGCCAACATCCTCATGGAACTGACAGTACTTGCTTTTGTCCCTGTTCTTGAGCTTTTCATTGCAGCCGGTTTCTCAATTGTCAACCAGTCTTTTATTTCCATAAGGATGGAGGAGCAGTCTTTGTTGAACTCATACTTGGGGACATACAGTTCCAACTTTCTTTGCTTCTTCTGAGACGGCTGACCAGTGAGATCTGCCGCCTAGACTTCTTTTCTTTTCTTTTCTTCCTTTTTGGCCTACTGGGTCGGCCGGTTGTCTCTCCTGTCGGACAGCTTGGGTTCCAACGGGTGCTTGATGGCGCAGAGTTCAGTTACCTATATATAGGCCCTAGCCTCCATTAGCGCCTCCTGGAGGTTGGCTACCCTTTTACGGACCAGGTCAAATTTGAAAGTTGACCCATCCTTCAGAACCATAAAGAATTCTGTAAATGCAACTTCGTCAGATAGCCCGTGAATCTGAATTCTCATCAGATTGAACCGCCTGACATAGGACCGAAGTCCCTCCTTGTCACCCTGCTGGATAGCCCCTAGGTCAAGACTTGTCTTTGTGGCAGGGATGTTCATTGAGAAGTTGGACGCAAACAAGTATGCAAGCGTCTTGAAGTTATTGATGCATCCAGCCGGCAGGTTGCCAAACCATCGTTGGGCTATGCCCTTCAATGTAGCCGGGAAGCATCTGCACCAAGCGGCGTCATCCAACCCTTGTAGGTACATGAGGTTGGTGTATGCCATTAGGTGATCTTTCGGGTTGGTGGTACCGTTGGAAATACCAACCAACACATTTTTTACCTTGGCAGGCTGTGCCGCCTCGGTAATTTCCCGGGAGAAAGCTGAAGGCTGTTCCCCAAGGTTTAGCAGCCGGAGCTGCCAGTCCATAGGCTGGACTTGATACGCCGCCTGACCCCCGAAGGGAGCCGACTGCATGATTGGAGACCCATACGGGGAGTATGGTTGTTGGGGTACATATGGAGCCTGCTGGATGACGTGAGGACCAGTACGTGCGGACATGCCACGTTACTGACTCCCTTGTTGCGTCTCCGAATGCTTCATTGAGGCATTTTGGAAACTTTCTGGATAGGTCGACGTGGAGGCCGACTGAGATATGCTCTGACTTCTCTTCTCCTGGATGAACATCCGGGCGTTAGAGAGTCTTCTTTGACCCATCCGGCTGTGTATGTCGGATGGCCTACCTTTGCCCAGATTAAGGGAAACGAAGTTTGGAGAGGTCGATCAGGGGCCCATTCGTCCCCTTGGGTTTGGGGTGCGGAGTAGGCACCCGGTCTTTGAGTTGCCTCTTCCTGGAGGGAGAAGGCTTCTTTGCCGACTGACCCCTATTTGAGCCAGTTGACTTCTAGATTATGTCTTTAATTTCCCCCTTAAAACTAGTCATGATATTCATGAGTTCGTCTCTGGTGACGAAGGCTGTGCCCTCTGCCGCCTTGGGTTGCCTAGGGTGCTTGCCGCCTGGGTTGCTTGGTCCAGCTTTGTCTTGGCCCCGTTCCTTCTTTTCTTTGGAACGGGTGCGCCTGGAACAAAATGACCCGTCTGGGACCATGTAGGTGTCAACTTCATAGTCGTCACCACTGTCATCGTCGTATGGTCCTCAGGGTCAGCCGTACGCCGGCAGCCCTCTGCATTCGGTACAGTGTCGGATGCCATCTCAATAGTACTCTCCCCACAGACGGCGCCAAATGTTTACGGGGTTTTCGGAGTCCCCTGGGAGAGTTACAATACGGAGTATGCGCGCCTGACGTCTTTACCTGCAAAACCACGAAACTCCAGTTGGGTGGAGTTCCGCCTCCGACGGTTAAGTTAGTATGATTCCGGATGGGTAAATCGTGCGGAAAGTAAATAGGATTTTCTCACGAATTTAGAGAGATTACGCAATAAATATCGCTCGGGTTTTTTGTGTATGTATTTATGAATGTCCAATAAATGAGGATGCTTCCTCTATTTATAGCAGATGAGAATCTGCTCCCCCATTGGGGGTACAATGCCACGTGGCATCCTCTGATTGGATCCCTCTGGGCCTATATGAGGGTGACACGTGTCGGTCCCTCATTGGGCCACGTGGTAGGGGTAATTTTTACCCAAAACAGCAACTATCCCACATTGATCATGAATGGGAAGAGCAAGTTGCATTTCCCTATAAATACCCCATGACTGGGCATTTGGGAAAACAACTTGAGTGGAACTCAAAAAGGCATCTCTTATATTGAGAAAACCCTTAAGTTCGTAAAACTCTAGTTTTATACTTGGTCAAGTCTCGACTAACCCTCGAGGCGAAGATCGTTCGGGTCGGGTCGTGGGTACGAGCCGTTGGAGGGCGTCACACTTGTGAGGCTTAATAGCTTCGAGGTAAGAGCTCGGTTTACGAGCGAAGCACGCTTCAAGGGTATTACTTCTTTATCCCTTTTCTTAATTATTGTTTAATTATGTTAATGCATGCTTTATTGCTTTAATTATTGGGGCGGGTCTTGGGCGGGTTTGTTTCCGCGTAGAGTGGGTCTCTACGAAAACCTACATGAAAATGGCTCGTTTCACGAGGGGCCTTGCAAATAGCATAGCCAACAAGGTGGATCTCTAGCCATATACCACCTATGATGATGTAGTAAAAGCGGCACGCAAGGTAGAGGCGCAGCATAAGGAACGAAACGTGAAGAGTACACCCCGTACTCCATACAAATCTTATACTTCCCAACAAATTTGATAAAGGGAAAACTTCTATGTTCCCTAAGAAACCGTAAAATAAGGTGAAAGGAATGGTGTCCTTCCAACTATTGTATTATTCCAATAGAGGGTTCAGAATTATCGGATAGCTAATCCTTCAGCAAGGTCAAGTGATCAGAATGCCTAGGTGGAGGCCGCTTCCGATCTGTAATATAAATATACAATTAATATTACAGCTTAATCTTGACTGAACCCTTCGGGTCGAACCCAATCGAACAACCGATCCGAGACGACGAATCAATCCGAAAGATTTGATGAGTCGTTGGAGTTTTACGAACAAAGACGTCCGATATCGAGCTTAGAGCGTCAAGATCGAACATCGTAAATCGAGTCGAATTTAGAATTCGACGAGACGCGAAATCAATCAAGTTACAAGTACGAGCCTAGCCGTAGCCTCGCATTGGCCTAGCCATGTGAGTGTTAGGCTAGGCAAGATCCATCGCAAGCCTAGCATGCTAGGCGTGCTAGGCCCTTGCGTGTGTGCGTGCATCGCTAGCACAACACCATCGCAGCAGCATGCATGTGCGTGTGCGTGTGCATGTGCTTCGCTAGCACAACACCATCGCGGCAGCATGTGTGTGCGTGTGTGCGTGCATCGCTAGCACAGCACCAAGCAGCAGCGTGTGCGTGTGCGTGTGGCTAGCATTGCAGCGCCCAGCACAACGCACCTAGCTGCAGCGCCCAGCATGCGTGGCTCGCTAGCAGCACGCATACTAGCTATGCGTAGGGTGCTCGCTTGCTGGCTGCGTGTGGCATGCTAGTTGTCCTCACCTAATCTCTCTTCCTCCTTATGTCACTTGTAACTTATTATTGCTTTGCAATTTTAATTTTGTTTTAATTAAAATAAAATGGAAAAAATACCAAGAGTGGGAATTCAAGGTTGATCAAGAGTGGGAATTCAAGGTTCATTTTCCTATAAATACCAAGGGTTTGGGATATGGGATGAACACTTGAGTGGAACTAAAAAGGCATCTCCTTATGAAAAGTGAGAAAACCTTAAGTTCGTAAAACTCTAGTTTTTATTGTTCGGGTCGGGTTCGTGGGTACGAGCCGTCAGAGGCCTTGCATTTCCGGGGTTCAAGTAAGAGCTCGGGATTCTAATTTCTTTTCTTTCTCTCTCTTATTTTTTGTTTAATTAGTGATTGCATGCTTAATCGCTTTAATTAGTGTGCGGGTCTTGGGTGGGTTTCCCTTCCACGTATAGTCGGACTCTATGAAACCCAACAGCGGTATCGGAGTCGCGCTCACTT
The DNA here is from genome assembly GCF_001683475.1 of Chenopodium quinoa. Taxonomy (NCBI): domain Eukaryota; kingdom Viridiplantae; phylum Streptophyta; class Magnoliopsida; order Caryophyllales; family Amaranthaceae; genus Chenopodium; species Chenopodium quinoa. Next base: position 419,517 of record NW_018744949.1, on the reverse strand, counting down.
TAATTATTGTGACTAATAATTAATTAAGGTGATTTAAAATGGATTTAAATTTCTTGTTGTGCTTTCGAATTGGATTAGAAACTCGTTTTATTTAATTTTAATCTCGTATTTTTTTTTTAATTTTGGCTGATGAACCCATATTCCGACTCAAAAATATTGATTTTTGGGTGGAATCGATGTTCTAAATCGTTTCTTACCCTTTTGGGATTGTCCAGAAGCCAAAATCCACCTAAAAATATGTTTTTCGAGGGGTTTTTCGTTTTTTGACGAAAATTTTTAAATATTTTAACCTTGATTAATTATTGCATCCCTAATCTATTGCGATTATAAACCTCATTAACCATGTTTATGAAGTCATAATTGCTGCTTAATTTGATGAGTTCACTTTTCACATAATCTTGTATTTTTCACATTATTGCAAATAAATTGCTTTGAGTGTGAATGTTTGTGGTGAACTTGCAATTTTGAAGCCCCTAAAATTTCAAAGATTCAATCTTTAATTGTTTATTTGGTTGGAACTTTGATTACTAAATTCCATGTTGAACTAATTTTTGGATTTAATCATTTTTGTGTTGATTAAAGTCCTTAAAGTTCAAAAGCTTGTGATTGAATTTTGATTAATCTTCATATTGGAAGATGTAAATTGTTTTAATTTCACAAAAGTTAATGTTGGGAAATTTTTCATTAGATGAAAGGGTTTATTTTTCCAACTCCCTATTTTGTCAAAACTCATCATTTATTTACATTTTGGTTAAATTAATTATGGGTGTAGCCCTTCAATTTTAAAGCATCAAGAAAGACTTAAATTATTTCAAAGGTAATTTTTGATTATTTAGGCTTGTGCACCATTAAAATTGAATTTAATTAAGTTGGACTTATTTTATTTCATTTTGCCCTCAATTGATTCTAAAATAAATTTAGGATTAATTTTATGTCACACGTAAATCGAGATTAAAATCCCGAGACATGACACACAAATCAAGGCAAGAACACCCAAGCGCCACCAAGGCTAGCCGAGCTGTTCACGCAGCTCACATGTGGCTGCCTATGGTGCGCACAGGGGTGCTGTGCCTTGAAGTGCTGCTACTGTGTGACGAGGGGCTGTTGTGGTGCGCTGATGCTATGTGCGTAGCCATAGGGTGCTAGAGCTGCTTGTGCGTGCTGCTAGGCAGCGAGGCAACAAGCCCCACCCAGCTAGCCACTTGCTGCCAGCGCCAGTGTGCTGCTAGCATGCGTAGCGTGCTACAAGTGCTAGCTAGCATGGTGTGCTTCGCTGGGCGAGCATGCTAGCACCCAGCATCAGACGTAACACATGAGCTGCCTAGCAGCCATGGTGCGCAGCCCACGAATTTTTGGGTGGGCTATTTTGCTTAATCTTGGGCTATCGTTTTGCGAAATTTTCCTGTTTTTAATTTATTTAATTATTTTAGCGAGGTTAGACCTCAGTTTTTCCGGCTCTTGCAAAATTTTAATTTTGACAAAATTTGGGTTAACCGGCTTAATTAATTAGATTAATTAAGTTTATGGGGAATTTAGTGGGAGCTTTGTTAATTGCATGATATAATTGCGACTTAATCACATAAAATGTTAAACAATTTTGACTAGTTTTAATTAGGCGTGTTAATTGGATTAACCACCTAAGTTATTTACTAGTTCGTGCGCGTTATGCATTGTTACTTGTTTTCCGTTGTAAAATGCATGGGCCATTAACATATAGTGAATGGATGAATGGAAAATATATTGTTTCACAGGTTTCGTGAAAATGGCAACTAGTGGGGCCTGATTAGGATAGCAAATACGGACTGCGATCCGTTATGTATTTTTGTAAATCTAAATACGGACTGCGTACCGTTGAGTATTTTTGTACCGTAATATTTAGATTAATCCTAATCGTAGTAGGTAGTATTTTTTATTTTGGCGAAGATGTCTCAAGACGGCGTTTCTATGAAGAAGAGTCAAGATGAAGACCCTTGAAGATTTAAAGATTTCAAGGGGTCATGCTAGTTGCCAAATGCATCTTATTTCATGTTTTCTATATATAATTATTCTTATATATTTGAATGATATGTTATGTGCATGTTTAGGATTTCAAATGTTGCGATGATTATTTGAATTCACTTAAATCAACCAACATAGAAACCCTACGTCCCTCAAATATTGAGCTAAAATATGTCATTCCAAGAGCAACACTTACCGAACTAATGCGCGTATGTGATGGGCTACGCCAAAGCGAGGCATCACTACTTCCCTAAGAACGTAAGGTATACTAGGTATACAAGTTATCTTGGTTAAGCTCAACGATATCGGTAAGGAGTCCTTAAATGTCGTGGCAATGGAGATAAAATGTCAAGGAAGCATTAGATGCGACGTTTTATCGAACCAAGAGTAGCTTGGAGCTATTAGCAATTGAATTGCTTACCCTAATATATTAAGTGTTCAGACAAGCCAAAGCATGCTTAATCACTTTTTGATTTTTGGGATCTTGGAATCATTTTATTCTCGCCTAAATGGAACTAATGTTAATGCGTGGATAAAATGCTCAATAAGATTGAAAATTTTCATGAACGCTTTAAATTTCAAACTTATTGGTTTATGAATGGTTTTTCATTTCAAATAATTTCAATTCTAGAAACATGTTTGCAAGTAACTCAAATAACCAGTTTTCATTACGCTCAATTCTCGACAAGGAGAAGATGAGTGGGCCAAATTTTCTTGATGGGCAAAGTAATCATGCAAGAGCAAAAGGAATACGTCCTTGATGAGGAAATGTCCGACACTCCCAATGAGGAGGTCACCCAGGCTGCCCTTAACCGATGGCAAAGTGCCAATCGGGATGTCAAATGCATCATGTTGGGCACTATGTCTCTAGACCTGCAAAAGACTTTCTTTGAAAAGGATACGGCATGCCCGAACTAAAAGGTTCGAAACCCACAGGCAGATCCTTGAGAGCAAGCTCAAGAAAGAAGAGCCAGTCAGCCCGCATGTTCTTAAAATGATTGGATTAATTGAGAACATGGAAAGGCTTGATGTTGGGTACTCAACCGAGATGGCAATTGACATCATTCTCCATTTGCTGCATAAAGGCTATGATCAGTTCAAGATGAACTATAATATGCACAGCATGGAGAAAACTCTCACCGAGCTTCATGGTATGTTGAAGCAGGCCGAGCAAACCCTAAAAGATGAGGGAAAGCATGACATGCTCATGGTGAGAAAGGGCAAGCCATTTAAGCGCTCGGGCAAGAAGAGAAGCTTTAAAGGGAAAAACAAGAAGAATTTTCCGCCTAAGTCAAATGCTGCTAAGAGTGGTAAGGATAAGAAAGTAGCCTCTTCTAAATCCGATTCCAAATGTTTCTACTGCAAGAAGAAGGGACATTGGAAGTGGGATTGCCTCAAGTTCAAGGAAGATAAGAAGAACGGCACCGTTGCTTCTTCATCAGGTATTTTTGTTATAGACTTAAACTTTGCTAGAAAAACATTATGGGTATTAGATACCGGATGTGGCTCACACCTTTGTTCCAATGCTCATGGACTAAGGATAAATAGGAGGCTAAAGAAGGAAGAGGTCGAGCTTCGGGTCGGCAATGGAGCAAGGTTGTTTGCCGTATCCGTTGGAACTCTCAGTTTGTCTTTGCCCTCTAGGCTTGTTTTAGAACTTGACAATTGCTATCATGTTCCTAGAGTTACCAAAAACATTATTTCAATTTCGGCGTTGGACGCCAAAGGTTTTGAATTTCTAATTAAGAACAATAGTTGTTCATTTTATTTAGACAATGTTTTATATGGTAAGGCATATTCAGAAAATGGTCTTTATGTGCTTTCTCTAGACAAACAAGTTTATAACATTAATGATACCGCCAAAAGGGCTAAGACCATTGAGTTGAATCAAACCTACTTGTGGCATTGTCGTCTTGGCCACATTAACGTCAAACGCATCAAAAAAATTCTTCAAGAAGGTGTTCTTAACTCATTCGACTTGGAGTCGTTTGAAAATTGCGAGGGATGTCTATTAGGCAAGATGATAAAACAGCCATTCTCCAAGTTGGGAGAAAGGGCAAGTGACTTATTGGGTCAAATACATGCGGACGTATGTGGACTAATGAGTACACCCGTAAGGCAAGGTTATCGATATTTCATTACCTTCACGGACGACTATAGTAGACATGGTTATGTCTACCTTATGTCGAATAAATCTGAATCCTTTGGGAAAATCAAAGAATTTCAGAGTGAAGTTGAAAATCAAGTTGGCAAGAAAATAAAAGCACTTCTATCGGATCGAGGTGGCAAATATTTGAGCCATGAATTCGACGATCACTTGAAAGAAAATGGTATTCTTTCAGAGTTGGCACCTCCCGGAACTCCACAATGGAACAGAGTATCCAAACGGAGGAATCGAACCTTGTTAGACATGGTTCGATCAATGATGGGTCTTAGTGAACTTCCTATCTCTTTCTGGGGACACGCACTCCTAACTGCGGCACTAACACTGAACCATGCTCCGTCTAAAGCTGTCGAAAAGACTCCATATGAATTATGGACTAAGAAACCTCTGAGGTTGTCTTTTCTTAAGATTTGGGTTGCGAAGCATATGGCAAGAGATTAATTTCTAACAAACTTCACCCAAAATCGGACAAGTGTTTCTTTGTGGGCTACGCAAAAGAAACCAAGGGGTATTACTTCTACAATAAATCCGAGAACAAAGTGTTTGTTGCTCGTGATGGTGTCTTTTTTGAGAAGGAACACCTTTCCAAAATGACAAGTGGGAGGAAAATCGAACTCGATGAAGTTCGAGAGGTAGAGTAACAAAGTCAACATGACAAAACTGACAATCAAAGTGCTCTAGAAGCAGCTGTTGACATTGGTCAGAGTCAAACCGACAATGTAAATTCTCAACCTATTAACCTGCGTAGATCGCAACGGCCAAGATCTCAACCAGACAGATACCTTGGTATTGTCTTAACCGATGATCAAGACATGCTAGTTATGGATGGAGATGAGCCAGCGATATACAAACAAGCTATGACGAGCCCCAACTCTGCTAAATGGCAAGAGGCCATGAAATCCGAGATGGACTCCATGTCTGAAAATCAAGTCTGGGACTTAGTAAATTTACCCGAAGGTTATACACCTATCGGTTGCAAATGGATTTTCAAATTGAAAACAGACAAAGATGGAAATGTATTTATATACAAAGCTAGACTGGTGGCAAAAGGTTACAGTCAAATTCACGGAGTTGATTATGATGAAACCTTTTCACCAGTTGCAATGCTTAAGTCCGTCCGGATAATCCTAGCAATTGTTGCATATTAAGATTACGAAATATGGAAAATGGATGTCAAAACCGCCTTCCTTAATGGGATTTAGGAAGAAACTGTGTATATGACATAGCCGAAAGGTTTTGTCGATCCAAGCGATGTTGGGAAAGTATGCAAGCTTAAGAAGTCCATTTATGTACTAAAGCAGGCAAGCAGAAGTAGGAATCTGCGATTCGATGAAGCCATTAGTAAGTTTGGTTTCATCAAGAATCCAAATGAGTCTTGTGTTTACAAGAAGGTCAGTGGGAGTGACATCACATTCCTAGTCTTATATTTCGATGACATATTACTCATTGGAAACAGCACTAAACTGTTAGAGTGTTTTTCAATGAAAGACTTAGGAGAGGCACATTACATATTGGGCATCAAGATCTACAGGGATAGATCTAAGAGGATGATTGGATTGAGCCAAAGTACTTACATAGATAAGGTACTAGCACGATTCAACATGGAAGGGGCCAAGAGAGGGCACCTACCCATGTCCCATAGCATAACTCTCAGCAAGAAATAGTGTGCACAGACACCTGATGAGCGAGAGAGAATGAGTTAGATTCCATATGCTTCGCTTATTGGATCGATCATGTATGCCATGATATGTACTAGGTCGGATGTATCGTATGCCTTGAGTGCTACGAGCCGATAGCAATCAGACCTAGGAGAGGCGCATTGGACTGCGGCCAAAAATATCCTAAAGTACCTGAAAAAGGAATAAGGATAAATTCCTGGTCTATGGTGGTTGTAATGAGTTGGTTGTTGAAGGTTATACTGACGCGAGCTTCCAAACTTACAGAGACGACTCCAAGTCGCAGTCGGGGTACATATTCTGCCTTAATGGAGGAGCGTTTAGTTGGAAGAGTGCTAAGTAGAGCACCACTGCAGATTCTACAACTTAAGCCGAATAATTGGCAGCTTTGGAAGCAGCTAAGGAGGTAGTTTGGATTCGTAAGTACATTGGTGAACTTGGTTTTGTACCCTCAATCAAGGGTCCAATAGACCTCTATTGTGATAACAATGGAGCTATTGCTCAGGCCAGGGAGCCAAGGGAACACCAGAAGGTCAAACATGTCAAGCGACGATTCCACATGATAAGAGAATGGAAATCCGAAGGTGAAATCAGAATTTGTAAGGTTGGAACGGACGACAATGTAGCCGATCCTCTGACTTAACCTTTCTCTCAAGTGAAGCACAACAAGAACGTTGAGGCAATGGGAATCAAGCACATTGGAGATTGGCTTTGATTTCCCTGTACAGATGCTTTAATTAAACTTGATGTCTTAATGTAAAACACTATGTTGAACCATTCAATTTTGGAGCAATTAAATTTTCTGCAAATTTATGATTACTCCATATCTATTTAATTCTGGTTTAGAATTAAATAATGAGTCCATTCGGTTTTTTAGAATATTCAAAATAGGATATCAAGACCATGTCTTGGATAAAGAAACACCTGTTAAGTGAACATTGAATATTTTAATCGAAAATTATCCCTAATCGAGGTCATTTAAACGATGGACGATTAATGACCACTTGAGATTAGTGTGTAGTATGATTTATAGCACCGTTTCTTGTGCTACGAGGACATGAAATTCATAAATCATTTGCGCAGGTACTAGTTTGGAACTATACCGGATAGACCTATGAGAATACTTTAAGAGATATCAAATCGTCATAAGTATATTTCTCATTATGGCTATCGGAACCTTTTTCCTCGACCATGAGTATTGCAAGTTCTCTTGTTTGAGTACTAGTTGTTTTGATGTTGTCAAATGTTTGCCGTAAATGGGGATTATAACGGCAGCACTCAGGCGACTAGGTCCTCTTAGTAAGGGAAGCTTACAGTATAAGACTGGGAATGACCCCTTATTAACAGTAGTTAATATGTCTTTATTGTTTACAAGGCCTCTCGATGAGCGAGACTGTGAAAATGCATGGCCATGCTCAGATGGATTTTAGAAATCATCTGTTTATTGACAGTCGAACTAGGGAATCGAGAAATACTTCTAAACGTAATAAGGATGACGAAGAATCTTACCTTATAGTTCATGAAGAGACATTAAGCGACATAGGAAAGGGGCTATACACAATTTGCACACTTGTCTGGAAGGACAAGTGGGAGATTGAAAGGAATGGTGTCCTTTCAACAAGTGTATTATTCCGATAGAGGGTTCAGATTTATCGGATAGCTAATCCTTCAGTAATATTAATGTACAATTAATATTACAGCTTAATCTTGACTGAACTCTTCGGGTCGAACCTAATCAAACAACTGATCCGAGACGACGAATCAATCCGAAAGATTTGATGAGTCGTCGGAGTTTTACGAACAAAGACGTCAGATATCGACCTTAGAGCGTGAGATCGAACGTCTCTAATCGAGACAAATTTAGAATTCGACGAGACGCGAAATCAATCAAGTATCAAGTACGAGCCTAGCTGTATCCTCGCATTGGCCTAGCCATGTGTGTTTGCATCGCTAGCACAACACCATCGCAGCAGCATGCGTGTGCGTGTGTGCGTGTGTGCGTGCATCGCTAGCACAGCACCAAGCAGCAGCGTGTGCGTGTGCGTGTGGCTAACATTGTAGTGCCTAGCACTGCGCACCTAACTACAGCGCCCAGCATGCGTGGCTCGCTAGCAGCACGCATGCTGGCTGTGACTAGGGTGCTTGCTAGCTTGATGCGTGTGGCATGCTAGCTGTGCTGGCTGGCTGCCCAGCCTTGGTGCTAGGCGCCAGCTAGCAGCCTTGGCAGCCAAGGCAATCTGCTAGCCAGCCACATGGAGGATGCCGATTTTGTCTTAGTGGGGACCAAAGGGTTGTGGGCATTGCCTTGGGAACCAAGGCCATGTTCCCCCCCTTGGAAATGGTCCTCACTTAATCACTCTTCCTCCTTATGCCACTGGTAACTTAATAATTGCTTTGCAACTTTAATTTTGTTTTAATTAAAATAAAATGGCAAAATTTGTAAATCTCCCACATTGATCAAAAGTGGGAATTCAAGGTTCATTTTCCCTATAAATACCAAGGTTTTGGGATTTGGGATGAACACTTGAGTGGAACTAAAAAGGCATCTCCTTAAGAAAAGTGAGAAAACCATAAGTTCGTAATACTCTAGTTTTTATTGGTCGGGTCCCGACTGACCTTCGGGACTTGGATCGTTCGGGTCGAGTTTGTGGGTACGAGGCGTCGAAGACCTTGCATTTGCGGGGTTCAAGTAAGAGCTCGGGATTCGAGAGAAGCACGCGACAAGGGTAAGAATGTCTTTTCTTTCTCTCTCTTATTTATTGTTTAATTAGTGATTGCATGCTTAGTCGCTTTAATTTGTGTGCGGGTCTTGGGTGGGTTTCTCTTCCGCGTAGATTCGGACTCTACGAAATCCAACATAAGGTGGATGAGAAGGGCGAAACTAGAAGACGCACTTGTTTCAAGTGTGGGCAAAAGTGACACATTGCTACTCATTCTCCTAAACGCAACACACTAACTATTCATGAGGGTGGTTATGTGACAAATAAAGAAGAGGAGGAAGATAGTGAGTGTGAAGAATATGCAGCTGAAGAAGGTGAAAATTCCTTTTGTGGAGTGGTCAGAAGGATCTTGTACACTGAACCAGTACAAGATTTGCAACAACGGGAAAACCTGTTTAACACCTATTGTAAGGTGAAAGATCGCATTTGTAGCATGATCATTGATAGTGGGTTATGTACGGATGTGGTTGATTTGGAGTTGGTGAATAAACTAAAGCTTCCTACTAGAGAACATGCCAAACCATACGAACTCAACTAGCTTGACAATGATTCCGGTGTGCGTGTGAGAAAGCAAGCTTTAGTAGCTTTTGCCGTGGGAAACCTTTGTGATGAATGTTAGTGTGATGTGCTACCTATGACGGGATGCCAAATTCTCTTAGGTCGTCCATGGAAGTTTGATCGTAAGGCTATACACGATGGTGTGACCAATGTGTATATAGTCAAGACTAATGAAGGAAAGAAAGTGAACCTACTACCTTTACCACCTAAGGTAGAGAAGAAGAAAGAAGAAAAACTGAATTTTCTCATTTCTAAACAAGAATTTGAGGATGTTCAAGAGAAAGAGGAAGTTGTGTTTTGATGTGTGGCATTTATGCCACCATTTTACCCTCTTTCATTAGAGATTTCCCTCGAATTTTTCACTCGTTTATGCCTCTTTTCACCCCTTTTATCTCGATTTTAGTCATTTTGGCTCCTTTCCATGTTTTCCCTTCCCCTTTCGTCTTTTCTTTTAGTTTTTACCTTCTTTTCGTGTTTTTTGATAGCTCCTCGCACTCGTGGGCGAATCATGGATTACTAGCTCGAGTAGAGATGCTAAGGGAGCTTGCCAAGGAAGTGGAGATGCCAAAATGGAGAGGGCGCGCTGGTAAGCATAGTCGCGGGCGCGAGCTTGATAGCCGCGGGCGCGGACAGGGAGGCCCTGATGCCAACAAGAGAAAGTGGAGATGGCGAGCCGCGGGAGCGGCATTGTCCCCCGCGGGCACGACAATCTGGGTCTGGCGAACTTAATACCCAGCTTGGAGAGGACGCGAAGCCTAATCAGAGAGCCCTCTCCCTTGCCCTTTTTCCTTATTTTGGTAGAAGACTATAAATAGTCTTTAGCTTGAATTTTTCATTATTCACTATTTCATTGGCTTCAAAACATTTGTAGAGAAAATCCATGTCTTGTAGAGAGATAAAACATTAGCCTTCAAGAATCAATTTTTGTAATCAAATATTCAAGCTTTCCTCTAGATTATTGCTACTACTTTGATGATTTGGTAATCTTTCAACTTTATAATATCAATCTTTACTTTTGTTTCTAGTTTTTTATTTACTTGGTTTTATTGTTCTTACTTGAGTTTTCCTTCATAAATATTCAAACTTTATTGGTTTCTTTGATTTTCTCCTTGAGTTAGAATCATCCTAGGTTGTATTAGGATTGAATACTTGTTTAGCTTGGTTGTCATGGCTATTTTCCTTTCTCTTGCTTAGACTTTTAGCTATGGAAGGGGGTGAAAATCATGTTTATTTAAGTTTCTATTGATTATTGATTGGAAAATACCTTGAGTTGATTATTTGTGCTTAATATGCTTGGAGTTATTATGTGCACCTATAACCCCATTGTTTTAGTCCTAGATTAGATGCATGAGAATGATCTAGTTTAGGGTTTGTTTCGGGGTATTCTGATGTCCTGCGGGAGAGTTACAATTCCGAGACTGGAACCGGACACCTGTACCTGCAAAACAAACGGATGCTCCGGATGATTGGAGATCTGCCTCCGACGGTCAAGTTAGTACTTGATTAAGGAGTAATTAATGCGGAAATTAAAGTGATTGGATCTCTCTAGGTGAGAGTGTTTAATGTGTGTAATCTGCGTTTTTAGCGTGTTCTCTCCCTTAATGAGGATTAAGGGAGGTATTTATAACCTCGCGAAATGTGTCAATCTAGGTTTAGGTTAACCTGGAGCTGATTGGGCTTCCCTCGGAAGTTGGGCCTAGGTGACCGGTTATCCCAGGTGTCATGGGAAGGACACGTGTCGTGTCGTAATTGGTCCATAGTAGACGGATCATTGCTTGACACGTGGCAGGCTCCTATTGGCCCATGTGACAGACACATGGCGGAACCTGATTGGTCCACTTGTCAGATGGTGATTGGTGGGGAAAAATCCCCTAATCATTTGCCCCTCACAGGTTGCACGTGACTGGTCACGTGTTACTTGTGACAGGTATCGCCCTGTAACAGGCGACGGCCTGCTAAAGGTGTCACTCGGCGAGAGGCCGAGAGATTCTCCCGCCAAAATTTTGAATTCTGGAAGTGACCCTTCGCCTTCTCACTTCGCCTATATAAATGAGTGTTGACTTCAGTCATTTTCACACTTGAAAACTTTGTGAGAGAACATTCGGACCCCTGAACTTGCTCTGACATTTTGGACCCTTTCTGCCTACTGCCTGATCTGACAAGCCGACTGCAAAGGATTTTCAGAACTTCATCAATTGTCACTCGCTCAGGTAACCGTCGGTTCTCTTACTCTTAATTTTCTCTTTACTTTATTCTTTTTTGAAATGGCACCACGGAAGCACACGACACGACCTAGGTTAGTGATCAGTCGGTCACCGGGGACGGCTGAATCTAGGACTAGGAGTGCCGCCTGCCCTTTTCTAGACCCATCTTTTCCCTTTATACAAAGTCCGACTGTATCTGTGTCTATGTAGAGCATGATGGCCAGAATAAAAAAGACTGCCAGGATCTCAAACTCAGACGGCTCCTCCCACAGGGTGCCGATTAGTGAAACATCTGACCAGGCGCCAAATGTTGAAGTGAAACAAAGCGGCTTGAAAGCCGGTAGTTCTGAGGGAGGAGTCAAAGTGACCCCTTTCCATTTTACAGTTGACAATTCTCCATTCTCTCCTGCTTCTTTTAAAGGAGAGGAGGCGGGCCCCTCCGGGAGAGGGGAAGAGTCGTCCTCTTCGGACTCGTCAGAGGATGATTCCGAGTCTAGCTCTTCTGGCCATGCTTCTCTGGACACAGAAGAGAAAAACAGTCGCCTGCAAGAGGGGAGGCTTTCTCACGCAGTTGAGAAGGGGGACGATTGGGCGGAGCCATCCGCCTCTCACCGAGAGCAAAATACCCCCTACTACTGCACGGTACCTCGGGGCCGGATCACAGCCATGCAAGAGAAAGTGGAGAGCTTTATCGCAAACCACACAATGGGCCCCGGATTTTAGTGTTTGTGCCGGATCCAGAAGACACAGTCGTCTGGCCGGCTGGTACCAGTTATGATAGCGCCTGCTTTGGCTGCTACGAGGCGGCCATCAAGGCTGGGCTGCGCTTCCCACTACATCCGGCTGTTCAGCGGATCTTGGACGGGTATGAGTTGGGGTTGTGGCAGTTAGCCCCGAACTCCTAGGTCAACGTACTCGGCTATGTGGCCGGGTGCGAACTGCACGGGGTGGAGCCGAGCTTCGAGGCTTTCGCCCACATGAACTACCTCAGCCGGACCCCTAAGGCAGGCGGTACTGGCTGGTATCAATTGACGAGCCACAGGGGCTACCTCATGACGAGAGGTAAAGCAAACAAATGGAAGGACTGGCGGAGCACCTTCCTCATCATTGAGAGTTCAGACACAGAGCTGAACAAGCGCTTCAACAGGTGGAACAGGAATCCGCCCCTTCTTGCAGGCGGCCGCAACATGCCGCCTGTTCCCCCCAAGGCTAAGAAAGAGATCCTTGATAAAGGACTCTTCAAAGTAGAGTCGAAGGTGAACTCTACTTCAGGGGTACGAGAGCAAGTACCCCTGCACTGCGTCCCGAGCTTCAAATGGTCTACGACGAGTACTTTTTGGCCGCCTGTGGCCTCAGCAGTCGGTGCTGAAGAGGTAGCCGGCCTGTCGAATACTCTGTTGTTCCGTGCATTTCTTGTTATGACTTTTATTAACTTTGCTATTTGTTTTTGCAGCGGACGCCATGAGCAAAATTACCGCCTCCAAGACTGCGGCGGCCATGTTGCGGGCCTCCATCATGCAACAATCTTCAACCGACTCCCCCAACAAGGGGGCACCCTTGGTGGGCTTCGAACCCATCACCCTCTTTTTGGAGTTGTGTTTATGCATATACTGACTCTTTTCTTCTTTTTTAGACGGGCGCTCCAAGAGATTCTTCTTCCCAACAGCCAGACCCCAAGGCCAGGAGGACGACTTTTGCGAGCTCTCCTGGTTCTACCAAGAAACATGCGGCGGCTGAGAAACAACCGGCCACTTCTTCTAAAACTCCAGCTGGGCCACGTAGAAGTATGAAATTGTCCTTGTAAATTTTAGACTTGCTCCCTTCTTTACTAGGTCTAATCCGTTTGTTTATGCTTGATGCAGCCGGCCCTTAGGAGCCTGACTTGGTCGAGGTGGCCAAGTCTATGATCAAGGTCGTTCCTCCAGCTGAAAGGGAGGCGGTCAGGGGTGTCGGCACCCTTGACCTAGACGGGATTGCAGGGGTCCTTGCTGAGGTATACTTAGCATATTTTTTAGTATTTGAATTCCAGGACGCCTGTTTTCTTTTTGTTTGGAAACTGACGCATGTTCCCCTTTTTACTTAGGCCCTGCTCCGAGTGAACGGCCTTCGCAAGCCGCTTGACCGGAAGAACAAAGAGGTAAAGGCTGCAAAAGCTATGGCCGCCTCTGACTGTGATAAGGCAATGTTTCAAATTGCCCAAAATGAAGTTCTGACCATTGATATTCTTTATTATCAGGCGCAGGCTACTGCCGCTATCCGGGCTCAGTTAGAGGCGGCCCAGAAGAGGAATAGCGAGCTGGAGGCGACCATCAACAACCTCAAGGCCGAGCTGAGACCTCTTCGCCAAAAGATGTCCTCATACGAAACCTTGGAGAAATCCTTGGCGAGCGTAAAGGTACGCCTGGTGACCCAGGAGAAAAGTCTTACTCAAGAGCTCTCGGAAAAGGCCGAGCAATAAAAGAAAGAGCTGGTCCGGGAGATGATGGAAGACTCTGCTCAAATCCAGCGCATGACTTGGGGCCGCCTCTTCCCCAATGCCGACTTTTCCTCATGGGAAAAAACGTACCGCCAGTGTTCTGATAGATATAATCAAGAGATCCTGGCGGCTGCTGAGGAAGAGGCGTTGGAGGAGGAGGAGCAGCCGGTAGTGGCGCTTGTGCCTCTTGGGGGTAATGCATCAAAGAAGGATGCAGATGAAGCCGAGTCCAGCAAGAAGAGTGTTGACCAGGCGGCAGCTGCTAATATTGAAGACCTGCCCCCTTCTTAAGCTTTATGTCTTCATTCCACGGCCTGCGCGCCGTTTGTTTGTATTTACCCGGCCAGGGGGCCGGGGCTCTGAATATTTTGCCGGTCTTTAATGACCGGCTTCTTTTTAATGATTTTTTTTTTGTTTTGCTTCAAATTTGTTTAAGTATTGAATATTCTGATATCCAATTGTACACTATACCGACTGTTTTACATGACCGATAGTTGCAGACAGGTACAGATAGTTAGTCACGCCGCCTATGCCCCTGGACGACTGGTCGTCTGTTTCCAGGCTAGACGATCAGTCGGCCATTTATCCAATCGGTATTCGAACCATTTTAAAGACTGGATCCCCTTTAGGCAGGCGGTTCTGTCATATAAAATTAACCAAGTAGGAAAGTGGTTTCCTACTTGTCATGTTTTTAGGCTACAGACTCTAGGCCGTCTAGGCCGACTGTTCCCCGCCATATTTAATCTAGTGTGAGCCGGTGCTGTATGAACACCTTTTTAGTTTCATACTAAATTTTTAAGGAGTGACCAAGTAAACATGATTGCTACCTAGTCGCCAAGTAACTGAGTAGTAGAGGTATCAAACGGTGGGTACCGGTTGTTCCCCTTTATTCGCCAATGTTTGTTGGCTTTTAACTCATAGGTTGTGAACCTAGCAGGAGTAGTGGTTTAGAGCCCCTGTTTGCTAAAAACAGGCGGACGACTCATACCTTTTAGGCTCCATACTAAGTGAGAGAGTGACTATGAGTTAAATTTGGTGTTACTCAGTCGCCGTCACTCCTGCTTGAGTAGTAAAGGTACCAGGCGGCGAAGGCCGGCTGAACCTTTTGATTCGCCAATGTTTGTTGGCTATTAACTCAAGAGGTACCCCCTGCATTTATCCCAAGTAATACAGGCGGTCATCTGACTCAGATGTCAACTGCTACCACTGGTTTGGTTAGTGATAGAGTTATCCTTGTCTCAAAAACGGCTACGTGGTTGCCCTTGGGGACAGTCGTATAGGTGCCGTGTAATTAGTTTATAGAGCAATGTTCCACCCAAAAGGGAGCTTCTCTCTGCGACGAATTTCATCCGGAGGGATGCCGCCGGACGCCTTCTATGATGTTGGGACAGGTCGTATTAGTTTTGAAGATTGGATCAGTTGGCTTGGCGCCTGGTCTGATCATTCGGCCTGTGGCCTTGGTTAGTTCTTGGTGAACGTAAGTGCTAAGTAAAAGGAGGGTAGCCGCCTGTTTAGGCACAGGGTCGGCCAGGCCCTGATCATTTTTAGTTAAGTATAAGGGGGGTGGCTGTGTGTTTGGAACCAGTCGGCCCTCTTCTATGGAGAGTAGCCGACTATATGTCTAGACGGCGTGCCCCTATGGTGATAGAGTAAAATATTCAATGGAGAGTAGCCGCCTGTAAAGGTACAGGTGGCATGCCCCCTCTGAAGAGTAAAATACTCAATGGAGAGTAGCCGACTGTAAAGGTACAGACGGCATGCCCCTCTGAAGATAAAGTAAAATAATCAATGGAGAGTAGCCGACTGTAAATGTATAGGCGGCCTGCCCCTTTAAGTAAGAATAAAAACTGAGTATGGAGAGTAGCCGACTGTTTGTTAGTAGGCGTGCCCCTCTTAGTACAAAATTGAATATTAAGTAAACTTTTATTAAGTAGCCCTTGACTATTTACATCATTCAAAAGAAATATTCCTTAAGATTATCTACATTCCAAGTTCGAGGCAACGGTTGTCCGTCTGGTGTTCCCAGACGGTAGGTACCGTCCCTGACCTCTTCACAGATTCGGTAGGGTCCTTCCCAGTTGGGAGTTAGTTATCCAGACTCATTAGCCCTACCAACTGCTTCCATTTTTCTAAGTACAAAGTCCCCCACTTTGAGTGGACGCCTCTGTACTTTTTTGTTGTATGATCTAGTCATTCTCAGGCGGTAAATTTCATGGCGCAAGACAGCATTGCCCCTCCTTTCAGGAAGTGAGTCTAATGCCAGGCGCATGGCTTCCCAGTTTGCCTCTTCGTCATATAGCATTACTCGAAGAGTCGGCTCGTAGTGTTCTATTGGAAGAACAGCTTCCGCACCATAAGTTAGGAGGAATGGAGTTTCTCCAGTCACCCCTTTTTCAGTCGTCCTAATGGCCCAGAGAACATGTGGTAATTCATCCGCCCATAGGCCGCCTTCTCGTTCAATCTTTTTCTTGAGACCGTTTGAGATGATTTTATTAAAGGCTTCTACCTGGCCGTTTGCTTGTGGACGGCCGACAGATGCAATGTAGTGTGCAATTCCTTGGTCACCCAACCAGCTTTTGAGAACAGGCGTCTCAAATTGGGGACCATTATCAAAAACCATAGACATGGGAACCCCGAACCGAGTGATGACATTTTTCCAAATGAATGAAATTACATCCTTCGTCTTGATTCCCTTTACAGCCTCCGCCTCTACCCATTTAGTGAAGTAGTCGACGGCAACAAGTATGTACCTCCTTCCGCCTGTAGCAGGCGTATATGGACCCAGAATATCCATGCCCACTGTGAATGGTAGTGAGGTCAGTAGCCGGACGGTGAATTAGTTTGCCAAACCTTTGGCACTTGTCACATTTTTTCACCATCACCATCGCATCAGCTTCTAAAGTAGGCCAAAAGTAGCCCTGCCGCCTTGCCCGTTGAGAAAGCGTCCTACCGCCTATATGGGAAGCACAGTAACAAGAGTGAAGATCGTCTAGTATCTCTCGGCCCTTTTCTGGAGTAACACACTTTAAGAAGGGTTGAAGGTACCCCCTTTTGTGAAGTTCTCCCTTTATTATTTCAAAACTGGTTGCTCGTTTTTTCAGTGCTGCCGCCTGTTGATGATCATCCGGCAGGGTACCATTTGTCAAATATGCCCTGATTGGATCCATCCAGGTTGAGCTTCTGTCTAAGATTCCAATAGGTTCTTCCTCAATGCTTCTCCTCTCCATTACTTCCCAAAAAACAGTTCGAGGAGTATCACAGGAGGCGGATGATGCTAATTTTGAAAGTGCATCCGCCTGGTTGTTTTCTGATCTCGGCACTTGGGTCAGATGGAAATCCTCAAGGGAGCCGACTGCTTGTCGGACCGCCTGTAAATACTTGATCATGGCCGGATGGGTTGCTTCGTATTCGCCATTGTACTGACTCACTATCAATTGTGAATCGGAACAGGCGTCTATTTTTCTTGCTCCTGCCGCCTTGCACATGCGGATTCCGGCTAGTAAAGCTTCATATTTTGCCTCATTGTTTGAGGCCTGAAAACTGAAGCGTAAAGCATACTCGTACCTGTCGCCCTCTGGCGACTGACATATGACTCCTGCTCCACAACCATTTGAAGTAGAGCTTCCATCCACATATACCTTCCAGACTTGGTTTGTAACTTGAGAGTCCGGAGGACGAGTCATCTCAACAATAAAGTCAGCAAAGGCTTGCCCCTTCACTGCTTTTCTAGGCTCGAAAGTAACTTCGAGGCTCTATATTTCTATGGTCCATTTGATCATTCGGCCTCACGACTCCATGATGGTCAGTGGCCGCTTGATAGGTTGGTCTGTATACACGACGACTGCATGTGCCAAAAAGTAGGGCTTCAATTTTTTAACAGCCATGAAGAGTGCAAGACCAAATTTCTCCACTAAGGGATACCTCAACTCGGCATTTTTCAGTACATGACTGACAAAGTAGACCGGGAGCTGACAGCCGTCTCTTTCAGCAAGGAGAACAGCGCTTAGAGACGGCCAGGTACATGTAGAGTACTTCTTTGGGAAAAGGGCTGACCAGCCTTGGCAAGGAATGCAAGTGAACTTTCAATTTCTGGAAGGCCGCCTCAGCATCCGGCCCCCATTCAAACCTAGCCTTTTTCTTAATTGCCTGGAAAAAGTATAGGCATTTGTCTCATGATCGGCTTAGAAATCTTCCCAAGGCCGCCAGACAACATGTTAACTTCTGAACCTCTCGGATGGTACAAGGCCACTGCATGTAAATGACTGCCTGCACCTTCTCAGGGTTCGCCTCTATTCCTCTCTGATTGATAAGGAATCCGAGAAATTTCCCAGACTCAACTCCAAAGACACATTTCTTGGGATTGAGCATGACATGGTGCCGCCTGAGTGTGGCAAAAGTTTCTCGGAGGTCCGTCAAATGATCTTTCTGAAGTTTAGACTTGACAATCATATCATCAATATATGCCTCGAAATTTCTCCCAATTTGATCAAAGAACACAGTGTTTATCATTCGCTAGAAAGTGGCCGGGGCATTCTTAAGACCAAACGGCATGACCGTGTAACAGTATAACCCCTGATCAGGGACGAAGGCAGTCTTCTCCTGATCTTTCTTCCATAAAGGAATTTGATGGAAACCAGAGTAGGCGTCCATAAAGCTCATCAAAGCATGGCCGGCTGTTGAGTCGACCAGGTTAACAATTTTAGGCAGAGGGTAACTGTCTTTGGGGCACGCCTTGTTTAAGTCTGTGTAGTCTACACACATTCGCCAGGTGCCATTCGGCTTTTTAACAAGCACCACATTTGCAACCCAGTCTGGGAAGTAACATTGCCGAATGAACCCTGCATCAAGTAATTTTTTAACTTCGGCAGCTGCCGCCTGACTTCTTTCTTCGCCATGGTTCCGCTTCTTCTGCCGTACCGGCTTCTTTTTCGGATCCACGACCAGTTTATGTACCGCCAGATCAGGACTAATGCCTGGCATTTCATGGACTTCGAATGCAAAGATGTCCTTGTATTCTTTCAATAGCTTGTGAAAGTCATCACCTAGGACTCTCAGAGCAGTCGTCCCAACTTTGACTGTTCGGTCAGGACGTGAGTCGTCTAAGATCAAGTCCGTATGCTCACCAGCCGGCTGAGGGCAGAATTCATCCGACCGCTCCTCTGTCAATGATTGCTATTTTCTGTCTTTTCTTGCGGCCCTCGTCTGGGATGCCTTTCTCTTCTTGCCGCCTTCTTCTTGAACAGGCGCACTCTCCTTGACATTGTCAAGGTCTATTTTTCCACCGCTCGACATAGTGGCCATAATAGTGGGCTTGACATCTGAGAGATAGCACTCTCGGGCCATCTTCTGATCTCCCCTTAGGGACCCGACTGTTCCATTATCCCTCTCAAACTTGAGCAACATAAGAGATGGGATTATAACAGCCTTCGAATTATTCAGGGTTGGTCGTCCCAGAATCATGTTGTAGGCCGAGAGTTCTTCTACTACCAGGAACCGGACTACCATGTGTTGTCCTTCCCCTTTTTCTCCCAGGCGGATGGGTAAATCCACTCGTCCCACTGGGTGGACGACTCCTCCTCCAAACCCTACTAAAGGGTGGGATGTCGGATGTATGCAATCAGTCTGATATTTTAGTTTCGACAGACATTTTCTACTGATGAGATCTGAGGAGCTTCCGGTATCTATGAGGATTCGGCCAACTCTCTGGTTGGCCACTTTACATTCAATAACGATAGGGTCGTCATGCGGCCCTCTTACCCCTCCTAGATCTTCTTCAGTGATGACAATCTCAGGAAATGAATATTTGGAGGGTCGTTCTTGGTGAACGGGATTTACATCTAACCGTCTGATATTGTCTTTGTTGCCCCTAATAGTGGGGCCGCCTCCTGAGAAGCCGCCTGCAATGGTGTAGACGACTGCATCATCTGTATCGGAGATGTCGGCCTTTTGATTCTTTTTGGCCGACTGCTTTTTTGAGGAAGTGTTCCCCGTATATTTCTTGACATAAGTGTCAAGATCACCTTGCTCAGCCAGGCGGTCCAGATAACGCATGAGGCTGATGCATTCATTGGTGTGATGACCAACATCTTCATGATAATCACAGAATTTTTCTTGGTTCCGGTTGTTTACAGAACCCTTCATGGGGACCGGCTTCTCAATTGAGATCCGTCCCTTGATTTCCTTTAGGATAAATTGGCTATCCTTGTTAAACACATACTTTGGGGAGTATGGTTTGAATTCTTTTTTCTTTTTCTGGGCCGGCTGTTTAGAGGAATCAGCCGCCCAGACCTCTTTTCTCTTCTCGTCTTTGTTTGACGACTGTTTCTGTCGTCCTTCTCTTTTGTCGGACCTTCTCTTTTCTGACTGTTTTACCGTACTACAAAGATCAGTCGCCTGTATATAAGCTTCCGCTTCAATCAAGGCCTCGTGAAGAGTCGCCACCCTCTTTCGGACCAAATCAAATTTGAAGGTCGGCCCGTCTTTGAGACCTCTGAAAAAGTCAGTATATGCTACTTCATCCGGTAACCCTTGAATCTGTATTCTCATCAGGTTAAACCGCCTGATGTAAGAACGAAGCCCCTCCTTCTCGCCCTGCTGAATTGTTCCTAAATCAAGGGTCGTTTTCTTCGCAGGGATGTTCATGGCGAAGTTGGAGGTGAATAAGTAAGCAAGCGTCTTGAAGTTATTTACACAACCAGTCGGCAGGTTGCCGAACCATTGTTGTGCGATTCCTTTGAGAGTCGCTGGGAAACACTTGCACCAAGTGGGATCATCCAACCCTTGAAGGTACATCAGGTTGGTGAATGCCATCAGATGGTCTTCTAGGTTAGTAGTGCCGTCATAGGCGCCTACTAATACATTTTTCACTTTAGCCGGCTGAGCGGCTTCAGTAATTTCCTTGGAGAAGGCCGATGGCTGTTCACCAAGTCTAAGAAACCGTAGCTGCCAGTCCATAGGTTGGACATTTTTTGCCGCATGTCCACCAAACGGAGGTGGCTGTAAAAAATACTGTTGTTGCGGTACAAACGGTAAGTTTGGTACCGCCTGGTCGCTATGAAAGCCGGACTGACGGGAGGTGCCGCCTGACTGACTCTCATGATACGACTGAGTATGCCTCATCGAGGTATTTCGCAGACTGTCTTGGAAGTTTGAAATAGAGGCCGACTCTGACAATCGGTCACTCTTCTTCTGCTCTAGCAGTAGCCGAGCGTCTGTGTATGTTTTCCTCAACCCGTCCGCCTGAATATGACGAACAGGTTTCCTATTTCTTGGAGTAGGAAAACGGGGGCAGGTGGCTCCCACTTCCTATATTTAAGATGAGGGGTCGCCTTTCGCCCTTGAACTGGTTTCCTCTTCAGTGAAGTGGAAGGTTTCTTAGCCGACTGCTCCTTGTCCAGAGCAGGCGGCTTCTTGTTGATCAACTCTTGAATTTCTCCCTTGAAGTCCCTCATGAAGGTCATGAGTTCGTTTCTTGTGATGGGAGCAGACCCATCAGTCGGCTGCTGCCGAACAGGCGGTGCGCTTGCTGGCTCACTTCCAGTTTGAAGATGTTCCCGTTCCCTCCTTTTGGTATGACAGGTACGTCGGGCCCTTAGGGTTCCGTCTGAAGCTGTGTGAGCTTCAACTTCAAATTCATTCTCAGTATCGTGGTCCGACTGAACTTGAGGGTTGTCTAGGGGACGCCTCTCTTCAGGAGTCAGTACAGACTTGGATGCCATCTCAGAAGTACTCTCCCCACAGACGGGGCCAAATGTTTTGGGGTTTTCTGATGTCCTGCGGGAGAGTTACAATTCCGAGACTGGACCCGGGCGCCTGTACCTGCAAAACAAACGGATGCTCCGGATGATTGGAGATCCGCCTCCGACGGTCAAGTTAGTACTTGATTAAGGAGTAATTAATGCGGAAATTAAAGTGATTGGGTCTCTCTAGGTGAGAGTGTTTAATGTGTGTAATCTGCGTTTTTAGCGTGTTCTCTCCCTTAATGAGGATTAAGGGAGGTATTTATAACCTCGGGAAACGTGTCAATCTAGGTTTAGGTTAACCTTGGGCTGATTGGGCTTCCCTCGGAAGTTGGGCCTAGGTGACCGGTTATCCCAGGTGTCATGGGAAGGACACGTGTCGTGTCGTAATTGGTCCATAGTGGACGGATCATTGCTTGACACGTGGCAGGCTCCTATTGGCCCATGTGACGGACACATGCGGAACCTGATTGGTCCACGTGTCAGATGGTGATTGGTGGGGATAAATCCCCTAATCAGGGTTGATTGATTTCATCAACTTGCTTTGAGTAGTTGCATGAGAATGAATTGCTTTGAGTAGAGTTTGAATCCTTGGTATGTTTCCTTATTGTGTCTCATTAGTATCTTGTCGATCATGATTGGAACCCCCTCTCCCTAGTGCTTTTGCCATTGTTATCTCTATAATCTAGTCCTTTTACTTGCGTTTAAGAGTGTTTAATCTATCCCCTTTGTTTTTAGTTTTTTTTCTAGACTCAATAGTAGATGATTTGCCCCTAGGATCCTTCAAACTCAAATCTCAATACCACTTTTTATTACTAGCAATTTATCCTAGGTATCGTATTAATTGTGCTAAACCCCCGTTTCCTTGGGAATCAACCCTACCTTACCACTATCTAAAGTAAAATTGATAGAGTTAGGATAGGAGATATAAATTGTAATTTTGATCTAGGATAGTAAGCTAACGACCTATTGTCCATCGATCAAAATTTTGGCGCCGTTGCCGGGAAACCGCTTATTTTGCACTTTTAATTTGCGTTATTATTAGATTTGTTGCCTTTTTATTTTGTTCCTTACTCTCTTGCTAGACATTGCTAATCGTTTGCTTAGCTATGGTGGATGCAAAGGAGATCTCAAGGACCTCCTACTCACTACATTGACCCCAAAATTGACCGCACTTTGAGACAAGTTCGGAGACTTTATCAAGAAGAGGGGCGAGGTTTTGGTGCTATTTTTTACAGTGAGAGTGATTCTTGGTCTTCAAGCTTTCAAAGCAAGGAAATGGCGAGGCAAGAGAATGATGTTTTGTTTCGCGAGTTCGGCAATCCGGAGGATTATGAGCTCACCGGAGGGATATTGCTACCCGTCACGGAAACTAACTTCACCATCCATCCTCAATACACTCGAATGGTTCAAGCGGAGCAATTCTCGGGTTCTCCAAGCGAAAACCCCATTGAGCATCTTGATAGAATTCTTGAACTTTGTGCCATGATACAAACCAACCAAGTTCCTCAAGAATACATTCGGATGCATCTATTCCGACAATCTCTTGCGGGGAGAGCAAAGAAGTGGCTTAAGCAAGTCAAGCCTAATTCTCTGACAACATGGAGCGAAATAGTCCAAGCATTGTTGAAAAGGTTCATCTCCAAAGAGAAAACCGCCGACATGAGGAGGAAGATTGCATCTTTTGAACAAGAGGCGGATGAAAGCCTTAGTGAAGCTTGGGAGAGGTTTAAAGAGTTGTTGCAAGCATGTCCTAACCATGAATACAATCAAAGCTTACTCATGAGGTTCTTCTATGATGGCTTGGAGCCGATGTCTAGAGCTAACTTGGATGCGGGGGCGGGTGGACAATTGATCAAAGTCCCTCAAAATCAAGTTGAAGCAACAATTGAAGAGGTAGTCAAAAACTACTCTTGGGGAGGTAGAAGGAGGAATGCACCAAAGAAAGGTGGAAAGTACAAGTTGGAAAAGGTTGATCAATTGCAACATCAAATTGAGCTTTTGACAAAGGGGCTCGCAAAGTTGAACACCAATGTCACTAGTGGTGCAAGCTCCTCCCAAGTCAACTCTTTCACTTATCAAAATTGAGGTGGTACAAACCATGACACATCCTATTGTGGAGGTTTAAGCCCGGAGCATGTAGCGGCATACAATACAAGGCAAGATGGATATAGGGGAAATGGTGGAGGAGTAGCTTGGAGACAACCACCACCCGGATTTGCAAACCAACCCCAACAATGGAACCAACAAGCTAAACAACCATACAATTCCAACCCACAATACCAAAACCCTCCTCTATACCAAAACCAATACCAAAACCAAAACTCAAGGGGTAACTACCCAAGGAACCATCAACAAAATAATCAACACCAATACCACAACCAAAATCAATCGACTCAAAGGAGTCAAGAGCAAGCATCTCAACCCGATTATACTCAAACCTAAATTCTTCAACAACTTCAAGCCATGAATCAACAAATGCGAGAAGTCAAGGCTCATAACTAGATAGTTGATTCACAACTAGCTCAATTGGCCGAGTGAGTTCCCTTCAACTCATCTTCTACCCTACCCAGGCAATCACAAACCAACCCTTCCAACATTGTGAAACCCGATTCTTGCAAGGCAAATACATTGAGATCAGGAACATCCCATGAGGGACCCAAAGGGGGGAATGGAGAAGAAAAGAAAGGAGAAGAAGAGGTTGTGAGTGAAGACAAGGAAGTTGAAGAAGACAAAGTTGTTGAGAAAGGGAAGAGTATGGAGAAAAAGAAGTCTAAGGATGTGGTGACATCTTCAATATCTAGTGAGGCTAGAAATATTTATGGACCAGTTCCTTTTCCCGGTCGGCTTGCGGAGAGAAAATTGAATGACAAATTTGCAAAGTTCCTAAGTGTGATGAAGAACTTGCACATAAACCTCCCTTTCATTGAGGTAGTCACACAAATGCCTTCATACTCTAAGTTCTTGAAAGACATTCTCACCAACAAGAGGAAGCTTAATGATGAGCTTATCACTCTTCCTCATCAAGTGAGTGCACTCGTTCAACACAAAATTCCCAAGAAGCAAAAGGATCCGGGAAGCTTCACCTTGTCGGTTAAGATTGGGAACATGGAAGCTAGGGGAGCCTTAGCCGATCTTGGAGCAAGTGTTAGTTTGATCCCTCTATCCATCGCTCAAAAGATTAATATCGAGATGATCCCCACAAGGAAAACCATTCAATTGACCGACCATTTGGTGAAGCTACCTTGTGGTGAGCTTGAAGATGTCCCCATTCAAGTTGGGCACATCTTTATGCCTTGTGATTTTGTAGTGATGGACATGGAAGAGGATGTGGATACTCCCTTGATTTTAGGCCGTGAAGCTCTTATGACGTTGGGGGTGGTGATCAATTGCAAGAACAATACCATTACATGTGAGGTAGCCAATGAAAAAATTGTCTTTGAATTCTTTAAGCTACTCAAGACCCCCATGGTTGAGAAGTGCTATAGGGTTGATGTTGTGAATGAAGAACTAGATTGTTTGGGAAGGGTTATGATGAGTCCTCAAGACCCAATGGTTGAAGCTCTCACATGTGAGGAAGAGTACTTCTCTCAAGAAGCAAAAGAGTTTGTCATGGCCATTGAAGAAGCCAAAGAGGAGGAAGCGAATGATCCTAAGCATGATGAGCTAGAACTTGAGGAGGAAAAATTGGAGGAGAGTTCTAAGCCTCCTCCCAAGGTAGAACTCAAACCCCTCCCCCTTATTTGAAATATGCTTATCTTGTAAATGAAGGGGAATACCCTATTATTGTCAATGCTTCCCTTGATGGTCTTGATTTGGAAAAATTAATTGTTGTTTTGAGAAAATATAGAAATGTCATGGGGTATAGCATTGATGATATCAAGGGTATTAGCCCTTCTTTATGCATGCATCGTATTCACCTTGAGGATGATCAATCCACCTCCATTGAGCCTCAAAGGAGGTTGAACCCCAACCTCCAAGAGGTTGTCAAGAAAGAAATTTTGAAATTGTGTGAAGCGGGTATAATCTATGATATCTCCGATAACAAGTGGGTTAGCCCGGTTCACGTGGTCCCAAAAAAAGGGTGGAATAACCAATTTCAAGGGAGAAGTAGGAGAGGAAATCTCCACCCGGACGGTGACCGGGTTGAGGATGTGCATTGATTATAGGAAGTTGAACAAAAACACTCAGAAAGATCATTTTCCTCTCCCCTCACTAGTAGAAAAAATTAAATAGGCACCCCCCCTATAACACCGGTTCTTAAAAACCGGTAACAAATAAAATGGGCGGGACCAAAAAAATTAAGAGTTGGCACCGTTTCTAACCCAAACCGGTGCCAAGCATGTAATTATCACCGGTTCAAACCGGTGCCAACTTGTAAAATTAAAAAAAAAAAGGATGCGGAAGGAGGATGCACCGGTTCTCCTTAAACCGGTGGCAAATAAGCAAGTTAGCACCGGTTCAAACCGGTGGCATTCAAAAAAAAAACGCGGGTTTGCTTGGTTTGCTGCTTCAACCTGTTCAATTCAACGACACTTTCTTCATTTCTCATTTTTGCTTCAATAATTCCCAGAAATTTTCGCCCTATTCTCTTCTCCCTCCATCTCCATTGAAAGGCTGTGCGAGCTTTCTCCTCTCCATTGAAGCAATTAAGCTAAACGACCTTACTCACATTGCTACTTCAATTTTCTACATTTCCTCTTCCCAAACCCTTCCTCCATTGAAGTTTCTGCCTCCTCACGCACGCAGCCTGGCTGGGTTTTGTTCTGCCTCCTCACGCACGCACGCACTCAGTTCTTCTCTTTTGCCTCCCTCCATGCATTATTGAAGCAGCTTCGACCTAGGTAAGTAATAACGCTCCTCCATTCATTTAGCTTCTCCATGTATTGCATTAACACCATTGTTGTGTTTTATGGGAATTGGTCACTTGGGCCGTTTTGGTTGAAAATGCGTTCTAAAACCCCTTAATTGCTATTTTCTTGTAATTTAAAGCCTTGGACACCTATAAATAAGTGATAAAGATATGTTATGATTATTTATGAGTTTACTAGACAAGAAATGTAGCAAATAGGCATCCTAGTAGTAAAATTGCCTTACTCGGGCCATTTTGGTTGAAATTGCGTTCTAAAACCCCTTAATTGCTATTTTTTTGTAATTTCAAGCCTTGGCCACCTATAAATAAGTGATAAAGACATGTTATGACTATTTATGTGTTCACTAGACAAAAAATGTAGGAAATAGGCATCCTAGTAGTGAAAATGGCCTTACTCGGGCCATTTTGGTTGAAATTGCTTTCTAAAACGCCTTAATTACTCTATTCTTGTAATTTCAAGCCTTAGTCACCAATAAATAAGTGATAAAGACATGTTATGACTATTTATGAGTTCACTAGACAAGAAATGTAGGAAATAGGCATCCTAGTAGTGAAAATGGCCTTACTCGGGCCATTTTGGTTGAAATTGCGTTCCAAAACGTCTTAATTGCTCTTTTCTTGTAATTTCAAGCCTTAGTCACCAATAACTAAGTGATAAAGATATGTTATGACTAATTTTGAGTTCAGTCGACATGAAATGTAGGAAATAGGCATCCTAGTAGTCAAAATGGCCTTACTCGGGCCATTTTGGTTTAAAAAGTGTTCTAAAACCCCTTAATTGCTATTTTCTAGTACTTTCAAGCCTTAGTTACCAATAGCTAGGTGATAAAGACATGTTATGACTATTTATAAGTTTACTAGACAAGAAATGTAGGAAATAGGCATCCTAGTAGTGAAAATGGCCTTACTCGGGCCATTTTGGTTGAAAATGCGTTCTACAACCCCGAAATTGCTATTTTCTTGTAATTTCAAGCCTTAGTAACCAATAACTAAGTGATATTGACATGTTATGACTATTTATAAATTCACTATACAAGAAATGTAGGAAATAGGTATCCTAGTAGTGAAAATGGCCTTACTCGGGCCATTTTGGTTAAAAATGCGTTCTACAACCCCTTAATTGCTATTTTCTTGTAATTTTTAAGCCTTGGCCACCTATATATAAGTGATTAAGACATGTTATGACTATTTATGAGTTCACTTGACAAGAAATGTAGTAAATAGGCATTCTAGTAGTGAAAATGGCCTTACTAGGGCCATTTTTGTTGAAAATGCGTTCTAATACCCCTTAATTGCTATTTTCTTGTAATTTCAAGCCTTGGCAACCTATAAATAAGTGATAAAGACATGACTATTTATGAGTTCACAAGACAGGAAATGTAAAATAGGCATCCTAGTAGTGAAAATGGCCTTACTCGGGCCATTTTGGTTGAAATTGCGTTCCAAAACGCCTTAATTGCTCTTTTCTTGTAATTTCAAGCCTTAGTCACCAATAACTAAGTGATAAAGACATGTTATGACTAATTATGAGTTCACTAGACAAGAAATGTAGGAAATAGGCATCCTAGTAGTCAAAATGGTCTTACTCGGGCCATTTTTGTTGAAATTGCGTTCTAAAACCCCTAAGTTGCTATTTTCTTGTAATTTCAAGCCTTAAACACCTATAACTAGGTGATAAAGACATGTTATGACTATTTATGATATCACTTGACAAGAAGTGTAGGAAATAGGCATCCTAGTAGTCAAAATGGCCTTACTCGGGCCATTTTGGTTGAAAATGCGTTCTAAAACCCCACAAGTGCTATTTTCTTGTAATTTTAAGCCTTAGCCACCTATAAATAAGTGATAAAGACATGTTACGATTATTTATGAGTTCACTCCTACTAACTTACGTTTTGTGTATGTATTCCAAGTTTTGCAAGGGACAAACGGGAAATCCGTTCACGAGCGAGGAACTTAATGTAATTCGAGACATGTTGGCGGCCTACATCACATTTAATTTATAAATATCATTTATTTCTGTTTTAACTAGCTTAGTGTACTACATTATTACTAATTAATTTTGTTTGTTTGTAGTTATGACACATTTTTCTAATTAATATCATATTTTGGGATTGTTATCAATATTTATATCCTTGTTATTATTTTCAATTATTATTATTATTAATATATTAATAATACTAATTATTATTAATATTATAATAATAATAATTATAATTATTAATATTAATATTATAATAATAATTATTATTATTATTAATATTAATATTAAAATTAATAATAATTATAATTATTATTATTAAAATTAATAATAATTATTATTATTATTATTAAAATTAATAATAATAATAATAATAATAATTATTATTATTATTATTATTATTATTATTATTATTAATAATTATCGGTATTATGTGCATGATCTCATTATTATTATATTTATTAGTATTAATATTAACATATATTATTTCCGGAAAAAAAAAGAAAAAAAAAACAAGTCAAAGGCACCGGTTCATGCTTAAAATCGGTGCCAACTTAATGGTGCCAGTTTTTTTTTATTAAATTCAAGGTAGTTGGCACCAGTTAACCGGTGCCAAATGCTTTAGTTGGCACTAGTTTTGAACCGTTGCCAAATTTTTAAAGATTTGGCATCCCTCAAATCCCCAACAGTTCAAAACCGGTGCCTTAGGGGGGATTTGAACCAGTGCCAAATTAGGATTTTCGTCTAGTGCCTTCATGGACCAAATGTTGGAGAGACTCTCCCATCATGCTTTCTTTTACTTCTTGGATGGATATTCCGGTTTTTTCCAAATTCCTATCCATCCATGTGATCAAGAGAAAACTACTTTTACGTGTCCATATGGGACATTTGCATACCGAAGAATGCCATTCGGGTTATGCAATGCTCCCTCAACTTTCCAACGATGCATGACCTCCATTTTTTCTGAAATGCT
Source organism: Chenopodium quinoa (assembly GCF_001683475.1). Lineage (NCBI taxonomy): Eukaryota > Viridiplantae > Streptophyta > Magnoliopsida > Caryophyllales > Amaranthaceae > Chenopodium > Chenopodium quinoa. The sequence goes on along the minus strand of NW_018744949.1, from coordinate 390,155 downwards.
TGAGAATGAGATTGAAGTTTTTATGGATGATTTTAGTGTTGGTGGCTCGTCTTTTGACACATGTCTTATTAACCTTGAAAAAGTTTTGAAAAGGTGTTAAGATACGAGTTTAGTGTTGAATTGGGAAAAATGCCATTTTATGGTCGAGGAAGGTATTGTCCTAGGCCATAAAGTATCAAAAAAGGGCATTGAAGTTGACTCGGCTAAGGTTTCGGTGATTGCTAAGTTGCCTCCTCCTACCTCCGTTACGGGAGTGAGAGCTTTTCTAGGGCATGCTGGTTTTTACCGGAGGTTTATCAAAAAAATTTCATCAATCGCCAAGCCCTTAACCGAGTTACTCAAAAAGGATGTTGTGTTCAATTTTGATGAGGCTTGCCTTGAGGCATTTCGAAAACTCAAGGAAGCTCTTATCTCCTCTCCTGTTGTGCAAGCTCCGGATTGGAGCTTGCCCTTTGAACAAATGTGCGATGCTAGTGATCTTGCAGTAGGTGTCGTACTTGGACAAAAGAAAGAAGGAAGATCTTGTGTCATCTACTATGCAAGTAGAACACTTGACGAAGCTCAAAGGAATTATACCACAACGGAGAAAGAAATGCTAGCGGTTGTCTTTGCCATGGATAAGTTTAGATCCTACCTTATATGCTCCAAAGTGATCGTGTACACGGATCACGTAGCGGTTCGTTATCTCATGACCAAAAAGGAAGCAAAACCGCGTCTTATCCGTTGGGTTCTTTCGCTACAAGATTTTGATATTGAGATAAGGGATAAAAAAGGAGCGGAGAACTATGTGGCGGATCTCTTGTCTAGGCTTCCTTTTGAGAATAAGGAAGATGTTCCTATCAACGAAGAAGTGGGATTTGAAACCCTCATGGTTATGGCTTCAACATCTAGCCCTTGGTACGCGGATATAGCCAACTACCTAGCATGTGGAGTCATTCCCCCGGAATTCTCCTCTCAACAAAAGAAGAGATTTTTCAAGGAAGTGAGGAGGTATTTTTGGAATGACCCTTATTTATTTAAGCAATGTGGAGATGGCCTCTTTCGGAAATGTGTTCCGGATCAGGAGATAGAAAGAGTTCTTGAACATTGCCACTCATTGCCATGTGGAGGGCATGGAGGAGTTGAAAAGACCGTGGCAAAGATCTCCCAATCTCTTCTTTAGTGGCCAACAATGCACAAGGATGCCCACAAATTCGTTTCACGGTGTGACAAATGCCAAAGAAGTGGTGGCATAACCAAAAGGGATGAAATGCCTCAACAAAACATTTTGGAGGTCAAGCCATTCGATGTTTGGGGTGTCGACTTCATGGGGCCTTTTGTCTCTTCTTGTGGAAATCTTTATATCTTGGTGGCGGTGGACTATGTGACCAAGTGGCTTGAAGCTATACCATCCCCCACCAATGACCATAAAGTGGTGCTCAAGCTTCTCAAAAAAGTCATATTTCCATGGTTTGGGGTTCCTAGAGTGCTAATCAGCGATGGTGGTTCTCATTTTGCCAAGAAACAATTCAAAGCTCTTCTCAAAAGATATGGGGTTCATCACAAGGTTGGTCTCCCTTACCACCCTCAAACTCAAGGGTAAGTGGAAGTGTCCAATAGAGAGATCAAAAACCTTCTTGAGAGGATGGTGAACAAGTCTAGAAAAGATTGATCTGTCAAGCTCGATGACACGCTTTGGGCTCTAAGGACGGCATACAAAACCCCCATTGGCACGACCCCCTACCGGTTGGTCTATGTGAAGGCTTGCCATTTGCCGGTTGAGTTGGAATATAAGGCTTGGTGGGCGATCAAAGAGCTTAACATGGACATGTCCTTGGCGGGTGAGAAAAGATTGCTTAAGCTCAATGAACTTGAGGAGCTCCGGTATGATGCTTACGAGAACTCGAGGCTCTACAAGGAGAGGACTAAGAGATGGCACGACCGACATATAAGGAACAAGAGCTTCAAGTTTGGAGACAAGGTGTTGTTGTTCAACTCTAGGCTTCAATTGTTTCCCGGAAAACTAAAATCCATGTGGTTGGGGCCTTTCACAATTTCGAGGACTACTCCTTACGGGTCTTTCGAGTTAGAAGCGGAGGGGAACAAGTTCATGGTTAACGACCACCGTTTGAAGCTCTACCATTGCAATGATCAAGTTGGCATGATTGAGTGCATGAGGCTCGATCCACCGGATCCTAAGCCGCTTATTTGATGATGATGTTCTATGGTCAAGCTAATGAACTTATAAAGAAGCGCTTCTCGGGAGGCAACCCGAGTTCTCAACTCTTTTGGTTTTGTGTTTCTTGTGTTTGATTAATTTTGGATGATTTTTCTTTAGTTTCTTATTGTGTGTGTTTTGTTCTTCTTATAGGTACTTGGATCTTTGGGAATTTGGTCTACTAAGTTGAGTTTTGGAGAGGTTAAGGAGAATGGAAGAATTGAAAGTGGAGATGCCAGGAGAAACACGAGAGAGGGCGCACAGTCTATCCCGCGGGCGCGACACATAAGCCCGCGGGCGCGGAGAGAGGGTCCTCAGAATTTCAAGAAAAGTGGAGATGCCCGGGAGATGGCTGAGAGAGGGCACGAACAGGAAACCCGCGGGCGCGCATATCAGACCCGCGGGCGCGGACAAGCCATCTCGCGGGCGCGGCCCTGCAGGTCTGCGAATTTTGCTCTAATTCTCCGACATGTGCCTGAGAAAAATTACATCCCCAAACTGATTTTTTCCCTCTTTCTCTCTCTACTCCTCACTCCATTCCTAACCCTAACCCATTCTACATCAATTTCTCACCCCAAATCATCAAACTCCATCAAATTTAAACAATTTCCCTCATTTTTCTTCATTTTTTCTCAACAAAATCTGATTTTTCACCCTCAAAAACCCCAAATTCTCGGTACTTTTTCTTGTGTGGGATTTGCTTCCACTATCAAAGGGTTCTTGGAGGTGGAGTTCATTGCTTCTTCAAAGGCTAGTAAGAGTACGTGTTTGAACTCATTGTTGGTATAAATTTCTCCCTTACTCTATATTTCCTTTGAATTTAAAGTACATTGTTGTTTGAGAAACTTTCATGTTTGTGATTTTTCATGTTGGTATTGTTGATGTTTGGACTCCTATTTTGTATTCATCTATTATCTTGATCATTATTGATTTTAGAGTTGTTGTTTGTGATAGTTGTCTCTTGGTATAGATTACTTTGTTGTAGGTTGTTCTTGGTGTCTCTTGGAAGTGTTCTTTGTGGTGATTGCTTGGTTTTGGAAGTTTGTTGTGGGTGTCTATTGTTGTGATTTGTTGGGAGTATTTCTTGGTGATTGTAATTTGTGTGAATAATCATGGTGTTTAGTTCAAAGAAGAGAAAGAGTGGGAAGGAACTTCAAGGTTTGTCATCCTCAAACCCCCAACAAAATGAACAAACACAAACCACACCACCACCTCTACCACCCCTCAAATTCCACAATAAAAGCCATAAACCCATCTACGACAACCTCCAAAACAGGAAATTGAGACCAACCAAACACTACCACCAACCCACCACCACCAAGCATGGCATCGGCGAGGATTGTTGGTTCTTGTTCAACAATCTCGGGCTAGGCTCTTTTATGACTAGTGCCTATCGAACCTACAAAGAGCCTACCCTTGAGTTTCTTGCCTCATTCGAATGCCATGCCGCAGGGGATAATGATCTCTCCATCTCCTTCCAACTCTTTAACAAAAAAGAAACCTTCACCCTCCACCAGTTCAACCAATTACTGGACCTAAATCCGGATGCCGATATGTTCTTTCCCAAGCATGCAAGCCTCCATGCTTACGATCCCCTTCATTGGTGGAAGGTCATCTCGAGGATGGACGCCTTCAACTCCAAGTATTCCTTGGCCAGCCAAATCATGCACCCAGCCATCAGACTTCTGCATCGAATTCTAGGGTACATGGTCTTTAATAAGCAAGACTTGGGGAAGATCACTACTGACGAGATCCGAATTTTATGGCTTGCTACGCAGCCGGAGATTGGGCATAGAATGAACTTTGGGTTTCTATTCACTAAGTGCATTGAAGGTGTCCTCTTGGGCACAAGGAAGGGGGAAATCCATTTTGGAGGGATGATCACTCGGATAGCCGAGAAGTTAAGGCATTTGGATAAACTAGAATCTTGCACCCCCGTGGGGAAGAGTGATGGGAGCGATATTTGGCTCGACCTCGATCAACTAAAGACTATGAAATTCATCGCAAATACTGAGGATCTAGGGAGGACTTGGAGCTTGCTTGTCTCCCATGAGCATCATTGTTTCCTCCCCAAGCCGGAGTTCACTTCCTTCACGAGGGAGGGAGTAAATTACCCGTGGTGGGTAAAGAAGGATTCGGGTGTCCTTCCTAGTGCAAGAATGGTTGTGGGTGAAGGGTCCAGTCAAAGCCATGAGAGTGTGGAGGATGAGTTAACCTAGCAACAACAAAAACAACAACAGCAAGGAAGAAGGCAACAACAACAATAACATCATCAACCCGACTACCAACAACAAATGGAGGCAATGAGAGCCCAAATGGAAAGCATGCAACTTGGCATGCAAGGTATGTTTGCTTCCCACCAACACCTTTCTTTCCAAACTAACGCCTTATATAATGCTAATGTACGTAGAGGGGATGTCACTCCCCCGATTAACTACCCTTATGTGTCGGCCCAACAAGGGCCCGTGCAATCTTGGGGGGGTGACAACCAACCTACGTACCCCTATTGGCAGGGTCCCTCGGACCCCAATGTGCCTAGGCGCGATTTTTCCGATGAGTCCGGTCAATATGACTACCGGGTATCGGGTGGAAGTGATTATAGGGGTGATCCTAACTACCCCTACGTTGATCCCTCTCACCCCTCACCTCTAGTCCAACCCGAGTCTTTTGACCATTTATCTGCATCCCAACTCGACCTCTTCAAGGGTCATTATGGGTGGCCCCCCAGTTACACCGGAGGTTGGGACCAATATGGCCCCCCTCGGGTTTCTCCTACGACAGTTGGAGTGCGGACGACAGCGGTGTCGGCCCTAGTGGCAGCTAGTTTCCCCCCTTGGTCTTTTTGTTCCCTCCCATTGTTGTCCCTCCCCTTTATTTCTTGTCCTTGTGACGCATCGAGGACGATGCTTTACTCTAGTGTGGGGGGGTTTTGAGTCAAAGGAGAGTGTTAGGGAATGCTTCAGGTAAGTGTGGGGGAAGGCACCTAGGACTAAAGGAACTATTTAGGGGTTTTGGGTGTAGGTGTCGTTGGTAGCGTTGTTGTTGTTGTTTAGTGTCTTTATGGTCCATTTCTATGATGATGATTATATGATGATAATGTTATGATGATGATGATTTCATGATGACGGTATGTTTGGGTAGTAGGTCATACCCAAAGAATTGAGTTCATGGATATTCTTTCTCTCTCTAGTACTAATTTTTTTCTTTTATTTGTAGTGCTTGCCTTGTTTTTCTTTGTTTTTCTCTCTCTTGTAGCTTGGAAGAAATTGGAAGCGACATGTGGAGGCACGGTAAATTGCATGGTTGCTTTATTCTTTCTTCGGGAGACATGGGTGAGATCTTTCCTTTACTTTTTTTTTTTCTCGTGTTGTGTTTAGTTTAGGATATAGCATAGGAAGGAGTTGAATGGTTCGAGGATGTTTGCATGCGGTTCCAAGGAACCTGGGATCGTTGGTATTGAGACCGAACGATCACTTGTATGTCGATTGGGATTTATTTGAATCTTTAAGCCTCCTATATGAACCCTCTTGATTCCTTCTTTCTTTTGTTCTACTTTCTTTTGTGTGATAAGCGTAATTATGGCATGATGATATGGTTGTATTTTGGAACTTGCTGGCCCGCCATTTCAATATGTCATTTAAACGCATGCAGATAATAATTAATGGTACATGTCATGAACAATAAGTGTACCACTGGAATATATTTGGGCTTATTTTAAGCCAACTTTGTGCAATTTTATGTTTGTACTTGTAAGTCAAGTATACTTTATACTAATTACAATTTAAGGTATGGGATAATAATAATTGAATAATGTGCTAATTCAAACAACTTAACTCCAGTATAATACATCAAGCAAGCTTCAAGTTCCAAATGCAGTACATCTACTCGTTGTCGATTGTTAAATGATTTAGGATAATTAGGGTTTTAAGGTCGGAGTAGTCGTTGTCATCTGATCGAGGGTACCACTAAGACAAACAGGGTAACGCTGTAGTTAGGGTGGTACAAATAACCTTATAAAAAGAACCACTGAAAGGGAAAAGGCATGTTTCTTGTTCAATGTGGTACAAAACCTTCATAGGAGGACATTGTTTAATCACAATTTTGGTATCACTAATTTCCTTCTTATTAGGTTTCACCAATATCTTTGGTCACAAATAACTAATTACTAAAGTTGACCTCATTAACCAATTCATAATCTGTCAATGAATTTGTTAATCACAACCTTTGGGACACTTACGTTGATAGTAGGACACTGTAGAACATTATTTAATGACATTTTGTTGCTTCACCAATATTTTGTTAATAAGACCTACATGTATGAATACTGGAGTTTACCTCATTAACTAATTCGTAATCTTTTAATGATGTCGTAATCACAACCTTTGGGATATGTACCTCATTAACTAATTCAGTTACTTTGTAACACAATATATACGTCCATCTTCTTTAATTCGTTCTTTGAGTCATTCATTTATTGCTTGGTTCGTTCATGTCCTTACTCGTTATCGATTGTTAAATGATTTAGGATATGTAGGGTTTCAAGGTCAGAGTACACGTTGCCATCTGATTGAGGGTACCACTAAGACAATTAGGGTACCACTGTAGTCAAGGTGGTACAAATGACCTTATAAAAAGAACCACTAAAAAGGAAAAAGCATGTTTCTTGTTCAGGGTGGTACAAAACCTTCATAGGTGGACATTGTTTAATCACAATTTTTGTGATATCACTAATATCCTTCTTCGTAGGTTTCACTAATATCTTTGGTACAAATAACTAATTACTAGAGTTGACCACATTAACTAATTCGTAATCGTTTAATGATTTGTTAATCACAACCTTTAAGAGATTTACGTTGATAGTAGTACATTGTAGGACATTATGTAATGACAATCTTCGGTTTCACTAATATTTTGTTAATAAGACCTACATATATGAATACTACAGGTTACCTCAGTAACTAGTTCGTAATATTTTAATGATTTCATAAGCACAACCCTCACATGTACCTGAAATTCGTAATCACAACCTCTGGGATATTTACGTCATTAACGAATTCAGTTACTTGTTTGAGTCATTCAGTTGTTGCTTGGTTCGTTCATGGCCTTACTTGTTATCTATTGCTAAATGATTAAACCAATTACACCATGTAATGAACAATGCTTTTTTATGTAGTCCTCCTTAAGAAATTGGACTAAACACTAACTTCGTTAACCTAATGACAATGAAATTTGTAAAGGCCTTAATACAGTGGTACCTTTTCATGTGTTGATTGTATCATTGTACACATAGTGGTACATTTTATGGAGCATAGGGTACCATTTATATGGTCACAAGAAAGGGTATCATTGCACTGTACGCCATGAACTGGTCTTCTTTACAAATTCATACTTTATATAAAATGGGGCCCATGGTGGAAAACTGGCGCCTAAACACAATAAGTTTCCCGCTCTTTCAGGTTTCACCATCAAACACTTAACTCCACTATATATGCTTGTGTTTGGAGTGAAAACAATCATTTGTCCAAAAACGTGTCCCTCCTTCTAAAACATTTTCTTCACAAATTACTTACAATGTCAACCATGTCCTCTGCATCGTCAGGAAGTCGAACAATTTGCCGGCCGTTTGCATCTGCGGACGTCTCATGGATATCAGCCAAAACTTGAAACTGTTTGGGAGATGACGCGACCCTCGTGGAATTTCGGATCTCAATGTCGGAGAAGAATTCGAAGCGGTCGTACTACAAATGTCGCCACTACGGGTACTATGAGTGTGGGTTGTTCAGTCGGACCTCATTAAGGATGGTCCACCAACCAACATTGGCGGTGTTGCTCGACGAGTAGAGGTGTTAGAGCACCAACACATAAAGATCGTAAAATTTGGGCTAACCATTATTGTAATTGTCGTTTTCGTTTATTTTAAATTGTAATTGCCGTTTTCGTTCAACTGTGGTTAGTAGTAGCGTAGTTCATTAATAGTTATCAAAACATTTTTTGCACTTCTGTATGCTAAAAATCCATATGCAGATCTATGTAGTTCAACTAGTTCAATTTCATGTGAAAACAGCACATTTGCACTAGTACTAAACACAAAACTCTGTTTACCACTGTGAACAAAATTATAGCCAACTAATAACAGGATTTAGTGTTGTGAATGTACCACCTAATAAAATAGTGGTACATTAGACGATGAGTCTTGAAAAGATCACCCAAGTACTTTTTGATGAAAAGAAACATAACCGAGTACCATTAAACAGGCCAGTAGTACATAAAACATAATAAGACGTACCGTGGTAACGAGAATGGTACAGAATGATACCATTTAACTGGCCAATGGTACGTAATACATACTAAGACTAATAAAGGTAATGCGTACATGCAACTAACAAAGAAAATGCAACATAACACTACGTAACTAGTCGAACACAAAATCATGGTTCCCTTCCCACGGATCCCCATATGGGTCACCATAATCAGGCTCATAACCATCCCAAAAGTCACTGGAATCAAGATTGGACTTGTTCTCGAACCTATCCTTTGCCTCGGTCAAACGACGCACATACCAAGATGGGTAGTCGTCGTACTGAAATGGCTCCATGGTGATAAGATCTAAGTGTTGCATCTCATCGTACCCGTTTTTAGCCAACATCTTGCTTCTAAAATACATGCATTGTTCCTCGCTCGTATGGATCATGTCAAAAGGATTCTCTAGAGATAAATTCAGCCACTCTACCATGACGTGAATCAAATCTTTGTCGTAGTCCGATGTGAAATCGTGACCAGGTAGTAGAAGACCAAATTTATCACCTTCCTCACAATGGTTATTGAGCATGTACTCAACATTTTGTTGCCAATGACACATAGGGAGGAAAAGCTCCCAAAATTTGATCAAGTGTCTGCAATACTATGGATATCGCATCCAGTAGATCATGTTTTCCAGGAACTCACGAAGATTCACACTTATAGCGATCTTGTAAGCATCAACAACGTAGTGCATGAAACATAATGCTTCCATCCGAAAGTACCCGGGACCTCTTACTTTAAGTGGAGTTAGGAAAGGGTACTCCGGATGGAAATCTATCCCAGTGATGGGATTTTCAAGCCCTCCACGAGCAATTGTGGCTAACTGGAGGGCGAACATCTTTTCTTTAACTCTTTTGGGGAGGTAACGAACAACACCATTTGCGTCGTGATACCCATTTATTTTCATGAATTCCAACCGCTTCATAAGGCGCCTTAGGCTCTTATCACCAACCACTTCCTTATTAGCCACCACTCTCTTATTCCTTTGGCTACCCATTTTTTTCTTTTGGCAATTTTTGTTACTCCAAGGAAAGGAAACCAGCCATGAACTAATAGTTTCCCCCCTTCTTATACTCGCAACTATCAACATGTGTTAAGTTCACTCCCAACTACTTTGTGTTAGTTTCGTTACTTCCAGTGGTACAAAAAGTGTACCATTACGTTAAGTATTCCTGTATGTTTGTGACTATAAATTGTTCCACTGGAATGAATGTGTGTTTCTTTTGAAACGACAGCTTTGTCCCATAGTACTGGACCTAGGCCACGTAGCCTGTAACAGGATCAACATTCGCCACGGTAACTGAAGGTAAAAATTAAAACAATACATACAATGGTACATTTAATTGAACCGAATACAAAATCAAATATACCACCAGTGATTATCTTGTACCATTAGCCAGACTTTGTGCTTCTTTTGACAAGACAACTCCTTGGGGAACTTCTAGGGAACTGCCATTTTCGTCACCCGTCATTTCAATATGTCTGATCATAATGGTACATTTTGTGAATGGTACGTGTACCACTGCCAGCTGTTTGGACTTATTTTTAGAAAACTTTGTGTGATTTTATGTTTGTCCTTGTAAGTTAAGTATACTTTAGAGCATCAATAGTGAGAAGCATCTTAAATTGGGGTTCTTAATCTCTCTCTATGCCATATTATCACCAACTCCTACTAAGAGTAACCCTTTATATAATCTAAGAAATGCACCAGATCTTACTAAGAGTTAGTTTTACAGATTGTGTACAACTTTTTAATTTTTTTATACGTATTCATAAACAAAATGTAGCAATAGTATTACTAATTTTTGTCATTTTATGCTTAGTCAGCATAGCTCTTATTTTTAAGAGCTATTCCTTATTTCAGAAGCCTGAAGCCCAATTACTAAATAAGAAACTCCCATTTGCGTCGTGATACCCATTTTTTTCATGAATTCCAACCGCTTAATAAGCCGCTTAGGGGTCTTATCACCAACCACTCCCTTATCAGCCACCACTCTCTTATTTATTTGGCGACCCATTTTTTTTTTTGACAACTTCTGTTATTCCGAGGAGAGTTTCCTTCCAAGGAAACCAGCCATGAACTAATACTTGCCCCCTTTCTTATACTCGCAACTATGAACATGCAAACTCCTTTGTGTTAGTTCCGTTACATCCAATGGTACAAAAACTGTACCATTACATATTTACATTAAGTGTGCATGTATGTTTGTCACTATAAATTGTTCCACTAGAATGAATGTGTGTTTCTTTTGAAACAATAGCTATGTGCCATAGTACTTGACCTAGGCCATGTAGCCTGTAACAGGGTGAACATTCACCACCGTAACTGAAGGTAAAAATTAAAACAATACATACACTGGTACATTTAATTAAAGCTAATACAAAATAAAATGTACCACCCAATGATTATCTTGTACCATTTCCCAGACTTTGTGCTTCATTTGACAAGACAAGTCCTTGGGGAACTTCTACACCAGGTTAAAAAAATTTCAAAGCATTTCATCACAACAAAATTAAGTTTCCATCCATACTCTCCATCCATTGCCTTCCATTTCTCATTTCATCTCATCTCCATCCCCTTCCCCGGTTACAAGGTACTCAAATGGCCGGAAATATCGTTGTCAAACACACTAGCTCAGGTCACCAAATGTTACCCCACCCACATCAACCAATATTGTACTTTCAAAAAAACCTGAGGGGGGTATCCGAAATAAACCTGAATTTAGTAAAGTATTTTAGGAACACCTACAACTTTTATAATGGGATATACCAGCCTGTGCAATCCATTAGAGCACATCTCCTCCAATCAATGTGCTGCCAAACTGATTGCATGCTTTTACAAGATGACAGGCCGATTTCGGGACACCTTCCTCTTTTAAAGGACTTGGTGGGTTGCTACGATGAGGGAGCTTGTGTCATGTTGTATTGGCTCATAGAGAGGTTCTATTCCTCGTCGTCCCTGCTTACAGTACCACCTGAGATAGAGGAAGCAATTGACTTGAAGCCCAATCTTAACACCGACTCCATAGTTGGTTACAGTTTCCCCACGCTTTGGCGCCACTTATTTGATGGCTCTTTCACGGATACCCTCCGCATCATGACGGTCGATACTACTAACACCCACCTGAGGTTCCAAGTTGAAGGTTGCACCTTTAATCCGAGGCTTAACCATCGCTGGCCCATTCGTAAACGCTACCACCGTGTTAGCTATAAAGGGCCAATTTCTTGCACAGATCGAGTCAGCCAAATGGGTTGCTTGTTGATCTGTTTTCCAGGTAATTTGTTTGTTTTATAATATTGTTTGGAATGTAAGTTATTTAGCTAAATAAATGTTTTTTACAATTACAGGCTCCACCACCACCATCATGGCCTCCACAACAAGTTGAATTGAACAATGACCCATGCATCTCAGACGAGGAGGTAGAGCCAGGTAGTCACTACTTTAATTCTTGTTTGGATTTTGATGAATCCAACCACTACTATGGATTTGGAAAAGCCCTATGATAAAGATGCTAGGGATCAAATACTCCTCAATGCTTTATGTCTTTGTTTAATTAGTACTATAGTTTTATTTTCCTTTCCCTAACTCTATTTTTCTATATGCCTAAGACTGTGTTTGATTATGCCTTCACTATGTTCGATTATGCCTTCACTATTTAATGCATGTATTAGCTCTGAAGTTATTACGAATAGGGGGAACCTTGAATATTCCACTTAATTGTGATAGTGGTACATTTAATTCTCCAAAAATGCACCACTGAAATCACGTTGGTACATTTAATCATAGTGGTACATACCTATGTTGTGTATATACTACGTACCTATGCTGTGTACATGAATAATGAACCTTTCATATGCATCGTGTGTACATACTACGTACCTATACTGTGTACATGAAGTCAATATGCACAACTGCAATCAAAGTGGTACGTTTTGTACTTTTAATTGTACCACTACAAAACAGTGGTAGGAGAATACTGACCCTTTCATAAGGGGCAATCAGTCCAAAACTTGTCATCTAAATGAAGGGTGAACTGTAAACAGTGGTTGGATTACTTTCCATGTTTTGTTTGTAATTGGATTACTATTTGCGTTCCTTAGCATTATTCTATGAATTATGGATTGTAATGTTCAATTTCGTTGTTGTTATTTTACTAAATTGCACTTCTATCCTAATTCATGAATACATTGACAGATCAATGGTACAAATCACACAATTTTAATGTACTATTGCAAAGACAAATGGCACTTGTACTATACAGTTGCGAACTAAATTGTAAGAATATCATTTACATTCCACCGGTGGCACTTGCAATGTACCATTAGGAAATCCATTCCACCCAATGGCATTTAGATTGAACCAGTAGCAGATGTACCATACCACTGGCATGTTTTTTGTACCTATGACACTGCTTATTGAGTTTAAATTATCCTGTTCATGTAGATTGCAAAAAGTAATTACAGTACAGTTGCTGCATAATCTGCAAAATGCAACAAAACACCTAATGCAGACATCACACCAAACACTTAGCCATTAGTGGACAGACCTCTTCCACAGCCAAAGCAACCTAATAGTTACCCCTGCGTGGACAGACCACCTCAAGGAGGAGTACGTTTGCCAGCAGGTGTTTAAATGTTCAGTACACAGTACTTAGAGCCACCACATTTCAACCCCAGAAAATAATTTCACCATCGCCCAGGCCACTAACATAACACATCATAGCTTTCGCGTTGTTTTCCTAGAACTTGGAATCAAATCCCCCAGACCATCTTTCAATTCGTTCATTTCACACTCCACGTCCTCCAAGAACAAATTTTCCCGAGCATTAGGAATCTTCCCTTGTAAATGTATGAACAAACACTGTAGCCAACCACTTCAGAGATCTTTACACAAAACACAGATATATACACCACTTACCACACTAAACCTCGTGGTAAATCTTCTGGCAAAGAACTTAATACACGCCAGCATAAGAACACCACAGTATGAGCTGCACATTGGAGGACCACAATCAACATAAAAGTTGAACATACGTTCTTTTGACCTTAAAATGGTCATCTAGGTTGAAAGTTATTGGCACAGTAAGTAAATAAAGAAATAAGTGCTTACTTATCCCTTGGCTCTAAGATCTTAATAGTGTATCCCGTCTAAGAATGTAGCTGACCAGTCTTCCATGCTTGGTCACACAGTCGAAAAAGGGTGTCGATACCACTAACCTGTAGTTTGACAAACACATTACACATAACCAAATGGTAAATACCATGTTTGTTTAGAATAAAAGGCATTAGTATTAGTACCAGAAGATCAAACTCTTTGGCATGTGTGGTGAACGGGTCAGGGTACATAGAATCCATTATCCACAACTGTCGAGCCTTCATGTCAAATGCTAAGCACCACCAGTGCGACTCGTCAGGAGAATCCTTAGGAACTTCAAGCATTGGGACAAAGACCTGATAAAACGACAATGTCAATGCAATAAGCACAATTTAGAGTATATACATGAAACACATTCAAACCTACAGTATTGAACTATGAAAGTAAGTAGTTGATCGCTCGAATCTGCGACAGCTTAAAGCTCAGAAGAAATTTTGAAAGGAATGGTGTCCTTCCAACAAGTGTATTATTTTGATAGAGGGTTCAGAATTATTACAGAGCTAATTCTTCAGTAAGGTCAAGTCATTGGAATGCCTAGGTGGAGGCCGCTTCCGATCAGTAATATTAAGGTACAATTAATATTACAGCTTAATCTTAACCGAACCCTTCGGGTCGAACCCAATCGAACAACCGATCCGAGACGAAGAATTAATCCGAAGGATTTAATGAGTCGACGGAGTTTTACGAATATAGACGTCGGATATCGAGCCTAGGGCGTCGAGACGGAGCGTTGCAAAATCACAAGCAACAAGTACGAGCATAGTCGTAGCTAGGCTAGGCTAACTCATTGCAAGCCTAGGCGCACCATGTGTGTGCTAGGTGCACCATGGTGTGCTAGGCGCAAGCCTAGGCACCATCGCAGCAGCATGGCTGCACATATGCGTGCCTTCGCATGGAACTGCATCGCAGCATGCGTGCCTGGGTGCTAGGCACCATCGCAGGGCATACGCACCAAGCACAGCCATCGCAGTGCTGGGCACTGGCGCATGTGCGTGTGCGTGCATGCCTCGCAACATCGCAGGCCACACACCAAGCACAACACCCTTGTGCGTGTGTGTGTGCATAGGCACCATCGCAGCAGCAGCCTCACACAACAGCACCATGCTGGGCCTTGTGTGTGTGTGCGTGTGCTTATGCCTAGGGGCCATCGCAAGCCATCGCAGCATCACATCACCAAGCTTGGCATGCTTGTGCGTGTGGCTGGTGAGGCGATGCCCAGCATGTGTGGCTCGCTAGCAGCACGCATGCTGGGAAGTGCGAAAGGGGCAGTGCGTGTGCGATGGCGAAAGAGGTAAGGGCCAGCGCCAGCAGCTAGTGGCGCCTAGCACTGGCACGCATCAGCAGCACAAGCATCGCCCAGCGCCAGCACGCATATGGTGGCTGGGATGCGAGGCTGCTGGCTGGGCAGGTACTAGCTGGCTGGGCTAGCTGGCACTACTAGCTGGCATGCTAGCTAGCTGCCAGCCCAAGCCCTTGCTTGAGGCGGTTTTGGATGAGGGGACCATTGCTTGGAGCAATGGCTTGGGGATCAAGGCAATGGTCCCCCCCAAGCCTTTGGTCCGCACCTAACTCTCTCTCTCCCCTTAACACTTGTTGCATTGTGATTGATTTAATCATTTATTTAATTTGGAATTAAATAAATTGTTGAATTTACCAACTCTCCCACATTGATGGGAGATTGGAAATCAAGGGTGCCTTTCCCTATGAATACCAAAGGCATGGGTATTGGGAAAGACACAACCTTGAGTGGAATAATTAAAAGGCAACTCTTGATTTGAGTAAACCTTGATTCGTAAAACTCATAGTTTTATTTGTCCGGGTCTCGACTAACCTTCGAGACTTAGGACGCTCGGGTCGGGTTCGAGGGTACGATCCCGTTGGAGACCTCGTATTTTCGGGGTTCAAGTAAGAGCTCATAGTTGAGTGAAGCACGCGTCAAAGGTATAATCTTTTATCCTTTTCTTGTGTTTTAATTATGTTTTGCTTGTTAATTGCATTTACTATGGGGGCGGGTCTTGGCGGGTTTCATTCCGCGTAGTGAGGGTCACTACGAAACCCAACAAATTTGGCATACTTGTTACAGATATGTTCTTCTTTTCCTTCGTTCAACAACAATCGATTCTACGATCCAAACAAAAAAAATAACAAGCATGATCATCAATTGTGCACGTAAATATGACACCGCAAAGCTGAAATGAATCACGAACCACTTACCGAAAAGCTTGGGTCAAGCAAAATACGCTTGCTTTCTGTTCCCAAAGTCTTTGGTTGCACATTGCTTAGTGTATAGCAGATTGGCCATTCTAACATAATCACTAGAAACCCGCGATTTATGGTGCACCACTTCAAAGCAATCCCTCTGGTTGGCTTCCATGTGGTCACACTTTATCAACACAATACCAGGGCTATGAAGTGAAGCAACAACATAACACCAAGTATACATATAAACATATTAGAATTTACAATTAAAACCAAAAATTTACAAAAGGCATGCACAAAACAACTTTTCACTCAATTACACGTTTCTGAATTACCTAAGTGGATCCTTCAGGTCCTTTCAGCGCTTTACAAACTGCAGCATACGTACCTGGACCGTTGTATGGCGTCGGGTGTTTAACACATTGGTGAACATGGCTGACAAGGCTGCCTATGTAGGTTTCACCACCCTCTTATCCGCAGTTTTGTCCCCCTTCCTAGTAGACACATCTTACTCATCAAATGACGATGAATTTGCCAAACTGCACTGAGCATCAACCAACACAATAGTTCCCCTCGTTCCAACCAAGCCCACAATTATTTGAGGTCCAGGCTCCATGTTCTCATCTTCCACTTCAGGATCAGAACAGCAGCCATGGAACTCTGAGACAACATTCATCAACCCCATCCACCTTGGACTCATCCCCAACCACCTTGACCTCACCCCAGCCTCTGCAAATAGTGGATCAACCAAAATCTTTTGAACCACACGGTCCAGGTCATCTTCACCTAAAACTGTATCAGCAGAAGGATCTTCTTCGCCAAGCCCTTTCCCACCTTCTTTCAATTGCTCCTTCTCCAAAAAACAACTGCCCAAAGCCTAATCTGCACCATTCATAGCATCATGCTTTTCACCAGACAAGTTCTCATGCACAACAACTTCCTTCTCCATTGGATTACCCCTCTCCATTGGCTTCCCCCTAATCACTTTCAGGGCATTAGCTACGTCAACACACTGTGACATTAACTGATGCATTGATTTCATAATGTCACCTAATTTCAAGTTTATCACAGACATCAACTTTGGAGTAATTCTATCCAACACCTTTAGGAAAACATAAATACAAACTATTAACAACTAGCATAGGACATATCACTTATTTTATAAAATACAAAGCTGCATCTAAAACTATCATTGACTTGCATTATACCTGCCGCGTAATATTTCCCACGTCTACCTCCTGCATAGTCTGTTGCGCGTCAACCTTTTCCACCCTTTGCTTTTGAACCTCCCGAGGAGTGAACGGATGCTCGTCCCCATATGTTATATCCAGAGACTGCAAAAGAATCAAACACAACAGCTTCAGTAGTATTCACATCAAATGAAAGTCAAACTAATACTAACCAGCAATTTTCCAAAATCCCCAGATTCTTTTTTATCATCGCCAACTACCTCATTGATCTTTTCTTCGGACCATGCCTCAAGTCTCGGTCTCACACCCCACCTCATTGGAACGCGACTGAGGTGATCTAGATGAAAAATCTACCAAAAATGCACAGGATGGATGATTTAGTTCAGCTAACCATTACAAACGATAAGACTGCAAAATTTAATAAAATTACTCAAATAGCATTTGGTGTATGGTGGAAAATACCCAATTTTACTCACCAACAAAAAAAGGATACAACCCCCAGAATCTGCAACATATCCATCACGAGCAAATTTCTTTTGGAAACTCCTGGCTACTACAACAATCCAGTTAAATACATAAGTGCACCAGTCATACTCATCAGCTTCATCGTAAACCAATAACGACGGTACAAGCTTCAGCCCAAGATAGCTTGTATTTGCCGTAGCACACAATAAGTAGCCCACAATTGCTATGAGAAAGGCTATCTTGAAATCAGCCTTCTCGTCATCCGACAGCGGCAACACATTACCTTCCTCATCCTTTTGAATCAGTGCCCTCAAAGCAGCTACTAATGAAATGCTATCATTTTTACCAAACTTTTCCAAAATTCTACTATGCTCTGCCTGCTTATCCTCGAGAATCGTACACGGCAATGCCTTCGACCCCACGGGAATCCCAAGTACGTACTTGACCTGAAAAGGACTCAAAGGAAGCACACACTCATCTCCAAAAGTTATAGAACCATCACCCATCACCCTTGTCAACAGCCAGTACACAAACTTCCGGGGTACAAAAGTTAGGGGTATACTTAACAACCCTCCAAAACCCATTTCTGCGACCAGCTTCTTCCTAGAGTCATCAAACTTCTTCACTGCAGTTGCAAAAGCCTTCACACCATGCAAATTTGGGGCCTACAACATTACATTCAAACAAGACAAACTTCAATCAAATGACACCGGCCCAAGCCTCACAAAATAAGACCACTAACCGATTAAATTCCTTCTAGTTTACTCAAATTCTTCAATTCTAACTAATTCCTTTCTAAGATACCTCAATTTTTTACAATTCCAACTAAATTACAACAAATTACAGCAACTGCCCTTCCATATAAACCAGCTAAAGAGACACTAATTATACAATCCCATTAAAATTACTTGTGAATATTCTATAAGGGATTTTAATCTTGCACATCCAATTAAGGACTAACAATCACTAGGCGAAAACACGTAATCCGCACCGGTTCAAACCCCCCATTTAGCACAGGTTTAGAACCGTTCCTTATTTGGGGAGGTGCTAAAACCCCATACATTTAGCACAGGTTCAAAACCGGTGCGAAATCAGACTTTTCGCACCGATTCTGTTTGAGACCGGTGCGAAAAACCACACTTTTTGCACCGGTTTTGACTTAGAACCGGTACCAAAAATCCCCAAAAAAATTTTAAACAAAACTTTTAGCACCGGTTCTTTTCCAAAACCGGTGCCAAAAATGCCTAAAAAATTAAAAAAAAAATTTGCACTTTTTTCACTTAAATTGATATATAAACACTAACATATATATAAAGTTACAGAAATTTACTTCTAATACTCCAAAAACCTGTTCTAATGAAGCATATAAACAGAAAAATCGAACTAAGCACCCCAAACTAAGCAGCTCAACAAGCTACAAAAATAACAAAACACAGCGCAACACCAAAGCAGCAGAGCAAGCACATCAACTCAACATCATAGCACCCTAGAAACCAGCAACACAGCACTGTGATAAGTGGCATTTGTGCCACTATTTAGATCCTATTTTTGCGGTATTTTCCTACATTTCTCGCTTGTTTTTACCTCTTTTACTCCATTTTCATGCATTTTTGTGTATCACACGCTTCATGGGGTTGTTGTTGGTTTTGTTGCACTTTCAGGCACAAGAAAACACTTTGAGGCATTTGATAATTGGCGATGAATTAGGAAGCAAGAAGAGGAAGAGATGAAGCTTATGGCCATGTTGAAAGAAGAATGAGGAAAGAAGCAAGGTAGAGTGCCTCGGAGTGAATTTAGAAGAGTATTGGAAGGAATTTTGTGCAAGGGTCAACTTCAAATGACCATAACTTTTGATCTACTCAACCTTTTAAAGTGATTCAAATTGGAGATTCAAGTTTCTCTCAAGAGCTTTCCAACGACTGGTCACATACCTTATTCTGACGAGTAACAAAGAAGTTATGGTCTTCTGAAACGAGGCTGCTTCTAACAGGAAATTCTGCACAACCGTGCTAGATGTTGCACGACCGTGCAGAATGTGCATGACCGTGCCAAATATGGCACGTCCGTGCAGGACTCTGTTTTAGCTTTTGAATTTTCTGCTCAATTTGCACGTCCGTGCCAACTTTCGCACGTCCGTGAAGACCTGTATCCTGGTCTTTTTCCTCGTTTTCTCCATCCTTTCTATTTGGGCATTGTATAAATACCCTTTGGCTTCTTTAAAAAGGAGAGTTTTTTTTTTCTCCTCTTTGAGGGGGAGGAACCTTAATTTCTCCATCATCTTCACACCTAAATTAGCTTAGATTAAGCTTAGTAATAGTTTTAATTCTCGTTTTTATCCTTTGTAATGTAGATTAGGGGTAGTTTAGAGAGAGAAAGTGAGAAGCTTTAATGGGTTTTTGAGAGGTTGAAGATGCTAATGGTGACAATGGTGTTTTCATTTCTCCTAACAATTCAATGAGCATTCCTAACTCTATCTCAATTTATTGCTTTCTTTAATTCTTGCTTTTCTTAATTTCTTGAATGATTAGTGTAGTTGATTAGATTAATTGCTCTTCTTTGTCGCTCTTCATTGTTCTTGATTGCTGGTTTGATTTTAGATTATTTAATTAGCTACTTTTAACCATGCTTAGTGAGTAGTTCTTTTAGTTAGGGGTTGGGTGAAACTCAACCTAATGGTTATTTAAGTGATTTTGGGGGATATCTTAGTGATTGATTGTAATTAAATTGATTATATGGGATTGCTTGTTAGTTCTTCATAATAGGAGTAGCTAACCTTGATTATTGAACTTGATGGCATGAAATGTTTGGTTTGACATGGAAATGTGAGTTAAATGTCTCATTACCTATTGTAATTTGACTATGTATCTCTTGTTGCTAAGTTAATGAGGAATCTAAGCTTAGTAATATGAGTTGTTTTCCTATTGCTTGAAGTTGGTCTTACATGTAGTCCTTACTTTCTAAAATCTTTGTTACTCCCAATTTTCTTGATTTCCATGGTTGAGTGAACCCCATTCCCTAGTGTCTTTATTTCTTAGATTTTAATCCTTGGTCTGTTAGTTTTCCTTTTATGTGGTTCACTCATCCAATCTCTTCGACCTAGCTTAGTTGGTGGTAGTGTTGATAGTGTTTATGCCGTCGCTGTGGTTCGACCCTCTACTTACCACTAAACTTGTTTAGTGTAGGTGTAGGCTTATAAATATTGTTTGGTTGAGGGTAGTTAGTCCAACGACCTAATTATCCCTCCATCAAAATGGCGCCGTTGCCGGGGACGATTTCCATTATCGTTGCATTACCTTATTGAGTCTAGGTCTTTGTGAATATTTTATTTTATTTTTTTTGTTTTTTTTTTAAAAAAAAAAAAGGGGGGGGGGAATTCCAAAAATATTTGAGCTTTCTTATTTGGTTGCTATTTTTTTTGCTTCATTGAGTCATGGATCAATTTGTCAAAAACGAAATGTCACATCCTTCTTTGCCTCAATTTGAATATAAGCCCTTTTGGGTGTACTTTGATAGGTTTGGAGACTTCTCTAATTACCATGGTTGTACTTTATGGGAGTCTTGTGAGATAATTTATTGGGGTTTGAATGAATACACTAGGGGGTGGTTGAAAACATGTTCAATGGTGAATTTCGAGCCATATCTTCGGATGAGGCTTGGGATTTCTATTTGTGGTTTGCTAGGGATAACAATGAGCAAGATAATTATGTTAATTGTCATGATTTTTCTAATTCTTGCATGAACTCTAATGATGATTCTTATGTTCCCCATGATGAACCCTTGATGCATGATGGTAACCCTTCCTATTGGTATTCTAATTGTGATAAGATGCATCCCAATGTTGATAATGTTCATGATATTTTTCAATGTTCATCAAATATGTGCATGGATTCCAATGATGCTTCACACACCCCAAATTCTCAAATGCATAATTCTTCATCTATCTTTCAAATGCAAAAAGAGTGTATGGAGATGCTTAAGGATTCTGTGAGAAGGGATGATGAAGAGAGGAATGAAAGGGAAGCTTGGATTAAAATGATAGAAAGTACAATTGCCCAAATAACCTCTTCCCAAAAGAATACTTTTCCTTCTTCTCCCTCCTCCCATTTAAGTGAGCCTAAGAGTAATCAAGAGAGTGAGACACCTCATTTGGCATTTGAGAGTATGATTGAGGACGATGAGGATGATATGGAAAGTGATGGAGAGAATATGGACGGTGAGATATTTGATGAATTCGTAAATACCAACCCCTCCACCCAATTTGAGCCTCAAAACTCTTCGCAACCCATTGATGATGCCAATTCGGTGCAATTGAAGATAAATTTGAGGTTCCTTAGAGGAAAGTTTGGTTATGATGATGATGATATACCCATGTTTACTCATGGTAACTTGGGTAGTGTTAACAATGATGATCATGCTCTTGTTGAGAATGAAGAGTCCCAATTGGTGATTGAGGATACATCGAAAATCTTTGGGGATAGTGAAGATGTGTGGGAAGAGAAAGCTTGTGATTCAATGCTAGGTGGTGTAGTTGATGAGGTTGTGAGTGAAATACTGAATCCAATCCTATCAACTTACACCCCTTTTTCAAGAAATTTTAGCAATGTTCCTTCTTTTCCCATCTCACTACCTTATTTTCTCAAACATCAACCAATTGAGGAGCCCCTTGTCTCTCTAAACCACCATGACCTTACTTTTGAATTCAATGATGTATTTTCACCTCCCAAAAAGCAACTAAATGAGTTTGTTCCCTCTTTTCCATCTTTTAATTTTTCTTTTGATTCTTTTTATTTTTCTTTTCCCCCTCCCCTCAAGCATAGAGTTTCTTTCAACTTTGTGCTTGCTTGTCATATGAGCATCACTTATGCTCTTTTTCATGAAATATTTTCCGATGCATATGACAAGCTTTTGCGTTCTTTTCCGGTTATTTACTAATAAGGTCAATCTTGGACCTTAAACAAGACTTTCTCGGGAAGTAACCCGTGTTTTTATTGCTTTTACTTTTCCTTATTTCTTTTTAATTTTGTTTTCCTCTTGTTTCTCTTTGTATATAGGTACTTGATGTCTATACTTTTGCGCATGACCTTGGATCGAGAACCATAAGAAGAAACAAACCAAGGAATGCTTGTGATTGGAAGTTGAAGCATCAAAGAAGAGTAATTAGATGGAAATGATGAAAATGAGTTCATTTGCGGGTTTCACACCCACCTATCATTTGGTTCACTCTTTCCATTTTCTCCTTTTTTATTGCTTTACCTTCTTTTTTGCATGTGGTTTGAAAGATACATGTTTGTGGTTTTGTTGTTTCCTTCTTCCCTTTCTTGGTCTCTTGATTGCTTGATTTATCCCCTCCATACATACCAAGGTTTATTTTTGACTTTGGTTATTCTATATTTGGATGGCCATGAGCGCCTTATTGATTTGACTTTTGGTATACATGGATTTGTTGATCATGCTCTCATCTTGCGCAACTATATAAACATTCTCAAGTTGTTCTTGTCTTGTGAATATTTGCTTGTATAGTGTCTTTTTCTTTAAAAACAAGGCAAGTTTGCGTATGTGTTTTATTCATTCTTGTTTTGGACTTAATGTTTTGAGCTTGTGTCCTTGAAGGCTTTCCTTCCTAATTGGTAATGGTATGCACGGTTTGAGAGTGTTTTGGGTTGAGTTAAACATATTTTAATGCTAAGGTAGCGGTTTTAAGAACTTTGGGATACTTGTAGCCTTAATCCATGGTTGTGGTAAGACGGTGTCGCTCTCCATAGTGGATATGAACCCCTTAGGTTGGTAATTGCTATACAAATCCCGTGTGAGGTTTATTTGTTCTAGCCTTCATCAACTTTGTTGAGTGGCATATTTGGATCCTTGGCTATGCATTTTTCAGTCCAGAGTTTGACTTCTATCTACCCGAGACCGTGACCGAACACTTTAGGGGAGGACACAGGCATTTTTCATTTTCTTATCCTTCTTTTTGTTTTTGTTACAAAATTGGTTTTCTTTTAAATTTGCCCCTCTTGCTAACCCTTTGAGCCTATTTCCCTTTCTTGATTTTGAGCCACATTACAAACCGAATGACCTTTTGTTCCCCTAAACCTTTTGTTTATGTGAAGCATGTTGGTTGGAGAATTGTTTTTGTGTTGATTTTGAAAGCAAATGAGAAAGTTGTAGTTCTTTGGTCAAGCAAGTGAGTAAATTGTGTTTCTATTCAGTGAAATAAGAGCAAATGCATATGAAAAGCCGTCCTTACTCAAATAAGGTAAGGACCAAAAAAAAAAAAAAAAACTTCATATCCCTTGTGTTTGAGCAGTGAGGACAATGCTCCGTTCAAGTGTGGGGGAGTCGTGTTTCTTGGTCTTGTTAGTGTGTGTTTATTAAGTGTGGGGGAATACCACCAAATTTTTTAAATTTTTCAAAATTCTTCCCACCTTACACCCCAAGCATACCCTTACAACCAATAAAAGACCTTTAGACCCTATAAAGTTTAGTCTTTATCGGTGGAGGGATATAGCTTTCAAGCTTATTGAGAGAGAGTGCATAGCCAAGACGTCGAGACAACCTTCTCATTGTCTTTCATTTCTTTATCTTTTTCCGGTTCCTTCGAGGAACCATGAGAAGCCAACCTAATGGTTCTTGAAGATAGTGGAGAGAACGCGGCTAGCTAGTTTGGGACGAACAGTGAATTGTACGCTCATTAGTTCTCTATGCTTAGCTTAGTCTATGTTTCTCTCAACCCTAAACATCTTGGAACGTGCATACCCTTATTTTCTTAGAAAGTTGCGCATTCATTGGTGCTTGTTTCTTTTCAAAGGACCACCAAGTATGTTTTCTTTTTGTGTTCGTTTTGTTTGTCTATGCATTGCCTTGTTTTTGTTACTTTGTGTGTAGAGTTATGGGTTAAACTCTTTGAAAACCCCTACGAGAGCATACTCGTCCTCATAGGCAACTTTGGGGTTTAAATCGCTTGTTGTTTACGCTAAAAATAATCGTGATTACTAGGAAAGTGAGTTAGTGTATATTCTTTCTATTTTCTGTCTTTGTTCTTGCTTGAGGACAAGCAAGAGGCAAGTGTGGGGGAATTTGATAAGTGGCATTTGTGCCACTATTTAGATCCACTTTTGCGGTATTTTTCTACGTTTCTCGCTTGTTTGTACCTCTTTTACTCCATTTTCATGCATTTTTGTGTATCACACGCTTCATGGGGTTGTTGTTGGTTTTGTTGCACTTTCAGGCACAACGACAACTCTTTGAGGCATTTGATGATTGGCAGTGAATTTGGAAGCAAGAGGAGGAAGAGATGAAGCTTATGGCCATGTTGAAAGAAGAATGAGGAAAGGAGCAAGGTAGAGTGCCTCGGAGTGAATTTAGAAGAGTTTTGGAAGGAATTTTGTGCAAGGATCAACTTCAAATGATCATAACTTTTGATCTACTCAACCTTTTAAGTGATTCAAATTGAAGATTCAAGTTTGTCTCAAGAGCTTTCCAACGACTGGTCACATTCCTTATTCCGACGAGTAACAAAGAAGTTATGGTCTTCTGAAACGAAGCTGCTTCTAACAGGAAAACGTGCAGGACTCTGTTTTAGATTTTTGAAGTTTCTGCTCAGTCTGCACGTCCGTGCGAACTTTGGCACGTCCGTGCAGACCTGTATCCGGGTCTTTTTCCTCGTTTTCTCCGTCCTTTCTATTTGGGCATTGTATAAATACCCTTTGGCTTCTTTATAAAGGAGAGTTTTTTTTTTCTCCTCTTTGAGGGGGAGGAACCCTAACTTCTCCATCATCTTCACACCTAAATTAGCTTAGATTAAGCTTAGTTATAGTTTTAATTCTCGTTTTTATCCTTTGTAATGTGGATTAGGGGTTGTTTCGGGGTTTTCTGATGTCCTGCGGGAGAGTTACAATTTCGAGACTGGAACCGGACGCCTGTACCTGCAAAACAAACGGATGCTCCGGATGATTGGAGATCCGCCTCCGACGGTCAAGTTAGTACTTGATTAAGGAGTAATTATTGCGGAAATTAAAGTGATTGGGTCTCTCTAGGTGAGAGTGTTTAATGTGTGTAATCTGCGTTTTTAGCGTGTTCTCTCCCTTAATGAGGATTAAGGGAGGTATTTATAACCTCGGGAAACGTGTCAATCTAGGTTTAGGTTAACCTTGGGCTAATTGGGCTTCCCTCGGAAGTTGGGCCTAGGTGACCGGTTATCCCAGGTGTCATGGGAAGGACACGTGTCGTGTCGTAATTGGTCCATAGTGGACGGATCATTGCTTGACACGTGGCAGGCTCCTATTGGCCCATGTGACGGACACATGGCGGAACCTGATTGGTCCACTTGTCAGATGGTGATTGGTGGGGAAAAATCCCCTAATAATTTGCCCCTCACAGGTGGCACGTGACTGGTCACGTGTTACCTGTGACAGGTATCGCCCTGTAACAGGCGACGACCTGCTACAGGTGTCACTCGGCGAGAGGCCGAGAGATTCTCCCGCCAAAATTTTGAATTCTGGAAGTGACCCTTCGCCTTCTCACTTCGCCTATATAAAGGAGTGTTGACTTTGGTCATTTTCACACTTGAAAACTTTGTGAGAGAACATTCAGACCCCTGAACTGGCTCTGACATTTTGGACCCTTTCTGCCTACCGCCTGATCTGACAAGCCGACTGCAAAGGATTTTCAGAACTTCATCAATCGTCACTCGTTCAGGTAACCGTCGGTTCTCTTACTCTTAATTTTCTCTTTACTTTATTCTTTTTTGAAATGGCACCACGGAAGCACACGACACGACCTAGGTTAGTGATCAGCCGGTCACCGGGGACGGCTGAATCTAGGACTAGGAGTGTCGCCTGCCCTTTTCTGGACCCATCTTTGCCCTTTATACAAAGTCCGACTGTATCTGTGTCTATGCAGAGCATGATGGCCAGAACAAAAAAGACTGCCAGGATCTCAAACTCAGACGGCTCCTCCCACAGGGTGCCGATTAGTGAAACATCTGACCAGGCGCCAGATGTGGAAGTGAAACAAAGCGGCTTGAAAGCCGGCAGTTCTGAGGGAGGAGTCAAAGTGACCCCTTCCCATTTTACAGTTGACAATTCTCCATTCTCTCCTGCTCCTTTTAAACGAGAGGAGGCGGGCCCCTCCGGGAGAGGGGAAGAGTCGTCCTCTTCGGACTCGTCAGAGGACGATTCCGAGTCTAGCTCTTCTTGCCATGCTTCTCTGGACACAGAAGAGAAAAACAGTCGCCTGCAAGAGGCGAGGCTTTCTCACGCAGTTGAGAAGGGGGACGATTGGGCGGAGCCATCCGCCTCTCACCGAGAGCAAAATACCCCCTACTACTACACGGTACCTCGGGGCCGGATCACAGCCATGCAAGAGAAAGTGGAGAGCTTTATCGCAAACCACACAATGGGCCCCGGCTTTTTAGTGTTTGTGCCGGATCTAGAAGACACAGTCGTCTGGCCGGCCGGTACCAGTTATGATAGCGCCTGCTTTAGCTGCTACGAGGCGGCCATCAAGGCTGGGCTGCGCTTCCCACTACATCCGGCTGTTCAGCGGATCTTGGACGGGTATGAGTTAGGGTTATGGCAGTTAGCCCCGAACTCCTGGGTCAACGTACTCGGCTATGTGGCCGGGTGCGAACTGCACGGGGTGGAGCCGAGCTTCGAGGCTTTCGCCCACATGAACTACCTCAGCCGGACCCCTATGGTAGGCGGTACCGGCTGGTATCAATTGACGAGCCACAGGGGCTACCTCATGACAAGAGGTAAAGCAAACAAATGGAAGGACTAGCGGAGCACCTTCCTCATCATTGAGAGTTCAGACACAGAGCTGAACAAGCGCTTCAACAGGTGGAACAGGAATCCGCCCCTTCTTGCAGGCGGCCGCAGCATGCCGCCTGTTCCCCCCAAGGCTAAGAAAGAGATCCTAGATAAAGGACTCTTCAAAGTAGAGTCGAAGGTGAACTCTACTTCAGGGGTACGAGAGCAAGTACCCCTGCACTGCGTCCCGAGCTTCAAATGGCTCTACGACGAGTACTTTTTTGCCGCCTGTGGCCTCAGCAGTCGGTGCTCAAGAGGTAGCCGGCCTGTCGAATACTCTACTGTTCCGTGCATTTCTAGTTATAACTTTTATAAACTTTGCTATTTGTTTTTGCAGCGGACGCCATGAGCAAAATTACCACCTCCAAGACTGCAGCGGCCATGTTGCGGGCCTCCATCATGCAACAGTCTTCAACCGACTCCCCCAACAAGGGGGCACCCTTGGTGGGCTTCGAACCCATCACCCTCTTTTTAGAGTTGTGTTTATGCATATACTGACTCTTTTTTTCTTTTTAGACGGGCGCTCCAAGAGCTTCTTCTTCCCAACAGCCGGACCCCAAGGCCCGGAGGACGACTGTTGCGAGCTCTCCTGGTTCTGCCAGGAAACATGCGGCGACTGAGAAACAGCCGGCCACTTCTTCTAAAACTCCAGCTGGGCCACCTAGAAGTATGAAATTGTCCTTGTAAATTTTAGACTTGCTCCCTTCTTTACTAGGTCTAATCCGTTTGTTTATGCTTGATGCAGCCGGCCCTCAGGAGCCTGACTTGGTCGAGGTGGCCAAGTCTATGATCAAGGTTGTTCCTCCAGCTGAAAGGGAGGCGGTCAGGGGTGTCGGCACCCTTGACCTAGACGGGATTGCAGGGGTCCTTGCTGAGGTATACTTAGCATATTTTTGAGTATTTGAATTCCAGGACGCCTGTTTTCTTTTTGTTTGGAAACTGACGCCTGTTCCCCTTTTTACTTAGGCCCTACTCCGAGTGAACGGCCTTCGCAAGCCGCTTGACCGGAAGAACAAAGAGGTAAAGGCTACAAAAGCTATGGCCGCCTCTGACTGTAATAAGGCAATGTTTTCAAATTGCTCAAAATGAAGTTCTGACCATTGATATTCTTTATTATCAGGCGCAGGCTACTGCCGCTATCCGGGCTCAGTTAGAGGCGGCCCAGAAGAGGAATAGCGAGCTGGAGGCGACCATCAACAACCTCAAGGCCGAGCTGAGACCTCTTCGCCAAAAGATGTCCTCATACGAAACCTTGGAGAAATCCTTGGCGAGCGTAAAGGTACGCCTGGTGACCCAGGAGAAGAGTCTTACTCAGGAGCTCTCGGAAAAGGCCGAGCAAGAAAAGAAAGAGCTGGTCCGGGAGATGATGGAAGACTCTGCTCAAATCCAGCGCATGACTTGGGGCCGCCTCTTCCCCAATGCCAACTTTTCCTCATGGGAAAAAACGTATCGTCAGTGTTCTGATAGATATAATCAAGAGATCCTGGCGGCTGCTAAGGAAGAGGCGTTGGAGGAGGCGTTGGAGGAGGAGGAGCAGCCGGTAGTGGTGCTTGTGCCGCTTGGGGGTAATGCATCAAAGAAGGATGCAGCTGAAGCCGAGTCCAGCAAGAAGAGTGCTGACCAGGCGGCAGCTGCTAATATTGAAGATCTGCCCCCTTCTTAAGCTTTATGTCTTATATCCACGGCCTGCGTGTCGTTTGTTTGTATTTACCCGGCCAGGGGGCCGAGGCTCTGAATATTTTGCCGGTCTTTAATGACCGGCTTCTTTTTAATGAATTTTTTTTTGTTTTGCTTCAAATTTGTTTAAGTATTGAATATTCTGATATCCAATTGTACACTATACCGACTGTTTTACATGGCCGATAGTTGCAGACAGGTACAGATAGTTAGTCACGCCGCATATGCCCCTGGACGACTAGTCGTCTGTTTCCAGGCTAGACGATCAGTCGGCCATTTATCCAATCGGTATTCGAACCATTTTAAAGACTGGATCCCCTTTAGGCAGGCGGTTCTGTCATATAAAATTAACCAAGTAGGAAAGTGGTTTTCCTACTTGTCATGTTTTTAGGCTAGAGACTTTAGGCCGTCTAGGCCGACTGTTCCCCGCCACATTTAATCTAGTGTGAGTCGGTGCTGTATGAACACCTTTTAGTTTCATACTAAATTTTTTAAGGAGTGACCAAGTAAACATGATTACTTACCTAGTCGCCAAGTAACTCAGTAGTAGGAGGTATCAAACGGTGGGTACCGGTTGTTCCCCTTTATTCGCCAATGTTTGTTGGCTTTTAACTCATAGGTTGTGAACCTAGCAGGAGTAGTGGTTTAGAGCCCCTGTTTGCTAAAAACAGGCGGACGACTCATATCTTTTAGGCTCCATACTAAGTGAGAGAGTGACTATGAGTTAAATTTGGTGTTACTCAGTCGCCGTCACTCCTGCTTGAGTAGTAAAGGTACCAGGCGGCGGAGGCCGGCTGAACCTTTTTGATTCGCCAATGTTTGTTGGCTATTAACTCAAGAGGTACCCCCTGCATTTATCCCCAAGTAATACAGGCGGTCATCTAACTCAGATGTCAACTGCTACCACTGGTTTGGTTAGTGATAGAGTTATCCTTGTCTCAAAAACGGCTACGTGGTTGCCCTTGGGGACAGTCGTATAGGTGTCGTGTAATTAGTTTATAGAGTAATGTTCCACCCAAAAGGGAGCTTCTCTCTGCGACGAATTTCATCCGGAGGGATGCCGCCGGACGCCTTCTATGATGTTGGGACAGGTCGTATTAGTTTTTGAAGATTGGATCAGTTGGCTTGGCGCCTGGGTCTGATCATTCGGCCTGTGGCCTTGGTTAGTTCTTGGTGAACGTAAGTGCTAAGTAAAAGGAGGGTAGCCGCCTGTTTAGGCACAGGGTCGGCCAGGCCCTGATCATTTTTAGTTAAGTATAAGGGGGGTGGCTTGTGTGTTTGGAACCAGTCGGCCCTCTTCTATGGAGAGTAGCCGACTATATGTCCAGACGGC